>NC_050577.1:198975927-199575927 GCF_011100635.1 Trichosurus vulpecula
CACCACATCATCCATACGTGGAACAATCAGTTACAACAAATGGAGAACTTTTGAATGCTGTGGTTAAGTTCACTTACTTTAGTAGTGTACTTTCCAGGGATGTATACATTGATAATGAGGTTGGCGAACACATTGCTAGAGCTAGCTCAGTGTTTGGGAGGCTCTGAAGGAAAGTATGGGAGAGAAGAGGTATTAGACTGGCTACCAAAACGAAGATCTGCAGAGTCGTTGTGCTGACCTCATTGTTGTATGCCTGTGAAACCTGGACAGTCTACCAGTGCCATGCCAGGAAACTGGATCACTTCCATTTGAATTGTCTTGGGAAGATTCTGGAGATCACTTGGCAGTATAAGATTCCAGACACTGAGGTCCTTCCTTGAACTAAACTGCCAAGCAGTCAAACTCTACTGCAGAGAGTGCAACTCTGATGGGCTGGCCACGTTGTTCAAATGCAAATTGTACACTTGCCAAAAAGACTGGAGAACTCACATAGGGCAAGCTTTTACGTGGTGGTCAGAAGAAGCAATACAAAGACACTCTCAATGTCTCTCATAAGAACTTTGAAATTGATTGCATGACATGGGAGACTAACTCGGCACCGCCCAGCATGCCATGCCATCACAGAAGGTGCTGTGTACTATGTGCAAAGCAGAATTGAAGTAGCTCAAAAGAAACACAAATTTAGAGAAGCCACCCCAAATGTTTACACGCCTGACCTGTGGCAGAACATTCTGAGCTCATATTGATCCGATCAGCCACAGTTGGACACACTGTAATTTGACTGTAGCATAATGATGTCATTTTGGTTCTCTTTGAGAACAAAGGACAACAACCAGGAAATATCGCATTCTGTAAAGGGCAGAGACACACAGATATGACAAAAATGAATACAGAGAGACACTCATCCAAGGGAGGAAACAGTTATGGGAGTGTGAAACTTATAAACCAAAAGTCACATTGTGGAGAGGAGAAGATGCTGAGAAATCAGCATGCGGATTCTATAAAGAGATAAAAGATTTCCAGGTCTTGTACTTCTAGGATATATGGGCTGCCTTTGCCTCATGTACAGCCTACATGTATCTCATTGTCATCAGATTCTGAGTTCAAGTTCATTCTTCTCCTAGACATTGTATGTATTTATGGAAGAATCAATCAGACAACAAGCATTTGTCAAGCTCCTCATGCTTACTATGTGCCAGACACTGTTCTAAGTGCTACGGTGGGGGCGGGGGGGAGAGGGCAAAAATAAAGTCCCTGCTTTCAAAGAGCTCATAGTCTAATGGGAGGGACAACATGAAAATAACTATGTACAAGATACGTACAATATCACTTATAGGTAATCATTAGAAAGAAAGCAGAAGGAGCAGCTAGGCAGTGCAGTGGCCCTGGAATCAGGAGGACCTGAGTTCAAATGCAACTTCAGACACTAGTAGTGTGACTCTGGGCAAGTCACTTAACCCTGATTGCCTCCCTTCCCCCCTCCAAAAAAAAGAAAGAGGGCAGAAGAATTAATGGGAATGAGGAAAAACTTGTAAGGTGAGATTTTAGCTGGGAATTGAAGGAAACCAGAGTCACCAAGAGGCAGAGAGGGGAGGGAGAGTATTCCAGGTATGAGGACCAGTCATCAAATATGCTAGGAATTTGGAGATGGAGTGTCTTGTGTATGTAACAGCAAGTAGTCCAGTGTTACTAGATCATAGAGTACATGGGAGGTAGGAGCCTGGGGGTGAGGGGAGTGTAAAGTATAAGAAGAATAGAAAGGTTGAGTGGGGTACAGACTTTGAATGCCATATAGATGATTTTACATTTAATCCTGCAGATATTAGGAGTTTATTAAATCAGAGGATGGTAGGATCTAGGCTTTAGAAAGTTTGATTTGATAGTTGAGTGGAGGATGAGCCGCAGTGGGGAGAGACAATTGCAAATGGTCTATATATGAGTGTTTGAGGGCCTGTACAAGGGTGGTGGCATTGCTGGAGGAGAGATGTATAGCAGATGTATAGAAGAGATAGGTTTGCCAGTATACTGGACATGGAGAGAGGGGTGAAGGGGAGTCAAAGATGACACCAAAGTTGCAAGCCTGGGTGAGTTGGTGAGTGGTGTTACCCTCAACAGCAATAGGGAAATCCAGAAGGGGTTGAGACAAATGAAAAGACCAAGAGACAGTTTCTTGGTAATTAATAATCAGTTTATTAATTAGACTAACAAACAATCAGTAAATTTGTGATCAGTGGTCTCTCTCTCACTACTCAAAGACAAAGACCGTGGAGATTGTAAAATGCTTTAATACCTTTGAAAAAGTGGGTGCCCCCAACCGGTGAAAATCAGCCCTGATTGGTGAACATTTGTGGGCATTTTAATGAGGAGGTGGGCTAAAAGCCTTCAGCTCCTCCTTTTGAGAATTTGATCAAGAAACTCAGCCACCTCTAGCAATCTGGACCAAGGAATTTATCTCTACCCAGACCACTTCTGATGAGGGTTTGGGGTGAGAGGTGCTCGACACCCCAAAGTACTGACACACCGGGTCCTGCCAAAAGAATTCGACTCAAGCTTTCTCAGCCAAGGGAAAAGATAAAGTTTATTAAGAGTTAGCCACATTGGCCTGCCCCAAGAGATCCCACCCCTTGCGACGCCTGTAAGGAAAGCGGGTCAGACCAATCTGAGCTAGATTGGATCTGACCACCTTCATGGAGGCAAGATGGAGATTATATACACAAAGGTTGTGGGAGGGATTGAGGGGTGGTCTGGGGTGACCAGAGGAAGGGTCTAGGGAGGGACTTAAGGAGGAGTCTAAGGAGGAGCTTGAAGGGACTGGGATGAGGTCAGACTCCAGGGTGGGGGAAATAGCCGAAGGCTATAAGGAAATGACAGACCATAAAGGGCTGGGCTAACAGAGCTAGGGTATAGATATTTTGATCAGGATTAAGGATGGGAAACAGGGTGGGAAACAGCTGGACAATAGAGGACTGGGCAAGGTAGGCATTTGGGCTTAATGGTTATAGCCTCAGGCCAAGGCCAGGTCGAGTGGGAAGATTCAAGGAGAGTTCAAGGGTTCAAGGGGTTCCCAGAGACTGTGCCCTCATCATTACCTGCTCCTCCATATCCCTTCCTCCTTATTTACATTGTCTTCTACTTTAACACCTTGTTTAGGTGAGGTAATTTTCCCCATTCTCTCTCTGCTCCCTGCTCCCCAGCTACTCCTTCCCTCTTCTGTTCCTTTCCTTTGTCTTTTAAGATCATCTAAACATAATAAAACCACTCCTGTGCTCTCTATTTTAATTTGATGGGGTTTAGACTGTGGGAGCCTCCTTGAACTCCCCTTGAATCTTCCCACTAGATAAGGTGTTTGCCTGAGGCCATAAGCCTTTCATTATTGCTAGGCCCAAATCTCTAGGCTAGGCTATTTTTAATCTAGCCTAGCCCTCCATTTTCTGGCTAGCCTCCACCCTTGATCCTATCAAAGTGTCTAAATCTAGAGGACCTTACAAAGAATTGAATCTAAGGTGAATTCTGGCCTACTGTGTTCTACTCAGTCTTGGGTAGGGACAGATCCTTTGTCTAGATTGCCCAAAGCTGAGGTGGTCTGAAAGGAAATGACATAATCAAAATCACATTCCCCCAGCCTCTCATTAGAATAGGTCTATTTCTCATTATAATATTTATTCTCTCATTACTTTTGATGAATCAGAGCTGATTGAGACCCTCAAGAATGCCCATTCTTCCAAGGGCACATAAGCATTGAGTGGGTTCCATGAGGGGTCTTTTGTCATTCCAGATTAATGCTTAATAAAATTATTAATTACCTAGGAATTATGTCTCTCAGAACTTTTTGTATCTCACAATGAGTTTAGGTTAAAAAAAAAAGAATACTCTCTTGAAAAGAAATCTCTCCACCCCTTTCTCTCACCATGGGCCTCTTGGGCTTTCTGCATTATAGGGTGGGGTAAAATTTTGGGCAAGGACAGATTTCCTTAAAAAGGTAATAACCCTCAATCTCTCCAATAATTGGTTATTCAATAATCATTTCTCTCATCATCCAGTTATCAGAAATCAGGTGTCTCTCATGCCCAAAGATCCTAAAGTAATGTTTAGAAAGGATATATTCAAAGAAGATTCATCTAGTAATGAGACTCTACAGCCTCAAAGATGAAACCTATGCAGGTGGTATGATTTCACAACCTGCATGATTTAACAGCTCTCTGTAACATTTTGATGAATGACTCAGAAATAATTTCAGGTCTCTTGCAGCATTTAGTCATAGTAAAACAATTCATTTTTTTTTAAGGCATAAGAAAAGGACTTGCTATAGTATTCTATTTTTAAACAGTTAAATATGGCCGCAGAGTCAAGATTGTCTAAACCAGTATTCTCCAAAGTGGAGGTCTAGGGTACCATGGTCCTATTGCAAAAGGGTGGTGGCCTAACCCAAGGGTAAGTGATTAACTCATTAGAGGGTAGAAAGATAAGTTGCATTCTACCCTCCCCAAATGTATCAGGAGGACCGAGTTTATAATCTCAAAGAGGATCATAAACATGTCTGAAAGGTTCGGAACCGCCGGATATAAGAAACTCTCAAAGTAGAAGGCAGAAGAATCAAAACATTTATTTAGGCTCCACAGTAACCAACCCATGAACCAGAAGCCCCATTTTGATATGTTGATCAAAAGCTTCCAGGCCCAATAAGTACGCCTTGCAAGAGTAACCAGGAGGCTACAGAGAAGCATGATTGCGTAAAGCAAAATCATGCTTCCCCCTCGATGGTAATAAGATTACCCACTGGCCTGAAGTCTTTGTTCAGCTTCCTCCCGTAGATCAGCTCTGCTACTGGCAGCTCCTGCCTCAGCTGTGTCTGTGTCTGTAACTGAAGCTGCAACTGTAACTGACGATGTAACGGTCGCTGTAACTGACGATGTAACTGTCGCTGGCTCCAACCGGAAAAGGAAAAGAAAATCTTCAAGCTGTCCTCTCCCCTCTTATAGGGTTTTTGACATCATCAAGCTCCGCCCGAATGACCAGGGCCGATTGGTTCCTGAGTTGGCCCCTCCCCCCTAGCATAGACATTAACACCTCCCCTCAGCCAGCCCCATGACTCATCACACAGGAAGTTCTGGTCCTGCCCCGGAAGAGCAAGCCCCAGCGTCCAGGGAAGCTCAATGAGGTAAGCTGAGTCATTCAAAGAAAACAAAGGCCATTCTGGTTACACTCCACCCCTTGTTATAGGATACATAATCTAATCAGCCATGTATCCTAGAACATACATTGTGATCCAATTACAAAGGAAACTAAAACATATCATTCATTATAAAGCAAAACATATCATTCGGTGACATTCCCAAACATTGGTTTAACGATTCAAATGCGATCCACCCCTAGGTCCCAGCAAGATAATCTCTTCAATCAATCATCCCCAAAATAATTATTAATAATTCAAATGTCCACCCCTAAATCCTTGTATCCATTACATAGGATCAATAATATCATAACAATAAAACAACACAGCAAGGATAACACAAAATAAGTAAACAGAACACTATCATCATTTCCACCCCCCCTTGAACGATTGGGGCTCAAAATCTTGGGGTGAGGGGTGAAGGTCTCATTTTCCATAGCTTCTTCATGCTGAAATTGGATGTAGAGATGGCCCTGCCCCCAAAAAGTCCCATTCCAGAGGTCATTTCTTTAACGAGCTGGCAGGAATTCCAAGAATGCTACATGCTTAGGCAGTCACCGGAAAGTGCAGGGTGCTTAAGCCTGAAGGAAACAAAACTAGCAACAAGGTTAGCCAAAACAAAGGACAAAAAGAATAGTCTGTGAATCTATTATTATAACCTATTCACGGTAAAATATATGGTTCAGGGGTACGATTTGGTAATTATTTTCCCCTGAATAGACAACTGTTACAGTGTTGTCCTTCCCATGGGCTATAACTTCTGCAGCCTTTGGAATATCATCTGGCTTCCGTTTTACCCATACCTTAGCTCCTGACTTTATTCTATCAATGGAGCAAGACCCTTTTGCCCCTCTAGTAGTTATTTTGGGAGGAGGGTCAGTTTTCACAAAGGGTATTTTTTCACAGGGGATAATAATGACTTGAACCATCCTATCATTTCTACAAAATTGTACAGGTTTTTTACCCATATTCTGGAGTGTCACAACAATTTCTTTTTGATAATTAGAATCTATCACTCCAGCCAATACATGTATTCCTTGAGCCGCTAATCCTGGTTTAGGTAATATCCGTCCAAGATGATTCTTGGGGATTCTCATACATACTCCAGTAGGGGTTTTTCTTATCTCTTTCCTATTTGACCTAAAATTCTCTATACAATGTAAATCATATCCTGCTGAACCAGGTATTCCTGGACTTGGTAGTGGGACATCTTCCCTCACAGTCCAAAATTCAATGTTTTGGATCTCACATGTTTGCTGTTCTCTGATCTGCAGATTTGGGGTCATCATTCTGGCTAGAGGTGTACTCCCCCCTAAGGGCCTATTATTCAAATTACGTAAGGCAATAGACAAATTATCCTTCCAATGTCGATATGAATTATTTGAGCTTAATTTTCTCAGCTGTTCTTTCAACAATCCATTCATTCTTTCAATTAGCCCAGATGCTTGTGGGTAATATGGAATATGATATATCCATTCTATATTATTCAACACACAATATCTTTTCACTTCTTTGCCCTTGAAATGTGACCCATTGTCACTTTGAATCTGCATTGGGGTTCCATAATATAAACTTACAATATCTAAAGTTTTACAGGTGTTTTTCTGAGTTGCGTCTTTATAAGGACAAGCCACTAGTACACCTGAATAGGTGTCAACACACGTACATACATATTTACATCCTTTATCCTGGGGTAGTGGGCCAATATAATCTATCTGCCAAATTTGGGCTGGAACTTTTCCCCTTGCTATTTCTCCAGTAACTATCCTAGGAAGAGTTCGTTCTTTTTCTAATTGGCATATACAACACTCCTCTGTTATTTGTTTTAACAACGCATGAGAAATACTGATACCTCGATCCTGTGCCCATCGATGGGTGGCCTGGACCCCTAAATGGCCAGCAGTCTGGTGGACCCATCTTGCTAAGGCTGGGTCATCAGTTGGAGTCGGAGTAGGGACAATACATTCAGTAGCAATCTTTGCTAGTCGATCCGCATGTGCATTGTACTCACGTTCTGGTGTGGTCAAGGTTGCATGAGCATCAACATGAAAAACTGACAGATCTGTAACCAAAGACATGTCCCATATATTTTCCCATAACTCTTTACCCCAAACTTGTTTGCCATGAATCTCCCAATTCTGATTCCTCCATATAGGCATCCACGTAGCTAATCCATTAGCTACCGCCCACGAGTCAGTAAATATATGACATTGTCCTCCTTTCTCTGCTCTGATGGCCTGATGCACTGCCATCAGTTCAGCATATTGGCTACTTCCACCTATCCCAGAACTTTCCAGAGTTCTCCTTGTACAGGGGTTATAGGCTACTGCTTTCCAATGTCTCTTCTGTCCTAAATATTTTGCTGTCCCATCAGTAAACCAAGCATGTTTCTTCTGTTCTTCATTTAGTCCGTCATATCCATTATTCCATTTCACTAAGGATGGTACCATCTGTTGCTTAGATTCAAGGGGCTTTTCATTGCTCTCAGTATCAATGTTCGCCACAGATTCATGTAGAGCAGAAACTCCATTTTTGCCTGCTCTGGACCTATTCTGAATATACCACTTCCATTTGATTATGCTTGCCTCTTGTGCATGTCCAATTCTGTGAGAAGCTGGGGTACTCATTACCCAAGTCATAATTGGAATTCCAGGCCTTAATACCACTTCATGACCCAGAGTTAGTTGCTCAGTTTCTACTAAAGCCCAATATGCAGCTAACAGCTGCTTCTCAAAAGGTGTATATTGCACTCCAGATGAGGGCAGTTTCCTTGACCAAAAGCCTAAAGGTACACTTCGGCTTTGTTGTTTTTGCCACAGACTCCAATTTGCATAGTCATCTTGTACAGTCACTTGTAACTCCACTGGCCCATTTTGCATAGGCCATAAGTCTAGAGCTAATTGAATAGCAGCCTTTGCTTCCTCAAAAGCTCTACTTTGTTCAAGTCCCCAGTCAAATTCATATTTCTTTCTGGTGACTTTATACAAGGGTTTTAAAATCTGTCCCAAATGTGGGATGTGGTGTCTCCAATAACCAAACAGCCCTATGAACTTTTGGGCCTCTTTCTTATTGGTAGGGGTGGGAAAATCCTGGATTTTTTGTCGAGCTTGTGGGAGAATTTCTCGCAGTCCTCTATTCCACTGTATCCCCAAGAATTTTACAGTTTGAGCTGGCCCTTGAACCTTTGCGGGGTTGATTTCCCATCCTTTGCTTTTCATATGGTCAATTAATAATACTAAACTCTCCTCCACCTCCTTTATATTCTTTCCCTGTATCATGATGTCATCTATGTAATGTGTAAGCTGTACACCAGGTAACTTTAATTCATCCAAATGTTCAGCTACAATCCTGTGGCAAATAGTTGGGCTATGAATATATCCTTGCGGCAGGCGTGTAAATGTATACTGTCGGCCTTGCCAAGTAAAAGCAAACTGATTCCATTGCTTGGGGTCTATTGGGATTGTAAAGAAGGCATTGGCCAAATCAATAACTGCATACCAAGTCCCTTCATGTTTTTGTATTCTCTCTATTAAAGTAACCGTGTCTGGGACAGCAGCATACAAAGGAGGAGTCACTTTGTTCAGCTGTCTATAATCTACTGTCATCCTCCATGTTCCATCTGACTTTCGGACTGGCCAGACAGGGTTGTTCCATTGAGTAGTTGTAGGGACTAACACTCCTGCCTCAACACATTCTCTTATAGTGTTGGCAATTTCATCTTGCCCACCTGGCACACGATATTGCCTCAAAGTAATTACTTCAGAAGGTTCGGGCAAAGTGATTGGATCCATCTTGATTTTCCCCACTAAGACTGCATTAATGCCCATTTTCCTCACAGCAAATTGGTATTTCCCTTCAGGTAAATTTAAGGTCATACCCTTCAAAATGTCTATTCCAATGATGTATTCAGGAATAGGCACAATAACCACACTATATTCTTTCTTGGGCAACTGTCCAATTTTCATCATCAATTTAACTTGTCTGGCTGATATTTCAGTCCCTCCTAGTCCTGTAATGGTAATAGGAGTTCCATGGCTGAACTTGTCTGGATTTCCATAAATAAGGGTGGCCTCGGCCCCAGTATCTATTAATGCCTCAGTTACCGTACTTGACCCATTTTTCCAATATATGGTCAAGTTAATGTGAGGTCTACAATCCAGCCTGTGTATTTCCTTAATTTGGGCTGGGGCCTGGCCTGTTCCCTAGTATTCCCTTTCATGTGATTCACTTGGGTATGAAGGTTCAACATCTGTAGCATTTGCAGGAGCAGTTCTGATTTCCCTATCTCTCCTGTTATCAAGGCCTTTATCTCTGTACATTCTATATAATTCATTGGTTGGAATTCCATCTATCATTTCAAAACCTACTCCTGCTCTCAATAAAGCAGTAAACATTTCTTTCCTTGTTACTCTCCTTTGGCGCCAAGTTTGCTGGTTATTCACCCTTCTCTCTCGAGGAGATCTATCCCCTCCCCAGTCACCTAAGTCATGTAACTGTAAAATCTTATTTATCACTGTTGTAAGACGGCTCCCTACTTCTCCAAGTAATAAATTCAAAATTAGTTGTTTATAAGCAGGGGGAGCTGTCTTAATTATTAAATTCCTATGAGGCAGTTCCATTGAATCATTGTAATATTTGTCTGCAGTTCCTGTCATAATGGCAGTCTTCATTACCTCCTCCTTTAGTCTCATGATACAATCTCTAAGTGAATACCAGGGTCTGTGCTCAGTGGGCCACATAGAATCAGTAGCATATCTCTTATTGCATCCCACAGCGGCTAATGCCAACAGAGTAGTCCTGCTATCACCATCTCCTTGCTGATGATGTTCCCTAAAAGCTTGTTGAACTAGAGGATCATGGCTGATACCTATGAATCTCATGCAGTCTGTCCCATCTACTGATATTCCACCGGCCCCTTGATCACTGAGTCTTACCATCCAAGATATCAATGGTTCTCCTATTCTTTGGCTGAATCTACTCAAAATATCTGTGACCTCTTGCGGTGAGAAATCTTCCTGAATTTCCCTTGTAACTGAATCTTCACCTCGGGTTTCTGTCTTCCTCCTTTGTATGGGTCGAGCCCTTGTCTGATCATTTAACCATCTCCTATTCTCTGTGTGAGGCACATCCTGAACCCCAGTAGTGTTTTGTGCCTCAGCCCCTAACATTGTCTCATTCTCTCCCCACTCACTTCCTCTGCCACCATGGCTAGGACGAAGCAGGCAGTCAGGCTCTTTCTGGGCTGGGTTGAAATGCACTCTGGGCTTTTTTGGTCTCCTATTGCTCTTAGCCACATTAATAGAAAAGTTCTCATTTGAGTCAGTTTGGTCTCCTGCTATCTGAGATTCCCCTTCTTCCTGTGGGGTAGGAGTGCCCCCATGTCTTTCACTTAATCTCAATCTTTCGTATACTAGCCGGTAGGCTGATAACACTATCCAGCTTTGCCTAGATAGTGATGCCCCTGACTGAATCCCAACTTCTCGTAAACACTTTTCCAAATCCCTAGGATCTCCTCTCCGTAGCCTTGGTTCCCAGTTTTCACAGGGTCCAGCTTTTTTAGCCAATTCTTTTGCTAGGGAGGAATAAAATGGATCCTCCCATCCTGGGATATTCATCTCTTCCTCTGAAATTGTTCTGCTTCTAAATAGAGATCTTATACCTAGCGATCCTGTTCGTGACGCCAAATGTATCAGGAGGACCGAGTTTATAATCTCAAAGAGGATCATAAACATGTCTGAAAGGTTCGGAACCGCCGGATATAAGAAACTCTCAAAGTAGAAGGCAGAAGAATCAAAACATTTATTTAGGCTCCACAGTAACCAACCCATGAACCAGAAGCCCCATTTTGATATGTTGATCAAAAGCTTCCAGGCCCAATAAGTACGCCTTGCAAGAGTAACCAGGAGGCTACAGAGAAGCATGATTGCGTAAAGCAAAATCATGCTTCCCCCTCGATGGTAATAAGATTACCCACTGGCCTGAAGTCTTTGTTCAGCTTCCTCCCGTAGATCAGCTCTGCTACTGGCAGCTCCTGCCTCAGCTGTGTCTGTGTCTGTAACTGAAGCTGCAACTGTAACTGACGATGTAACTGTCGCTGGCTCCAACCGGAAAAGGAAAAGAAAAATCTTCAAGCTGTCCTCTCCCCTCTTATAGGGTTTTTGACATCATCAAGCTCCGCCCGAATGACCAGGGCCGATTGGTTCCTGAGTTGGCCCCTCCCCCCTAGCATAGACATTAACACCTCCCCTCAGCCAGCCCCATGACTCATCACACAGGAAGTTCTGGTCCTGCCCCGGAAGAGCAAGCCCCAGCGTCCAGGGAAGCTCAATGAGGTAAGCTGAGTCATTCAAAGAAAACAAAGGCCATTCTGGTTACACCATAACAGCTAGCTGTAGGGCTTGAATCCAGTTCTATATCTACCTTATTCTACAACATTCTCCCACTCAGGCTTTTCCCTCTGCTGGGCAAGCTCCCAACCTATCCTTATCTGAGGTAAGTATGGCCCCTCAGGGAAATGATAAACTAATCCCTCTACCCTGGCATTCACAACAGGAGCTGTGCAGTTACCATTGGGAAAATCCTCTCTCCACGCACAGCATACCCAATCCCTGTCTCCCAGATCACCCATTGGCTTCAGTGAGCATCCTGTAGAAGGCAGGTTCTGGGCTCCAGGGGAGTGACCAGTGAATACAGAAGCTACCATCTTCCTTTTCATTTTGGATAGCACAGAAAATATCACAGGATAAGCAGTCATGAATGAGCTGGGACAGATAGCTGATTGTATTACATTGTTATTGAGTCATTTTCAGTTGAGTCTTACTCTTCATGACCCCATTTGGGTTTTCTTGGCAGAGATTGTTGCCCTTCATTCTCAAAGAGGACCAAAATGATATCGCCATGTTGGAGTCAAGGTACCATGGGTACAACTGTGGCTGATCAGACCAATATAAGCTTGGAAGGCTCTACCACACGTCAGGCACAAATGGCCCACATGAACATTTGGAATGGAGATGTCTCTAAATTTGTGCACTTCACATCTCTCTTGAGCTACTGCAATTCTGCTTTGCTTGTATAGTGCCTTCTTTGATGCGGGCGTGCCTTTGCTTCTCCCATGTCACACAATTGATTGCAAATTCTTCAGAGAGATTGGAGTGATTTGCCATTTCCTTCTCTACCTCATTTTACAGATGAGGAAACTAAGGCAAACAGGGTTAAATGATTTGCCCAGGGACACATAGCTACTAAGTGTCTGAGGCTGGATTTGAACTCATGAATATGAGTCTTCCTGATTCCAAGCCCAGTGCTCTCTCTACTGTGCCACTTAGAATTTATAAATGAGTAAAGATACATATATTGAAGGTATGTGTACATTTTTTATTGCTAGGGTTATGGGAACAAACAAGGATTGGAGATCACTATACTAAGCAATTACTGAATTGCTTAATTAAGCTTCGCAGGACATTTTGCTAACATTCCATACCCGTACAGAGTTACAGCATGTTCACATGTATAACATATTTATAATATGTTGTTGAAATCAATCAACGTGTATTTATTTATTAAATGTAGCCACTTCAGGTGTGGTTGAAGGATTCCACATAGTAAAGCAGGAAAAGAAGTTTCTACTTCCCATGGAGACCAGGAAAATTGAAAAAGCAAACCTAGTTTTGGTGATCAGCCCAGTTTTTGCAAGATGTTTTCAATTACTTGTTGTCTATGGCCATAGTATTTCTTGGGGTCAAGATATGGGCACTCTTTGAAACACTTCCTTCCATCACTACTCTAGGGCATGGGCCAAGAAGAGGGAACTGGGTTTGGCAGAGGACAGCTGACGTGGCCTAAAACCTTGAGTGGCCCCATTTGATTTCATGAATTCAAGGGGTAGCTTAGCCAAGCCAACTCTATATATAGGTCAGGGCATGAGGCCACTGACATCTAGTGGCTATGTTGGCTCAATGCAAAAAAAAAAAAAGGGAACATGAAGTGAAAGCCATTTGGAGGTGAGTTCTATGAGAAGCCAGATCTTGGATGATGTCTTCTAAACAGCTCAGAAACTTGCAGCTTTAGTGCCATCCATCTGAACTCCATTCCTCCCACTGAAGTGGTATTTTTGGCCAGAGAACGCGATATGTGTCTTAGAACCCTAATGCTCTTTTATGGTGCTGTCCTTGTATACTTTCCATCCCTCTGGGTGTGTTTGGGTTCTTTAATCATGTGGTGTCCAGCTCTTATTACCTCTTTACCCAACTTTGGATATCATAATGCCAGTGTTCTCTTTCACTGAACACTCTGATAGCCTGAGCACTAAAGTTTGAGCTAAGTCTAGTGATGATAGATACCACTGTATCATCTTTGGTATCACCATACCAAAAGATGCATAGCCTGCATTTTTTGTAGAAGGGCAACCCCACCAGAACTGATAGAGATGATTCATTGCCTTTTCAATAGTAAGAAGCAGCTGAGATACTCTCAAATAGCTTGCAATTATATAATAATTTTCAGTTTACAAAGCACTGGAACCTCCATTGCCATGTGTGATCCTCACAATAATCCCAGAAAGGAAATAAGGAAAATGGTCTTCTGAAGGGTTTAATAATGGACCCAAGGTCACATAGCTAATAAATGACAGAGATAAGACTTGAATCCAGGATTCAAATTAAAACCAATGCTTTTCCTATGTCATAATTAAGGTAGAGTGAATTGTTTACCATGGAATGAATGGTTAGGCTAATAATGGTAGCCAATTAAAGTAATCAGCTACAAAATTGGGCAACAGGCGGAAAATGGAGTATAGGAATGGAGCAGAGGTGAAGAGCTGAAAATGTGGCATTCATTTGGAATGCTTTTGGAATGGGGCACTCTAAAACTGTTGTAGTCCTACACCCACCCCGTTAGGTTTGGGGCAGTTCCCTAAAGAATAGTTCTGTGACGTTATGTGTGAATACAGACACATGACTTTGGATTTTTAGTGAGATTGAGGAGAAAGAGAAGCAGAGAAGGAGAGGGATTGGTCAGGAGGCCAAACGAGAGCCACAGGCATGCAGGGAAGCCTGGAAGCACAAGACATCCTTTGATTTCAAGCCCGAGAAACTCCTAGAAATAGACCTCTTATGTGATATCAAGTCTTAGTTGAGCTTAGGTTTCATCTTACTCCCAAGCCACAGAGCTTCTTATCCTCGTATACTCTATGGTCTAATCTAAAGTGTATAATTCCCAAATTACTCTTATGCTATCTGCTTTGATAAATATATTTGCTTCCTATCCATGATTGTCTTGTGTGTATTAAACATTAGGTAGGATAGAAGCCAATCTGCTTGAGAATAAGTTAATAGCTTCCCTTTCCTGTGGAGGAAAAAGAGAAAATGGCTTTGATCCTTACTCCTATCCCCCTCAAATAGCATAGTACCTTTATATTATAGATAATATATTCTATCATATTCTATTTATTATATTACATAATATAATATAATATAATATAATATAATATAATATAATGTAATGTAATGTTATGTTATGTAATGTTGTGTAATGTTATATTATATTATATTTTATATATCTGATATGGTAGATAGATAAAATTGAAACCTAACACCCCTGTTGGAGAAAGGAAAGAAGAGCAATCATCCATCCATGGCCCTCTTCTTGCTTCCCACAAAAGTAGAAATGATAGTCTTTCCAGAAATATGGTGGGCCATATTCTTTTTTTTTATTTAATATTTTTAGTTTTCAGCATTGATTTCCACAAGAGTTTGAATTACAAATTTTCTCCCCATTTCTACCCTCCTCCCCACTCCAAGATGGCATATATTGTGATTGCTCCCTTCCCCAGTCAGCCCTCCCTTCTGTCACCCCACTCCCACCCCATTCCCTTTTCCCTTACTTTCTTGTAGGGCAAGATAGATTTCTATGCCCCATTACCTGTATATCTTATTTCCCAGTTGCATGCAAAAACACTTTTTTTTTGAACACCTGCTTTTAAAACTTCAAGTTCCAATTTCTCTCCCCTCTTCCCTTGCCACCAACCCTCCCTAAGAAGGCAAGCAATTCAACATAGGCCACACATGTATCATTATGTAAAACCCTTCCACAATGCTCATGTTGTGAAAGACTAACTATATTTTGCTCCCTCCTATCCTGTCCCCCTTTATTCAATTTTCTTCCTTGACCCTGTCCCTTTTTGAAAGTGTTTGCTTTTGATTACCTCTTCCCCTTATCTCCCCTCCCTTCTATCATCCCTCCTTTTGTATCCCCTTCCTCCTTCTTTCCTGTGGGGTAAGATACCCAATTGAGTGTGTATGTTATTCCCTCCTCAAGTCAAATCCAATGAGAACAAGATTCACTCATTCCCCCTTACCTGCCCACTCTTCCCTTCCTACACAGTTGCTTTTTCTTGCCACTTTTATGTGAGATGATTTACCCCATTCTATCTCTCCCTTTCTCCCTCTCTCAATATATTCTTCTCTTATCCCTTAATTTAATTTTATATTTTTAGATATCATCCCTTCATATTCAACTCACCTTGTGCCCTCTGTCATATATATATATATATAAATATATATGTGTGTGTGTGTGTGTGTGTGTGTGTGTGTGTGTGTGTGTGTATGTATGTATGTATATTCCCTTCAGCTACCCTAATACTGAGGTCTCATGAATCATACACATCATCTTTTCATGTAGGAATGTAAACAAAACAGTTCAACTTTAGTAAGTCCCTTATGATTTCTCTTTCTTGTTTACCCTTTCATGCTTCTCTTGTTTCTTGTGTTTGAAAGGCAAATTTCTATTCAGCTCTGGTCTTTCCACTGAGAAAGCTTGAAAGTCCTCTATTTTATTGAAAATCCATATTTTGCCTTGGAGCATGATACTCAGTTTTGCTGGGTAGGTGATTCTTGGTTTTAATCCTAACTCCACCGACCTCCAGAATATCATATTCCAAGCCCTTCGATCCCTTAATGTAGAAGCTGCCAGATCTTGGGTTATCCTGATTGAATTTCCACAATACTGAAATTGTTTCTTTCTGGCTGCTTGCAGTATTTTCTCTTTGATCTGGGAGCTCTGGAATTTGGTGACAACGTTCCTAGGAGTTTTCTTTTTGGGATCTTTTTCAGGAGGTGATCGGTGGATTCTTTCAATTTCTATTTTGCCCTCTGGCTCTAGAATATTAGGGCAGTTCTCCTTGACAATTTCTTGAAAGATGATATCTAGGCTCTTTTTTTGATCATGGCTTTCAGGTAGTCCAATAATTTTTAAATTCTCTCTCCTGGATCTACTTTCCAGGTCAGTGGTTTTTCCAATGAGACATTTCACATTGTCTTCCATTTTTTCATTCCTTTGGTTCTGTTTTATAATCTCTTGATTTTTCATAAAGTCACTAGCTTCCACTTACTCCAATCTAATTTTTAAGGTAGTATTTTCTTCAGTGGTCTTTTGGACCTCCTTTTCCGTTTGGCTAATTCTGCCTTTCAAGGCATTCTTCTCATTGGCTTTTTGGAGCTCTTTTGCCATTTGAGTTAGTCTATTTTTTAAGGTGTTATTTCTTTCAGTATTTTTTTAGGTCTCCTTTGGCAAGTCATTGACTTGTTTTTCATGGTTTTCTTGCATCACTCTCATTTCTCTTCCCAATTTTTCCTCTACTTCCCTAGCTTGCTTTTCCAAATCCTTTTTGAGCTCTTCTGCAGCCTGAGCCCAATTCATATTTTTCTTGGAGGCTTTTGATGTAGGCTCTTTGACTTTGTTGACTTCTTCTGGCTGTATGTGTTGGTCTTCTTTGTCACCAAAGAAAGATTCCAAAGTCTGAGTCTGAATCTGAGACCATTTTTGCTGCCTGTCCCAGCCAGCTACTTGACCCTTGAGTTTTTTGTTGGGGTATGACTGCTTGCAGAGTAGAGAGTACTTTGTCTCAAGCTTGAGCGGCTGCACTGCTATTTTCAGAGCTACTTCTACAGAGCAAGCTCTGCCACACCAGCACTCCTTCTCCCCCAAGAACTGCCAACCAGGATTGTGGCCCAAATCTAGGCAGGGCAAAGCAGGTTTTGCACTCCCACTCTGATCTGCCACTTAATTCCTCTTACCAGGTGGGCCTGGGACCAGAGGCAACTGCAATTGTAGCTCTGGAAGCAGCCTCAGAGCTGCACCACTTCCACCACCCCCAGGGTAGTGGCCCACTGTGAACTCCTTTCACTCTGTCCCAGTGGCTTTTCCCACTAACCTTCTCTGTTGTCTTTGGCATTTGTGGGTTGAGAAGTCTGGTAACTGCCACGGCTCACTGATTCAGAGCACTACGCCTGTTCTGCCCAGCTCCTAGTCTGGTTTGTCCTGGCGCACCCACGCTGGGCTCTGCTCTGTTCTGCTCCCAGCTCTGTGTGATAAACCCTTCCCAGTGACCATCCAGGCTGTCCTAGGCTGGAGCCCTGCTTCCCTTTGCTATTTTGTGGGTTCTGCAGCTCTAGAATTTGTTCAAAGCCATTTTTTGTAGGTGTTTGGAGGGACCTGGGGGGGAGCTTAAGCAAGTCCCTGCTTTCTTGCTGCCATCTTGGCTCAGCCCCTGGTGGGCCATATTCATGTAATAAATATATACCTACATGAAAGCCAGCTGTTCTGTTAGATGGTGTTATATGCTAAACAGAAACAACAAGAATTCTCTGTTTCTGGGGAATTGATTGGGACTGAAGAGACATCGTGTATGATAGAGTATGATAACAAACAAAAAATTAAGAGACCATCTTCTCTATGACCCAGCTTCCTTGATATCAAATGTACCCTTCACCCCTTCTAAGAGTATTACCATAGCAGTGGACCCACATGATCTATAGGACACATCCACCTTAATCTTTCTTATCTCTCGAATTCATAAGTGGATAGCACAGCTACACTTCTCTGGCAGGTGGTATGTAGATTGACAATAGCCAAAATATAGATCAATACACTAGAGTCTGTCAGAACTTAAATTTAGCTCATTATACATATCCTTTGAACTTCTCAGTATCACCAAGAAATCTTACTTGTGCATAAAATCCCCTTCTTGGCATTTAAAACTTGTCATTACCTGGCCTCCTGTTATCTTTTCAATCTTTTTATACCTTACATCAGCTCTCTCCTCAACATACTGTGTGATCTTTGCCTTTTCTCCTACAAGGTGCACCATTTCTTGAATCAGGTCATTTTAACTGGCTGTCCCTTGTGTCTGGAATATTCACTGTGCCTCCTGTCTTAACTAGCTTCCCTACAGTCCCAGCCAAAATCCCACTGTCCACAGAAAGCCTTTTCTGATCCTCCTTAATTCTAATGCCTTCTCTTTGTTGATTATTTTCAATTTATCCTGCATGTAGCTTGCTTGTAAATATTAATTTAAATATTGTCTCATCCATTGGACTGTGACTTCCTTGAGAGCAGGGGCTATCTTCTGCCTTTCTTGGTATCTCCAGGGTTTAGCACAGTGCCTGGCACATATTAGGTGCTTAATAAATGTTTATTGATTGACTGACTGAATGACTTAAAAAGAGAAGCATTCATGATTATTATAGAATTCCAGGGGACCTGCCTATGATGTTGTATGTACATTCGAAATACAATACTCTAAAGCAAAGGTATTTGAATGCCTGCAAGTGCTGGAAAGCCAATGTGGTAATAGCAGAAGGTGACAATGACACCCACGTGAAGTTCCTAACTCCCTCTCAGAAGGAGAGACTTTTTGCTAAGTTTAGAGAACCTGCTACAGAGAGCCAGTGCCTTTGGCATGTCCAGACTGTGCCTGACTCATTTAATTTCTTGGGAGGATTGATCATAATTTTGCTATTGACCCAGCTACAGCTGAGTAAGCGGAAGAAATAGTCCCCCAGGTACTCAGAAATGGTATAATCAATCTGAAGATGAGTGGATGAACAAGCATTGCATGCTGAAGCAACAGAAAACATCTTCTCAGGTTCTAAAACTCCTTCCCTTTCCAAAAACTGAAATCAAAAGGGAAGGTTCCCTGGTTCATCCTAAAACTGAAATAAAAAGGGAACTGGTTCAACTAAATCCCACTGTAAGAGAGAAAGGGAGATGGTTCAGTGGGCAGAGCCAGTGCTTTGCACAGTGCCTGTCACATATCAGGTACTTAATAAATGATTGTTGACTTCACTAGAGCCACTGCTCCTTGGAAGGAAAAGAGATTTAAGAGCAAAGGTCATGGGAGCCGCATGTAAGAACAACACCAGCTCAGTGCAGCCAAAGAGATCGTGCTGTATTTTGTTACAAATATAGAGTGGAGGATCATGCATGTGCTAAGTGTACTTAAGGGGCAAATCAGGCACTACGATGTCAGAAGCTGAATGCCACTAGGCCAGAATCAGGAAGGACTTACAGGGCATGGCTCCTGGGTCCTTTGGACCTGTACTTGTATGCCCTCAAGTGACAGTGACTGTGATGATGGATGATGTAATGTCCTGCTACTTCAGAGAGCACAGCACAGGCGATGAGTGCATTTCCATCGTTCTTTGAGAAATACTGGCAAAAGCAGCTCTTTATAGGTTAGGCTTCTATTTATACCTGGTGATGACTACTCACATTTGGGCTGTATTATTGTGAGTTTGGGGCAGCTAGGTGATGCAGTGGATGGAGCACTGGGTCTGGAGTCAGGAAGACTCTTCTTCCTGGATTCAAATCTGGCCTTAGACACTTACTAGCTGTGTGACCCTGGGCAAGTCACTTAACCCCGTTTGCCTCAGTTTCCTCATCTGTAAAATGAGCTGGAGAAGGAAATGGCAAACCACTCCAGTAGCTTTGCTAAGAAAATCCCAAATGGGGTCATGAAGAGTAGGAAATCACTGAAAACAACTGAACAACAACAACAATTGTGAGTTTTAAGCTCCATAACTAACCAATTAATCAGCAAGTTTATATTAAGCACGTATTTTGAGCCAGGCTGTGTCTAAACCAGGAGGAGATATCTGTTATGTCAGCATTGACCAAAGCCAAACTTGGACTCTTCAAAATATATGCTGTCTCAAAAATCTTTGTGCAGTTTTAAGTTATTCAAGCTTAAATAGCTCACTAAGCTATTTGAGCTTAAAATACATAGAGACTTTTGGGATACTGTTTTAGCAGAGCATTGTGGGGAACAAACTGAACCTTAGTTTCTGGATATATTGACAATCTATGTGCCCTGGGCAGAAGTCTGAAAGACTTTGGATCCAGAAAAATTTGGCTCTGAAGAAATGAAAAGGTCATTTGAAGAAGAAAGTCAGTACAAAGACCAGTTCATTCTCATTGTGTGAATGTAATAAAGAACCTAAGGAGTGATACACAGAATCTAATTTAATGACTACCTGTCCTTTAAAAAGTGATCTCAAAAGGTAGCCTTCTCAGATATGGAAGACTTCAGAGCCACAAACCCCACTCCACCAACCCCACCAAAAAAAAGTTCATTAACGGCATCTTCATAGATATGTGTGGACTACCAGACATTGAACCAGACAACTAGATGGAGTGGTACACCATTCCATGAATTCAGCATGGTCTGGAATGTTTGTTGAATAGCCAGTGGTGTTTAGTACTGGATTTACACAGGAGTTCTTGGCAGATTCCCATGTCAGAGGAAGATAAGGAGAAGGCAGTTGTTATTCTCCAAGCAAAACTCTACCAGTTTGAGCTTATGCCCCCAGAGAATCTTGAGCAATATCCTCATTTCAGTAGTAATGGAGAAGGTGATAGGAGAACTACCTGGAGTGCTGGTGTACTTAGCTGGTGTCGTTGTCTTTGGAACATAAAGCAAGACTAATTCCCTTTCAGCATCCACCCCTGACTCTTTGGACTTTCTCTACCATGCCACAGATGCCTCTTTATCCTGAAAGCTGACTCTAGTGAGGGATTTCTCAGACTAGAAGTACTCTCTAGCCGTTCAGCCCCTTCCTTTGATTGGCTGGTTCCTCCCAGAACCTTTATTTTAATGAAAATGCCTAGGACAGACATATCCTTATTCCTCTTCAGATTCTACTCCTGACCCTTTGGACTTCTTTTTTTTTTCTGCTATGCCCAGGTTCCTTCCTTTCTACCTATCCTTTCCAGCACCCCTTCATGTGTTGTTTCCCCCTTCTCCCCATTGGACTGTAAGGTCCTTGAGGGCAGAGGCTGTATTTCTTTCTGTTTGTATGCTTGGCATAGTATCTGGCATATAAGCACTTAATAAATACTCACTGACTTGACTTAATGAAAGTGTTAAGTCAGCTAGAAGAAGCTGGTTTGAAACCATCAGTTGATGAATGTCAGTTTGTAGCAACAATGCTGTTAAATGCTAATGTCTTGTCAACAAACTCTTTCAATGAGTGTGCCCCCAAAGACACCCTGTCAAATATGTGGGTCACATAGAGTCTTAACATGGTGTAAGGTTTGATCCATACATTACAGAAGTGCTTACTGGTTGGCTAAAGAACCTCCACTAACTGAAAGTGTTTCTAGGATTCAGTGGCTATTATCAATCTTTTGTAGAGAATTACATTATCACTGCTAAGCCTGCTAATGATAGGAGACTTGGATATGTGTTTTGGAAGAACCCAAAACACTTGAGTGAGCATTGGACAACTGGCCCAACCCTCTAGAGACCATTTGGAGATCACTGGAACAGATTTCTGTGAATATACTTTTAAGGATTTGGTCAACTGCCTTTGATATGCACCAATGCTAGCCAATATAGAGCTGGTCAGATTCTTTCTGAAGCTCACCTGGAATGCTAGGGAGCGATCTATTACTAACAGAGTAAGGGTCACCACAAACCCATTGCATTTGTGAGTAGAAGAGTTACCTACAGTGAGACCCATTATTCAATATGCAAACTAGCATTCTTGCTTTTGAAGTTTAAATACCATGTATATTGACCTAAATTTAAGTTTAAAATAGATGACAATCCACTAATCTGTATTTTGTTCATTGCCAATCTAAATGCTACCTGCCTGGTAGCATGTATAAGAGTATGAGTTTAGGAAACGTCCTTGGCCAGGGATAGGGAAGACTAACTTGGATACAGGTGCTGTGCCTTGTAGGTCATGTAGGTCCAAAGCTAAGCTAATTGCCTTAGAATGGGGTGAAAATGATCTTTGATATTTAGGAAGCTGGGTCCCATTCAAGTGGAAATACAGTTGAGAATTTGGGACCCTTGTTATAGGGTGTGTCATCAGTGGGTGTGACCTTTGTTGCACTGCACCAATGTTTGCCTTGGGTTCTGTTGGGTGATTGAGAGTTTGAGTAGCTACATGCATGATGATGGGCTGTGGAAAGTAACACAAGCTTAAATAACTATACTTACATAGTACTTAAATACCTTAAATACCTATGTATATACAGAATGAATGGAAGGTGATCTTGGAAAGAAGAAAATGGGAGTGATGGAGTGCTTGGGCGCTTGTGCTCACATCCAATTCCAAGATCACATTTCTTCCTAGCTTCAAAACACTAACCCTGACAGTTTTCTCCTCAGCTCAAAGATACTATACCTAATGATAACTCATGAGTGGGCCCCAGTGAGAGAAACTACCTTTCCCTGAAATTACTCATGAATGGGCCCCAGTAAAGCAAACTATCTTTCCCCATCACAAGAACAAGCTGACCTCTGAAGAAATGCTCTCATTAAAACAAGACTGTCTTGTAACCACAGAATTATCATGTATTGATTCCCAGAGTGACCCTCATGGACTCCAACTCCATTCCCTAGACAGAGCATCTTACTGTGTTATATCAGTCTGTAACTGATCACACACTACATTGGTGTCACCCAAGAAGACATTTGACTCTATGACCCTGCTAATACTACGTGATGAAGGACATGACTGAGTAAGAAACAAATTTTACTGGTCCTAAATGGCAACAGAGGAGCCAAGCTGAGGAGGAGGCCCATTGCCTAGCTATGGGCTCAGCTTTGATAGAAATGGTGACAGTGAGATACTTAAATTCATTGTTAAGTTCTTCAGCAAAGAAAGAGTTCTGCAAAAAAATCTTGATATAAAGGGAACACACAAAATAGTAGATAGAAGAAGAGACATACCATACCAAGGTGAAAGATTGGGCAAATTTCTAGAAGACAAGTTAGCTGTAGAAATAAAATATATCACAATCACCTCTTGTCTATTGGGGGAATTAGTTGGATTTCATCTTGAGCAGTCAGTAAGTCAACAAACATTTATTAAAGGTTACATGTGCCAGGCACTGTGCTAAAGAAAGTCAAAAACATGGTCCCAATTCTAAAGGAGCTTCCAAAACATTTGTTCCCTCCTGCAGTGGGGGAGACAATTCTTAAATAGCTATGTATATACAGAATGGATGGCAAGTAATCTTGGAAGGAAGAAAATGGGAGTGATGGGGTGCTTGGGTGCTTTTGCTTGGACCCCAGTTCCAAGATCACATTTCTCCCTAGCTTCAAAACACTATCCCTGACAGTTTTTCTCCTCAGCCTCGGGACACTATGCCTAGCAATAACTCACGAGTGGGCCCCAGTAAAACCAACTACCTTTCTCCATCACAAGAACAAGCTGACCTCTGAAGAAATTCTCTTGTAGAAACAGGACTATCTTGTAACCACAGAATTATCATGTATTGATTCCCAAAGTTATCATATTCAATCCAGATGTCAAGCTATAAGACATCAACTCTCAAAGCTATTTTGCTATAGATGTAACAGACCAAAAATACACCCCTGAGAAAACCCTTCCCTTGGTTTTCAGTAGTGAATGATGCCTGTGGTCAAGGTTGTAAGTTATCACCTAAATAGCATATCTGCCAGATAATCCACTATTTTTCCTATATAAGCTTTAGCGTCATTCCTGTTAAGTGCCAAGGTCCTTAAGGAGCTCTACCCACCATAATAGCATTATAATAAACCTTTGCCACCTTGACTTAAAGAATGCTTGAGTCCATGAATTTATTCCAGACGACCCTGTCCAGTACTCTGGTCTTTGGTAGTTTCCTGAACCCCTTAAATGGCATCAGGAGTATGGGCCTTACAGGCTGTAATGTTAATGGACTACGAAGATCTTCCCTGTCCATTAATAAGCCTATGTGACTGCATCTGTCCCCCTTTTTCCTTGTGTTCCAGGTTTAAAGGTACAGAGGTATTTCAATCATGGATGTCTTGCTGCTTTGAGCTCTGACCCAGCTCACAGCTGTGATACCTCCCGAGTCACTTAGAGCCCACTGGGGGAGGAATTTGCCTAAGAAGAACTTGCCTAAGGGAAAGCTTGCTTAGGGGAAGCTTGCTTGCAGGAAGGCTTTCACACCTTTTGGTACTAAGCTAATTAGGCACTGAGTCACAAGAATTGTGATGCCTTCTGGCTCTGAGCCTGTTAGCCAAAAGTATATATATATTCTGAGGTGAGATTTTGCTTTGGTAGCTTGCTCATGACCTTTTGATTCTCTGGACTGGACTCTGAATAGCTGTTTGTTAAGAGTCCCCCAACTACTCAGATGTTGGTGCTCCCCCTATCTGGTGGTGTTGGTAGGTGGTTGTATTACTTTGTTCAGACAGTTGGAGCCCTGTCTGTTGATTTCTGTGCTAATTTCTCTGCTTGTATTTTCTTCATGTTCAGGGTGCTGACCTTTCCCCTAAACTAGTGAATGATTTATATATGTTTGATTAAAGTAAGATTATTGACCCCCTTAAAGTTGCCTTTCCTTTAGAAAAGCAGACCAAAGAACCTGTGCTAGCAGGCCACCCTGGGTGTGCTAGGGTGCTTGCTGTTACACAGGCCTCCCGCACAAAGTGGGATTTGAGCTAAGTCAAACCACATTAGCCAGGAAAGCTAATCTTAGCGAGAGGGAAAATTATTCCAAGCATGAGAAACAGTCAGTACACAGTAAAGACAAAGAGAAAGGAAATGGAGTGTCTTATGTGAGGAACAACAAGGAGGTCAGCGGGTCCTTTTCCCACTTTTAGGATCTCTTTGGGATACAGAGATTTTCATATTCTTTACTGGGAAGAAATTCATGGAGATGAAATTTTTAACTGGCCAAAATACAATACCTGAGGAACTGGATTTTTGTTGCTGATAGATGTGCATACTAAAGGTTAGGGGAGTAGACAACACTGCCCTTGCTGCCTTAGCTTGCCTTTTGGTCTGGCTCAAATTCATTCACATCCTGAGGGAAAAAGAGTATAAGGAAGATCTAACCCTAAGTGGTATGGTTGTCTGGAATAGAGGTCAACAGTCTCCCTGCAGAAATGAAGAAAGATGCTATCTGCATCCAGAGAAAGAACCGATAAACAGAAGTATGTATACAACAATTTTACATATGTATGTATATGTATATATATACATACACACATATACATGGATACACACATGGATTCATACATACATACATACATACATATATATGTATATGTGTATGTATATATATCCATATATATCGTGTGTGTGTGTGTGTGTGTGTGTGTGTCTAATGGTAGCCATCTCTAGGGTAGGGGGAGGAAGGGAAGAAAAAAAAGGGAAAAAAGGAAAAAAATGTAATTTATGTGATAACTTTATTATATATTTAAAAGGAATAGCAAGTTGTACATAATAGATTTGTAGTTTCACATGCAATCATTTTTTTTATTATTATGTTACGGAAATGCTTATTTTATTCCATAAACTAAAAATAAAATAAGTTAAAGAAAGAAAAAGAAAACTTAATCAGCCTAAAGGCTCCCTTTTTACCTTTTGCTAGTAGGGTGTGGTGGCTTTGACTAAAGTTCCACCAGTATGTCCTTAGTAGGGGGAGGTTCAAGTCATTACACCATTAATGAGAGTTGAGATGGCCAACAAGTGACCCTAAAGAGAAGAAGCCCAGAAACTGGTAGGAGGGAGTAAAGTCCTGCAGAGACTATCATGCCCAGAAGGCAACATTAGATCACTGGAAATCAGAAAAGCAGCCTCCAGGTGAGACTATATGCCTACCAATCATTGCCAAAATGTCAGGAACTAACAGAGTGGACACGCATGGAGATTCTCTACCAAACAGGAAATAAGACCGGTGAGAACAACATCATGACTTCATCGGAAGACACTTGTGGTCCTGCAGCTTTGGAAGCGATCTGGCCCTCCACACATGGGTCGTGGAAGCACAGTGTGCCCCTCTTGTGCTCATTTCCCACTACCACACCAGTATGTATCTTTGTGGGAGAGTGTTCTCCAGGCTTAGGGGAAGGAATGTTTTATTTTGATTTTTATTACTATGTTATTTTATTAAACGCCTTTGTTTTGAACAAATTGTGTCCTGTGACTGACTGAAGAGAAAAGTAAACACATTGGAAGAGGCTCAAGAACTAGAGTTTTGAGTGATTACAGACTCTACCTTGAACCTGGGATAGCTATTCTAGGGAATCCTTGTGTGAGAGAAGGGTACTCCAAGTGCTACACACCCCAGGAAACTGTCAATTGGGGGTGTCCTCTATCTGTTGTTGAGGAACATCCTTCTCTCCGTGGGGCAGTTGCTTCTCTTCAGGCACTGGAGCCAGATCGGGAGCTTTCTGCCCACACTTGGACACTGTGAAGCGGCTCATGTGCAGAGCTTCCTCATAGCCTGGGGGCGTCTCCACAGTTGAGGACAATGAAGGTATCTGCATGGGGTTGTGAGAGTGAGCTACTGCAAAGATCCTACGGGCTGCTGGTCCAAAGACTGACTGAAGAGCTGCCGGAGAGAAAGAAAGAGGGAGCTAGAACATGGGAGCCGTGCTTGAAAAGCAGACTCTGACCTCAATGCATTAGGTTATGTTCTTTTCTGCAAATATGCAAAGTATGACCACCAGCCCTCTGACCCTCACACCCATTCCCACAACCCCTGTGAAAATCCCCAGATTCCTGGTGGAGAGGCATCTTCCTCCTCTCCTTAAAAACTCATTTGCCATAATGCCCTGGATTTATCCTTCTCTGCTTTCCAGATTCTGGTCCTACTGCCCTTTGGCCAACTAATTCCTCCTTCCTGCTATATTGAGAAACCTTTGGATGGACCCATTTACACAATCAGAGTTCTTTGGATGGCCCATCTTTGTTCTTCCTGACATCTTTCTATGCCTTCCAAGAAAGAGAAAACATCCTGCCATGGTATAAAAACTTGATTTCTCCAGCTTTCACTGGATAAAAACTTGAAACAAAAACTCACTCCTGGAATATTGATTCCAGTTCTGATCACTGAATTTGGGGAAAGATAATCATAGAACTGGAGAAGGAAGGAGTGAATGAATGAAAAAGCTCTTTATTAAATGTGCTAATTACATGACAAGCACTGGGGTCACAAATAGAAAAATAAGATACTCCTGCTTTCAAGGAGCTAACCTTCTAATGGGTGAGACAAATATAGGAGGTTTCAGTTGCAAGCAAGATGGAAAGGCACAGTGGTCCTTAGGATGCAGGAGCAAAGTAGATGGGGTGGTAGAATCATGAAACTCTTAACAGTGTCAAGAACTTTGGCAGTGAGAACTTGGACCAAGCAAAGAGTCACTATGATCATAAAGAGGTTATAGGGAGAATAGACTAAAATATATGATTCTTCAGCCCAGAAAAACAAACTTTTACAACTTTCACTAAAAGGGGATATCATTAAAATCTATAAAACTGTGAAGGGGTAGGGGTCATATAGAGATGGACTTATTCACCAAATACCAGGCTGAAGGAACTAGGAGGAGTATACTCCTTAGATTTCGAAAGACACAGATTTTGGAGAAAGAAAAAGTATGTTTTGTACAGTGGACCATAACAATAACAATAAAAATGCTAGTTAGCATCTATACAGTACTGTAAGGTTTTATAAAGCACTTTAAAAATATTCCATCATGGGGCAGCTGGGTGGTGCAGTAAGCAGAACACCAGCCCTGGAGTCAGGAGGACGTAAGTTCAAATCCAGCCTCAGACACACGACATACTTTCTAGCTGGGTGACCTTGGGCAAGTCACTTAGCCCCAATTGCCCTGCCTTCCCCCCTCCAAAAAAAAAACCCAAAAAATATTCCATCATTTTCTCTCTGCAACTGCCCTGGGAGTTAGGTGCTATTATTATCCCAAATTTGCTGATGAGGAAACTGAGACAACCTGAAGTTACATGATTTGCTGAGGATTATACTTATTAAGTCAGGCAGGATTTGAACTCAGGTTTTATTAATTCCAGGCCCAGCACAATATCTACTGTGCTGTCTAGCTGTAGTAAAATTTTAAAGTGTAGTGCTCCTTAGAGGTGGTACAGACTGAAAATATACATAGGTCCCACGAAGACAGAAGGATGCGTGCATGATAGATGAATAACTGTCCCTTCAGTAGAAGTTAGGAATGTTTTAAGGTAGGGTCATCATTAACCTTTTGAATTTGTTATGAGGGACAGCCATATGTTCCCACAAAATATCTTTTAGTGATCCCATAGACAGACTGTTGGGATGGACAGATGTGATCCAGGAACACATGTTAAAAGGATATATTAATCTCCATGATCCCTTTGTCACATCAAGGGCCGTTTCTTCATAGATTATCATTGTCAGAACCGTACAAAAAGGCCCTGATCCACCCCCACCCTCTCATTGTCGGATTCTTTGTGTTTCCCAACATGGGAACAAAATCTTTCCTTTTGCATGTCTGATTCTCACTAGCACTCGGAATATCTACAAATCAAGCAGAATTAGAATACACTGTGTTCTTGAGAATGCAGATCTGCTCAGAACATCCCAAAGGTCTACAATTTAGACTAGCATTCTTTCAAATGTTTCCTTCCCTTGGCTCCCTCCAGGTGAGTACGTGTATGTACTCACAAGTGATGGTGCTCTGAAGGGTGCTGTCATGTTCAAAGGCAATGACTGTCACTTCGTACGGTGGTGGGCCCACCTCTTCTCCTCTCTGCTGTCGACTGATGCAACAGCGGAGGCAGACTGAGGTCAGGCCGCACAGAAGGAATAGGCCACCGATCACCACCAGCAGCCTGCAAGGGGAGGGGTAGAAGGTGTGAGTGGTCATATCTCTAAATAAAAAATTTATATATCAATGTATGTACATTTGCTCCTTGTTTCTGTGTTTTCCAGAAAGACTCACAGAGTATATACTATACAGAACTGCTTTGATTTCAGCTTCCTGAGGGCCTTCATTCTTTATGAGACGGAACAAAATCACATCACCATAATGATATCATTGTTAGAATAACTGAGAGTGGTTTATAGGGGACTGTGTTTGTTGTTCTCATATTCCTTTCACTCATGTCTGACCCTTTGTAAGTTTTCTTGGCAAAGATACTGAAATGGTTTGCTATTTCCTTCTGCAGCTCATTTTACAGATGAGGCAACTGAGGCAAACAGGGTTAAGTGACTTGCTCAGGGTCACACAGTTAGTAAGTGTCTGAGGCCAGATTTGAACTCAGGAAGATGAGTCTCCCTGACTTCAGGCTTGGCACTCTATGCATTGTGCCACCTAGCCACCCCAGAACTATGTTATACTACGCTGAAGTAAAACCCTTCCTTCCCTGGAAATGGGTTATTTGGGTGTCTCTTTCTATGTAGAATGATAGCATTTTGTGCTAGTAGATGTCTCTCCAATATTCTGTTCCCTGGCTTAGCTGAGGAAGAAACATGTCTGAAGTAGAAAGGATTTCTGACTTGCTCTTTTGTTACTGAGAATTGATCAGTTATGGATCCACAATTCCAATAACCTGCATTCATATAACTACAAATTTGGTCACTGCTCTCTTAGGAACTGGATTAAAAAGCTGTTTCCACAGTAATTCCTGTGCATAAAAAACGAATAGTACCTACGAATAGGCCTATTAAGGCTCCAACATATTAAGCATGGAATTTGTGGTAGCGGGACACAGTAAACAAATAAATCCTTTGCCTAGGGAAAATAGGAAGCAGGAGGCAATGATGGGTTTGCATTTGGCATATAGAAAAGAATATGAGAATGGCTGAGCAAATTACAGCATATGAATGCAATGGAATATTATTGTGGTGTAAGAAATGACGAAAGGGACAATTGCAAAGAATCTTGGGAAGTAGGAACAGAGGCAGAGTGAAGTGAGCACAAAAGGAAGAACAGTTTATACAATGAAAACAACATGTCTCCACCTGTGGCAAAGCCTTTTTCTCAGAGAGGTGATAGACTCAGGGGTCAGGAAGAGGCCTCCGTTTTTGAACATGGCCTCTGTGTGGATTTGTCCTGCTTCATTATTCTTTGTCACAATTTTTCATTGGAAGGGGATGGAGGGGTGATAAGCAATAGCTATGCCATTGAAAGAAGGCCCTTGAAACATTTTGTTAGAAGGCTTTGAAGAGACCAGAAAGAGGTTCAGAATGAAGCAAAGAAAGCAGGACGTGTGGAATTTATTATGGACTTCGTGTAACAGGGATGTAGTGCATACACAGGGTACCTGGCACAGCATTGCTCTTGTGGAGAGGCTGAGGAAGCTGCTTCCAGGAAAATTGTGATGATGTGGGATGTTGGTGCCTGGGAGAGACTGTGGAGCATGTGTAGACATTTTTCAATGAGCCTGGTATGATAATTATATGGGTGGGAGAGGTCTGATTTGATTGGCTGCATACCTGGAACTGGTACGTGTCTTCAAAAGGGACTGAGTCAGCCTCTGCCTAGTCTCTTGGGCTATTTTCTCTTCAGCTGTGCTCTTGGTGGAGGTTTTGTCCTTTGCGGATGGCTTCCACTGAGAGCAATGCTGGAAGGAGAGAGGCCTTAGGCCTTCCCTATTGAGGCCACCCTGTGGTCCTATAAAAGTGGACCTGAATTGTTTGCTTGGGTCAGTATTTGTTCTCTTATTTTAGGTGAAGGGAGAATGGCATCCTGGTGTCTCATTTGTCAGAGTTTTGCAGCCAGCTCAGCAGGGATGCCCCTGGAGAGCAAAGAGTGTCTTTAGGAGTGACCTTTGTGACGCCACAGCTTAGGGTAGCTGGGATGAGGATTCATCTAGGAGTCATGGCACAGCTAGATATGAACTAAATAGGCCCTGTGTTATGTAGGAATTATGCTGAGTGAGCCCACTCTCTGAAGAAGACTGAGGTAGTATAGGAGAAACCTTGCCTCTGAGGTGTTGGGCCAAAATGACTGAACTTCGGCTATTGTTATATCTTCAAAGTAAATATGCCTTTCCTTATTCCAGGCCCAGCACTCTACCCAAACTGTGCTACCAGCTTCCCATATGGGATGATGGGTGTTGGGAAAAGAAGACAGTAGAGGAACATTTCTCAAATTGTGACCATTAGGATCGTTAGGAACCATTGGGGATTTCATGAGGAAAATGCTGATGTTAATGAATATTTTTCTCTAAAATATTAAAAGTGAAAATATCTCTATATCGCAAAATTTATTGTAAGTGTAGCGAGAGTTAACTGGCTATAGGGGCCATCTCATGGAGTTACCATTCTTGGTTCTGGTTGACTTTGTGGGAGCTTTGGGGTCTGCTCCATCTGGACCTGGTACGTGTCTTCAAAAGGGACTGAATCAACCTGTCCAGTCTCTTGGGCCATTTTCTCTTCAGCTATGCTGAAGCTTTTGCATTCTACTGATGGCTTCCACTGAGAACAATCCTGGAAGGGGAGAGGCCTTAGGCTTTTCCTACTGAGGCCACCCTGTGATTCTATGAAAATGGACCTAGATTGCTTGCTTGGGTCAGTATTTCACTCTGCCCTCTTCTCCTGAGCCTCTTGCCTCTTCACCATATTGCTGAATTTTCTACTTCTACAGCATCTCTTCTCTGCATCCCCTCTTCTCTACCCATACACACCTGGTTCGGGCCATCTTCACCTTATGCCTTGTATATTACAATAGCCTTGTGCTTGCTCTTCTTGTCTCAAATCTCTCTCCACCCTAATCCATCCTCACTAGCTGGAGTGATTTTCCTAAAGTTTAAGCCTATGTCACCTCTCCCATCCTACACCCCCCAATCAAGAATTAAAAGTGGCTCCCTGTTATTTCCAGGATAAAATATAAGAGTATCTGTTTGGCTCTTAAAGCCCTTCAAAAGCCAACTCCTTTATACCCTTCTAGTCTTCTTACATCTTACCCTACCCATAAATTCTATGATCTAGTGACATTGACCTTACTGCTCTTTGAACATGATATGCTATCTCCAGATCCCATGCCTTTTCAGCAAATGTCATCTGTGCCTGGAATGCTGGCCCTCATGACCTCTGATTCCTGCCTTCCTTCAGAACTCATCGTGAATCCCACTTTTTGCCGAAAGCCTTTCCTGTTGTGTCTGATTGCTTATGCCTTCCTTCTGAGACTGCTGCCGATTTACAACCATATATGTCTTGCATTTACAGTTTTTCATGTATTTTCTCTCCCATTAACATATGAGTTCTTTTAGGAAAGGGATGATATTTTTAATAATGATGCTTTAAGCATGCTTTAAGGTTTATACAGTGCTTTATAAATATTATCTCATTTTAGCCTCATTTATTTAACCTCATATTTATTTATTTATTTAGCCTCATATCATCTCATTTAGCCCTTAGACCCTGGAAGGTAAGTGCAAATATTGTTTTGTTTTTACAGATGAGGAAACTGAGACAAATTGAGATAAGATGACTTGCTCAGGGTTGTGTGGCTAGTAAGCGTCGGAGACTGGAGTTGAATACAAGTCTTACTGACTCCAGGTCTGGTGCTCTCTACATTGTACCGCCTATCTGTCTAGTATTCCTTTGTATCCCCGGTGCTTAGTTCAGTTCTTGGCACATGGTGAATGCTTAATAATAGTTGTTGACAGACTCCCTGTGACTAACAAGGTAAAACACTCTCACTTCCTTTACTGGAATTTTGCATGCAATGATCTTTTAAGCATTTTGGTTGCCCTCTTCTGGATGCTCTCCAGTTAATCAATGTCCTTCATAAATTGTGGTCCAAACCTAACAAATACACTCCATATTTGGTCCAACCAGAGTTGAGTATATCAAAATTACTGTTTTCCCATTCCTAGACACAGTGCCTTTCTTAATGAAACCCAAGATTGCCTTTGGTTTTTTTAGGCACCATGAATCTCACTATTGACTTATAATGAACTTGCAATTCATTACATCAGCCAGCTTTTCTGTAGATAAACTTCTAACTGGTCACACTGTCTTGATCATCTTATACTTGTTTAATTAATCTTTTGAACCCAAGCATTATGATTTTACATTTATTCCTATTAATCTCCTTCCTATTAAATTTATAAGAAAGAGAGGTATTGTACCTTAGTGGATAGTATTTCAGGAAGTCTGCAAGTCTGAACTTGGCTTTGGGCTGTGGGACATTTGTCTCAGTGACTTAGATAGACATCCTTATCAAAATTGCAGATGGCACAAAGCTTAGAGGGATAACAGACAGCTTGGATTTCAAAGTCAGGATTAAAAAAAAAAATCTCAACAGAATACAACATTGGGCCAAATCCAATAAAATTAAGTTTAATAGGGATAAATATAAAGTTTTAAAGTAAAACTTATAAAGTTGGGCTCAGAAAACTAACTTTACATGTATAAGCTGGAGGAGGTAGATTTGATTTCTCTCCCAACTTTGTGGTCATCTATGAATTTGATAAGCATGCTATACATACCTTTATCCAGGTCTTTGATTAAAAACTTTAAATAGCACAAGATCTAGGATAGATCTCTGTGACCTGCATCTAACAAATCCTTCCAAGTCTATATCAAATCATTAATAACTACTTTTGGGGTCAGATCATTCCCTGCCGGTTTTTGTACAGGCATGCTCAGAATGGTTTTTACATTTTGAAATTGTTTTATTGCATTTTAAAGTGGAAAAACCATTCTTAGCTCACAGGCCTTACCAAAAAAAAAAAAAAGGCAAATGGCAGGTTGGATTTGGCCTTCAGGTCATAGTTTGCTAATTTCTGACACCATTCCATCTTTTTCCATCAAAAGCTTTATCATTTATAGTCACATAGGTTGTATTCAGGAAAGGAAATTTAGTTTGTTGAGATACCATAATGGTAGCCATCCTATTGGTCCTTTGCTAGATTTGCTAGATTTATGCCTACATGTTGTAGTAGAATGAACATTTTAGATATTATTAACGTATATTTGAAGTTAGGAGACCGAGTTTCAAGTCCTAGCCCTAGCACTTATTATCTGTGTGGGTCTGAGCATATCACTTAAGCTCTCTGAGTTTCCGTTTCCTCACCTATAAAAGGAGGATTTGGATTATCTTCCTCACCAGTATAGCATAAGAAATGTGCTTTATAACATAGCCAATTGTATAAAGGTGCATTATTTTCCATGATATCACACTTGAAACTAATAATATAAATATCCTTAAGACCAATAAATGTTGATAATGGGTAACTTGCTGGAGAATTATCTTTGGAAACTTACCAGATATACCAGAGATGGACCCAGTCAGTGGTCAGACAGCTGGGGAGGAAGCAGAAAGGTCAGGTAATATAGTAAAAATAGTAAAAAGTTTGTTATACAGTGTTATATAGTTGTTATATAGTGGAAGCTTGTAATAATGTTGGTGTCAGGGGAAAAGGATGTAACCCATGTAATTAATGTTCTTTATTGAAGAAGCCTTAGAATTTGATTTAATCTGCAGTGAAACTCTATAAAGTGGTTTTACTTAACCATATACTTGAAAACCAAAGAGTATTCCTTCTGCCTTCTGCCACGATTTCTTCCTTTATTCTTGACTTATGTGAACAGGTGGCCTTTTTCCTTGCTAAGGCTATCTCCCCTACGTGCACTTTTGATCAAATTCCCTCTTATTTTTTTCCAGAAGATTTTTTTCCTCTATCATTCTTACTCTCCCCTTAATCTTAAATCTCTAATAGTTGCTTTTTTATCACCTATAAACATGCTCATCTCTCTTCTATCCTTCCCCTCTAAATATTCTTTTATATCTTTTCTCCATTTTATGACTAAACTTGAGAAAGTCTTCTATACTCAGTGCCCCTATTTCCTTTTTTCTAATTCCCTTAACCCTATAGTTTGGCTTCTGATCTCATTCAATTGAAACTACTTTCTTCAAAGTTACTAGTGATCTCTTAATTACCAAACCTATTTTTTCTCAGTCCTTATCCTTCTTGGCCTCTCTGAAGTCATTGAAACTCTCAATAACCCTCTTCTCCCCCTTTTTTCTCTTTATGTTTCTCCATAAGAACCCTCCACATTCTCCTCTCAGAGGGGTCTGATCCCTCTTTCTCAGTCTCCTTTGTTGGATTTTTTTTTACCCAGGCCATGCTGGCTACCCATGGATTTTCCTTAAGGCTCTGTCCTGAGCCTTCTTGTCTTCTCCTTCGATGCTACTTCACTTAGTGATCTCAGTAGCACCCATAGGTTCAATTATCATTTCTATGCAGATGATTCTCAGATTTATTTATCCAGTCCTAATCTCTATCCTGACCTTCAATTTCACACCTTGACTTTGATATCCCATAGATATCTTAAACTCCACATGGCCAAAATTGAACTCATTGTTTTCTCCACCCTCCCACCAAAGCTTCCCTTCTCCTTAATTTTCCTATTATTGTTGAAGGCACTGTCATTCTCCCAGTCACTCAGATGACATCCTAGGTGTCATCCTCAACTCCTCCCTCTCCCTCACTCCCTATGTCTAATCTGTTGCCAATGCCTGTTGAATTTACCTAAAAAGTGTCTCTTGTACGTGCCCTCTTCTATCCTCTAACACTGCCCTGGTGAAGGCCTTTATCACCTCATGCCTTGGACTATTCTAATAGCCCACTGGTTGTTCTCCTTATCTTAAGCCTCTCGCCACTTCAGTCTATCTTCTCTGAACAGTCCAACTTCTCTGAACTATCAAAGTGATCTCACTAAAGTACAGATCTGACTATGTCAGTCCCTCCTTGCCTCCATTCAATAGACTCCATGTTACACCCAGGATCAAACATAGAATCTTTTATTTGACTTCATAACCTCCTTCACAACCCAGTCCCTTCCCACCTTTCTAGTCTTCTTATACTTCACTTCCTTCCACATACTCTGTGATCTAGTGACACTGGCCTCCTTGCTCTTCCCCACACATGACACTCCATTGCCCCAACTCCATGAATCTTCATGCACTGAGCTGATTTCCCATGTCTGGAATTCACTATCTTTTCCTTGCCTACCTTTCTTGACTTCTTTCAAGTCTCACCCAACATCCTACCTTCTACAAGAAGCCTTCCCCAGTCTTCCTTCTCTTCATCCTAGTGCCTTCCCGCTGAGATTATCTCCAGGTTATCCTGCATGTATCTTGTTTGTTCATAGCTGTTTACATATTGTCTCCCCCTCCCCCTATTAGACTCTGAGTTCCTTGAAGGCAGGAACTTTTTTCTTTTTTTTTCTTTTGCATCTTCAACACTCAGCATGGTAGCTGGCATATAATAAGTATTTATAAATGCCACTGACTTCTAGTTCTCACTAGATTCCCAGTCATCTTCAATTTTGTTTCATTTACCTGCTGTGTGACCCTGGAGAAGTCACTTATAACCCTATTTGCCTCAGTTTCCTCATCTGTAAAATAAGCAGGAGAAGGAAATGGCAAACCACTCTAATATCTTTGCCAAGAAAATCTCAAACAGGGTCACAAAGAGTCACATAACTGAACCACAAAGAACTCATCTGTTTCTACACGTGGCTTCTGTGTCTTTATAAAACCCAGACAAGGCAAGTGTATCAGAATCACAAAACCTCAGAATTGGTCCTGGTAAACTTGTAAACTAAGCCTAACAAAACTCATCCAGTCTGTGTTTGAAGATCTCTAGAGATAGGGAGTTTACTACCTTTCAAGGCTGCCTCATTTTACCTTGTGACAACTCTAATTGTCAAGAGAGTTTTCCTCTAATATCTAGTCTAGATCTGCCCCTCTGACTCTTAGCCGTTGTTGCTAGTTTTGCCCTCTGGAGTCGTGAAAAAGAAATCTAATTTTCTTTCATTTGATAACCCTTCAAATATTTGATGACAGATCATAATCCATCTGTCCTGCCTCCCCATCCCCAATCTTTTCTCCTCCAGGGCATATTCCCAATTCTTTCAACCAGCTTTGTTTCATAACCCTGATCATCCCCCTCTGGACAGTATCCAATTTGTCAATGTTTTTCAAATTCAGCATTTAAGATGGAGTCCGACATTCCAGATATGGCCTGAATTGGAAAGAATATACTACCACCCTTATTCTGAACAACATTTCTCTCTAAATCCAGATTTAATCCAAGCACCCCTTTCTATTGGTAACATCAATTATCTTACTGATTTTATTGGCTTATTATGTATATTGAGCTTGCTGTCCATGAAACAACCAGATTTTTTTTAGACTAATGATGGTGATAATGATGAAGATGGTGGTGATAACAATTTATCTAGAAGCATTTTAAAGTTTGCAAAGCACTTTACATAGATTATCTCATTTGATCCACACAACAGCCCCAGGAAGTAAGTTCTATTATTATCCATTTATAGATAAGGAAACCCAGGCAGACAGAGATTAAGTGACTTGTCCAGAGACACACAACTGTTATTTATCTGAGCCAGGATTCTATCTCAGGTCTCTCTGACTCCCAGACTAGTGCTCCATAAGCAATATAGTACCACTGTCTATTCATGCCATCCCTATCTGGACCTTAAAATCATATAGCCTCTCCTAGTCTTATTTTCTCATGTGTATAATGGAGATGATAAGAATTTTACTATTCAAAGTTGTTGTAAAGGTCAAATGAGATTAGGCATATGACAGTACTCTGTATAGCCATAAAGTGCTCACATTTTCTGGTTTCTGAATAATCAGTCAGCATACATTTATGGAATACCTACCACATGCCCAGGATTGTGCTATGGGAAATGTAAAATAAATGTGGGAACTATAGTTCCTATCTTATGGCTCATATAGCTTTTGCAGAACTCTTTATATTCTCTGTGGTTGTCACTTCAATTTTGTCCATGTTTAATATTTCTTTTCAAGCGACATTCCCACAGACTTTTCTTCAGTGATGCTTGCTGCATTTCTGATTAATGAGCAGTAATGGTTATGATGAGATATCTCCCTCTATATGCTGCCTTAGCTAAGCAGGACGATGGGGTCAGTCAACTGATCAATCAACCTATTGAGGCTAGGTCCTAGGCAAGATATTGTACTGTGAGCATAACAACAAAACATTTCTTTAGCACCTACTAAATATATTCCCCATCCTGTCTCCTTCTTCACATGTACTTTTCCAAACCCTTTTTTCTCCCTCTAGTCCTATATCTGCATGCTCACTCCTTGCACTTAGAGCAGATGATTTAGCTTTTGATTCACTGAAATGTGGTAGCTACTTCTCATGAGGTTATCCGGCTTTCCTTCTCCATTCCTCTCCATTTCTCCACATCATTACCCATTTTCCCTTTCTTCCCTCTGATTAGAGAAGCATCATTGCTCCTCATTAAGGCTAATCCTTCCTCTAGTGTCCTTCTTTTTCTTCCCTTGCCTCCTTCAGGAGCCAGTTCTAGCAGTCATCCCCTCTCTCCTAGATGCAGCTTTATTGTCTGTCTCTTCTCTACCTCAAGGCTAATTTTCCATTTGACTGGCTCTGGTCTCTGTTCAAAAATCTTCAACAGCTCACTATGGCCCCCCAGCAAAAGTTCAGGCTCCTTCCATGGTCCTCTACAACCTGATGCCCTCCACATAAACTCTAAGCTTCCCAGAACATGCCTTATTATGTCCTCTATGTTTCAGTCTCTGTCTCTCTCTCTCTCCCCTCCCTCCCTCTCTTCCTCTCTTCTCTCTCTTTGTCTCTCTTTCACTCACATTCTCCTGTCTTGTGTCTCTCCTTCCCTTCTTCCCTGTCCCTCCATCTCCATCTCTCTTCCTCTTATCTTCTCTCTCCCTCTCTCCCTCTTACTCCATTTCTCCCTCTCTCTTTCCTTCTGTCTCACTCTTTTTTCCCTCCTGGTCTCTTCCCCTCCCTCTCATTCTCCCCCTCTCATTCTCTCCTCCCCTCTCTTAATCCATCCATTAAGATCCAACTCAGAAGTGAGCAGAACCAAGAGAACATTGTACACAGTAACAGCCATGGTGTGCAATGACTGACTGATAGATTTAGCTTTTCTCAGCAATGCAAAGACCTAAAACAATTCCAAAAGACTCATGATGGAAAATGCTATCTACATCCAGACAAAGAAATATGGAGTCTGAATGCATATTGAAGCAGACTATTTTCTTTTTTTGTTTTGTTTTGTTTTATTTTATGTTTTTCTTTCTCATGGTTCTTCCCATTTGTTCTAATTCTTCTATACGACTTGACTAATGTGAAAATATGTTTAATAGAACCAGGAGATCATTATATATGATTACAGATACATGGCATCTGTAAGGACTAACTTTGACAGACTTGGCTCCTTTCATCAATGCAAGCTCCAAAGACAGCTCCAAAAGACTCATGATGGAAAAAGCCAAGCACTTTCAGAAAAAGAATCATGGAGTCTGAATGCAGATAGAGGCAAATTATTTGCTCTCTCTTTTTTTCCTTCTTTTTTGGTTTTGTTTCTTCTTTCTCATGGTTCATTCCATTGGTTATAATTCTTCTTTACAACTGAACTATTATGTAAATAAGTTCAATGTGAAGGTATATGTAGAACCTATATTGGATTACATGCTGCATTGGGGGGGGAGAGGAGGGGGAGGGAGAGAAAATTTGGAACCCTAAAACTTATGGAACTGAGTGTTGTAAACTAAAAATATAAAATAAATTCATTAAAAAAAGAAAATATGTTTAATAGGAATGTATGTGTAGAGCCTATATTGGATTGCATGTCATCTTGAGGAGGGGGAGAAAATTTAAAACCAAAAATAAATAAACTTATTAAAAATAAAATGAAATAAAATCCAACTCAAATACCACTTTCTCCCCATTTTGCTTTGTACCTCTTTACTGTGCTTATATTAATATTATGTATGTCACTTTATACTTTTGTCAACTGTAAACTCTGTGAAGGCAGAGCTCATACCTCATCTGAACTTTTTGGTTTCTTCTCACCAAAGCTTGGCACAGTGTTCTGTGCACATGGAAGCTTATTAAATGTTTGTGGAATATAAATTGTGCTAGGTTCATGACAGAATGGAGGTCTAATGGTGTAATGATGTAAAAGTGTAATGGGACTGAGTACCAGAGGGAGATAAAGAAAGATTTGTATTAAAATCCAAACTCGGACACTTTATTGACTTGGGTAGGATCTCAGATGTGAGGAAAGAAAGGATCTTAGGGCTCATCTAGTTACAGAAGAAATTGGGGCCCAAAGAGGTCCAGCAGCTTTCTCAAGGATACTCAGGGAATTTTAACAGCTTCCCTAAGGCCAGGAGCAGCACTTTTTCAACTATACTGCTCTGATTTCCTTTACTTAATCTCATTGTGCCTTGATTCCTTCATCTGTGAAGTGGGAGCAACTCACAAGGTTGTTGTGTGGCTCAAATATCATCTTTAATAATTAATGTAAGAGAAAATAAGCATCAAAAAAAGATACAAGTCTTATCTTCAAGGAATTTACAATGTATCTGGGAAAACAGAACTAACATATATAGTCATTTAGAAAAATGATTAAATGCTAAACTGTGTAGCATTAACTAAAAATGTAATCAGAGTTCAAAGAAGGAAGAGAATATTTTAGGCTGGAGAAGTCAGGAAAAACTTGCAGAATCACTGTATCAAGGAAGGCAAGAGAGTAACTATACTAAATGTATCAAGTATGTGAATATGTTTAAGGTCTATGAGGGCAAGGACCCAGCACCATATTTATACATCTCCTCAAGCACTAGCATATTGCTTTATGATTCCCTTGAGCCATTATCACACAATTCTTAGGGAGCTGCCTGAAGCCCATAGAGTAGTAACCTACCCAGGATCCTATAGTGTCAGAGTCAGGATTTGAATTCAGGCCTTCCTGACTCCAAGTCTAACACTGTGCTGCTTTCATACTAAGTATTCACTAAATGTTGGAGGAATGAATTGGAAGATATTAAAAGATATTCAAATATGAGGTGGTGGTAGTGCTTAAGAAATCCTAGAGGTAAATGTGTTTGTAGCCAGGGACTATAGCTAAATAAAGCCCAGCATGGATGATGGATGATTTACAAAAGCATATATGAAGGATGTATGATAAGCCACTGTGATTGCATTCTATACGAATTAAGATGGGGATGGATGGGGAGTCTGGTTTTGGAAATAGCACTGTGAGCAATGCTGGTTTGCAATCTTTAGGATAATGGTGACACACATCTGTGCTTCTGAATGGCTTATCTCTGACAATTGTTGTTGTTAAGTCGTTTCAGTCATGTCTGACTCTTTGAGACCCCATTTGGGGTTTTCTTGGCAAAGATACTGGAGTGGTTGGCCATTTCTTTCTCCAGCTCATTTTACAGATGAGGAAATTGAGGCAAACAGGGTTAAATGACTTGCCCAGGATCATCTAACTAGTGTCTAAGGCTGGATTTGAACCTAGGTCTTCCTGACTCTAGAGCCCTTACTCTATCTGCTGTGTCACCTAGGCTCCCCAGTTAATGCCTATCCCAGTAGTAACAGAGACAAAGAAATTCCCCCTCATCCTACTGCCCCCCACCCCAGGCCATCTACCAACTTCTTGTCCTCTGTTCTTGGCTCAACCTTCCTCCCTCCCTCCTTGGGAAATGGGTTTGGAGGTTCAGATACTCACTGCTCAGAATTCACACAGTTCTCTTCACATGTCACCCGAGGAAGCTACAAAAAGTGAAAGTAACAGATGATTGGAACCTGCTCTGCTATATAATCTGCTTCTACCTGTCATTTCCTCCCCTTTTTGCTGGGACCTGTTTTTTCCACTGATAAGAACAGAGATACAAATTCAATCCACGTATGGGCCAATCAGCTTCACTGTGTTCCAAGGTCACAGGTTTTACACCAAACCTGCACATTCAGCTTGCAAAAGCATTCCCTGCTCAGAAATATGAGGACCAGGCAAAGGAGTGTGAATGAATTGATGCAAAACTTCTGCCACTTTTTCGTGGCAGTAGTGATGGTTAAGGGAAGCTGTATCAAAGGCTCTTGCTGAATGAGCAGCATTGTTTTTGTAGACAGTGACGCTGGTGTCTGAGGGTCTGACTTGAAGACCTAGGGATGTCTCAATAAGTCTCAAAAAATCTGTCTGGCTGAAGTGTTCCTCTACCTCAAGGGAATCCCTAGGAAACCTCAGTTCCTTCCATCTCCTCCTTCACCCTCTGATCACCTGCAAGCACTCAGACTAACCAGGACATACAGCAATAAAGGGCACAAAGCAATAGAAAATCCCAAGAACCCCTTTCAGTAAGCCCTTTTTCCTCAAGGTCCTGGATAGTCCCATATGCCTCACAATATTGTCCAGAGTGATAACCCAACAAAGGGGAAATAAGCACTTGCTTTTCTGCTGGTCCAGCTTCTCCTGGTGTCTATAAGAACACTTCTTCAGCTCAGGTCACCACTGGGGCTCCCACTTCCTTCTTTCCCTGGCTCACAGTTGCTTCTTGCTTATGGCTCCAAGTTACTCTTGAATATTCTTCTCTCTCCATCTGCTTCCTTAAGGCCCTGTAGCTTCTGCTGTCTCTCTAGGACTCCTCACTTCAATCTCCTGCCTCCAATAGGTGAACTTTTAACTTATCCTGCCCCTACTACTTTTTGATCACCTTCTCTCCAATCCTTCCCCCCTTTCCAAAACCTCTGTATGTGTTATCTTTCCGCCAGTAGAATGTCAGATCCTTGAGGGCAGGACTGTCTTGCTTACATAAATGTGTATCCTTGGTACTTAGTACAATGCCTGGAATAAAGTGAACAAGTGAACACATTAGAGGATTGCTCTACCTATCTATCCATCCATCCATCCATCCATCTATCTATCTATCTATCTATCTATCTATCTATCTATCTATCTGTCTGTCTGTCTGTCTGTCTGTCTGTCTGTCTGTCTGTCTGTCTATCTATCTATCTATCTATCTATCTATCTATCTGTCTATCTATCTATCTACCTATCTGTCTACCATCTATCTGTCCTATCTATATGTCTATCTATCTGCCTGTTTATCTATCTATCTACCTATCATTTCTTTATCTATTTCTGTCATTTATATGGCTGCACCAGTGCTGAACAATTCTTTCTGGGCCACATTCTTCTATCTTCAAATCTATGCCCCCTTGCCCTTGAATGCTTTGCTCTCCTCAAATGTCACATCAACCTGTGCATGTACTCTCCAGCCAGGAATATCTGCTCACAGCTCTCAAGACCAGGACTTCCCAGTGCTGAATTGAATTGAATTCTCATAGAGGGTCAATAAAAGTTGAATGTGCTTAATAGGTACAAAAATTTATTAGTACTTAAGAGAAAAATAAAAGGTGAGTAGAACACTAACTCCATTTTATAAACAGAAAACAAAAAAGATAGCACCCAATCCTCTAAGAATTCTATTTCCAATCCTACTATCTCTCTTCCTCTCAATGAATCTCGTTACAACTCACATTTTTCCTTAGAAATTGGACTGAATCCTTGGGGAGAAATGACCCATTGAACTTTTTTCTTGTTCTCTCACATCTAATAAGCTAGTCCATTTCTTGGCTAACCTGCAATACATAACCAGATGAGAGACATCTTAGCAGTTCAAAGTGTCCTTAAGGGATCAAATCCATTCTTTAATTTTTTTAATATTTTATTTTTCCCCCAATTACATGTAAGAACAATTAAAAAAATGTTGAGTTCCAGAGTCTCTTCCTCCCTCCTTCCCATAATCCTTCATTGAGAAGGCAAGCAATTGATCAAATCCATTATCCAGTTTTTTATCTTGTGGATTTGGGATTGTCTATTTAGCATAGGGATCAGGGCCATACTAAGGTGTAAAAGAGGGACAATCTCCTTGTACCTGATCTTGACATATCACATAGTGTATATAGGTCTATGCAGTAGGAAAAGGCTGATAAATGCATCCTTAATGTATCCTGAAGAAAAGAGAAGCTTGAACCTTCATGTAGCCATTCTAAAGCCCTACTGTACCTCACCTGAACCCAAGATGATTGTAACTTCTGCTCCTTACTCCATTTCTCATTATGACCAGACATACATGCTTTTTAAAATCTTCAGTGAAATCACCATGATCATACTGTCCTCTTCTAAACAGGCCCTGTCTCCATGCACCTTATCTCCCCCATTGAACCTCTCTTCCCCACAGAACCATGGGTATATGTGTGTGGAGGTGGGGGATCTTCCTCCTCACACTTGGACTCACCTGGGAGAGACACACCAGAGTAGAGAAGGTCACAAACAGGAGATGGTTGCTCATGGTGCTGAGCTTCTGTTTCTTCTGATTCATGTAGTATTTACTTGCTGTCTTCTTTCAAAATCCTGGGCCATCTCATATTCTTTGACTATGAGGAAAGAGACACTACACTTAAATGAACCACAGCTTGCCTCAGTTTCCTCTTTTTATCTTATTTTTTAAAAACTCTTTTTCCTGTCATATCTTCTCTCTCTTTTCTTTGATCCTTTGACCCTTTCTTGCTCACATCTGCTTCTTGTCTCCTTTCTTTCTGTATAATTCTGTTTTCTTCTCACTTTTTTTTTACTATGAGGGAAGATTCAGGTCAGACCCATCTGTCCTCTCTACCAGTTATCTTTCCTAGGTATTGGTTTTCTTGACTGGGGAAAAAGGGAAATGCAAAAGATAGATTGCTAATAAGCTATAGAATCCCAATTCTAGTCTTCCTTTTGCCAAGAAAGTGGTAATATTCCTACTCTTTCCCCACAACTCTCCAGAGAGACTGCTGGAAATGAAAATGACCTCTACCTTACTCCCCCATGTGACCACTCTCCTCCCATCCCCCTCTCTAAGGCATTGCTTTCCCTCACTGCAGCTGCAGTCAGAAACTTGTCTGGTTATGGACCATTTACCCTCAACCTCAAGAATATCTGAAGAGATTGTCCAATGGCCTGGAAAGCCATCTCAAGCTAGGGCAGGGTCAGGTGAAGATTAAGATCAGGAATCCCTGCTGCAGCTCTTCCGTTTGCACACACCTTCACTGGGAACCTCCAGCCCCCTTTAGAACAGATCATTTAGTCAACTGGTATGTGAATGACAGTGTTTGAAATTCCACTGCCAGTACTGAGTCCAGCCTTAGATACTATAAGAGGAATTCATTTAGTCAACAAACATTTATGAAACACTTATTTCTATTACGTGTTTATCACTTAACTCCCTTGTCTCCACACTCTATCCCTTTGACTTTCTAAACATTTTTTCCTGGTTATTACTTCCTTATCTCCCTGTACAACAAAGTAGGCACTTTGCTTTTTATATATGAATCCCCAACACTAAGGCTCAATGATTGACATAAAGGAAATAATCAGTGATTTTTATTCATTCATTTATACTCAATTAGGAGTCATGTACTTGATGAAAATGAAAATAGAAAAATAAACTAAGCAAGGTATCCGTCCTCACAGACTTTCTAGCCTAGTAGATGATACCAAATAAATAGACGTATGGCTCTTGCCCTCCAAGAAAATATACTCAAATGGGAGAGAAAATATATGGAAAGGAAATAGAATATATGAAAAGAGATGCCTAATTAAGTACAACAACATTTACAATTATTTATTTTTAGAGTGATACCTATCTTATGTGTGTTGTAGATAATTATGTATTTTGTTGTTCAGTTGTTTTCAGTCATGTCTGACTCTTTGTAACCCCATCTGGGGTTTTCTTGGGAAAGATACCATGGTGGTTTGTAATTTCCTTCTCCAGGTCATTTTACAGATAAGGAAACTGAGACAGACAGGGTTAAGTGACTTGCCCAGGGTCACCCAGCTAGTAAGTGTCTGAGACTAGATTCGAACTCAGGAAGGTGAGTCTTACTGACTCTAGGCCTGGCACTCTATCAACTGCACCACCTGCCTGTGTGTATATACATATACATATAAATATATATGTACATGTATGTGTATGTATATACACACACATATATACATATATACATACACATATACGTTGTCTAAAAATATAGATGCAGCCCATGGATGCCAATGGATAGTTATAATCTGAAGTTTGGCTCACTTATGAGGAAAGCAGGAGAAGGACTAGGCCTGTACCACAATAGGTGGAGGAAGCAAAGGAACAGCCAAGGTCTGGGACCACTGAGGCTGTTAATCTCTTTCAGCCTCAAAGAAGGGCATGAGGCTAGAATGAAATCTATCTGCTAGTCCTCTAATATACCTGGTCTAAAAGTCTGATAGATTCAGAACAAAAGTCACTTCTCTGATCACTCTTAAACGGAGGCATTCCTTAGCTTATGCTTTCTAGTCACTACCAAATGTTAGTCACATGAAAGAAACAAATAATACTAACAAGGAACATTTATTTGAAGAAAAGAGCAAACAGAAATTGAAGTTCCACAGATTAGAATATACCAAGGAGAACATAAGAGTAAATAAGCTTTTCAGCTGGGAGTGAAATAAGATCTAAGTTCAAACCAGGAGAGAGAGAATGATCTCACCCAGGGGAGGTCCACTTTCAGCAGACTCTAGATTTGCAGGCCCTGAGGTCAAGAAACATGATGGGTTTGGCTCCCATATGTGTCTGTGGCTCAGAGGGCTCCAATTTGCCATTTATTCTCTCTCTTCTGCTCTCTCACCTTCTCTCTCCTCTTCCTTTCTTCCTCTCCTTCTTCCCTTCTCTTTTCCTTCTCTTCTCTTCTTTCCCCCTCTTTCTTCCCTTTCCCTCCTTTTCCTCTTCCTCTCTCTCCCCCTTGGTCTCTCTCTGCCTCTTTCCTCCCTACCCCTTTCCCCTTATATCTCTAACCATATTTTGTAACTGATGAAACTGAGACCTTAGGAACTTGGCTTAGGAGCTCTCTGTTCAGTCCTATTCTGTTCATTTGGTGACTAAACATTGACTGTAGACACCCTATGGGAGATAGGACAGATTAGTCCTTCTAAAATACGAGAATGACTTTTAACAATTCAAAGTCAGGAGGCTTGATTACCTGGAAATCTTCTGGCACTCTTTCCCCACTTACAGCAGTTCATGAATTCTTGCCTTGCTAAAACGATAATTTCATCCTTTGATAGTAGAGGAAACGACTAAAGAATAACCAAGAAGAAGGCTGGAGGTGGTGGTATTGCTGCTCCCCAATGAAGAATGATCCAGGGACTCTATAGCCTTAACCCATTCATCAGAGATGCTACGCCTTGTGAAGAGTCAGCTCAAATGCTGAGATATCTTCTTCACCAAGCCTAGCTGTGGCTGTGGCTGTGGCCTGTGAGGAACCAGACCACTGGCCCAGTAGAATTATTCTGTCTGTTGTTTCCTTTCTCTGCAGATTCTCACTTTTTTTTAAAAAAAAATTATTTATTTATTTATTTAATATATTTAGTTTTCAGCATTGGTTTTCACAAGAGTTTGAATTACAAATTTTCTCCCCATTTCTACCCTCCCCCCCCACTCCAAGATGGCGTATATTCTGGTTGCCCTGTTCTCCAGTCAGCCCTCCCTTCTGTCACCCCACTCCCCTCCCATCCCCTTTTGCCTTCCTTTCTTGTAGGGCAAGATAAATTTCTATGCCCCATTGCCTGTGTATCTTATTTTCTAGTTGCATGCAAAAACTTTTTTTTGTTTTTGAACATCTGTTTTTAAAACTTTGAGTTCCAAATTCTCTCCCTTCTTCCCTTCCCACCCACCCTCCCTAAGAAGTCAAGCAATTCAACATAGGCCGCATGTGTATTATTATGTATAACCCTTCCACAATACTCATGTTGTGAAAAACTAACTACATTTTGCTCCTTCCCAACCCATCCCTTTATTGAATTTTCTCCCTTGACCCTATTCCCTTTTGAAAGTGTTCGTTTTTGATTACCTCCACTCCCATCTGCCCTCCCCTCCATCATCACCCCCCCCCCCCTTTTTTAAATCTTCTTCCCTCTTCTTTCCTGTGGGGTAAGATACCCAATTGAGTATGTATGGTATTCCCTCCTCAGGCCAAATCTGATGAGAGCAAGATTCACTCATTCCCCCCCCCCCACCTGCCCTCTCCCTTCCTCTCACAGAACTGCTTCCTCTTGCCACCTTTATGTGAGATAATCCACCCCATTCTATCTCTCCCTATCTTCCTCTCTCAATATATTCCTCTCTCATCCCTTAATTTGATTTTACTTCTTTTAGATATCTTCCCTTCATCTTCAACTCACCCTGTGCCCACTCTCTCTCTATATATATCTATATATCTATATACACACATACATATATACATACATACACATTCACTTATATATATATACACAAACATATATATACATAAACATATATAAACACACATATATAAACATATATATACATAAACATATATATATACATAAACATATATATATATATATATATATATATATATATATATATATATATATGCATATTCCCTTCAGCTACCCTAATACTGAGGTCTCATGAATCATACACATCGTCTTTCCATGTAGGAATGTAAACAAAACAGTTCAACTTTAGTAAGTCCCTTGCAATTTCTTTTTCTTGATTACCTTTTCATGCTTCTCTTGATTCTTGTGTTTGAAAGTCAAATTTTCTATTCAGCTCTGGTCTTTTCACTGAGAAAGCTTGAAAGTCCTCTATTTTATTGAAAATTCATATTTTGCCTTGGAGCATGATACTCAGTTTTGCTGGGTGGGTGATTCTTGGTTATAATCCTAGCTCCATTGACCTCCAAATATCGTATTCCAAGCCCTTCGATCTCTTAATGTAGAAGCTGTCAGATCTTGGATTATTCTGATTGTGTTTCTACAATACTGAAGTTGTTTCTTTCTGGCTGCTTGAAATATTTTCTCCTTGATCTGGGAGCTCTGGAATTTGGCGACAATATTCCTAGGAGATTTCTTTTTGGGATCTATTTGAGGAGGCGATCGATAGATTCTTTCAATTTCTATTTTGCCTTCTGGCTCTAGAATATCAGGGCAGTTCTCTTTGATAATTTCATGAAAGATGATATCTAGGCTCTTTTTTTGATCATAGCTTTCAGGTAGTCCAATAATTTTTAAATTATCTCTCATGGATCTATTTTCCAGGTTAGTGGTTTTTCCAATGAGATATTTCACATTGTCTTCCACTTTTTCATTCCTTTGGTTCTCTTTTATAATATCTTGATTTCTCATAAAGTCACTGGCTTCCACTTACTCCAATCTAATTTTTAAGATAGTATTTTCTTCAGTGGTCTTTTGGACCTCCTTTTCCATTTGGCCAATTCTGCCTTTCAAGGCATTCTTCTCCTCATTGGCTTTTTGGAACTCTTTTGCCATTTGAGTTAGTCTGTTTTTTAAGATGTTGTTTTCTTCCGTATATTTTTCCGTATTTTTTTGGGTCTCCTTTAGCAAGTCATTGACTTGTTTTTCATGGTTTTCTTGCATCACTCTCATTTCTCTTCCCAATTTTTCCTCTACTTCTCTAACTTGCTTTTCCAAATCCTTTTTGAGCTCTTCCATGGCCTGGGACCAGTTCATGTTTTTTTGGAGGCTTTTGTTGTAGGCTCTTTGACTTTGTTAACTTCTTCTCTCTGTATGTTTTGGTCTTCTTTGTTACCAAAGAAAGAATCCAAAGTCTGAGACTGAATCTGGGTGCGTTTTTGCTGGCTGGCCATATTCCCAGCCAACTAACTTGACCCTTGAGTTTTTCAGTTGGGTATGACTGCTTGTAGAGTTTAGAGAACTATGTTCCATGCCTGGGGGGATGCGCCAGCTCTGCCACACCAGCACTCCTCCTTCCCCAAGAACCCCCAACCCGGACTGGACTTAGATCTTCAGCAGGCTCTTCACTCCTGCTCTGATCTGCCTCTTAATTCCTCCCACCAGGTGGGCCTGGGGCCGGAAGCGACTGCAGCTGTACTTCTGTAGCTGTCCCACCTCCGCTGCCCTGGGGGCGGTGGCCTAACGGTGAGCTCCTTCCCCTCCCGCAGCTTTTCCCACTAACCTTCTCTGTTGTCTTTGGTGTCTGTGGGTTGAGAAGTCTGGTAACTGCTGCAGCTCACTGATTCAGGGCACTAGGGCACACTGTACCTGGCTCCTGGTCTGGTTGGTCTGTGCCGCTCATGCTCCTCTCTGCTCCCAGCTCCGTGGGGGATGGACCTCACCCAGAGACCATCCAGGCTGTCCTGGACTGGAACCCTGCTTCCCTCTGCTGTTTTGTGGGTTCTGCAGTTCTAGAATTGGTTCAGAGCCATTTTTTATAGGTTTTTGGAGGGACTTGGCGGGGAGCTCACACTAGTCCCTGCTTTCTAGCCGTCATCTTCATTGGAAGAGATTCTCATTTTTGAGTATCAGGGGAATTGGGAGATGGTCTCATGCCTAGTTTCTATGGCCTATTCATAGGAAGATGTGATGAGTAGTAGATAGAGCTGAGTGAAAACAAATTAGATATTCTTTTTTGTAGCTTGGAAATATATGGAAGTCAATTTACTCCAACCGGCAAATTATAAAAGTTTTGGCAGTTGGTTTTTTTTTAACTCAAGACAAATTAGGAATGTCAATTCCCTGTTCAAATTTAACCACATGTGCTCCCCTAGACTATTGCTTATTTTTCTCTATTAGTCTTTCAGTTGATTGTTGATCCAAGCTACAAATATGAATGGCTTTTCCCTTCTTTTGTGAAGTTAGACTGAATAAACTTCATATGTTTGTCATGAACTCCCACCATAAGGTATCCTTGCCATGTGGTTTAGGTTTTGAAGACTTTGGAATCTGTGTGATTCTAAAAGCTGTGCTTTCTAGCAGTCTACGTCCAGATTCTGCCAATGTTGTAGTGCTTTCATCATGTTTCTGATCCAGATATCCCATGTTACTTGCCCAGGGAGAAAATGGATCCTTTCCTTTCCTGAGAAAAATCTTTATCTAAGCCTTTGGTTCCACTGTGATGGAACTAATGTGAAGTGTGGAGGTCTATCATCAACATCTGTAACTACTCCTGGCACTTCAGAAAGCTTTATGTTCTAGGTCATTGCTTAGATAATTTGTCTCCAGATAACTCCTCATTTATTTATAGAGTTTTATGCAGTATTTTGTTATCTTATGTGAGAGCCCTGATAATCAATTTCTAAATACTTTTTGATAGTACAGTAGCATTCCATCACAATCACATACTATAATTTATTCAGCCATTCCCCAGTTGATGGGTGTATCTGCAATTTTCAGTTCTTTGTTGCCACAAAGAGAGCTGCTATAAACATTTTAGAACATAGGGATTCTTTTCCTTTTCCCCTAATTATTTTGGAAATAGACTAAGTAGCGGTATTGCTGGGTCAAAGGATATAGGTAGTTTAATACTGTTTTGGGGTTAATTACAGATTGCTCTCCAAAATGTTTATATCAGTTCACAATTCTACCAACAACAAATTAGTGTCCCAATTTTTCCATATCCCCTCCAACATTTGTCACCTCTCCCTTCTATCATTTTAGCCAATCTGGTAAGTATAAGATGATATCTCAAAGTTGTTTTAATTTGCATTTCTCCAATTCATAATGACTTGGAGCATTTTTTTCCACACAAGTATAAATTATTTTGATTTCTTCATCAGGAAACTGCCTATTTATATCCTTTGTGCATGGGAGAACTTGCATGAAATAATGAAGAGTCAAATGGACAGAACCAAAAAAAATCATATATAGTAATAGCAATATTTTTTTTAAGAACAACTTTGAGCAAATAAATTATTTTGAATATTATAAATATACAAATCAACTATAAAGGACTATGAAGGAAGATGCTATCTGCATCCAGAGAGAGAACTGATAAATAGAAGTATAGATAGAATAATTTTACATATATATTCCTATTTGAGCCTAATGGTAGCCATCTTTAGGGCAGAGAAGGGTGAGGAAAGAAAAAAAAGAAATTTAGATGATAGTTTTGTTGTATATCTGAAAGGAATAGCAAATTGTGTGTAATAGATTTGTATTTACATGTGCAATCATCTTTTTTATCATACTACATTACAGAAATATTTGTTTTACTCCATAAATTAAAAATAAAATAAATACTTTCTGAAACTTCTGTCCTACTTGGAATTTTATAAGGATCACTATCTTTGTGGGGTGCATATACTTATCAATAGACTCTGGGTTAAATGAGATGAACATTTTGGTAACTTTCTTCACATAATTCCAAATTGTTTTCCAGAATGGATGGACCAATTCATGGCTCTGTCAGTGTGGCTGTATTTCCAGGACCCCTCAAACACTATTCTCATCTTTTGTCATCTTTGCCAATTTGCTAAATGTGAGGAAAAAGCTTAAGTTTCTATTTCTCTTATTATTAATGATTTGGAGCATTCTACCCTATGGTTGTTAGTTGTTTGAAATTCTTCTTTTGAGAATTATATATTCATATCCTTTGACCAATTATTTATAGAAAAACTCCTATCTGTTAGTTTTCTATGTAGTTTGAATATCAGACCTTTATCAGAGATATGTGATACAAAGATTGCTTTTCCCAATCAACCACTTTTCTTCTTATCTTAGTTGCATTAATTTTGCTGATGTAGAAGCTTTTCAATTTCATGCAAGCAAATTTATCTATTTTATCTTTTTAAAAATACTTTTATCACTTGTTTGTTTAATGAGATATTTAAAGAGACCAAATTAAATGTTTAAAACACACGTGCAAGATAGTATAAGAACAAGTAACTGATAGATAAAAACTCAGAATTAGCTGAGACTGATGAGGACAAAAAAGGAATGTTTTTTAAACTATACTGGGAAAATAAAAGGAGTCTTGAAGAAATGATAGGACTATTATTCAGAGCTGAACCTGTGGCTCAATCTAGAACTGTGAAAGAGAATAGGGTCTTGAGACAAGGATGAGTGTTTTCAATCAAGAGATCTCAACTTCCTGTTCCTCTGATCTGTCCAGGACTGTGGGAGTAGGAATGTGTGGCCCTGTCTCAGAACCCTAGTCCAGGAATGAAGCAAGAATGCAGAGCCCATAGACTACCATGATCCCAATTCAGTTACTTCACCTAAGGCTGCAAGAGGGAAAAGGATAGAGATTAGGATCTCAGATTTAGTCATCATTCCTGGGTTTCAGAGACAGAAACCCCAAATTTAGCACATTCCAAAATGTGGTAGCCAAACTCCAAAGCTTCTAAGTCAAAGCAAAAAAAAAATAGAGCAAGCATCAAGGAAGAAAAGATTAAGTGCCAAGACACTATAGTCAGGATCTCACAAGATTATAAAGCAAATACAAGAAAGGAAAGGAAAACTTTGAAAACAACATATCAAAAGGCAAAAGAAAATTACCTATAATCAAGAATGATTTATCTTGCAAAGCTAAGCCTAATTCACTATATAGGAAAAATGAATAGATCTGAAGTTGAATTGATGACTTCCAAGTATTCCTGTTGAGAAAATAAGTTTATTGGAATCTTTGAAATGCAAGAAAGAAAAGAAACCTAGAAAATTAAACAAGTTTGAACAATTTGAAAGGGTTAAATGATGATCACATACTTACATTGTAAGAGGGGTAGAAGAGATGGTTGTCCCATCAAAATCTCATTTTCAAAGCATCAAAGAAGGAACAAAGAGAGATGAATTTAGGGCCTGAGCATTTTTTTCAATAGAGAGAAAAAAAGGGGGGGTGGGAAATGGAATACAGTAGGGAACAAATGGTGATAAGGAAGGAGAAAATTACTGTTTCTCATAATTGGGATGTGACAGGAGAAGATTATACAAGTTCCTATGTGGATGAGTGAGTAAAGTGGTTATCTCAGAAAACTTGCTGTTTATCTGAATAAGGTAAGGGGAGGTTGGAGGGAAAGACTATAGTGTCAATAAACTAGAAAATCAATATGTGAAATCTCTTAAGTGCAAAAAAGTTCAGTTGTTTCAATTATATCTGACTCTTTGTGACCCATATGGTGTTTTCTTGACAAATACTAAAGTGGCTTGCCATTTTCTCCTTCTCATCAACAGAGACAAATTTGTTTTTCCATAACATAGTACAATAAAAAAGACAATTGCACATGAAACTGCAAATCTGTTATGTACAACTTGCTATTCCTTTTAAATATATAATGAATTACCATGTAAATTTCTTTTTTCCTTTCCTCCCACCCTAGAGATGGTTACCATTAGACACAAATGTGTGCATATATATTATATATGTCTGTAAAATCATCCTATACATACTTCTATTTATCAGTTACTTCTCTGGAGGCAGATAGCAGCACACAGGGTTAAGTGTTCACAGTCACATAACTAGAAAGTATCTGAGGTCAGATTTGAACTCAGGAAAATGAGTCTTCCTGACTTTAGGCCTGGTCCTCTACCCACTGGGCCACCTAGCTGTCCAAATGCAAGACTACAGATTCAGATAATCGAAGATGAGATAAATAAAATTGAGAAAAGTATGTACATATATAGGCTTGTTACTCATACGCAGCATAGACTACAAACCTTTGGTCTCTTTCATTTCTTATATCTGAGCATTATTTTTCAATTTGTTTTCACCAATTTCCCCTTTGTCCACCTTTGCATTGTTCACTAAGTAAGAGATTTTATTTAATTTCTAAGTTTTTGTCTAGCTCTTCATAGTTTCTCATCTTCTACAACAGAAACTAGTACATAACTACATTTATTTTCATGGTTTTTTTTTTAACATTGCCTTTGGATGCATGAGAAAATTGAGCATCAAAGTTAAGGTAGAAGGCAGTTATTTTCTTTATAGTCTGTTCTAACATTTCCCCCCCATCTGTTAGAGGGACAAATGATATATGAGGCTGTACAAATCACCAGATCCTAGACTGTAAGCCCCTTGAGGGCAGGGACTATCTTTCTTTTTTTCCTTATTTGTATCATAGTGCCTGGCACATAGCAGATGCTTAATAAATGTTTATTGATTGATTGATTGACTAATTCTCTTCCCCTCCCCCTCCCCCTTCTATCTACCAGTTAAGTATTATTATAGTTTTGTTGAGTATCTTTTTTACGTTAGCATTAAGTAGACCTCATTTTGCTAACTGTTGAATGATCTACAATTACCTTATTTTTTCACAATATAGAACTTGAATTAAAAGGGTACAGTCTGCTTCTAACAGTCTTAGAAATGTAGATTTGGGAGTCAACTGCAGAGAGATTACAATTAGAGTTGATAAGATCACCAAGGGACAAGCCATATAGAGAGAATAATGCCGATGATAACATCTTAGGGTGTACTCATAGCTAAAGAATGGGCAAAGGATGATGTTGGTTCAGGAGTCTCAGTCAGGAGACTAAGAAGACGTCAGACAGGTAGGAGGAGAATCAGGATACTAGTATCACGAAAACCCATAGAAGAGAGAGTATCCAGGAATAGATAGTGATGAACAGTGTCAAATGTCACAGAGAAGTCAGTAAGGATGAGCACTGAGAAAAGATCTGAGGGTGGCAGGCTGAGGATTTAGGATTTTAGTCCCTAGGGAATGATGAGTCATGGTTTCTGAGCATAGGAATGACTTGATTAGGTTTGTGTATTATCAGGGTTTTAAATCTGGCATTAGTGTATAGAGATAGGGTTGATTAGAGCAGTAGTTTCCAAGGTCGAGACCAGGGCTTAATTACAAGTTATGTTTGATCATTGGAATAGCAAATCTATGGGGACTATCTCCAATACAATCATTCATCCGTTATCCCCCACCACTTTTATACCCCCTCTTTTCTGAACCTCCCCTTTTCTGTTCTGGGTAGTTGCCCCTAAGGGCAGTTATATAACCTAGCCATGACCCAGCCACTCACAGCAGTAGCAGTATGGGTGCCATTGAGAAAAACCTCTTCTCTCAGGTCACCTTTTAGATACAACATGTGATCCTTAAAGGGCAAATTCCATGCTCTAATTCCATGATCCTTAGTAAGAGACACTCCCTTCACTTTTCATTTAGAGTGGGAGAGGATGAGCAGTCATGGACGGGTTATAATCAGCACCACAGAATTTTACATTATCTTTTCTCCCATACCAACATCTCTTCCAAACTTCTCCATTTCTTTGGGGTGGGGGTGGGGACCACCGTCCTTCTAGTCACCCAGGTCCACAACCTTCATGTCTTCTCTCTATGACCCACTCCTCACATTTCAAAGAAGTTGACAAATCTTTTCATTTCTGTCTCCACAGCTTCTCACATCTGTCCTCTCTACCGAAACTGCCACAACTAAGGTTCAATTTCTCACCACCTCTTGCCTGGATTATTGAAATAACCTTCAGATTGATTTCCCTCCCTCAAATCTCTCCCATATCCCATCCAACCTTCATACGGTTCCCAAAGAGATTTTTCTAAAACTCAGGCCTGACTATGTCGCTTTTCTACTCAGTAAACTCTAATACTTCTCAATTGACTCTAGAACAAAATATAAACTTGATTCGTTATTTAAAATCCTTCACATCCTAAATACAATCTACCTTTTGGTCCTTCTTATATATCATTACCCTCATTTTTGCTCTATATGGTTCAGTTGGACTAGACCTCTTGTTGTTCATCAAATTTATACAAAAACACAGTGAAATAAACCAAATATGAGTAGGAAATTAAGCAGAACTACATCAAGAAAGGGCAGCTAGGTGGCTCAGTGGATAGAGCTCTGGACCTGGAGTTAGGAAGACTCGTCATCCTGAGTTCAGATCTGGCCTGAAACACTTACTAGCTGTGTGACCCTGGGCAAGTCACTTAATGCTCTTTACCCCAGTTTCCTCAGCTGTAAAATGAGTTGGAGAAGGAAATGGCAAACCACTCCAGTAGCTTTGCCAAGAAAACCCCAGATGGGGTCATGAAGAGTGAAACACAACTGAAAAATGAATGAACAATAATACATAAAGAGGAATGGATTTTAACTGAAATCTTTTTGCCTACTTGAAGTCAGAGACAATTCACTTTTTGCTTTATTTTGGCCTTGTGCGTTGTGAGTATCTGCCCAGAGAGAGAAATATGACTCCTACTGAAAAGCAGTTTGAGACATCCATAAAATAATTGGAAATGGGGGTATGGCAATCAACAAAAAAAATATGAGTGGTTGAAAATATCAACCTGGGAGTCACTCGCAATGTAGCAAGCATTGAAAATATTGGAGTGGATGAGATCAACAAAAGAGAAAGTGTAGAGAGAGAAGAAAAGAGAAGCGATAATTAGCAATTCCAAAAAGTTCTTGAGGTTCAGTTTTTGTCATGGAAAATTCCAACTCTGAAAAATAAGGAAATGTAGCTTGGCCCCTGAACCTCCCATTAAATTTGTTTTTTGGGGGGGAATCAAGTCAGACCTGTGATCTCCATAACTTAGAGCAGGGGTTGGGAACCTGAGGCCTTAAGGCCACATGTGGCCCTCTAGGTCCTCAAATTTAGGCTCCCTACCCCTAACTTAGAATCTTAAAGAGTTGTCTGGAGGCACTGAGACATTAAGTAACTTGCTGGGGCCATAAAGCCAGTATATGTCAGAGGCAGGACTTCAATCCAGTTACTCCTAGACCAGCTGTGCATCCCCTAAACTATGCTGTCTCTCCCTTGCCTCTTACATCTGCTTAAATTCTCATCTTTCACTTTTTTGGGGGGGGCAGGGGAGGCAATTGGGGTTAGGTGACTTGCCCAGGGTCACACAGCTAGAAAGAGTCTGAGGCCAGATTTAAATTCCGGTCCTCCTGACTCTAGGGCCAGTGCTCTATCCACTGTGCCATGTACCTATCCCTCATCTTTCATTCTCAAAATGCGTACCCAAGGCCACCCTCTTCACGAATAGAGTGTGAGAACTTTAGGGAGTTACAGCGAGGGCCATGATAGGGTGATAGAAGGAAACAAAACTGCACGAATTTGCCACCTTTAGGCTGTATCTTCTCTATCCCTATAACCTAAAGGAGAGGTATGTCACCTGAGCTGGCTTTGCCAAGTTCACAAGCATTTTGTTGTTGATCAGTCCTTTCAGACTCTTTGTGACCCGATTTGGAGTTTTCTCCACAAAGATACTGGAGTTGTTTGCCATTTCCTTCTCCAGCTCATTTTACATTTGAGGAACTGAGACAAACGGTTAATGGCTTGCCTGGGGTCACAGTAAGTGTCTGAGGCTGGATTTGAACTCAGGCTTCCTGACTCTAGAAACAGCGCTCTATCCACTGCACCAACTTCCCCAGCTTGCTTATACATCTCTATCAAACAGGAGCATTTTACAACTGGGAAGAGTTCCATGATACATGTGACAAGTGAATTCATGTAGAAAAACAAAGTCTTCATTGTGACCAGTCTGGCCACAAATTTTCTTATCAATGTCCCCTGAGAGAAGCCAAAAGCAAGACTTCTAAAGAAAGTAGTTTCTGTGATCGCTTAAGACACCTATTGAAGTGGATAATTCAATCCTCTCACCCTTAGGTTTCTTTAGATATAACCCAAATACCTAGTTCTTCTTTTGCCTCCTAACCAAAAAAAAAAAAAAAAGTTGTGTCACTAGAGTAAGATCATACCAATTGCTGAAGCAATACTCTGATTATCGCTCTAAAACATATATTTGCTTCATGAGTTCCACCTAGCAAGTTCATCTCTTTGCAGATGTACTGAGTTTTTTCCCAAGACCAAGGTCATGGTCCCTATTTTACCAAGACCTTGGGGGAGGCTGGGTGTTGGGGAGGGACAGCAGTGATTCACATGACCTAAGCTACTGGGAGAGTTATCAAAGTATCCCAAAATAAATACTAATTTAAACTCCACCCATTACAATCAGTGGACAACAATTCAGTGACTGTATATGTATGTGTGTGTGTACCCACGTGTGTGTTTATGCATGATCACTCCATTGGTTCCACTCTGTGTCCTTAATGTCTAGTATGGAAGTTAATGATTCGTCAGACTAATAGGGTTGCAACAAGATTGTGAAGGGTCCCCCTGAGTTACTTTTTTGCCCTTCCTCACCATTCTGTGACTGGGTCTCTCCCTTCTCTAATCTTGCCTACTCTAATCTACCTGTCTCTACCCACACCAAGTCGCAAAGCAGTATGAGAGAACCAGAGTTCTGGGGTCAAAGTTGTTTCAAAGCTCAATCACTTACTTTTAAATAGCTTTGGAGATCTGGAGTCACTGATTTACAACATTCCAGGAATGGAAAAGGGGGAGGGGAAAGTATTAGCATCAGCAGTGGTTTTAACAAGAGAGAATGGCAAACAGGCCATTAATGGAGACCTATTCTGTTCTGCTCTGTTAGCTAGCCGAAGGGCAGAGAAGTGATGGTAATCACATGCCAAGGGGAATGAAACAGAAATGGAAGAAACTAGGCAAATTAGTAAACCCACTGATAAGGGGCTTGAAGGGATGGGGGAGAGGAGAGAATGAAGAATGGGGGAAGGAATGGGGGAATGAGAATGAAGAAGGGGAGAGAATGTATGTAAAAGGAAATTATGTAGAGGTTAGGATATAAGGAATTGTCTAAGTCTTTGTTTGGAAGGTGGGGTTAGAGTTTAGGATGTTCCATGAGGCAGAAGGAAGGATTATTGGTAAAGTCATTTGAAAAGTTTAAAGTGTTATATAAATGTCAGAGGCCAGGATACCTCATGGGTATATAACAATCTTAATTTCAAAGTGTCTCAATATCAATGATGTCATCTTACCTTCGCCATATCCCTTTGAAGTAGATCAGATAGGCAGTATTATTTCCATTTTGCAGATAAGAAAACTAAACAGTTATAATAACAGTTCCCATTTATATTTCATGCTACAGTTAGCCAAGGGTGGTTTTTTTTCCCCACCCACAATGACCTTGTAAATTAAAATTATCTTCCCCATTTTAAAGACGATAATGCTTGAAGCATTACCATTTCTGTTTTATGGATGAAGAAACTGAGACCCAGTGGGGTTAAGTGAGATCCCCAAGGTCACATTCATAGAACGTAGTAAAACCAAGAGTTCTCTGATGGTTCTCTGACTCCAAATCTTGTTCTTTCTCTTCAGGGAGTAAGTAATGGGTCCAAAATAAGAGTCTCAAAGGTCAAGTTGCTTAGAACTGAAGGGATCATAGAGACCATCTAGCCTAATCTGTACCAGGAAAAAAATCCCTTCCACAAAATCCCACAATGAGAAGTGGGCAATCAGCCTTTACTGGAAAACCTTTACTAAGAGGCAGCCTCCCAAGAAAGCCCATTCTACATTCGGATAGCTCTAATTATTAGGAAGTTTTTCTTTACATGGAGCTAAAATCTATATTTCTACAACAAAGACTCATTACTCCAAGTTTCTGCCTTTTAGGACTAAATAACATGGGTCTAATTCCTCTTTCATGTAAGAACCCTTCAAATACTTCACAGTAGCTATAATGCCCCCACTAATTCATCTCTTCTCCAGTCTAATTAATGCCAGTTCTTTCTATTGATATTCACATGGTGAGGCCCTTGTTCAGTCTGGTTGTTCTTCCTTTGGACACCCCATGGTTTATTAATGTCCTTCCTAAAATGTGGCACAGAGCTGAACAGCAATAATCCAAATTCAGGCTGATACAGGTAAAAACTAGGGTAATCATTTCTCTCCTTCTGGATACTAGTCTTCTCCTAATACAATCTAAAATCATAATAATAGTGGTCTGCATATATAAATATTTATATAAAATTATATGCAATATATTTATATAAAATTATATACAATACAGTTTTATAAATTTTATACAAAATTATATATAATATATTTTTATAAATTTTATGTAAAATTACATACAATATATATTTTATACAAATTTTATACATAAGTACAATATAAATATATTTTATATAATTTATAAATATTATCTCATTTTATCCTCACAGCAGCTGTAGGTGCTATTATGATCCCCATTTTACAGTTGGTAAACTGAGTCTGAGACAGTCAGTTGCCCAGCATCACACAGCTAGTAAGTATCTGAGGGGTTGGATTTAAACTTAGGTCTCCCTAACTCCAGGTCTAGGATTTATCTCTGCAATCTATAAATGAGGCAGGAAGGAATTAGCCTCACCCACCAGATCTCCAGTTCTGTTGGAGGGTCAGAAAAGTAATGCTTTAATTTTGATTCCCAGCACATCATCTTGATTTGGTTGCCAAATAACCAAAAAAAGGGTGCTGCCAGATTCTCTCTGGCTTTTTCACTGACTGGGGGATGCCCTTACCTTTAGGTACACCTCTGATCAATCATGACTGCAGAGTCAGAAAGGGGTCTCAGAGGCTATGTAGCTACCCCGTACTTGAGCAAAGTGCTCTCTGTAACATACTCCCAATGTGGTCAGAGATCCTTTGCCCAAGAAATATCTAGTGAGGTGAAACCAAACCCACTCTTAAGGCAGTTCATCCTGTTTTTGGATGGCTCCAATAGTATGGTTTCCTTTACATTAAACTGAAATCTGTCCCTCCACAACCTTTTTTCCATAGGTCCTATTGGGACTGGGGAACCTGTGGCCTCAAGGCCACATGTGACCCTCTAGGTCCTCAAGTGCAGCCCTTCAACTGAATCCTTAATAAAAGGATTTGGTTTCTTTTTTCATTTTATGTTTTTCGTATATATTTTATTTAATATCTTAGTTTTCAATATTGATTTCCACAAGATTTTGTTACAAATTTTCTCCCTATTTCTACCCTCCCCCCATTCCAAGATGGCCTATATTCTGATTGCCTCATTCCCCTGTCAGCCCTCCCCTCTTTCACCCCATTTCCCCCATCCATCCCCTTTCCCCTTACTTTCTTGTAGGGCAGGATAGATTTCTATGCCCCATTCCCTATATATCTTGTTTCCCAGCTGCATGCAAAAAAAAATTTTTTTAAGCATCTGTTTTTAAAACTTTGAGTTCCAAATTCTCTCCCATCTTCCCTTCCCACCCACCCTCCCTAGGAAGGCAAGCAATTCAACATAGATCACACATGTATCATTATGCAAAACACTTCCACAATGTTCTTGTTGTGAATGGCTAACTATGTTTCCTTCCATCCTATCCTGTCCCCCTTTATTCAATTTTCTCCCTTGACCCTGTCCCTTTTCAAATGTGTTTGCTTTTGATTACCTCCTCCCCCTATCTGCCCTCCCTTCTATCATCCCCCCCTTTTTTTAATCCCCTTCCCCTTACTTATCTGTGGAGTAAGATGCCCCATTGAGTGTGTATGCTATTCCCTCCTCAAGTTGATTCGGATGAGAGTAAGATTCGCTCATTCTCCCTCACCTGCCCCCTCTTCCCTTCCAACAGAACTGCTTTTTCTTGCCACTTTTATGCGAGATAGTTTACCCTATTCTATCTCTCCATTTTTCCCTCTCTCAATATATTCCTCTCTCACCCCTTAAATTTATTTCAGTTTTTTAGATATCATCCCTTCATATTCAACTCATTCTGTGCCCTCTGTCTATGTTCCCTTCAACTCCCCTAATACTGAGAAAGGTCTGCTGAATTATACACATCATCTTTCCATGTAGGAATGTAGACATAATAGTTCAACTTTAGTAAGTCCTGTATGAATTCTCTTTGTTGTTTACCTTTTCATGCTTCTCTTGATGCTTGTATTTGAAAGTCAAATTTTCTATTCAGCTCTGGTCTTTTCATTGAGAAAGCTTGAAAGTCCTCTATTTTATTGAGAACCCATATTTTGCCTTGGAGTATTATACTCAGTTTTGCTGGGTAGGTGATTCTTGGTTTTAATCCTAGCTCCTTTGACCTCTGGAATATCATATTCCAAGCCCTTCAATCCCTTAATGTAGAAGCTGCTAGATCTTGTATTATCCTGATTGTATTTCCACAATACTCAAATTGTTTATTTCTGACTGCTTACAGTATTTTCTCCTTGACCTGGGAACTCTCAAATTTGGTGACAATATTCCTAGGAATTTTCTTTTTGGGATCTTTTTCAAGAGGCAATGGGTGGATTCTTTCAATTTCTATTTTATCCTCTGGTTCTAGAATATCAGGGCAGTTCTCCTTGATAATTTCTTGAAAGATGATGTCTAGGCTCTTTTTTTTGACCATGGCTTTCAGGTAGTCCAATAATTTTTAAATTATCTCTCCTGGATCTATTCTCCAGGTCAGTGGTTTTTCCAATGAAATATTTTACATTGTCTTCCATTTTTTCATTCCTTTGGTTCTGTTTCATAATATCTCAGTTTCTCATAAAGTCACTAGCTTCCACTTGCTCCAATCTAATGTTTAAGGTAGTATTTTCTTCAGTGGTCTTTTGGACCTCCTTTCCCATTTGGCTAATTCTGCCTTTCAAGGCATTCTTCTCCTCATTGGCTTTTTGGAGCTCTTTTGCCATTTGGGTTAGTCTATTTTTTAAGGTGTTATTTTCTTCAGTATTTTTTTGGGTCTCCTTTAGCAAGTCATTGACTTGTTTTTCATGGTTTTCTCACATCACTCTCATTTCTCTTCCCAATTTTTCATCTACTTCTCTAACTTGCTTTTCCAAATGCTTTTTGAGCTCTTCCATGGCCTGAGACCAATTCATATCTTTCTTGGAGGCTTTTGATGTAGGCTCTTTGACTTAGTTGACTTCTGCTGTCTGTTTGTTTTGATCTCCTTTGTCACCAGAAAAGGAATCTAGAGTTTGGATTTGAGTCTGAGTTTGTTTTTGCTGCCTGTTCATGTTCCCAGCCAACTACTTGACCCTTGAGCTTTTTGTCAGGTTATGACTGCTTGTAGAGTAGAGAGTACTTTGTCCCAAGCTGTAGGGTCCAAGCACCACTGTTTTCAGAGCTACTTCCACTCCACCATCACCCCAGGCTCTGTCACAGCAGTGCTCCTCCTCCCCCAAGAACTGCCAACCAGGACCATCATTCAGATCCAAGCAGGGCACAGCAAGAGAGTCTGTCTTTGTGCCTACAATGTGCTCCTTGCATTTCTGTTCTGATCCACTGCTAGATTCCTCCCACTGTGTGTGTCAGGGACTCGGGAAGCTGCTGACTGTGGTGCTCTGGTGGCACCCTCAGGAGCTTCCTGCTACCCCACTGCTGCACGACCTTCTCCACCCCCAGAGCTGGCGGCCAGACCCCTCTGAATTTGATCCCACAGTTTCCCCCTAACCTGCTCCTTGGTGTTTGTGGGTTGAGAAGTCTGATAACTGCCACAGCTCACTGTTTCACGTCCCCAAGGCCTGTTCCGGCTGGCTGATTCCAGGTCTGATCTATTCTGGGTCTGGCCTGTCCCGGTGCAGCCCATGTTCTGCTGCCCTCTGTTCCCAGCACCGTGCGATAGACCATTCCTGGCAACCATTCAGGCTCTCCCAGGCTGGAGATCTGTTTCCCTCTGCAATTTCATGGCTTCCGCAGCTCTAGAATCTGTTCAGAGCCATTTTTCACAGGTTTTTGGAGGGATTTGGGGGGGAGCTTAAGCAAGTCCCTGCTTTCCTGCTGCCATCTTGGCTCTGCCCCCAATAAAAGGATTTGTTCTATGAAGTTTGGACCTGGAGAGCCACATGTGGCCTTGAGGCTGTAGGTTACCGATCCCTGTTTTCTTCCTTCTGGGACTAAACAGAATACATCTAATTCTTCTTCCATGTGATAAGCCTTGAAAAGCTTAATGATAGCTCTTGTTTTCTTTGGAAGAAATACTCCCAGGTCTTCCAAATTATCCCTCTTCCCTGCCCTAATACTGTAGCTTTTCATCATCTTAGTTGTTCTCATGGCAACACTACAGTTTGTCAATATTCTTTCTAAAATATGGTACCCCAGACCAAACACAATGCTCCAGATAGGGTCTGGCAAAAAAAATCCAATGGAACTCTTTCTTCCTTATTCTCTGGTGCTATACTTGCCCTAAAACAACCCAATACTGCACTAATCTGTTAACTTGCCACATAATATTAATGATAGCCAGCATTTATATAGTGATTTTAAAGTTAGCAAAGCTCTTTACATGTGTTATGTCATTTGAACCTCATAACACTCCTGGGAGGTCAGTGCTACTATGATCCCCATTTTACAGATGGAGGACACTAAAGTATTGAGAAGCTAAGTCACAGTCACACAGCTAATAAGTTCCTGAGACAAATCTTCCTGTTTCCAAGTCCAGGACTCTATCCATTGTGTCACCAAGGGGCCCCATTATTGAGAAACTGACTCATATTGAACTTGTAGTTCACTGAAATCCCCAGAATTTTATCAGTTCTGAAGTCATGTTGGGCTCAGAGATCTGGGATCAGAGATGTCTTCTTTTCTTTTATAGTAAACAATTTTGTTGTTATTTAGTCATTTCAATCATGTCCAATTCTTCATGATCCCATTCGGGGTTTTCTTGGAAGAGGTACTGGAGTGGTTTGCCATTTACTTCTCCAGCTCATTTGACAGATGAGGAAACTGAGGCAAACAGGGTTAAGTGAATTGCTCAGGGTCACACGGCTAGTAAGTGTCTGAGGCTGGATTTGAACTCAGCAAGATGGCTTCCTGACTCTAGCCTCCTGACACTTTATCCACTATGCCACCTAGCTGCATCAATACTGAACAAAATTTCAGGCAAAACTAACACAAGACTAAATGAAGTAAAGTTTTTAGAACTCACAGACAAATAGTCAAATATTGCATCCTCTATACCCTGATGCTGAATCTGTTAAGAGTGTCTCCATATCACTCTTCTCTACCACCTTCAAATTCTTCTCACCCCCACTGGATTCTGTGTCTACCATAAGATTGACATTGTGGTCTTCAAGGTCATTGATCATAACTTTTTTTTTTGCAGTATTTCATTCATTTGTTCCTTTCTTACAACTCACACAAGCATTAATAGATTGTAAAACACAATAATTTTATCCCCTTCTTGAAGCATGTAAACATGGTTTCACTTGCTTGGTCTTTTCATGCTATATCAATCTATGTACTTTTATTAACTTCCTTTTGTTTATGAACTTGCATGTCAAGTGCAGCATTTACCTCTTTCTCAAGTAGAAATGATTCAAATTCTTTGCTTCTGGTGTGAGGTGTATTGGGGATCCTTGAAGAGTTTGGCCTTTGTTTCCTTTGATTAATTCAGTGTCTTTGATTGAGTCTTACTAGGTGCTAAACCTCAGGCCCAAACCCCTATTAGGTGCTAAGCCTATGTGGGTGTGAATTGGTAACTAAGGTGGGGCTCCAGGTGGGGCCAATGAAGGGAGGTGCTAACACCAGAGCCAATTGAAGGAGCCTAAGTTCTGGTCCCTCAGATGACATGTGATGATGTCTGAAACTGTATAAAAAAAGAAGACAGAGCTATTTGATTAAGGCTCTCACTCTTGGTGGTGCACTGATGTAAAGACTCTGGGTAGCTGTAGTTAAGAGCCCTCCAGCTTGCCCAGATGTTCGGATTTGGTTAAACTCTGGTAACTATGAATTAGGATTTGAATCAGACAAGGTCTGTCTGTTGATGTTTGTAATTTGTTTGTATTTGCTCTGAAGTTCAGGGTGCTGGCTTTTCCCCTGAACTAAGTGGATGATATTTGTATGCTGGATTAAAGGAAACTTGTTAACCCCTTAACATTGCTTTCTTTAGTAAAGCAGATCAAAAGAACATGGGCTTGGAGCATTCTGTGAGCTTATTGTTGTTGGTTTTACACCCCCACAGCAGCTGCTAGCCGAATTGTTGAAACAGGAGGTAAAACATTCCAGGCAGGAGAGGACAGTCAGTGAAAAGGCATAGTGTCAGAAGTACAGCATTGTGTGCAAGAACAGTGAGAAGACAGTGTCACTGGTTGCAGAGTATAGTAAGGGTATGGTATAGTATATACATATATATATATATATACACACACACACACACATATATATATGTATATATATATATACACACACACACACATATATATATGTATATATATATATACACACACACATATATATATATATATATATATTTAGAGTATAGTAAGGTAAAGGTATATGAAGGGTAAGTATAATGTTAATGGAATAGAAAGATCTTCCCTGTCCATTAATAGGTCTATGTGACCATATGTATTCAATCACAGATGTCTTGCTGCTTTGAACTCCACAGCCCAGCTGTGGTACATTCTAAGTCACATAAAGCCCATTGGGGGAGGAACTTGCCTAAGAAGGAGCTTGCTTAGGGGGAGGTTTGCTTATGGTGAGGCTTACTTGCAGGAAGGCTTTCATACTTTTTGGTACTAAGCTAATGATGAGGGTTGTGATGCCTTCTGGCTCTGAGCCTATTAGCCAAACGTGTGTGTGTGTGTGTGTGTGTGTGTGTATTCTGACGTGAGATTTTGCTTTGAGGGCTTGCTCATGAGAAGGGCCTTTTGATTCCCTGGATGGGACTCTGAATATCTGTTGGTTAAGAGCCTGCCGACTACTCGGATGCTGCTCCTTGAATCTGGTGGTGTATGTAGGTGGTTGTATTGCTTTGTTCAGACAGTTGGAGCCCTGTCTGTTGATCTCTGTGCTAATTTCCCTGCTTGTATTTTCTCCAGGTTGAGGATGCTGACCTTTCCCCTGAACTAGTGAATGATTTATATATATTTGATTAAAGTAAGATTGTTGACCCCCTTAAAGTTGTCTTTCCTTTAAGAAAAGCAGATCAAAGAACCTGTGCTAGCAGGCCGTCCTGGGCATGCCAGGGGGCTTGCTGTTACAGTAAGGTGTAAGAAGAATGGAAAGGTAGATAGGGGACAGATTGTGAAGGGCTTTTAAAGCTAAACAGAAGGTACAGGAATAAACATTTATATAGCTCCTATTATGTATCAGGTGCTAAGTGTTTTCTTATAAATATTATCTCATTTGATCTGCACAACAACCCTGGGAAGTAGGTGCTATTATTATCCCCATTTTACATTTGAGGAAACTGAGGCAAACAGAGGTTAAGTGACTTACCCAGGACCACACAGCTGTAACAACAACGTTGCTAGCAGCTACTGCAGCTGTGGAAGACAATACTACCCTGATTCACTGTACCAGCTAACAAGTTTCTGAGGCTGCATTTGAACTCAGATCTTCCCGACTCTAGGCTCAGTGCTTTATCCACTGTGTCATCAGATGCCTCAGAGAATTATATACTTAATGTTGGAAGTAATAAAAAGCCACTGGAATTCACTGAGGAGAGAAGGGACATGTTACTAAGGTCTTTTTGGCACCTGAGTGGAGAGTGGATGGAAGTGACTGGAGACAGAGAGCCTAGACAGTAAGCTATTACAAAAGTCCACGTATGATGTAATGAGGGCCTGCATCAGGGTGTGACCGTCTGAGTGGAGCGATAAGGACATCTAGGAGAGATGCTGTGAAGGTGGACATGTCAAGACCTGACAACATACTAGATATATAGAGGGTACTCATTTGGGAAATTAAGGATGACACTGGGTGACTGGTTGGTACCTCTGAGAGTGAAAAGGAAGCTGGGAAGAGGGGAGGGTTTTTGGGGAAAGATAATGAGTTCCATTTTGGACATGTTGGGTTTGAGATGTGTATTAGGCATCCAGTTCAAGATGCAAGACTAGAAATCAGGAGAGATTAGGGTTAGATAAATAAATCTTAGCATCATCTGAATAGAGATGATAATTAAACCCATGGTAATTGATGAGGGGAGACAGTGTAGAGAGAGAAGAAAAGAGGGCCCAGGACAGAACCTTGGGGGACACTCATAGGTATGGCCTTGACCTGAAGCAAAATCCAACAAAGGAAAATAGAGAAACGAACAGGTTGGAGGAGAACAGGTCTATAAAAAAACCTAAAAAGGAGAGATTATGCAGAAGAGGGTGACTGACAGTGTTTAAGTTTGCAAAGAAGACAAGAAGGATGAGGACTAAGGAAAGACTATTAGGTTTGGCAATTAAGAGATCCTTGGTAACTTTGCAGAGCTGTTTTACTGGAATGATAATTGCAGAAGCCAAATTGCAGAAAGTTTAGAAGAAAGAGAAAGGAGAGGCAGTGGAGATATTACCCACATGGTTTTCTCAAGGAATTTAGTCTGAAAGAGAAGCGAGATATAGGAAGATAATTAATGAGAATGCTCAGATCAAGTGAGGATTTTTTGTATTAATTAATTTATTTTTAGTTTTCAACATTCACTTTCACAATATTTTGAGTTCCAAAATTTCTCCCCATCTCTCCCCTCCTTTACCCCAAGATGGTGTGCATTCTGATTACCCCCTCCCCTAATCTTCCCTTCTATCATCCTCCCTTCTCTTATCCCCTTCCCCTCTATTTTCTTGTAGGGTAAGATAGATTTCTATACCTCAAGTAAGGGTTTTTAAAGGATAGAGTAGACATGCCATGTCTTGTAGGTAGCAGGTAAGAGCCAGGAGATAAGGAGAGATAAAGACATCAAAAATTGGTGAGAAAGGGAGATGACAGAGAAGGTGATATGCTGGGGCAGATGGGATGGAATGAGATCAAGTGAATGTTTGCCTTGATGAGGAGAAGGGTCACCTCTTCATGTTAAACAGGGATGAAGGAGGAAATAATGGGGGGCATGTTTTAATGTTGTTAGATGAGGAGGAGTGGCGAAGAGGGAGCTCTTGGTAAATGGTTTCAATTTTTCCAGTGAAGTATAAGACAGGTTCTTCAGCTGAGAGGGTAAGGGGAAGGGTGCCATGGGAGGATTGAGGAGAAATGAAAAGGTTTGGAATTGCTTTGTTGAGTGGAATAGTGAATCGATTAGGAAGGTATAAAGGATTACCTTGCTGTAGTGAATTTGTAGTGGACCCAATCAGCACAATTTCGTAATTTTCTCCAGCATGTGAATAAAAGGGAAGACAATAGATGGTGGCAGCAACTTGGTGGAGCATGATATGGTGTATTAGGAGGGCAGAGTTTATAATCTCAAAGAGGATCATAAACATGTCTGAAAGGTTCGGAACCGCCGGATATAAGAAACTCTCAAAGTAGAAGGCAGAAGAATCAAAACATTTATTTAGGCTCCACAGTAACCAACCCATGAACCAGCAACCCCATTTTGATATATTGATCAAAAGCTTCCAGGCCCAATAAGTACGCCTTGAAAGAGTAACCAGGAGGCTACAGAGAAGCATGATTGCGTAAAGCAAAATCATGTTTCCCCCTCTATGGTAATAAGATTACCCACTGGACTGAAGTCTTTGTTCAGCTTCCTCCCGTAGGTCAGCTCTGCTACTGGCAGCTCCTGCTTCAGCTGTGGCTGTGGCTGTAACTGTAGCTGTAACTGTCGCTGTAACTGTCGCTGTAACTGTCGCTGTAACTGTCTCTGGCTCCAACCGGAAAAGGAAAAGAGGATCTTCAAGCTGTCCTCTCCCCTCTTATAGAGTTTTTTGACATCATCAAGCACCGCCTGCACGACCAGGGCCGATTGGTTCTTGACTTGGCCCCTCCCCCTAGCGTAGCCGTTAACACCTCCCCTCAGCCAGCCCCATGACTCATCACACAGGAAGTTGTCTGCTTCCTGGAATGCTCTTTGGGCTTCCTGCCCCGGAAGAGCAAGCCACAGTGTCCAGAGGCTCAATGAGGCGAGCTGAGTCATTCAAAGAAAACAAAGTCCATTCTGGCTACATATGGTAAAAGGGCAGAGGGACCCCACTGTAAAGGACAATGTGGAGTTGAACTTACCAAGGCATAGAGATAGAAAAGGGAGGAGAGGATTGTCATTGAAGCAGTACTGGCCTGGGAAAGAACAAAGAGTGAAGGGATTAGAGATCATTGTGAGATCAAAGAACAGGGTCAAGGGCTTTAGGCAAAGGGAAAGATGAATGACAAAATATTATGATCTGAAAAATGAATTTCAGTGTTCACAGACATGAAAATCACTTCTAAGTGATGGCAAGATCCAGAATATGGCCATTTCTGTGTGTAGCTAAGTGGATTAATGGGAATTCAGTAGATTGAGGAACTGGGAAGATTAGGGTGTTTTATGTATGCTGAAGTCCCCTAGTATGAGAGCAGGACTTAGGGTGCCAGACACCCAACTCATTGAAGCAAGAGGGAGATTGTCGTGATGGATAGATAATAGTTGCCAGAATATTGATTGGGTGATTACTTTGGATTGAATGAACTTCAAAGGAGGAGAGGTTACTGAATGATGATGGCAGAGTGAGAATTTAGAAGTGACAATGGGAAGCAGGGTGTGGCTTCTGTCCCAAGACCCAAAGTCCTGCCATTACTGCTGAGTCAGGGAATATGAGTGAAAATGTAAGCAGTGCTGGAAAGGGTAGTAAGGAATATAATGTCATCGGGAGAGAACCCTGCGGGTCTCAATTTTTGTTGTTTGTCCTTTGTTTTTGAAGAGGACCAATGACATCATGAGGGTGATATGTTGACTTGTGCGTGAGTTCGACTTTAGTGAGGTAGAGCTGGGCAAAGTTATCAGCTTCACTCTCTCTTCCAGAATCATTGAAATCCAGTGGCAAGACAAAAGTCAGGATGACTGGAGATGGTCTGGGATGCAGTGGATGACCTTGGTGTCTTTGCTGTCTGACCAAGCTCTAAGTGCTCCACAGTGACCCTTTTTATGGCTGTTGGAATGAATTGTTCCTATCTACCCATTCCAACTGGGGGAAGTCTTTATATGCTTGGAGAAGACATCCCCTTAATTCACCCATGGGTCTGAGACCTATCAGTTATCCTCAACCTGGCATAGCCTATCTGCTGGGACAGTTCACCAGGGTGTCGCCAGTGCACATCCTATGGTTTCTTGGAGCCATGGGTGAGAGTTGGGAGAAAGGTGGATACCAACGGTGTATAAGCAGCCCTGAAAAGAGCCCAGCAAGCCCTCACACCAGAGGTGCTAGTCCTTCCCACCAGGTCTCAATAAATGTCGGAAGATGGCGAGAGTGAGAAGAGAAAAGGCATAAAGTTTAAGATGAAAGTAAGTGTGTTTATTATGGAGAAGGCATTCCAGAGGCCACAGTGGAAGGGGTGGGTAGTTTTGGAGTGGAACATTTCAAGGGGTACAGTTAAGGAAGATGGGAATAATGGAGTGAGCCATGGGGGATGTGGAATAGGTTTTTTTTTTTTTAAATAACCAGGGGATTCACTGTGGTGGGGATAATATGACAAGGCAATAACTATTAAGGTGAGTATTAGAGGCTAGAGAGGGGTTCACTGTGAGAGGCATGGATTAGACTGTTCAAGGCCTTCCATCAAAGTCCAGCCTTTTGGCAGGTGCTGGTATGGAGTCATGGGAGGCCCAGAACAATGGACTCACAGAAGGCAGGAGCAGATCAAAGCATGGCCTGGGAGGGTCTGGACAGTGCATAAAACCTGATGATTCTACTTGAGTCGAATATTAAAAAAGGTTCTGGATGCCTGGAGAGAGACCTTGGGTCTTAGGACAGAGGTGTGTGACCTGGAGGGGAGATGCCGTGGGGCTCCCTGGGAAGTCTTTGAAATGAAATCTCTCCCTTCTCCAGTACATCCTCTGCCCACATGAATTCCAGTGGCTCCTCATTACATCAGGATCAAATATGTAGTCCTCTTTTGGGCATTTAAAGGTGTTCATAGCCCAGCCCCTTCTGATCTTTCCAGTTTTCTTATGCTTCACTCCCCTTTGAGCTGACCCTGCTGGCATCCTTACTACTCCTCATGCACACAAAACTTCACCTCTTGACTTCATGTCTTTCCATTCTTCTCTAATGACTTCTCTAACTGCGGAATGCTCTCCTCCTCGCCTCTGCCTCCTGACTTTCCTGGCTTCCTTCAGGCTGGAGGCCTTTCCTGGTGGTTCTTCCCCCACTCTAGTTTCTCTCTATTGATCATCCCCAGTTTATCTTGTAAACACTTTATTTGTACATTGTTCTTTTCATGTTGTCTGCTCCATCAGACTGTGAACTCTTTGAGAGCGGGGACTGTATTTGTCTTTTTTTGTTATCTCCAGCATTTAGAATAGTGCCTGGCATGTAGTAAGCACTTAATGAATGTTAATTGACTGACTGCCTTCCCTCTGAGATTATGTATCTTGAATAGATAATTTTTGGCATGTTTTCGTCCTCATTGTAGCCTGAGCTCCTTGAGGGCAATGATGGCATTTTTGCCTTTCTCTGTGTCCCTAGTGCTTAGTATAGTGACTGGCAAGAAGGAAGACCCTACTAAATGCTTGTTGACTGACTATCAAGGTCTCTTGAGACTTACTTGGCCTTTTGCTTCAAAGGTTCCCTGTGGACACCAACAATATAAGTCCTTCCTCTCTGCCCCACAGCTGTGGTGTCTGAGAGGGCCAATCTGTTATGGCAAAAAGAATTAAATTTCACAATGCCTTTACTAGCAAGTGGAAAGATTGAAAAACACAAACGATCCAAGATGGTCAGCCCTCTCACTGAGAGCTTGGTAAGGGATGGTCTGAATAGGGAAAAAAAAATGATTTCCCCTCAGCTTGACTCTTTGGCATTCACTCTGACTGCTACAAGTACGCAGGAGAAGGGCTGGGCCTCTCCATTCAGGAACAGGGGTCGGTGACTTCCTCAGCAGCTGAAGCCAGCAGCACAGAGCATTAGGAATGTTTTTTCCTTCTCGTGCAGCACTGATCCGCCTTACAACATCCTGGGCAGCTGCAGGATAAACGCCGCAGCTGTTTCTCATCTCTAAGGATTCAGATGCAGGCAAAGTACAACAGTACACTGGCTATGCTGGATGACGATGGGGAGACCACCCTAAGCCTACATTCCCAAGCCCTGACCATTGCTCAGAGACCAGAGAGCAAGAACACAGGTATCTTCAGCATTCCTTGTGGTCAATGCACTCCTTGGCTGAAGAGGCCAAAGATGTGGATACAATGTTGTTTATCACTGGTCAATGCAAAAGAGGAACAGGGTCGCCTTGGTGTGTACAGCCTAGAGACAGGAAAAGGAGCGAAGCTTTTGTGAGCAGCCATGTTGCTATGGGTTTCCTTGAGTGTGTTGTTAGGTGTTTGCTGCTACAATATGTATTTTATGTGAACTGGTGGCGTTTTGATGTACATATGTATTCATGTACATATATACACATGTTATAAGACCATGTGATCCATATAAGGCTAGAAGGCATCGTTGGGTCAGTTCTGTATTTCAGTGAGTTTTTTTTCTGTCATGCTATACCATGATGTGTGTGTGTGTGTGTGTGTGTGTGTATGAAAGAGAGAGAGAGAGAAGATAGGAGAAAGAGAGAGAAATGAGGATGATCATATGTCCCAATGGTCTGAATTGGTAGAAATTTTGTTTTGTTTTTCTTACATGAGAATCATACATTTAATGCCTTGTAATGTGAATAACTTGCAAATTATAATATTATAAAAGCTGCCTCCTACCTGGCTTTTCTTTTTTCACTTGGCTTAATGATTTCAAAGTGGAAACACTATCCTTGGCTTTGAAGATACAGGTAGTGTATTCTAAATCTGGTTCTGTCCACCCAATTTGTAAGCACACTAGTTCTGCTAAACCTCTTAATGCCATTAGTACAGGAGCATTTACTAGTGACTGTCTACTTTAAAGTGTTGGATTAGTCCTTTTCATCTTATGATTGTCCCTTTTATTTTTCTGAAATCGAAGATTTCAATTTATCCTCAGTTTTACAAAAGAAAAACTGAGGCAGGGGAATTCTCTAGCCTCTGTCATGAACTTGTCACTCTCTAATTTCTAGTCCATTTCAAATGTTCTGTGCCTAGAGCTAAAATTTCTCTCCATTTTGTAGTTTGTATTGTATCTATTACATTACAGTTTGTCAAAACCCCCATTTTTCTTCCCTCTCCCAAGTTTTTTCAACTCTCAACCTCATCACTTTTCCTTTAAAATGTCCTTTGCATTCCCTTTCTAGCTCTGGAACTTATCCATTTTTGTCCTATAATCATAATAATACTTTGGGAGCACTGGTCCTTTTCAGGCGCTAGTTGAAAATTCTCCTTTCTCTTTCTCCACTGAGTTATTCACATTTTAATATACTTTAATGTTATTCCTGGTGTCACATTTGTACAAAATCCCTGTACGGGCTCTTCTTCAATCCCAAGTATGATTTCCTTCCCTGCTAGTGTCATTTTCTGGAAATGGCCCCTGGGGATTTCCAGTCCTCTAGACATCATGGTGGGGGGGGGGGGCTGTTTGGTGACAGTTTCTGCAGCCACAGGATGTGAGCAATAGAGGGGGATTTTTCCCCCCTGAAAATCTTATATAGAATTAAATCTGTGTGGGAATACTACTACTACTACTACTACTACTACTACCACTACCACCACCACCACCACCACTGCTACTACTACCACCACCATTACTACTATTACTGCTACTATTACTATGACTACTACTACTACCACTACTACCATTACTACTACTACTACTACCGCTACTACTACTCCTACTGAAATAAGCAAATGAGATTGGCCGATCAGCCCAGTTCTTATGAGCATGTGCAGCATGATTAGTTGACGCGATATCCATGTGGATTTTGGAGCATGCACAGACTTTCTGTAACTGGTTCTGGTCTCCTAGCTCTATGGTGAAAAGGAGCTTTTTAAATTGACTGTGAAAGCAGAACTAGGGTGCATTCAGACGGTACAAACTAGCCCCAGTGACTTCTCTTTTTGTCTGGCCTGTGTCTTAGAGGCCCACCTACTTACCTGAGTGATAACCAAATAGGAAAGAGGAAAAGAACTCACTTTTGGCCAGTTAGTTAATGCCTTTTGAATGCAACCTACTTCAGCTCCACAACCAATCGAAAAGTCTCCTCTTCATCAGAAGGTTAGCGGACCAGAACCATTTACATACAGTCTGTACAGTCCATGCTGGAGCAGCATCGGCTGGGCATGTCATGTCCTTATAAGGACTGGGTTCATTGGCTAATCCCATTCCTGTATTACAGTAAAAACAAAAATGGTAACAAAAGGGCAGTTCAGCTCTGTGGATAGAGACCTGGTCTTGGAAGGAGTTTAAGTCCTGCCTCTGATACATACTGGCTGTGTGACCTTAGGTAAGCTTGGGTAAACTCTATGTGCTCTTGGTGGATTTCTAAGACTATAACTTTCAGAAAAGGTAGCAACCTGCATTAGTAGAGTGAATTTCCTCAAGTGGGAGTTCTCTACGCTGATAAAATCACAAGTCCTGTCCCTATTCCAAGAACAACAATAACTGGCGTGTATAGTGTGATTTAATGTTTAAAAAGGTTATCTTATTTGAGCCTTACAATCACCCCTCAAGGTAAGAAGTGCAGGTATCTCATTTTACAGCTGAGGGAACTGAGGCCCAGAAGTTAAGCAACTTGGTTGCATAGTGTCAGAGGAATATGAACTCGGGTCTTCCTGCTTTCAAATCTAGCAATGAAGGGAGGTGGAAGCTCCTGTTAGTGAACAGAAGCATTGCTGTTATCAGGGAACATAGTGTTCCAACTCCTGCTGCTGGGATGGCAGGGACAGAGAAGGGGGAAACCAGCTTCCCCTCCCATTTGAAGGGAAAGGTTAACGATTCAGGGAGTGGAGGCTAGAGAACATATCTTGAAGACAAACATCTGGACATAAAAACCTCACCCTCTGTGCCTATAACTAGTAATTATGTTTCCAAGCTCAGGCAATATTAGCTCTATTTGGGGGAAAATGATAAAACTAAATAAAAATCAGATCTAGAAAGAATCTAGAAAGGATTTTTAATAAATTAAAATCACTAATTAATTTTTTAAAAGAATCAGCTACTAATATAAGGTTCAGGGATTTCTCTGGGTAACTGAGTAATTCATTTATAATAGAATTATTGTCCCTGGGCAGCTTGAATGTATTATCCAGGATTAGTTTTAAAAAATAATACTAGTAGTAATAGGAAGAAGGTGGTACTTCTTCCTTTTACCACTTAATTACTTTAAGGCTTCTAACATACTTTACATGCGTTATCTCATTTAGTCTTTGAAATATCCCTGTAAAGGTCTTATAATTTTCCCTATTTTACAGATGAGGAAACTGAGGCAGGCTGAGGAATGGTATTTAAGTGGACCAAGGCCATGCAGGCAACTTAGACATTTGAATTAGCTATTTGAATTCCTCAGTAGGGTCATACAGCCTGGTAAATGTCTAAAACAGAATTTGAACTTAGGTCTTCCTGACTCCAAGTCCAGCACTCTCTCCTCCTAGCTGCCTTTTCCTGCTTTATATGTACTTCCCAAACCTCATCTGTTATTATGGTTTCAGGTTTTACCTCAGTGTTGAAGACTCTCAAAGCTACATATTTGTACATGTAGTTCTAATCTGATGCCCTGTAGCCTTGTGCTGTGCAGGGGAAGGTGCCCAAGAAGCAAAACCTTTCCCAGAAATCCCAGTTCTAAAACATTTGTAGCATTTCCATCACAATGCAGTGTCATATGTAATTCCTAGTTTGAAAATTTGATGTTTCCCCATTACCTCAAACTCAACTAACTTATCCAAAACTAAACCTCTCAACTTTTCCCCCCAAATCAACTCCCAGCTCAAATTCTTTATTTCTGTCAATGACTAAATTGTCTCCCAGGCTAGATTCCCTTCTGTTACTTTTGACTACTCTTTCTTCATTCTTTACTTCTCATATACTACCAAGTCATACTGTTCTTTTCTCAAAATAGCTCTATCTATTTGTTCCTCTTCATTTCCATTATCTTTACCCAAGTTCAGGCCCTATGACCTCATACCTCAACCATGACTATAACTTTTTAGCTAAAGTCTTCCTGACTCATCTTTCCCCATTTTAATCTATTCTCTATATTCCTGCTAGATGAATTTTCTTAAAACCACTTTTACCAGATTCAGGAATTTACAATGGTTTGTATTATATAAATTTCATACTCCTTGACCTATAGATTAGTAAGAAATATCTACTTACTACAAGACTTGGATTTGAATATCAGCGCTCTCTGTCTCTCTCTCTGTCTCTGTCTCTGTCTCTGTCTCTGTCCCTGTCTCTCTCTCTCTGTCTCTGTCTCTCTCTCTGTCTCTGTCTCTCTCTGTCTCTCTGTCTCTCTGTCTTTCTCTCTCTCTCTCTCTCTGTCTCTCGCCTATGTGACATTGACCCACACATTGGGCCCTTTAATTATGTGATTTGAGCACTTCCTTCCTTAAGCCCACAGGATGCTATATCCATCAATGGAATTCAGACAGCTAATTTAAATGTCTAGATTGCCTACATGATGGTGGTCTACTTAAATACCATTCCTGGCCTTATCTCTGGTGCTATCTTGAAGAACAACCATTTCCTAAGAGACTGCAGTATTTCCATTGGACACAAGAGTTCTTGGCCTATAAACACCTAGGCAGATGCTAACCACCACCAACAAATCCATGTGACCTTGACAGTTTTTGTCAACCCCTTATTGGCTGGGGCTCAATTTGATCTAGGAGGCAAAAAGGTATATTGCTCAAAATACTAAAATATGAAACCTGCTCTCTATATTTGGCTCTCAGTTAACCAACTCAATTAAATATGTTCCTCTCCAAAGTGGCTTCCCAATAAAATTAACTAAAGGATGATGTCGTGATGGACATAAATATAAAAGAAACATATAAACTAATTCTGTGGCACCTTCCCCTCCCTCAAATCTTCTGTACAGTCGAGAAATTCTCTTAATCAATGCACCCGTATTCCATATAAAGTAGGCAGGGGTAGACTATTTCATTCCTCTTATTTAAATTACATGAGTTTCGTTAGAGCAGCAATTCTCAATCCTTTGGTCTCAGGATACCTTTATACTCTTAAAAATTATTGAGGACTCCAAAGTTTTTTTCATTTGTTTATGTGAGTCATATATATTATATTAAATGTTAAAATTAAGTTTTAAAATATTTGATTCATTTAAAAGTATCAATAACAAACCCATCACATGTTAACATAGGTAATATTTTTATGAAAAATAACTACTTTCCAAAACAAAAAAGTTAGTGAGAAAGGTATCATTGTTTCACACATTTTTGCAAATCTCTTTAATGTCTGGCCTAATAGAAGAAGCTCAATTCTCATATTTGTTTCTGCATTCAGTCTGGTATGATATGTCATTTTGGTTGAAGTATATGAGGAAAATCTGACTTTATGCAGATATGTAGCTGGCAAAGGGAGGAGCATTTTAATAGATAGGGGTGTGCTGGAGCCAGTTCAAATGTAACAGCAAACTGCTAAATTATCAGTATGAGCATTTACTCCCCAGAAATTGGCAAATACTACAAATAAGGGCTTGACTTATTGCTTTGCTGATTGTCTCTGGACTTTTAAAAATGATGGAAAAAATACAGATTGACCTCCAAAGTGTGTCATCGGTATCTGTTCTTTAATGGATAGCTGGTTGTTAAATATTTACCAGCCCGTCATTTTAAATAGGCAGATAATATATTATTATTATGAAAATAATTTTGACATCACAGATCCCTTGAATGGGTCTCAGAGATCCTCAGGGATCCATGGACCATACTTTGACAGCTCTTGGTTTAGGGAAATAAGATGGGGAAGAGAGCACCTGAATTCTAGCAGCTAGTTTTCTCTGATTTTAGATAAAGCTAGTCCATGGCTCAGGATCACTAACTTCACTCTCCATCTTCTCCCCCATTTTCAACCCATTCTCTCTTTCCGTATCTGAACTTGACTGGTTGTAGTGTATGTACCTATCAGTGTGCATCCGGGTGACCCCAGTCACTTTTATTTCCTTCTCTGAAGTATGGATGTCAAGAAGAAAAGACAGCAAGCAAGACAAGGGTGTTACAAAATTCAACTAGCATATTTTGAATTTCTGCTCCTACTGCAAATAGAAGGCTCATCGAGACTCTAGATAAGGAGGGCAGGTGAAGGAGAAATCAATTTCTTTCATGCTAGAATCATTGGAAATTTGGACCTAGAGGGAACAATTACAAAATAAAAGAACAAAACCAAAAACAAAACAGGGGGTTAAAGGATTTCCCTGTGTGATGTTAGGCTAATCACTTAATTAATCTCTCTGGGCTTCAGTTTCCTCATCTCTACAAAGAGATCATGGGGCATAATAATAGTGGCAGTAATAATAAAGAGCTGACATTTTTTCTATTCCTTTAAAGTTTGCAAAGCATTTTCCATATATTCTCTCACTGGAACCTCATAAACATTCCCATGAAATAAGTACCTCAAGTGCTGTATAGAGGAGGAAATTGAAGGCCAGATAACTGAAATAACGTTAGTTACACAGTTGGTGTCAAATGTGGAATCTGATCGGCTTTCCTGACTCCAACTGCAATCCTCTATCTTCTATATCATGATTTCTCTCTTAAACTTCTTAGATGAGTTCTGATGGCCCTTCCAGCTCTCAAATCATGCAATCTATGAGAAGAGCTTTTCTATAACTTTGTCCTTGGCATCTGTGTAGCAGTAAAATCAGAGCTATGCTGGTAAATATTTAACAACCGACTCTCCAGAAAAATACACGTGACACACTTTCAAGTTTAATCTGCATTATTAATGTTTTCTCCATCATTTTCTGACAATCAACAAAATAATAAATCAAATCCTGCTTTGTTAGCTTTTTTTCCCTCTGAGGTCTAAATGTTATGAGCTGCTTCCAGCATGCCACTGGAAAAAGTCACCTCCATGTGAGATAACTTTGATACTTTAGAAAGTAAAATTGTTATTATATTTCAGTAACTAAATTCCTTTGGATGGAATCCCAAATTGGCATATCTTACAAAATAAATGTCTGTCGAATGAATGAATGGTAAAGGTGGCTCTGAGGTGAAAGACTGATATGGAGAAGTTCCAGTTTCTTCCAGATCACAGAAGCTGAGTCAGGAGCAAGCACAGAGGTCATCTAGTCCAACCCTTACCTGGACAGGAATGCCCTCGACAACATCCCAAATGAGTGGTCATCTATCCTCGCCTTGAAGACCTTTTTTTTTGTTGTTTTTTGGCAGGGCAATTGGGGTTAAGTGACTTGCTCAAGGTCACACAGCTAGTACATGTGTCAAGTGTCTGAGGCCGGATTTGAACTCAGGTCCTCCTGACTCCAGGGCTGGTGCTCTACTCACTGCACCACCTAGCTGCCCCTCCTTGAAGACCTTTAGTGAAGGACAACCCACCATTACCTAAATCAACCTATTCCACTTTTAAAAAAATGGTTCTAAAGCTGTGCCTCTGCAACTCTCATTCGCTGATCCTAGGTCTGCCCTCCAGAGCAACTAGAACTGGTCTCACTTCTCTTCCATACATAATTCCTGCCTTTGGCCCTCTCCTTTTCCCTTTTCTCTGTCATATAAACTGATCCTAGGTCTGCCCTCCAGAGCAACTAGAACTGGTCTCACTTCTCTTCCATACATAATTCCTGCCTTTGGCCCTCTCCTTTTCCCTTTTCTCTGTCATATAAATCATGTAAATCATAGGAATTCTTCTCTAGATAATACAGAATTTTTAGGTGGAGTTTTATACTTTATTTGGAAGCATATTGAAGGAACTTTGATTAGTCTGTTGTTAACAGCTCATGGGTGTATTAACTATATTCCACATATGCAGATTAAAGAAAAAATAAATATAATCTGAGAAACTCCCAAAAAGAAAAACATTTATTTTGGAAGAAAAATAAAAGTATATTCAACAGGCAGCATAGGAATCAGAAAAAATACATAAATGAGAGCCAACACACACACACACACACACACACACACACACACAGAAGACTAATGGCCACAGCCCTTCAAAGGGCTCCCTCACTCTACCTTTCTGGTGTTATTGGTAGTACAGAGAGTTCAATTCTCACTTCCTTTTGAAGATGAGTATGCACTCTACTGTACACAAAAGGAAGCTTAAAAATCTAGCTTTGCCACCAATCTGCCATTTGGGGAGAGGCACCTCTCTGTATTTTCTCCATCTCTAAAGACTCAGACATCCCCCTTGCATTACAAAGGGGCAGTAAAGATATTTAAATAATTCAAAAGAGCTTTGATTTCATTGTCAGCATATTTGCCACACTGATGCACATCACAACCCTTCTATCCCTTAAAAACCAGATGCATGCGGCATCTGGGGCAACCTGGTGTAAAGTGTCTCTCCATTCTAGCTAAGCTAGTATTTGGACTCCAGACAAATGGTCTATGGCCAGGTCTGGAACAGAAGCATTTCCACTTAGTATAGGACCTGTAGGAAATTATGCTTTTACTTGAATGGTCTTCTCAAGGACTTTTCTACATCACAGTGACTGTCAGAATGAGTGGGACTTTGGTGGAGAACTGTGAGGAAGATCATGAGTATATCTGCCCATTGCCTTGTAGGCCCGGGTAATAAGTGAAGAAGTCTAGTGAGAATTAACTACTCAATTGTCAGGAATCTATCAACAACCAATCTTCCACAGACCTTTGAAAGTTTGGAGAATTCTAACTCTGGAATCCTTTATTACTTTTTCCAGTTGAGCTCTTTTTTTTTTTGGTAAATTTATGCAAATTAAGATCCAAGCCTCCATCTATGCAATATTCTTTATTTACAGACCTTGCAAGAATCACAAATCCATTAGCAAAAGCATTTAATGGAGTCATAAATAAAGGGGGGAGATTCAAGTAGTGTAATCATCCTCTGCCAATCCCCCTACCCCACTCTCCACATGCAAATAAGTTAAACTTTCTATATCCCCTAAGGTAGTAGATAGGAGGGGGAAAAAAACCCTTCAAGGGAAAACTTGGAAGGCGATAAAGAAACTAGCTCTCAAGGTATGGGTAAATGGGATGGGGGAACTATCCATCATTCTCCAGTTTCCTCCTAGTGATAGTCTCTGAAGTTTATTGCAAACCCTTAATTGGCTTTAATTTCAGTTTGGGGCTGCCAGCTTTTTCCACGCATAGTGGAGTTCGTGGGTCCTTGTCTTCTTGGAGCTTGGATGAGCCAAGTATAGTTGTCATGCCAAAGTCTCCTGTACGATGGACCGTGTCCTTTAACATCAAAGCGCCCCATTATTGTGCTTGTCTTACAACAGTTCAAGAACATCTCCAATTACTTTCCATATGGCTCGATTTTCTTCCATCTTCTTATTCAAGTTTTCAGCTCTTGATGGAATCCTTGCATTCGAGCATCAGTCTGCATAGGGTTCTGACATTCTGGATCTTCCCCTAACGAGTATCAGCCCTCCTCTCGGATACAAAATAAGTACAATTGCAGGATTCAAATGCTATTCATTATTTAAAGCCTGGGGAAATTATCCTACGATGTGTAGGCAGACAAGGCAGATGTTCTCATGGTCTTTCCCATAGTACTTTGTTCACTAATGTCCTATTCACTCTGATTCTCACTGCTGTATGGAAGTGACCTTGAGAATCCTACGCCAGGAGAGCACAATACTGGGCAAGTCCTATACAAAGTGGAAATATTTCTAATTTCAGACTGATGATAGACTTTTTTTTTAATAATGAAATACAGGAAGGGACTATTTATATACATATATTATTATTCTCCGAGATGTTTATATCAGTCTTTGACCTGTCCATACCTCTTTGCTAAACATATTTCGGTAAACAGTATGGAAGTTTCCTTCTAAAAAATAAAATCCAGTTAAAGCCAAGCCAAACAGAGGCACCTCCCAGGCAGTTTCAGCACATGAAAAGCCGCTTTGTTCCAGGATGCAACCCCTTGAGAGAGACCTCATTAAAGTTGAGGGCACCTGGAACAATCTTGAAGAACATTAAACTCAGCCTAAGGAGAAAACACAGAGGGAGTAAAAGCATTGAGGGGAGGGGAGGACGTCAGAGAAATTCTGACCCTATACTTCTTTCCGAAGATAAAAGGTTCAAGCTGAACTAGGCATTAAGCCTACTTTGGAAAGCTTCTAAGAGTCATATTGGTGAAAATTTTCAACTACAACAAGGATGAGTAAGTTCTGGACAAAGAGGGGAGGAAAATATCAGAGTAGAATGGACTCCAAAATGTAATCAGAAAAAGATGGTTCCTTCCAAATGATCCTGGAAGGCTTGATGTATGGATATAACTATGAGACATGCTGAATTTCTTTTTACTATCCCAGAGGGAACCCTAGGAAGGGGAATTGTATTATTATTATCATGGGACATAAATTAAAGATCCCAAGGATCAGGGCTCCATTGCAAATGACAAAATTAATATAATTCTCTAGGCAAATTAAGATAAAACTCCATAACATCAATCTTAATTGTGTTATACAAATCGTTTTGCCCAGTTCTTAAGCTGGGATATATGTCTGGCTGGATCAGTCTTCAAATGCTTGGTCTCCCCACCTAACTCTAAACTATCTTCTACTCTGCAGCCAAAGTGGTATTTCCTAAAATCCAGGTATTATAAAGTGCACCTCCCTCCCAATTCAATAAACTCACTGGCTCCCTATTATCTCCAGGATCAAATAAAAAAAAACACTCCTCTCTTTGGCATTTAAAGCCCTTTACAATCTGTAAGAATCCCACTTTTCCAGTCTTCTTACCTTTTACTCTCTTCCCTATGTGCTACAATCCAGCATACTAGTCTATAATCCAGTTACACTCAGCTACTTGTTCCTCATACAAGAGAACCAGTCTTTCTCTTGTTTGTCCATTTGCACTATCTATTCCCCATCTCTGGAATGCTCTCCCTCCTCACCTCTGGTTCTATTGCTTCCTGGCTTCCTTCAAGACTCAGGTGGAAGCCTATTGTTTTTGCAAGATGCATTTCTCAGTCTCTTGCCTCCCTTCCCCTTACACTTACCCCCACTATTAGTACCTTCTCTCCAAGATAACCCCCCATTTACATTGTATATAAAGTATCCTGTCTAGACCTAGTTATCGAGGTATCCCCATGTGCCTATGACATAGGTATATGAGATATGCACCATGTTATCTCTCCCATGAGAAGGTGAACTCCCTGGAGACAAGGACTTGTTTCTATTTAGGTCTTTCTTTGTATCCCTAGACCTTAGCATGAATGCTGTCCAGTCCACAAGAAATGCTTCTGTACTGACTGCCTGAAAAAAACTTTTGTAAGAAAGCTTCAGATCCTACAACTGATTGATTCCTATTTCATTTCAATAATTCCAATATTGTTTGTGTGTCTCCTCAACATCTGTAAAGATAGCACTATAATAATTCCATTATTGGAACTCAAAGAGCTTGGTATAATAGCCAAGCTATTGCTAAAGCACTACTGAACAATGCTAAAAGTAATAGACCCTTCTATTTTATTTACATTTTTAAGATTTAATTATTTTTAAAATTTAATATTATTTAAATTAATATAAATTTAATTAAATTTTTAAAAAATGTCTTATTAATAAATATCCTTTTCTAGTTGTTGCATTTAGGGGGAATGCCACGTGCCTTAAGTGCAGATATCCAAGGGCATATGGTACAAGGAGCCAGGGCAACAAGGGAAGGGCACTAGAGCAGCATCCCCTGGGGGTAGCAGCTGGCACATCTGAAACTATGAATGTTGAACATCCTCTCCCACTGGGCCCAAAAATGAGGCCCCCAAAGTGGGAGGGAAAAAAAAAGATCAGATTCACCCAAGGATTTTCACACAGAGCCCTGGGCTTGATGGCCACTGGGTCATGGCAGGAGGAGAGAGTCCAGTTGATTGGTGAATTAGCATTTACTAAGTGCTTCCTATGTACCAGGTACTGTACTAAGCACACTGTTCTTTCTAGAGGCCACTGACATTGCCACCCCAGGCTCTTTCTAAGACTTCTGAGGCCACAGTCCTATCCATGAGAGCATTTCAGGGATCCAGATAACACAAGTGTTTGGTGGGAGGGGGAGGTAGGGGAAGGGTGGTGTCCTTCATTGTTTTCTTTGCCTTTGTCGTCACAGCTAATAAACTGGGAGGCTAGACTTTTCTGGTTCGGAAGCTAATAGGCACAGAAGACTAAAGTTCCAGAAAAGGGGCGGGGAAGGAGGGAGGGGACACTAGGGAGGAGGAGGAAGTATGGCTAGGGCACATGAGAAAGGTTATGCCTAAAAAACTAGAGATTTTTTTCCTCCAATTAATGCAGTTAGTTTATGCTGTCTTTGTCCAGTTAAATTCCAAATTCTCAAAGGACAAGGACAATGACTGCCGTTTATTTTGTGTCTCACTTTCTCCACCCCACCAAAACCAGGCAAGCTCAGTGGTTTAATGGACTTGGAGTCAGAGGTTTTGGCTCTAGCTCTCCTACTCTCTATGTGGCATCTTTGAACAAAAAACTTCACTTCTTTAGGATTCTCTTCCTTCATCTTAATATTAAGGGTCAGACTCACTCTCAGAGTCCAATTAGCTATCAATTCTTATCAATTCCACCACAAATGACATCCTTCACATTCATCCTTTATCCTTTCATCAGACCCAGCCTAGTTTAGGTCCTCATCACCCCTTTTCTGGACTACTATAATGATCTCAAAATTTGTCTGGAAAAATATAATCTCTGTCTCCTCTCTAATCTGTTCACCATGCAAATTTATATTTCTAAAGTACAGGCTTGACCGTTTCACTCTTCTGCCCCAGAAGCTTCTGTGGCTCCCCATTGCCTTTGCATTAAAATATAAACTTCTCTGTTATTTACAGCTTGACCCCAGCCTATTTTTCCAGGCTGATTACACATTATTCTATTTTATACACTCTTTCCCCCCAACCAAACCACTCCACTTGCTAGTCCTTGTACACAATATTCTATTTTCAGTCTTCATCACTTCCCAACAGGATGCTCTCCATACCTGGAACACTCTCTCTTGACCCCAATCTCCCTTTGTAAAGTTTCCACTCAAGTTCTATTTCTTTCAAGAGATCTTTTGTTATTCCAATCACTTGTAAATTTCTGGTCCTCACGTACCCTTGTACTTTTTTCTATCCTATATTAACTTATCTATGACTCTGTAGTGTCCTTCAAGTAGAATATAAGCTCCTTTAAGTCAGGAACTAGCTCATTTTTTATTTGTATCTCCTGTGTCTAGTTTAGTACCTGGAATGTAGTACGTGCTTAATAAATGCTTAATGACTGATTAACTAGAAGGATGTAAAGCTCTTGTTCTTGAGCCTATGATCACAGGGCTGTGATTAAGTATATAATGTATAAATATAAATTAAGTGTATATGATATTATATATATAATATAAATTAAGTATATAAACATAAAGTATATAAACATAAAATGTAATTAATGACATAGAGAGATTTGAGAGAGGGTCTGGCTTTATGCAGGAATGAAATTGAGCGTCTTTTAGCCTCACTGACTACTGACGCTACACGATTCACTGACAGAGGCTATGTCAGTATCACTGATTGTCCTTGGGCACCAAGACTACTTCCATTTATGCTCTCCAACTGTACCAGTGCCTGGCACATAATAGGCACTTAATAAATGTTTCTTGTTTGATTGAATTTGATTATTGCTGAATTTGTCCCAGGAAAAAGGAAAGACTGGTTCTCTTGATCATTGACTCTTCTTGTTTTCCTAGGATACCCAACTATTTCTCCATCTTGGCGCCCAGTTGCTCTAATTCTGTTGACTTTGTGCCTGCTGTTGCTGATTGGACTGGGGGTATTAGGGCTTGAATGTAAGTATATACTCACACCCGGGATTATATTGGAGTTCAAGGGTTTGCCCTGAGATGGGAGTGATGAAGATTTAGGGACTCAATAGAGTCAGCTGTTAAATTTTTAATCTGAACATTTACACCTGGGAAATCAGCAAATTTAATTGTTTTCTTGATTGTACCGACTATCTCGAATTGGATGTCCAGTAGACATCTTAAAGTGAATATGTCCAAAACTCATTGTCTTTCCCGCTAAACTCTTCCCCTCTTCCCACTTTCCCTATTACTATAGAGGATAACCCCATCCTCCCAATCCCTCAGGCTCACAGTTTAGGAGTCATCCTGGATTCCTCACTATATCTTACCCCCAATAGCTGATCTGTTGGCCTATCAATTACACCTTTGCAACATCTCTCAAATGTGCCCCCTTCTCTTTTCTGATATCACCACCCTTCTATTGTAAGCCCTCATCTTATCATGCCTGGATTATTGCAATAGGCTGCTGGTGGTTCTGCCTGCCTCAGGTCTCTCTCCACTTCAATCCATCATTCATTTAGCCACTAAAGTGATTTTCCTGAAGTGTAGATCTCACCACGTCAAACCCTTCTCTCACCCCTACTCCCCGTATTCAATAAACTCAGTGGTTCCCTATTGCCTCTAGGATTAAATATGAAATGTTCTGTTTGTCATTCAAAGCCCTTCATAACCTAGCCCCCTGTTACTTTTCAATCTTCTTATACCTTAGTCCCTAACACATACTCTTCTATCCAGTGACTTTGGCCTCACCAAAACAGGATACTTCATCTCTCTGCTCTGGGTATTTTCTCTGGCTATCTCCCATTCCTGCAACACTTTCTCTCCTTCATTCTTATTACTGACTTCCCTAGTTTCCTTTAAATCCCAACTAAAATATCTTCTTTTACTGGAAGATTTCCCCAAGTCCTCTTAACTCTAAAGCCTTACCTTTGTTAATCATTGCCTTTCTCTCCTTGTATATAGCTTGCTTTGTATATATTGGTTTGCACTGTATCTCCCCCATTAGATTCTGTGTTCCTTGAGGGCAGAGACTGTCTTTTCCCTCTTTTTGTGTTCCTAGCTTAGCACAGTACTTGGCACACAGTAGTTGCTTAATAAATGTTTATTGATTGATTTTTAAAGAAAGTGATGGAGAAAATGTTATGTGTAAAACAGATGAAACTTAAAAGTGTATCATGTATACAGAAAGGCTGATATTAAATATTTAGCAGTACACCCCTGCTCCAGGCCCTAATCTATTCTATAGCATAGGGGACAATCTATATCACCCATATAAGCATTTAGTGAGAGCCTGAGTTGTGCTGGTGAGTAGATAGGGCATACAGAAAGTAGAGCAAGGAAGCTTATATATAAGTGATGTATAGTGATAGGGACATTTCCAATACACATTCTGACCATCTCAGTTGATCAGTTTTTCAGATCAACCAACTCTCAGTCACCCAGAGGGATATTCTCACTCAAAAGGAAGAAAGGCTGGCAAACTTTTCCAGACAGTTGCATTCTCTCCAGGCCCAGAACAGGAAGCTCACAGATACTCTGCATCACCTGGCTAAAAAGCTCTGTCGGGAGCTCTACAACAAAACTGGAGGTAAGTGCCCTGTTATTTGTCTGCTTGATAAGGCACTATAGTGAAAGAAAGTGGTGGGGCCCACATTTTCAGAGAGGCCCACATATAGCAAAGGCTTAGTGCTCCAAGTGAGGAAGAATAGACATCTTAAAACTTTTCTCTCCTTACCATTCTCCAAAGGATACTTTTGTTCCTGCCTAGAAGGGATGCAGGAAGTTGGGGCCAGAGAGGATTCCCAGAGAGAGGGGGATTCAGGCTAGAATTGTGTCTATCTGCTCCCTTATATATTGTTCATCTGGGGGATGTGATTGGGTTCCATCCAACTTCTGGATTGCTTTGTCATTTTTGGGGGGAAGGAGGACCCCAAGCCCTATATCCAAGGTTTGACCCCTTTCCTATCTAATATGAGATCCACAGGGAACACACAATGGATAGGGAGGGAAAAGCCCATTTATCCATATCATAGAAAAACAGAAATCAGAGACGGTATATATAGGAGAATATATATCAGACAATACAGAATGAAGGAGTTCTGTCATTAGGAGCAAGGTAATTCATCTTAACCAAAAGAGAGTTCTGGATCTCACCCTGTGGGAAATTCCTCATGGTCTCTAGTGGACAAGCTGAGGGTAGAGACGTAATGGAGACTGTGAGCTCCATTCATGTCTTCTTGGAGTCTTTATCTTCAGTAACTCGAAGGGAGGTTGGCCTCTTCCACCTTCTCTCACCAAGCTAAAAGTCAGGAGCACCTGAAGTGACTCAGTATCAAAGAAGACTTGAAGCTTGACTGGTCTCAAAGAGGACTGGCTCTGAAAAGTCCAGAAGGGGCACTCCTGTTGGAAGAGTACCCAAAGGGGACTGGCCCTGAAGAATCCCAAAGGGAGGACACAGACTCTCTCATAGAGTCCCAAAAGGGACTAGTGAAAGCTGGAGCTCTCTTGCCTCTCGCTAGCTCCCCTCACCCTGCCCCTGATATAGGGTAGGGTCTTCATCTTCCCCAGTAAGGAGAGAATCTCACACCAATGGGCTTCCGGACAGGGATTTCAACATTCAGGAGTTTTTCTTTGATGATTTGCTGTTTGTAGATGTTTTTTCTGTATCAAAGTCCTTGCATCTTAGAATTGGAAAAGACCATCTAGCCTAATTGTATCTGAATGTAAATACTAACTAGTGATGATGATGATGATGATGATAATAATAATAATAATAATAATAGCTAATACTTACATGACCCTTACTATGTGCCAGGTACTGTGCTAAGTGCTGAGATTGAATTTGAACTCAGGTCTTCCTAACTCCAGTGCCAGCACTCTATTTAATAGGCCACCTAGCTGCCCCTACTGGTCTTAGTGCAGTGTCCCAATGCTTAGCACAGTACCTGGCACATAGAAGGCACTTAACAAATGTTTATTAATTAATTATTTATTGATAAGTCATTCCACCTTTTCTTAAAGTCAGAGGTAAGAGTGCAAAGGGACTATAACCTCCCATGTTTTGGAGTCTTTGTTTTTCTTAATGCAATCTAAGACCATCTTTGCTTTTTTGAACTGTTTGATCTTAACCCAGTCCATTTGCAGTTCATTAAAACCCAGAGTTTTTTTATTAATTCCTCCATCTTATACTTGTACAGTTAATTAATTTTAATCTGAATTCAGGAAATTTCATATGTTTCTATTAAAAATCATTTTATTTGATTTGACCCATCATTCTAACCTACTGAGAAATTTTTTGGATCCTAATTTTGTCATCCAACATGTTAACAACTTCTTTTGGATTTCTTCCACCTGTAAAGTTATAATCACACCTTTGCCCAAGCCATTGATAAAAAGGTTTAGTAGTATAAGGCCAAGGACATATCCCTGGGACATTCTACTAGAAACCCCTGTCCAAACGGAAATCAAAGTCAAAATCAGAGCCTGTAAACATGTATTAAGCACCTACTATGTGCCAGGCACTAGGCTAAGCACTAGAGATACAAAGAAAGAAATGACAGCCCATGTCCTTCAAAAACATTTTTAAGAAGCTAAACAAGGGGCAGGGGGAAAGAGTGCATTTTGAAAGAAAGAAAATGCTTCATCATTGCTTTTTTTCTTTTTTATGTCACTGTTACTTTCTAATCACTCTTCAGTCTCCCTCTTCCCTAGAAAACTCCATTGTAAAAAAAAAAATTAAAAAGCAGGAGGAGTATAGCTAAACACATCAAACCAATACAATGTCTGGATTCTTTGCCAGAGCACCGATGCAGCCCCTGCCCTAAGAAATGGAAGTGGCACAAAGATAGTTGCTACTGTTTCTCTAAGGAAAGCAATACTTGGCAGGGATGTGAACATTTCTGCGCTGCTGAGAACTCCACCCTTCTGAAGATAGAGGCACAAGATGTTCTGGTAAGGCGTGTTTGGGGCTTTTTATTCCTAATATTCTTGCTACAGGAAGAGAAGCAAAGCCTCATGTTTCAGACCCCATTCCTCTTGGCAGCTTTCATTGCATGCATCTAAGAGGGAGACTTCCTAGCCCAGCACCTCAACACAACACAAATAACATGGTTCCCATGAGGGCTGGAGAAACCTAGTGAGATCTCTATTTCAACCCCAGATCAGATAGCTGGAAGAATGTCTGAGTTTCAAATGTCTAGTGGCTTGTTAAGGAAGAAAGAGAATCATAGCATAGGGTAAAATGGGCAAAAGCAGGATTGCTGGCTGTTCTATAAATGCCCACAGTCATCCTCCTCTCAAATATACAAATCATTGACTTAAAAATATAGACCATCGCTGTGAACAATGTCATCATCAAAATTCCTATATTAATGTGCTCTAATTAATACCAAGAACTGTATAGGGGAAGATAGAGGGCAAAATTTCAAGTGATTCTTAGGTTGCAAGCCAGAACAGCTGCTAGAATTGTCTCGTCCTCTAGGAATTTACATTCTAAAACAGATGGCATTCATGTACTCTGACATAAAGGCATACTGAAAACTGAACAGGCTGGTAAATAAATAGAATAACATTTCAGAGTCTCTCACTACATGCCCATTGCTTTTGCTAATGATGTTCACCTTCCTTGAGATACCCACCTTTGCCTTCTCCCCATGTTCAAGGCCTACAGTTCCTTCAAGCCATAGCTCAAGTTCCACTACCTCCATAAAGTTGAGACAAAAAGACAAAATGGAACATAACCTGTCTCATTTGCGCTGTCTGTGACTTTAGCATCCACTTATAGACATTACTTGTTGAATACTTCAGTATGGCAGTTCTCAAATTTTTTGGTCTTGGGATCCCTTTGCACTCTTAAAATTTATTGAGGACCCCAAAGACCATTTGTTTATGTCGGTTATTCTTATTGTTACTTACCATATTAGAATTTAAAACAGTATGACTATGAAAATAGTTTTGACCTTGCAGACTCCCAAAAGGATCTTGGGAACCTGGAAGGGTCCCTAGGTCACACTATGAGAACTGCTGCTACAGTATATCTACAGATCTCTCAATGTAATCTCATCATTGTGGATACTTCCTCCGACTGTGTCAAAGGCAAACCATCCAATCTTCTCATTTTGTATGACATGTCTATGTCCTCTTATAAATTCTTCACAGAGGATCTACCCAACATGATTTCCTTTAATCTCCTTGCTATTACAATCTCTTGCTTTTCCTCTTCTTTTCCGGTCACAAATCTCCTTGATGATATGTTTTTTGGCCTATTCTCGTGCACAATTCTTTAGCTTACTCACATTCACTGTTTATCTCTCTATTGCCTTTGAGTGCCTCCAATTTTGATTCTTCTGAGATGTTGATTATTTTTATTACTAATGGCTGTTGGTGCTACAAACTTGTTTTTTTGGTTCAGTTTCAGAAACTTGGGGTCATTAAAAGAACAGTGCAGTTCCCCAAATGCAACCCAGCCCTCTGTTTGCTTCCTATTCAATTCTCAGTCCACTTCTGTCCATCTGCAGTATCTGTTTAAGATATATGTACCTATGGATAAAATCTGTAGGCTGTCCGCTTAAGGTATATGTACTGATGGCTAAAATCTATGGGATGGCCATTCAACTACATATTATAGTCTGGACTACAGGCATTCTTCATCCACTTAGTTCTTCCTGGGTGAATAGTTAGGTTAAACTCTTTTGAGTGACTATGGATTTCATTTAGGAGGCTCTGCAATGTTTTGAGGTTTGATACAAGCCCCATGTTATCCACAAAAAGGAGCGTCTGGAGGATCTCATCACCTATAGGGAATTTCTCATTTGCTTGTCTCTGTACCAGTCTACATGACAGTGACAAACACCTTTGGTGAGCATACATCCCTGTTTTTTGTCTCATTCGATATTAATAATCAAAAGATCTTTGAGCAAAGTTACCTCTACTGTTTCATTTCCCAAGGAGTCTTGTATAATTTTTACATGCATCAGAGACATCTTATTGACAGAGAGCCTTTAAAGTGACATTTTGTAATGCCGAGCCAAAAGTTTTATAAACAAAAAATTAATAATCACAAAAGGATCGTAGAGTTTGCTAATGAGTCACTTTTCAGTCAATTGTGTGATTTAAAAAAAATCAGTTCCTACAAAATATTATGAAAGTGTGTCTATTCCATTCTCATTAAGGATTCTCTGGGTGCTTGGGCAGAATATTCTCATGAAGATTTTATAGAGTTAGGAAAATAGATACAAGGGTTGGTAACTATTGCTATTTTCACAATCACATTTTTTGAGTAGAAATGTTTGGTAGAAAAAGTTATCTACTTTCATTACTTTGACATTCTATGCCTCCTACTCACTTCTCAATGCCTTACAACCCAACTTTAGAGCTCACCACTTGACTGAGTCTCATACTATTGACCACTCTCTCTCTACACCTGACCATTATTGACTCTGGATTTTTGTGACATTATTCTCTTCTGGTTCTCCTCCTAGCTCTCTGTCCAATCCTCAGTGTCCTTTGCAGGATCATCATCTATGTCCTGTACCTTATGTGTTGTACCAATATGCCGAGGGCACTAATCTGGGCCCTCTTCTTTTCTTTCTCTACAATCTGTCTCTTGGTCATCTCATTAGCAAACAGGGGTTGAAATATCATCTCTTTTTAGGCAACTCCTTTATCTATGTATTGAGCCCTCCAATCTCTCCTGTACTCCAGTTTTACATGTCTAGTTGCCTTATAGATATCTCCATCTGGCAGTCCTGTAGGCATCTCCAACTCAACACTCCTTTAACTTAGCTAATTATCTTTCCTTCTAAGTCTATCCTGCCTCTACCTTCCCTTTTCCTATTGACCATACTACTGTTCTAGTCACTCAGGTTCATAGCTTATGAGTCATCGCCAACTCCATCTCCTTCAACTGTATGTAGTCACTTGGAAGACTTGTCGATTTTACTTTCACAACTTCATCCTCTTCTCTTCATTCAAGCAGCCACCACCCTACTTCAGGCCCTTGTCATCTTTCACCTGACCTATTGAAGTACTTTACTTCACTCCATATTCAACCTTTTCTCTCTCCTATTCATTCTCCAAAGCTGCTAAATTGATATGATTGATATGACCATGATACTACCCTGCCCAAGAAGCTTCATTGATTCTCTATTGCCTTTAGGATAAAATACAAACTAATTTCCTTGGCATGTCAAGCCCTTCTCAGTCTAACTCCAGCCCATATTTGAAGGTTCCTGCTGTTAATCTTCTTCACACACTCTAAATTCCAGTCAAACTATTTTACTTGATATCATCCATGCACAACATTTTTTCTCCCCCATCTCTGTCCCTTTGCAGTCTCACCCACCCCCTGTTTAAAGATAACTCTCCCTCTTTATTTCTTGATATCTCTAGTCTTGGTATCTCAAGTCTTATCTCAAATGTCACCTTTGGTAAAAGATCTTTTCTGACTCCCCAGGTTGTTTGTGTTCTCTCTTCAGACTACTTCATGTTTATTTTGCATATTTTTCTATGTATTTTTCTATTTACATGTTGTTTTCAATTAGCATCATATAAGCTCCTTGAAGGCAGGGATTATTTCCTTTAAGTGCTTGTATGTCTTGTGTCAAGCATGCTAAATAGCACCTAATCAATGCTTTTGGAATTGAGTTAAGATATTATTTTCTCTATTTGCTGTTGATATGATGGTTTACTTGGAAAATATAGGGAATCAGTAAAGATGCTAATTGACATAATTAATAGCTTTGGCAAAGTTGCAAGCCACAGAATATATCATCAAAAATCAACAGCCTTTCTATATACTACTAATAAAACATAAGAAACAACAATAAAGAGGGCAATCCCATTCCTAATAACTATAAAATGCAAAAAATATCTGGGAATTAACCTACCAAAGAACATAAAAGACTTCTATAGATTCAAAGTGTTCCTTAAAGAAATAAAGAGTAATTTAAATAGCTGGAGGAATCTCATCAGTGGTCCATGCCAACATAAAAAAAATTAGAATGTTACTAAAATTAATTTACACTTTTAATGTCATACCAATCAAATTACCAAGGAGATAGTTTACAGAACTTGATAAAACAATAAAAAATCATTTGGAAAAATGAAAGATCTGCAATATGAAGGGAAATGATGAAAAGAAGTAGGGACAAAAGGGAAATATCATTAGCAGATCTCAAACAATATTATAAAGCAGAAATCATGAAAACCACCTAGTATTGGTTAAGGAATGGAGAAATCAGTAGAAAAGACTAGACAAGGAAGAATTGGAAAAAATAGAATTCAGTCATCCAGTATTTGATAAAGTGAAAATCCTAAATTTCCTAGTTAAAAACAAACACATCTCTTTATTTGATTAAAAAACTTCTGGGAAAACTGGAAAGCAGTCTAGCAGAAATGAGACTTAGACCAACACCTTATACTATATTCCACAATACATTCTAAAATAATAAATGACCTTAATATTAAAGATTATACTATAAAAAACTAGAAGAGAATAGATCCTGTATTTCTCAAAGCTATGGGTAGGAGACATATTCTTAATCATATGAGAGATAGAAGCAATGACAAAAAATAAACTAGACAATTTTGATTGCTGGAAACTGAAAAGCTTCTGAACAGACAAAATTAATACATCCAAGATAAGAAGGAAAGGGTTGAATAGGAGAAATATTTTAAAATTATTTTTAAATTTTATTTAATTTTAAAATTTTATTTCATTTATTTAATTATAATTATACATTATGTATTATTATACATAATACATAATATATATTACACACAATATATAATTATATTAAATTATATTTTTATATATTTTAAATTATATTTTTAATGTAATTAAGAAACGTTTAATGAAATAAAATTTTAAAACACTCAACTTTAAGAATTTTGAGCTCCAAGTTCTCTCCTGCCTCTCAGCCTTCCCACCACTCTCCCACGTATTCAGAAGGCAAGCAATATGATATAAATTATGCATGCGAAGTCATGTAAAACATATTTCTATATTAGCAAACACACACAAGTGCAAAAATGCAAGAAAAATAGAAAAAGGGAAAAGAGTATGCTTTAACCTTCACTTAGAATTCATTAGTTCTCTCTACGGAGGTAAATGGCATATTCTTCATGGGTTCTTTGGAATCATCTTAGATTGTTGTCATGATAAGAGCAGCCAAGTTTTTCACAGATGATCATTGTTACAATAGCACTGTTACTATGTATCATGTTCCTCTGGTTCTGCTCCTGCTCACTTCACTTTGCATCATTTCATATACATCTTCCCAGATTTTTCTGCAACCATCCTGTTCATCATTTCTTAAAGCACAATAAAATTCCATCACAATCATATGTCACAGCTTGTTCAGTTATTCTCCAGTTAATGGGCATCCCCTCAATTTCCAATCCTTTGCCACTGCAAAAAGAGCTACTATAAATATTCTTGTAGAAAAAGGTCCTTTTCCCTTTCTTTTGATCTCTTGGGATATAGACCTAATAGTGGTATTGCTGGGTCAAAAGGTGTGCAATTTGTATAGCCCTTTGGGCATAATTCCAAATTGTTCTCCGGAATGATTGGATCAGTTCATAACTCCATTAACAATGCATTAATGTCCTTATCTTTCGACATCCCCTCCAGCGTTTATAATTTTCATTTTCTTTCATGTTGGTCAATCTGATAGGTGTGAGATGGTACCTCATACCTTTTAATTTTTATTTATCTAATCAATAGTGATTTAGAGCATTTTTTAATGTAACTATTGATAGCTTTCTTTTATTTTTCTGAAAATTGCTGGTTCTTATCTTTTAACCATTTATCAATTGGGGAGTGGCTCTTATTTTTACAAATTGGTATCAGTTTCCTATATATTTGAGAAATGAGGCCTTTACCAAAGAAACTAGTTGTACATTATATGCCGCCCCCACCCCGGTTTCCTTCTAATTTTGGCTGTATTGATTTTATTTTCGCAAAACCTTTTTAATTTCATGTAACCAAAATTAATCATTTTACATCTTGGAATGCTCTCTATCTCTTGTTTGATCATAAAATCTCCCCTTATCTATAGATCTGACATGTAAATTTTTCTATGCTCCCTTAATTTACTTATGATGTCACCTATTATGTCTAAATTCTTTACTCATTTTGACCTTATTTTGGTATATGGTGTGAGATATTGGCTGATGCCTAGTTTCTGCCGAATTGCTTTCCAGTTTTCCCAACAATTTTTGTCAAATGGTGAGTTTTTGTCCCCAAAGCTTGGATTTTTGGGTTTATCACACACTAGATTACTATTATTCAGTCATATCAGTCATGTCCAATTCTTCATGACCCTATTTGGGGTTTTCTTGGCAAAGATATGGGAGTGGTTTGCCACTTCTTTCTCCAGGTCATTTTATAGATGGGGAACTGAGGCAAATAGGTCACACAGCTAGTAAATGTCTGAGGCCTGACTCCAAGTCTGGCACTCTATCCATTGTGCCACTTAGTTGCCCTTTTCTACTGTGTATTGTGTTGCTAATCTATGCCACTGATCCACCACTCTATTTCTTAGTAACAGATTATTTTGATGATTACTGTTTTGTGACATAGTTTAAAATCTGGTATGGGAAAAATTTTTGCATTGAATTTCCACTATAAAGGTTTGGCATCCAAGATATATAAACCACACACACACACACACACACACACACACACACACACACACACACACACACTGGGCATGTGCGTGGGTGTGCGTGCATGCCTGCGTGTGTGTTTGCTAACAGCCATTCACCAATAGATAAATAGTCAAAGAATATGAAGATGCAGTTCTCAAAAGATCTGCAAAATATTCACAACAAATGAAAGGATGATCCCAATCACTAACAATAAGAGAAACACAAATTAAAACAATGCTCTGGCTTTACCCCCACCCTGAAAATTGGCAAGAATGACAAAAAATGGCAACAGTCAGTGTTAGAAGTGTTGTGGAAGGATAAGCCCCCTAATACATTGTTGGTGGAGCTGTGAAATGGTACAATTATTTTGGAAGGCAATTTTGAATTATGAAAATAAAATGACTAAAATATGAACCAGAGACTCCCTTACTGAGATTATATTCCAAGTAAGTGATCAATAAGAAAAAGTCCTCATATACTCCAAAATACTTATAGAAGTACTTTTTATGATTTCTAAGAATTGGAAACAAATTAGATGCCTATCAATTGGTAAGTAGCTAAACAAATTATGGTACATGAATGCAGTAGAATATTACTGTGCTATAAGAAATAATGTGAACGATAAATAGAGAGAAGCATGGAAAGATCTACATCAACTGAAGCACAGTGAAGTAAGCAGAGCCAAGAAAAAAATATACACGGTAACTGCGACAATGTAAATGGAAAGCATACCTGTACACCGGAAAATTGAAGGTAAAAAACAACAAAATTATAAAAATCAAGCAAGATTCAAATGAAAAGATATGAGAAGATATCCCCAACTACTCCTTTGTGGAAGTGGGAGGTCCACAGGTGTTATACGCTGGACATATTTTTTGACTTTTTGAATGTATTGATCTGTTGTACTGATTTTTCTTCCTTTCTAAAGAGATGACTCTCTGGGAGGGGGAGAGGGAAGGACATCTGAAATAACTATGGTGATAGAAGAAATAGAAATTATCAATAAAAGCTTATTTTAAAAAACTAAAAAAAATAACATCTTGCTTCTCCCTCCCCCAAATAAGTTGGTGTCCTCTCAGAAAATGTGGGAATAGTCTTCATGAAAGCCTCTCAACAGTGTTAGTGATAACATAGTTTTTCTCACATATACTTGGTTCAATATGGTTGTTTTTCCTTTCTGTTTTCTTTAATTTCTTCTCTAATTTCTCATGTAGAAAATCAGGGACTGTGATAGCTCATTGCTTTTGCATTAGCCATACCAAAAGACTGGAATGCATGCCCTCTTTACCTCCTTCTCATAGAGTCATACTGTTCTTTTAAGATGCTGCTAAAGTACCATCTTCCACATGAAGCCTTTTCCAGTCCCTCTACTACTAATTCCTTTTTTCCTAAACCACATTGTTTTTTATATACAACACACACACACATATATGTGTGTGTGTATGTATGCATGTATGTGTGTATGTATATGTAGGTATGTATATATGTATGTATATACACACATATACATGTGTGTATGTACACATGTACACAATACGTATGTATATATCTGTATGTGTTTATATATACATACATGTATATCTGTATTAAACTCATATTTATGTTGCATATGTTTCCAATTAGAATGTGATCTCCTTGGAAATAGGGATTTAAAAAAAAATTTTTTTTGTGCTTGTATCCATAGCATAGTGTTTGGCATATAGTAGGTGCTTTTAAAGTACCTATTGATTGTATATAGTCTAAATGTGTTGGCTCAATGACACATTACCAGAGAATTTTTCATTAATACATTGTCTTCTTTACTTGATTGGTATGCCCTAACAGTATGAAGAGAAGGTAAAGAACAACCCACTTTCTTTGTCTCTCTTACAGGAATTTGTGATGCCTCAGAGCTACTCTCAGTTTTTCTACTCTTACTGGACAGGGCTGTCCCGCAATGGTAGCGGCAATCCTTGGCTGTGGACGGATGGATCTCTCCATTCCTCTGACTTGTAAGACTCCAGCCTCTCAGAAACATGGGGAAGGGGGAAGGTAGGAGGGTGAATTCATTCTGAAATGGAAATCTCACTTTAGGGAAGATGATTATGGAACAAGAATGTGAAGTTTTGAAATCCTTTTATAACACCTTTGCACATTTAGGATGAGTGATTTTTACTGCATATGGTAGAGACAGATGTAACTCCATGTTGGTTGAGAGAATATTGGGTAATGATGGGCTGGAGGCTGGGGATTTGAAGTCTTTATGAGAAGCGATCATAAGAGGCAAACTCAACCTTTTGAATGGCAAAAAGAGATTTCCCCTGGAGCTTCAGTTCAGTAGGGAAGTGGGCCCCAGCATATCCCTTAATCTCTAATGCTTTCAACCTAGATACTGCTAAAAGCAGACTGCCCTTGGTGATTGTTCTATTTCTTTTGTGAGCCAAGATCTTACCTTAGTCCCAGCTGAAGAGCTCTTGTACTCTTGAGGATCATTTGATCTATTCTAATCTATATAACTTTCCTGATTTCTGTTTTCCCGTTTACTTTAAGAAATAGGTGTATTAGTTATTTGAAATGTCAGTTTGTGCAATCAGGGAAAATGATCCCAGGCTGTCCTCCAGAATACCATTATTTAAGTCCCTCTCTGAAAGACAAGTGAAGGAAGGACAAAAAGCCTAGCCATAGTACTCCTCATACTTTCCCCAAAAGCAGAAATAACAGTCTCCCTAGGAAACGGGTGGACCTGATCTTGGTTCTGATAGCTATCCATGCCATGCACATGTCTAGCCATCTTTCTGTTTACATTAGCCAACCACATATTTCCTACATGGGAGAGTTTGTCTGCAGGAATATTTTTACACTAGTGATTGCTGGTCATTTGTTTTGCTGGTCATTTTCCTTTTGATTAAAAAGAAGTGGAGTTGTTTTAATGGTGATCCTCAGGTTGGGTTGTTTTCTCTGAAGTCTGGTGCTTACATAGTGATGATCAATGCCACTTTCCCTATTAGCTCTCAAATATAACCTAGGTCCACCACCCACACACCCCACTCCCCCAAGAAACACTTGTTACACAAATGACCATCACGAATAACTAGTAAACCTCTATCAAAGTAAGCAGCAAATGGAAACTGGGGAAGTTGTCCAAGTTAGACTACACTAAAGACATACGAGAGTAAGGCACTTTTGCAGCTGTGAAGAAGATAAGATTGCAGCTCACCAAAGAGCAGCTAGGTGGCTCAGTGAGTGGGTAGAGTGCCAGACCTGGAATCAGGGAGACCTGAGCTTGAATCTGGCTGTGTGACCCTGAGAAAGTCGTGTGACCCTGAGAAAGTCATTTAACCCTGTTTGCCTCATCTGTCAAGTGAGCTGGCGGAGGAAATGGCAAACCATTTCAGTATCTTGCCAAGAAAACCCCAAATGGGGTTGTGAAAAGTCATTCTCTATAGTTGCAGAGGTTAGAAGCCAAGGGACATCTTTGGTCCCATCTTCACACATGTCTGAGGTTCCAGGGCATCTCCTTTCTGCCTTTCAAAAGGCCAAGTTTGCATCTCTAGTGGTTATCTAACCATCTCGAGTCTCCATTCTCCACTCTCCCATTGTGGTTCAACATTTTCTCCGTCAATCAGAAGTAATAACTCCCTCTGTAGCATGCATCAAAAACCACCTAATGTGAGTGAGTAGGGAGTATACACTCAAATATAATCTCTACCTATTAAATTATTACCATCTCAAACAATGTCTTGGATCGATGTTGTACTTTTGTTTAAAGGAGCTCAGGGAAGGTTACATACTGAACTGTCACATTTACGTGCTTCCAGGAGATAGGAAGAGTGAAGGTTCAATCATTCTCATTTTAGAGATGGAAAAACTAAACTACAGAGAATTAGGTGACTGCCATAGGTCAGTACACAACAGGATGCTGGAGTAATACCTTTATCTCTTGATTACAATAGCTAATTCTATCCTATTTTACCAAGGTGTAAGGAGAGATTTGGGTAAGTAAAATGTGGCAGAAAGTAGAGCTTCTGGCCTTAGCCTTTGTGACCCCATCATAGGAGTAAGAGTGTTTGGGACAGAGACTGTTTCTTGTCTATGATCTTAACTCCTTTTTGATGATGGGGAGTGACCCAAGATTGATTCTTTTTTTTCCCTCAGGTTTGAGATTGCCATTGACTTCAGCAGCTTACGGAGCTGGGACTGTGTGACAATATTGAATGGAAGGGCTTTCTCAAAGGATTGTAAGGAGCTGAGGCGTTGTGCATGTCAGAAGACAGCAGCAACAGTGATGCCAGAGTGGCTGGAATAATCTTCCTAAAGACGAGTTGGAGGTAAATGGACCTTCAAACATATCTACAAACCAAAACGGATGAAAGCCAAGCGGGAGAAAGGACAAGAGCTCTCCGAATCCCTGGGATCTCTGTGAATACAAGGAGAAGAGCAGGTCTCTCTGGCCAGTAAAAAAAGAATCTTCTTCATGGAAACTACCAAGGAGGATCAGCCCCATACACCTGGGTTTAAGCACAAACTTTTCAGTCCCAGAAAAATCCAATTTTGATACTCCACCCAGCCCTGGATTCACATCCTCTATGTCCGGGCCTTGTTTTTAATTCTCAAGATCCTAATTTCCCTCATTTATACTGGTTGTTAATATCCCTCTGCTGTCATTCTTACTGCTTTTAAAAGGAAAATGAGAAATTCTTGGACAAAAGTTATGCCACTAACGGAAAATTCGGTACCCCAAAGAATGACCATCATTGATCCTTTTTTTTTGGTTTGTTTTTGTTTTATGGTACACCTCCCGCAATTTATAACACCTGAATGATTTTCTTCCTTTGAGAATCATTTAAATATTACAATTTTCTAAACCCATAATGGATTCTAAGAATTTTTCATTTGCCCCAGAAGTCTTCAGGGAGGAACGTTTATCTGAGGCCTACAGCAGCCAAGGATATCTATTTTAGATCACTATGGGAAGGAATAAGACTCATTTCCTCCTTTCAAGGACTTGGGAGTCCAGGGAAAAGTAAGGCTCCAGATGTCTCTCCTTACAGGGGATTGGTGACTTTTAAGGTCCTTTTCCCGCTAGAAAATTACCATCAGTCCTTTCAGGTACTTGTACAAGAATAAATGTGTGTGTATAGGCTGACTGTGAGGTGAATTTGCAGTTGTATTCAGTGCTCTGTGCTGTGAGGGAAGGGGTGGGGTCCCATGACAGAGTGTCGAAGCCAGGTTATAAATGAATTAACTTAGTCCCAAAGAAGGCAAATGGCTTTTTTCCCAAGCTCACAGGAAAGGTTAAAAGAACCCTTAAGACAGAAGACTAAACTCCTACATGAAGAGACTGCCAATCAGCACAGAAGGTGACAGGAAGAGGCAAGCCAAAGGACCCTGTACACGGTCCCAATAGGGCCACTTACATCCTGGGTGTTGTGTTTCAGATCAATTTTCAGTGAAAATGTTGGATGGTGGTAAGACTTCCACAAGTTACTTAGAAATCAGTCAGCAACTTCTTTGTGTCTGAAAAGTTCCCTAAAAGTTGTCTGCCAGTTCACTTCTTGGTTGCTGGTTATGCTGAGAAGGTGGTGTGGCTCCTGGGAAATGAGACTAGAATGAAGAACACAGAACAATCTGTATTGTCAGCACTATCATACTAAATATTCAGGCTTATGTTGGAGCAACAGATTGAAATTTCAAGGGGAAAGTCAAAATATATATTCTTCATAGAATCTCCTGGGACATCAATAGAGGTAGAGAAGCTACAGAAATGTGGGGAAAGTCCTTCCCCAGGTATCTGTAGATACATTGACAATCTGTGAAGTACCTAGATTTTATGGGTAAGGATCGATGAAAGTTGCCAAAACACGTGTTGGAAGGGTTGATGCATGCAAGTGTTAGCATCCCACAAATGTGAATTGTATGTGATTATTCTAAGAGAAATGTAACTGTGAATTAAAACAAGCTTAAACCTACCTGTAGAAAGTATGGAGAGTTAATTTAAGAAAGCCAGGAGAGTTTGTATAATGAGTTGCAGAACAGATATGAGATTGATTCATTTCTCAGTTGTCAATATTTTCTGTGACCTTGAACTAGTTATTCTCCTTCATCATAATTAACTTTTTATAAGAGGACTCACAATATTAGCCTATGTCCTGAGGAATAGGTCCCAGAGAAGAAGAGAGTAAAATAATTTTTTTTTCAAGTAAGGAATTCTGATAAAACTAGGGGAAAGGTAGCTCTGGTTATAAGTTGAGCAAGAATAAAGTTTGATAGAAATAATAGAGAAACAACAACTAACTGCAATTAGTTTCAAGGACTCTGATTCTCTGAGGTCGTCCTGTCATCATTTGAGAAGGTAACTCTGAAGGAACTGCAGGGAGGAGGCTTTCTTCTAATAGACTAAGTGGCCTACAGTAAGTAATTAGCTCTTTCTTTTCCTCAGAACACAGAACTAGCAGTCAGGTTTTATCAGCAGGATACAGGAGGTAAACACTGAAATAGCAGGAAATGTGCTAGGGGGCTTTGACCTCAGATACAAACTGAATCATAAAAAGTGGGTGGGCATTTAGGCAGCAGTCTAGCCAAAAGAGGCATTGACCAAGGAGATCTTAGTGTTATCTAAGAATGTTGGCCAAAAGCACTCTTACATGATTTTTGTATTCTTAATATTAGTGTTTAATGTTGTTTGTCCTTTGTTTTCGAAGAGGGCCAATGACATCACAGGGTGATATCATGACTTGTGCATGAATTGGATTTAAGTGAGGCAGAGTTGCACAAAGTTGTCAGCCTCACTCTCTCTTCCAGAGTCATCAAAGTGCAGTGGCAGGACAAAAGTCAAGATGACTGGTGATGCCCTGGGATGAAATGGATGACCTTGGTGTTTTCAATGGCTGACCAAGCCCTAAATGCTCCCCAATGCCTGCTTCAGCTGCCCTCATGGCTGTTGGAATGAATTCTTCTCATCTTTCCATTCTGGCAGGGGAAGTCATATTCTTGGAGTAGACATCCCCCTAGCTCCCTGACAAGTTTGAGGCCTATCAGTTACTTTCAACCTCGTTTAGACTGTCTGCTGAGAAGGTGTTGTGGCTGCTGCACATGCTACAGCTTCTTGGAGCCACAGGTGAGAGTTAGATGGCAGGTGGACACCAAAGGTGGATAAGCAGCCCTGAAAAAGGCTGTGCAAACCCTCACACCAGAGGTGCCAGTCCTGCCTCAACACCCCACATACCTCAATATTTAGTGTCCACAGAAATAGAATAATATTTCCAATATTCAGTACACTGTGATTCCTTAGAAAAAAGTCCATTGGCAGAAGCTGCTAATATTCATTTTTTGGACACATATTATAACTACTGACAGGCAAATAACATATGCATGTGCATAGATATACATATATGTATATACATGTTTATTAATTTAAAACTTCACATAGTTATGTTGATTACATTAATTGAGGGAGTTCCACAGCCCCTACTTCAATGTAATAAGCATAACTACGTGAAGTTTTAAATGTATAAACATGAAGATCTGTAGCCTATGATCTCTTTAAACTGTAAACCTCTTTGATTACATCAAGAAGGGAATAGGTCTTTGGCTTAGCAAAGAAGCCAGCCAGGGTGTGAGGGAATTTAAGTAGCTGCAGGAATTTTAACAGTGAACCAGTGAAATGGTGACCCAATCAAATGGCAGAGGATTCCAAGTTCAGGAGATGAGGATCCCTGGGGAAGGGATCAATCTTGGAGGGAGGAGAGTGTTTTTCTTCCTCTCCCCTCCTCTCTCCCTTCTCTTTTTCTCTCCTCTCTCTCTCCTTTTACCTCACCCATAACATAAACCATATTGGATAGAATGCTTTGGAGTCAGGAAGATTTGAGTTCAAATGTGACCTCAGATACTTTCTAGCTGTGTGACCCTGGGCAAGTCATTTAACCCTGTTTGCCTCAGTTTGCTCATCTGTAAAAATGAGCTGGAGAAGGAAATGGCAAACCACTCCAGTAACTTTGTTAAGAAAATCTCAAGTGGGGTCATGAAGAGTCCAACACAATTGGAATGGCAGAACAAGAACAAAGACATTAACTGTGTCATCAGAGAACCAGTGACAGACAACGGAATAAGAGAAATCAGTAAGAATCAGAATATCTAACCGGGGAGAGTCAGTCATGAAAGAAGGGAGGCAGCTTTCAGGAGCTTGACCCCTAATATCAGAGAAGAATGCTGGCTATGAAATCCAGGGCGGACTTCCAGGGTGTAAGAAGCCAGTCATTGTGAGCTGCTTTCTTGCCCTAAGAGTAAGCAGATCTTCAAAGTATGCTTCCCTGCTTCTGTACTCTGTGAGCTGACTCTTCCCATGGACCTGTATGTGTTTGTGGGATACTGTACACGAGGATGATGGAAAGAATTTTTTTGTACCAACTTATGTCATCTTTGTAAATCTATTTTCTAAAAGTCAGTTGAGTCAACCGGCTGGTCATAAGAATATAGATGTAGGATTGGAAGGGACCTTGGATACCATCAAGTCCAGCTTCCTAATTTTATAGATGAGGAAACAGGCTGAGATTAAGTGACTTGCCCAAGGTCACATAGCTAGTAAGAGTCCGAGGCAGGATTTGGATTCAAGTCTTTTTGATTCTAAGCCCAGCCCAGCACTCTATCCATGCCACATCATCTATAGATGTGGTAATATTATTATAATATTATAAGATAATATAGGCATCTGCATATATGCAAAGCAGGATCACAGATTTAAAGCTGGAAGGACCTCTAAGACCATCTTTAGTCCTACTCTCTCATTTTACAGATGAGAACCAAGAAGTTTAAGTGATTTGTCCAAGCCAGTAAGTATCAGAGGCAGGATTTGAACCCAAGTCCTCTGACTCTGCTATTTCTGCTGTCCTATACTGCCCCAGGACAGGGGGTTGGGGGATTATGAACAAAACTACTAGAAATCCAGCCCTACCCCTAGGACCTTGGGAATAAATAGCCAGACAGTCTTTCATGACCTCAGACTTCAAGCGTGAGTACCCAATTAGGAGAGAGGGCCTAGGGGGAGCCCTACACATATATCTTAATGAGCTCAGAGCACTTTAATCATGTCAGCAAATAAGGTCTTTTTATATTCTTAGGAAGAGGGTAGGGTGTATATTCTTGATATTTCATAGACATCAAACTAGTGAAGAAGGGAAAAAACAAAGAAAAGCAAAACAAAAACCAACAACCCAAAACAAAATAAAATAAAAAAGAAATCACCTAAGATTTTTCTGTCAGTGATGAAAATTATGAACACTGTTTTCTGAACACAAGTGGCAAAGTTTGACCTCTAATACCTCGCAAAGGGCACATTGGAGTGAAAGGGCCCTGAATTTGGAAGAGTAACTGGTTTTAAACGTTGGCTCTGCCATTTACTACCTGTGTGAACAAGGGTAAATCACCTTTCCTTTTTGGGAATTAATTTCTTCATCTCTAAAGTGGGGAGAGGGAGGAGGGGATAGAGAAGAGGATTGGATGACATGACATCCAAAGTGCCTCCTCATTTCTGAATCACTTATCATAAGACCCAGGAATCTTGGCCCAGATGTGAGCTACAAGGAAGAGTCTCCTCCCCAATGCACCTGCACGCTAAACAGTTGATAACAATGAAACTCCCAGGAGATAAGGTCATCTGGACCAGAAAACAAACCTCTCATTCTTCCAGCACTATATCAACCCATAGGGAGGAAGACATTTGCAAGAGGATGTTATTATCCCTTGCCTCATTGTACTGCGGCTAAGAGGAGTTATGAGAGTTTCCTGTTTTGGAACTATACTTAGCCCCAGTTTGTGAAAGCCTTTGAAGACTTCTGGACACTTCTGTCTATTACTACCTGCCAAGAGTGACATTATCTCTGCTCTATCTAAACACCAGCAGGACAATGGAGCTCAGGGGAACCCTCAAATAAAGCCTCTTCTTTATTACATTCTGTGTTATCCCTTCCCAGAGCCTCTCATGAAGAAGAGAGGTAACCTTTGAACATAACTCCCCTCCATTTCAGTTCAAGATCAAAGTTTTTTTTTTTAATTTCAAAAAAACCCACAGCTTGCTCTGGAACTATGTGGTCTTCAGCAATAGGCTTGTAGATTCATTTGAGTGCTTTACACTATCAGCTTTGTACAAATTCACTATTACTTATGTACCAGGCACTGTTCCTGGTGCTGAGGATACAAGGACATCCCCATCTTCAAGAAACTTACTTTCTAATGGGGGAATGCAACATTTCCATGGATAAGTAAATACAAGGTAATTAGGAGGAGAGAGAATTAAGAAAAAGTTATCAAAGAAGGCTCCACAGAGGCAGAAATTTAAATAATATTGTAATAGGAGTGCACCATAGATCATGCAGCCAGAACGAGGAACTAGATGAAGAATTCAAAAGCAAATTCCAAGTGAAGGAAAGAGGCCTGATACTTTATTGATAATGGACTGCAGGGATCCTCTGAGTTACTGAAGCTCTTTCTTTGCCAGTCAGTCAACAAGCATTCATTGAGTGACTCCAGGCACTTGTGGTTACAAAGAAAAGCAAAAAGATGTTCCCTGCCCTCAAGGTGCTCACATTCTAACGGGGAAGACAACTTGCCAACAACTATGTAGATACAAGATCTATATAGATAAATTGAAGGTGAACTCAGAGAGAAGGCAGAAAATGTAGGGGAAAATGGTACAAATATCTAGCAGGAGGTGGGGGTTGAGATGGATCTTGAAGGAAGACACCAAAGCCAGGAAGTGGAGATGAGAAGGGAGAGCAGTCCAGTCATGGGGAACAGCTGGAGAAAAGGTGCAGAGTTGGGAGATGAGGTGTCATGTGTGAAAAACAGTAAGGTCAGTGTTGCTGGATTGTAGAGTACCTGGAGGGGACGAATGTTTAAGAAGACTGGAAAGGTAGAAGGGGGCTGGGTTATGAAGGACTTTGAAAGCCAGGCAGATGATTTTGTATTCGAACCTAGACATGATAAGGAACCACTGGAGTTTATTGAGAAGGCAGTGACTTGGTCAGATCTGTATTTTAGGAAGATCACTTTGGCATTTGAACAGAAAATGGACCAAAGTAGGTGGAGTCTTAAGGCAGGTAGACCAGACAGAAGGAGATTACAATAGTCAGGCTTGAGGTGATGACGGGCTGTACCAGGATGGCTAAAGCAGAGCAGCAAATAGTTTTTTGACTTGATTTAATGGTAATTTCATCCTTGAAATGGTGGCTGAACTAACAAGTCCCAAATTCCAATGAACATTTATTAAGCTCCTATTATGTGACAAGTACTGTGCTAATCACTAGGGATTTAATTAGTAAAAAGAAAGAAAATTCCTGTCCTCAAGGAACTTTCAATCTAAAGGGGGAGACAACAGACAAAAGGGGGCAGGGGAGGTACCCTGCACAGGAAAGCTAGATGGAGGTGAGGTGGGGGGGAGTGGGGAGAGATGAGCAGCCAAGAGGTGATCTTGAGAGCAGGGGAATTCTCTGGGCAAGTAGAATTCACTCAAAGGCACCTGCACAGTTGCTGCTATGGGGTTCTAGGGGAGGTTAGACTATAAGTTATAACTGCCACGAGAAATCAACATCTGGCTCAAAAGGGAAGAAGTTCAATGCTTACAGGGAAGAGAATAGGAGCATCTTGAGGGAATGTCAAAGGATAGGGATGCACTTGGAGATAAGTTCCACTCTGTACTGTGGGATAGGAACCATCTTCTTAGCCAGGTTGGTTGATCATACACCCTTGGGTCATATCACGGCTGACTTGTAGTCATACTATGAGTCTCTCCTGAGGGGCCACGTCCCCTCTTTGTAGAACAATTCTCAGAAGAAGTAGCTGAACACCAAAGAGTAGTCTGACTTCAACTGAGTTCTCCCTTCAAGGCCATTCACAATGTAGTTTTCCCAGGTAAGAAGTCCCACCCTTTGGGGGAGGGAGCAAGGACAAGTTCCATTTCAGTTTTCTACATGCCTATAATAATGTTTCTTTGTGTTCAAATGCTTATCTGAAGCTTGCTGAATTACTGAGAGATAGAATAAGAAAGGAGGAGGAGTAAAAATGAATTAAATTCAAACATTCCCAGGGACTAAATGTGACTGGGTGGGAACAAGCCTAGACTGTACATATTATTGTTAGAGAGAAGTCCTCAGGCTTAAACTTGGCTGATTAATCCCAATTAAAAATGGGTTATAACTTTGGACTTACTGGTGGACATATGCTAGTTGTAAGACAGTGGGAAAGTCATGTAACTTCATCGAATTTCTGTTTCCTCATTTACAAAATGCAAATAATTATGCTTGAAGGGTCCAGGTTATACAAAGCTTTAAAAACCAAGGGACTTTACGTTAGATCCTAAGGACAATATGGAACAATATGGAGTTTATTGAGTAAAACAGGGATGTGGTGAGACCTACTACCTTTTAGGAAAATCACTCTGGCAGCAGAGTGGATGGGGGTTTGGAGTGGAGAGAGACTTGAGGCAGGGAAGGCAATTATAATTATTTGGGTTAGAGGTGATGAGGGCTTAAGAAAGGGTGGCAGCTACAAGAGTAGAGTGAAAGGGACATATGAAAGAGGTGTTGTGAAGGTGGAAATGTCAAGACTGGGTAATTGATTGGATATATGGAATGAGTGAGAGTGAGGAATCAAGGATGTCACTGAGATAGGAAACCTGTTATGAAGATAATTTTGATACCTCTAGTCAATTTAATCAGTATTTACTCAAATAATTATGATTTAATGAGTATCAGTGACTGTATTAATGAGTAAAGTAACAGAATTTAGTCTGAGTTAGTTATGTTAGTTAATCTCTGAGTTATGATTAGTTAACCCACAATGTATTGATGATTATATTACTTGTGATTGATATATAGAATAGATTTATACTGTATTAGATAGGCCTATTAAAAGGACTTATCTTGGCTTGTGCTGCTATATTAGCATTGATCCCACCACTCCTAAGTATACCATGCTTGAAATAAGGTTCATAAGGCTGTGGAAAGTCTCTGCAGGTCAAACATTAGTGACTAATGCCCCATAATGGAAATATGGACAATAGAAAGTCTATGCTGGGATAGGCTATGAAAGGCTCGAAGATACTGCTGACAAAATAGTAATGGTGGATGGACATTTCCCTTAACCAAATATGGGTGCTCCTTCCTTATAACCAAATGTGGGATAAATTTCCTCAGCTTTTCCCCCTTAGCCAATCATGTGAGTTCCCCATTCTAAAGCTGACCAATCATAGAATTGTACCATTTCATTCTATTTTTGGTGGCCTTCCTTCCTTCCTTCCTTCCTTCCTTCCTTCCTTCCTTCCTTCCTTCCTTCCTTCCTTCTTTCCACACTCTGATGTATTCACAGGGCAGGCCATCTGATTTAGCTGCTGGGTGGTAGAAGGGAAGTCAGAGTTGAAATCACTTGTGGACAGACATGAAAAGTATATATAGGAGGGCTCATAAGGTCATATGTTTAGAGTCGGAAGGTCCTCAAAGACCACTAAGTCCAGGCCCTCTCTTTTTACAGATGAGGAAACTGAGGATCGAGCAGGTTAAGATCACACAAGGTAGTAATTATCAAGAGGTAGGATTTGAATCTAGGTCTTCTGATTCTTTATCTTCCATCTCTCCATGTAATGTAATGAAGGAGAAATGAAAAAACAACTCTGAGGTACCACTTCACACCTATCAGATAGACTAATATGAAAGGAAAATGATAAATTTTGAAGAAGATATGGGAAAATTGGGACACATAATGCATATGGAGTTGTGAACTGATCCAATCATTCTGAAGAGCAATTTTAAACTATGCTCAGAGAGCTATCAAAATGTGCATACATTTTGATCTACCAATACAGTTACTAGGTCTGTATCCCAAAGAGATTAAAGAAGGTGGGGGTGAGGGGGAGGTAAGGACCTATTTGTACAAAAATATTTATAGTAGATCTTTTTGTGATAGCAGAGAATTGGAAACTGAGGAGATGTCTATCAAGTGGGGAATGGCTGAACAAATTACGGTATATGATTGTAATGAAATACTATTGTGCTGTAAGAAAGCATGAGCAAGATGATTTCAGAAAACCCGGGAAAGACTTACATGAACTGATGCAGAGTGAAGTGAGCAGAATCAGAAGAGTATTGTACACAGTAATAGCAATACTGTACAATGATCAGCTGTGAATGAGTTAGCTATTCTCAGCAAAGCAATGACTCAAGACAATACCAAAGGATGCATGTTGGAAAAATGGTATCCACCCCCAGAGAATGAGTCTGAATGAAGATTGAAGCATACTTTTTTTTCACTTTTTTGTGCGTGTTTTTTTTTGTTTTGGTCTCTGTTTTTTTTCACAACATCACTAATGTGGAAATATGTTTTGCATCACTACACATGTAGAACCTATATCAAATTGCTTACTGTCAGGGAGAGAAGAGGACAAAGAGGAGAGGAGAGAATTTGGAACTCAAAATAAAAAAAACAGTTCAAAATTGTTTGTACAGGAAAGATTTTATGTAAAAGGTAGTAGGAGCTGAGTTTTAAAGAACAAGGCAAATGTAATGAGGGAGGCCTAGGGTAAAGGCTTTGAGATAGGAGATGGAGAATTGTGCACAAGGAAAGATAAGTACTCCAGCATGGTTGGACCTTATAGTGTGTGGAAAGAGGTAATGTGTAAGAAGACTGAAGAAGATGGAAGGAAGCTAGTTTTAGAGAGCTTTAAATGTAAGGGCAGGGCTATAGTTGATCCTAGAACTAGCAGAGAGCCACTGGAATTATTAAGCAAGAGAATGGCACAGTCAAACCTGAGCTTTAAGAAAACTACTTGGTCAGCTATATGGAAAATGGATGATGGGAGGAGAGAGCTGGAGGAAGGAGAGCAAATGGGAGGCTCTTTGCTATGATCTTCAAGAAAGGCAATCAGAAGTTACCAGACTTTTCAACTCACAAATACCAAAGAGCAGGTTAGTGGGAAACTGCAGGATCGAGTTTAGAGGGGTCCGGCCCCATCCCTGGTGGTGGTAGAGGTGCTGCAGCAGTGGCAGTGGCAGCAGCAGGAAGCTCCTGAGGCTGTTGCCAGAGCTCCAGCATCAGCTGCTTCCTGAGTCCTTGGCTCGCATGGTGGAAGGAATCTAGTAGTGGATCAGAGTAGAAGTGCAAGGAGTGCTTTGTGGGCACAGAGGCAATTTCCCTTGCTGTGCCCTGCTTAGATCTGGATTGCAGTCCTTGTTGGCAGTTCTTGGGGGAGGAGGAGCACTGCTGTGACAGAGCCTGGGGTGATGGTGGAGTGGAAGTAGCTCTAAAAACTGCAGTGCTTGTACCCTAAAGCTTGGGACAAAGTACTCTCTACTCTACAAGCAGTCATACCCTAATAAAAAGCTCAAGGGTCAAGTAGTTGGCTGGGAACATGAACAGGCAGCGAAAATGAACTCAGACTCAAACTCAAACTCTAGATTCCTTTTTTGGTGACAAAGAAGATCAAAACAAACAGCCAGCAGAAGTCAACAAAGTCAGCCTACATCAAAAGCCTCCAAGAAAAATATGAATTGGTCTCAGGCCATGGAAGAGCTCAAAAAGGATTTGGAAAAGCAAGTAAGAGAAGTAGAGGAAAAATTGGGGAGAGAAATGAGAGTGATGTGAGAAAACCATGAAAAACAAGTCAATGACTTGCTAAAAGACATCCAAAAAATACTGAAGAAAATAACACCTTAAAGAATAGACTAACCCAAATGACAAAAGAGTTCCAAAAAGCCAAAGAGGAGAAGAATGTCTTGAAAGGCAGAACTAGCCAAATGGAAAAGGAGGTCCAAAAGACCACTGAAGAAAATACTACCTTAAAAATTAGATTGGAGCAAGTGGAAGCTAGTGACTTGATGAGAAATCAAGATATTATAAAACAGAACCAAAGGAATGAGAAAAAAAGGAAGACAATGTGAAATATTTCATTGGAAAAACCACTGACCTAGAAAATAGATCCAGGAGAGATAATTTAAAAATTATTGGACTACCTGAAAGCCATGATCAAAAAAAGAGCCTAGACATCATCTTTCAGGAAATTATCAAGGAGAACTGTCCTGATATTCTAGAACCAGAGGGTAAAATAGAAATTGAAAGAATCCACCCATCATCTCTTGAAAAAGATCCCAAAAAGAAAACTCCTAGGAATATTGTCACCAAATTCCAGAGCTCCCAGGTCAAGGAGAAAATACTTCAAGCAGCCAGAAAGAAACAATTTCAGTGTTGTGGAAACACAATCAGAATAATCCAAGATCTAGCAGCTTCTACATTAAGGGATAAAAGGGCTTGGAATATGATATTCCAGAGGTCAAAGGAGCTAGGATTAAAACCAAGAATCATCTACCCAGCAAAACTGAGTATCATGCTCCAAGGCAAAATATGGATTTTCAATAAAATAGAGGACTTTCAAGCTTTCTCAATGAAAAGACCAGAGCTGAATAGAAAATTTGACTTTCAAACACAAGAATCAAGAGAAGCATGAAAAGGTAAACAAGAAAGAGAAATCATAAGGGACTTACTAAAGTTGAACTGCTTTGTTTACATTCCTGCATGGAAAGATGATGTGTATAATTCACGAGACCTTTCTTAGTATTGGGGTAGTTGAAGGGAATACTGTTTCAACAATCTGGCTAGCAGCTGCTGTGGGGGTGTAAAACCAACAACAACTCACAGAATGCTGCAAGCCCAGGTTCTTTTGATCTGCTTTACTAAGGAAAGCAATGTTAAGGGGTTAACAATCTTATTTTAATCCAGCATATAAATACCATTCACTTAGTTCAGGGGAAAAAGCCAGAACCCTGAACTTCAGAGCAAATACAAACAAATTACAAACATCGACAGACAGACCAAATACAATTCATAGTTACCAACATCTGGGTTCAGCCAAGGAGCTCATAAGAACAACTGGACCAGAGTCATGCATGTGTGCCACTGCTGCTGTGGGTCAGAGCTCTGGAAAAGGAAAGCCAACCCCTGGTTTTATATCTTTTTCAGGGACAAGGGTGAGTCACACATGCAACTCACCCATGTGATCTAAAATCATCAAAAAAGTGTGACTTAAACCCACATGGTATAAAAGCCTCTGATGTCACAAACTTGTCACTCAAACCAATGTAAACTAGGCTTTTCCTTGAGGCAAGGAGGTCATCAAGGCCTCCTAATTTAATCAAGGAAAGAAAGGCCAAATTCTTCAAGGGCCCTTGGTTGAATTAAGTGCTAAGAGCCCATTTTGATTGCCAATACAAGTATACATATATATTTATAGACAGAGGGCACAGGGTGAGTTGAATATAAAAGGATGATATCTAAAAAATAAAATAAAATTAAGGGGTGAGAGAGGAATATATCGAGAGAGGGAGAAAGGGAGAGATAGAATAGGGTAAATTATCTCACATAAAAGTGGCAAGAAAAAGCAGTTCTTTTCAAAGGGAAGAGGGGGCAGGTGAGGGGGAATGAATGAATCTTGCTCTCATCAGATTTGACTTGAGGACAGAATAACATACACACTCGGTTGGGTATCTTACTCCACAGGAAAGTAAGGGGAAGGGGATAAAAAAGGGGGGATGCTAGAAGGGAGGGCAGATAGGGGGAGGAGGTAATCAAAAGCAAACACTTTGAAAAAGGACAGGGTCAAGGGAGAAAATTGAATAAAGGGAGATGGGATAGGACAGAAGGAAATATAGTTAGTCTTTCACAACATGAGTATTGTGGAAGTATTTTACATAATGATACAGGTGTGACCTATGTTGAATTGCTTGCCTTCCTAGGGAAGGTGGGTGGGAAGGGAAGAGGGGTGAGAATTTGGAACTCAAGTTTTTAAACGCATATGCTCAAAAAAAGTTGTTTTTACATGCAGCTGGGAAACAAGATATATAGGGAATGGGACATAGAAATCTATGGGGGAGTGGGGTGACAGAAGGGAAGGCTGACCGGGGACTGAGGCAATCAGAATATATGCCATCTTGGAATAGGGGGGAGGATAGAAATGGGGAGAAAATTTGTAACTCAAAATCTTGTGGAAATCAGTGTTGAAAACTAAAATATTAAATAAAAATGATGAAGTTTTAAAAAACAGAAAGGCAATCAGAGCCTGAACTGTGTTCTTTCATTCTCGAAGAGGACCACGACATCAGGGAAATGATGACATGACTTGCAGTTGACTTTGTTTTCAGTGAGGGAGGGCTGTGCAAGGTCACCAGCCTCACTTTCTCCTCCAGAGCCATCTGGCTCCAGTGGCCTGATATTCACTAGGATGACTGGAGATGGTTGAGGATGCATGGGAGACCCTGGCCCTTTCAGGCTAAAGTCTTTTCAGGTTCTCACTTTGAGTAAGTAACACCCATTCAGTGAATACGTCTCTTTAAGAAGTTAACAAGGGATGGCCCCCTTAATCAAAAACTCAAAAAAAAAAAAGGAATCTAACTGGGAGGGGAAGACCCTCAGAGTTCTTGGCCAAAAGAGAAGCAGCTATTATTTAGTGTTTACATTCACTCTGTGCTAGGGGGGCAGGGACCTATTGTCCAATCTACAAGCTCCAGAGTAAGGTGAGTTTAAGGCTTGGTTTTTGAGGAAGAAATCTAGCCTCCTTGACTTTGGGTTTACTGGCTAGATTTCCTTCTCTCCAAAAACAAACAAAACAAACAAACAACCAAGCCAGAACTATAGTGGTGCTGTATGAAATACGATTACCGTACATTTAGCAGCCATAAAGACTGGACTTCTCTCTTACAAAACTCAGGATCTTAGATGACTAGGAGAAAATATCTTAGTTGATGAAATACGCTTACTTCTGAGCTAACTATTCAAACTCCAATGTAAAAGGGAAGATACAGTACATGAAGAAGCTCATACTTTATGCGGTGCTTTAAAGTTTGGCGGTAAGAGCACTGGATTTTGAATCAAGAGACCTGGGTCCAGCTGTGACACCAGGTGTGCAAATCCCTTTATCTCTTTAGATTTTAGCTTTTTCTTTTGTGAAAAGGGAAACAGTAATAGTTGGACTACTGACCTCCCAGTGGTATTTGAAGAAAGGACTTTATAAATTTTGCAATGCTGTTATAAATGTGGGTTCACCTGACTTAGATGCTTTAGTTACAAAAACCTTGTATGAACAAGTTGTGGCATATGATTGTGATGGAATCTCACAGATGATGAAATGATGAGCTTGATGTTCTTAGAAAAACACGAATAAATTTGCATGAAATAAAGGAGAGCGAAATGAGCAGAACCAAGAGAACACTGTATACAGTAAAAGCAGTATTATTTTAAGAATAACTTTGCGTGAATAAGTCATTTTGACTATTATAAATGCCCAAATTAACTACAGAGAAAGAAATGAAGCATGTATAGAATGATTTTAAACACACACACACACACACACACACATACATACTTGTGTCTAATGGCAGTCATCTTTAAGGTAGGAGGGGAGAGAAGAAAAAAGTTTACATGATAACTTTATTGTATATTTAAAAGGAGCAGCAAGCTATATATAATAGGTTTGTAGTTTCATGTGCAGTCATCTTTTTTTATTCTACTATGTTATGGAAATCCTTGTTTTATTCCATAAATTAAAAACAAAATGCATTTTAAAAATTAAAAAAAAAACCTGAGTGGACTGTAGGTATTATGTAATTTGATAAAGGCTCTGGACCTCCATTCACACTGGGCCAGGTCACCAGAAGTTCACCCGTAATTTCCTCCTCAGGGTTCTAGGGATATCCCTAAGAGGTTGGAGGCATTTTTCTAATGCTATAAGCTCAAGTCCCTATTCTGGTGTGCTCTCCCTAATATCAACCATCTGTTCAGTAGTATCTCCTTTATATTATCTATATTCTACAATGATTATCATTCATTGTCATTTAACCAGTCAACATCAATTATTGTTCACAAAGGGATATTTACTGAGAAGCTAAAATATGAGAAAAACAAACAAATCCTTTTCACTAAACCAACTTAGTCCCTGGGGGGAGTGGGTTCAAACTTAAAATGTCTTCTGCTAAGCATTCATTCCACCAAGTTCACTTCCACACAAGACATTGCTGATCAATGAAATCACTCTAGATAGTAGCATCTCAGATGCTGGGTCCAGTTCACTGATGGGCTGAGTCCCATAAGTTGTTCCTCCTCGGGCCTACACTGACAACAAAATCTGGCATAATCTCTGATCCCTGGACATCTAGTAGCTGAGGGGCACTTTTCTTAACTCCTAATTGCATTTACAAGACAGGTCCCCCAGAGAGCTGACAACAAGTAATTTATGCCCATTTTATAGTAGAAAAGATTAAATTCTAGAACTCTGGGTTTACATAAATTGGGTCTGATCTCATAAATCACTCTCCTTGATTTGTTTCCCACCTAAGGTTTTCCCTGGGAACCTCAGAATAAAAGAATCTTCAGCTCCAATGAAAGCCCTTAGGCTAATAATATCGAATACCAAAAAGTGTTTATTTTATCCAGCAAAAAGCAACAGACTCATAACTATGCCCATGAATAATCAGAACAACCTTCCTTCCCTTTCTAGTGGGCCTCTACTTTTCCCCAGTGATCTGTTAAAACTCCTTCAGAATTATCCCTGTGTGATGGGACTTTGACACATAACCAGATTACCCACAGTGGAGGCACCCACATGGAAGATCCTTGGAACCTGTTTCTGGGAGAAAATATTCTGAGTTTCCCCACCACATGGGTAGGAGTGCCTCTTTCTGTTGACTACATAGTTATATCAGGCTGAGACAGTGTTACTCTCTTTCTGGTGATGTCCAGAGGGGTATGGAGGAAGAGGATTTGAGTGCCATGCACTGAGCTGAGTGTGAGGGAAGGGCTATCATCCCCCTGGATGGCTTTTAACATCAGGCTTGGAGTTGTGCTGTTTCATTTGAGCTTTTCATTTCTAGGTGCATACAATAGAATTCCTGGACCCAGGTGCTTGAGCCATGGTGACCTTGGAGGCAAGATTCCAAGCTTGATGTTGCTGCTAGCCCAGTGGACAATCTCTGAGAAGTTGTGGGGCCAGAACAAAAGTCCAGGACAGGGGGAACTTGAGATTTGAGACTTGGACCATGCTATATGGGAACTGAGTTAAGCTGTGAACCTAATCCCACTCCCCTCCTCAGAGACTGAGTTAGTATTGGAGGGAGGGATTATGTCCCCATGTGTTGGGGAAGGTGTTTGTATAGTTGTTCTAGCTATATCTTTGAGGAAGATCATCCTTTGTTGAAGCTTATCCCACTGTTTAGTGGTTAAATGGAACTAGGATTCAGGGGACTGCTAAAATTGGAGGAACACAATTGGTGGTGGCTTGAGCCAATGGTAGAGAGGTTAGAAACCTCCACCCCCAAGTAGTAGAGAACCCTGAGAGTGGAGTGAAATGTAACATAGCTGGCCTTCAGGCAGTGGAGGCTAGGGTAGTCACTGTTATGCTTAGTTGAGGTCTACTTGGTAGAAAATACTCAAGGTCATGAGAACATCCTTTCCAGTGATTTATGCAATTTTCTCTATTTACAGAAATACCTTGATTTTCCCTCTACCCTACCAAGGGGAAAGAACTTGGTGGTAAGCCAAGTCAAGTCAACAAACATTTATTAAATGGCTTGTTCTTTCCTGGCTTTATGATGAAACACAGGAGATACAGAGAAAGCAAAAAAAAAATCTCTGCCCTCAAGGAGATGGCAATCTAATAAGAGAGGCAACATACAAACAACTCTACACAAACAAGATGTACAGCATAAAGTGGAGATAGTCTAAGGGCTAAGCACTAGCATTAAGGGGATTGAGAAAAGTTTTTTGGGGAAGCTGAGATTTTTGGCTGGAATTTGAATGCAGCCAAGGAATCCAGGAGGTAGAGATAAGGAGGGAGAGAATTTGAGACATGGAGGACCACCATGAAAATACCCAGAGTTGGACAATGAAGTTTCTTGTGCAAAGAACAGCAAGGCAAGTGTTAATGGATTATGATTCTGGAAAGGTAAGAGGGGGCCAGGTTATGAAGTGCCTTCAAACAAAAAATGAAAGATTTTAAATTTTATCCTGAAACTGCTAGGGAGCCATTGGAACTTGAATGAAGGGGTGACATGGTCAGACCTGCACTTTAGAAAGATCAATTTAACAATTGAGTGGAAGATAGACTGGAATGGAAGCAGTATTGAGGCAAGTAGACGAACCAACAGGTTCTTTCAACAGTACAGGGATGAGGTGATGAGGGACCGTACCAGGCTGGTGGAAGTGTCAGAGGAGAGAAGAGAGTACATATATATGAGAAATAGTATAAAGTAGAATAATAGGACTTAGTAACAGATTAGATATGGAGTACTGAGAGAGAAAGAATAAGGAAGTAAGGATTTCACCTAAGTTGGGAACCTGAATGACTGGAGGATGGAAGTACCCTTGCCAGTGATAGGGAAGTTTAGAAGAGGTGTGGTTGGGTTGGATAATTGAGATCAGTTTTGGAGATGTGGAGTTTAAGATGTCTGCAGGACAGAGATCCTATAGAAACAGAATTGAGAATCATCTGCATAGAACTCCATGGGAGGTGATGAGATTGCCAAGTGAAATAGAATAGAGGGAGAAGAGAAAAAGGTCCAGGGTACCAGGTCACCCACAATTAGCATCACCAGAGCATTTTTGCTATGAAGAAAAGATATGTTGATCTTGTGGCAAGAACCAAAGATGACAGTTGGATCCCCAGATTGTGCCACTGGTACTTGTGCAAGGTCAGGAGAACATGAGGAAGCTGTCCAGTATGGGCAAATTCCCAGTAATGGGAAGACTTGGACAAGAGAGTCTGTGGATAAGTAGGCACAGACAGTTCAGCGAGGTCACAGACACATTTCAGTATTGTGTATTTTGAATCATAAGCTCCTAGAGAATAACAATTTTATCTCTTCAACAGCTTTCATAAAGTACTTGGAACAGCACCAAGTACAATGAGTACCTTACTTTTGTTTTTCAGTCATTTCAATCATGTACTCTTCCTGACCCCATTTGGGGTTTTCTTGGCAAAGGTACTGAAGTACCAGCTCATTTTACGGATGGGGAACTGAGGCAAACAGGGTTAAGTGACTTGGGCTATTAAGTGTCTGAAGATGGATTTGAATTTAGGAAGATGAGTTTTCCTGACTCCAGGCTACTTTTGATACTGATAACAAACAAAAGAGGTAATATTTATTACCTAGGATAATGACTACATTTAAGATAATCAGGGACCTGCTTTTTCTTTTTCTTTTATTCCTGTTCTAAGTTAAATTTTATTTTATTTTCAGTTCCAAATTCTCTCCCTCCCCTCTCCTTCCCCACCCATTGAGAAGGCAAGATAAACAAAACCTATTACAAATATATATAGTCACGCAAAACAAATTGAACTTCTTCCTCTTCACCTTTGACACCTTTGACCATCTCTTCTTTCTATGTAAAGAAATAGAAACAGAAAGTTCAGTCCTGTCCTAAGCCCAATGACATATCCCCACATGACATTCAAGAAGATACATTACCAACTGCTTTGTTGAGTCACCCTAAATACTATGGAACCTTCCCACGTGGCTTATAGCTAAAACTGCTTGTACGTATTGCGCTTTGCAATGTGAGTTCTTTGTGGTCAGAGGCTATCTCTAGTTTTCTATTTGTATACCCACTCAGTTGTCAATTTTTCCAAAGCACCCATTTGACCATGTCATTTCCCTCCTCAGTAAGCTTGCTCATTGCCTTTACAATTAAATCTAGACTCTTCTACTCGTCACTTCAAGTTTCTCTTTTCCTTTAAAAATTTTTTCCCTATAAATTTATAAATTACATCCATCAACACAACCATTACAGTAAAAATCAATCCGTTAACATTTATTAACTTCTTATCATGTGCCAGGCACTGTGCTAAGCACCAGTGTTTTATAAGCACCATCTACCCCATGCAGGCAAAACCATAAATGGCTCAAAGCACTAATGTAGTTTCCTGGTGTTCCAAGTCCTAAAGTCAGGGTATGAGGAGACTGCTGGGCTCTCAGGTTCAACAAAAACTTCTTACCACTAAGTCAGCATGGCAAACCCAGAGACAGACAAGCTGTGCTCACCTGAAGCAATTCTATATTCTTGTTATATATCCTTTCCATGCTGTGGTTAGAAACCCTCCTTTTGTTAACTGCTAAATGGTTTGGATGTGCTTATTTTATTTCAGTCCTAAACCTGAATTACTAAAGTGGCTTGAGTCAGAACAAATCTAGGTATTAGTCACCAGTATTAGATCAGAATGATTGAAGGGGGAAGAGCTATGCAGAGGAAGAATGGCCCTAAATGATCAGATGCCATGATATGGGAGCCTTGCATCCTTTGACCACCGTGCTTCTGGTGTTGTTTTTGCCTTTGATTGCGTGCTGCCAGGCAGTCCCCACCGACCTGGGGAGATTAGTAAACTGTGGACACAGCTAGAGACAGATGTGAATGTGTTCTGTGCATTCAAAACCCTTGCCTAATAATGATACATGTAAATCTTTGTTGATTGAATTTGTAAAATTTGCAAAATCTAAGTGATTGCTGGGAACATTATATTTAGTATTTAGGAGGCCATTAAGGCTCTTTGGTTCCAAGCACTAGGTAAGCTCTTAAAAGGACCAGGCTTGGGTCTTCCCAGAACCCTAAAGACCTTTCCCAAACTGAAGATATGGATATATGTGCTAAACGCATTTGCAGTCAATTTGCTGAGGACATTTTGAAAGGAGAGAGAGCTACAGCTTTTGCCTTTTCTCCAGAATGGTTAACTATGATAATTCTCTTTCTCACTGGGATCTTAAGTAAGAACTGGGGTGAGGCACCCCTGTGGATGGGTCTTGGTGAGGGCCCTGGCTTCCCTCTTCCACTCTAGCTAAAATGGTGCCTATTTGCACGTGGCAGCTAGGGCACCTAAATGAGTTTGTTTTGTGTATCTTCTGAGCCCAAGTGAGTAAAGAACAGTCCTGAGATGGACATTCCTGGGGGTTTGAATGCTTGCTTGGCCTCAGCATCCCAGGAAAGCTTGGCGGTATTCAGGTCCTAGCATAGGCCCTCAGCTGGTGAGAGCATCATGGCCAGAGCCTGGAAGAGTGGGACAGTGTTCAACCCTAGTATAGAGGAGCAGTGGTCCTGTGGGCCTTGGCAAAAGGAACAGAACTATAAGCTTCAGGTGTGTGCTGAAACATGGAGCCTGCAGGGGATATTGGCATGAGACACACACAGGCAGGAGCAGCACAGACTTTTGCTCATTACAGTCTGGAACTGATAAGACCTTTCCACATTACTGCTATGAGAGAACCTAGTTACCAATGAATAGTTCCTTCCCAGGAAGGGCTTAAAAGACTAAAGGGTTGAATTTGTTCTATGAAGTTTTCGGTCAAAGGGCTGCACTTGAGGACCTAGAGAGCCACATGTGGTCTCAAGGCTGTAGGTTCCCCACCTCTGCAAAGACTTTGCCACAAAAGGTGGTATTTCATAGGAGCGGCATTTATTTATTAAGCACTTGAAAATCATCCACAAACAGAAATATTCCATTATACAAAGAAGAAGAATAAAGAAGACTGTGAAACTATGAACTGTTACATATAGATTGTTTTTAAAAGGTGTTGTTCAGTTGTGTCTTCATGACCCAGTTTGGGGTTTTCTTGGCAAAGATACTGGAGTAATTTGCCATTTCTTTCTCCATCTCATCTTTTTTTACAGATGAGAAATTGGGGCAAACAGGTTAGGTTAGGTGACTTGCCCAGGGTCACACAACTAGTAAGTTTTTGAGGCCAAATTTGAACTCACAAAGAGGAGTCTTTTTGACTCTAGGCCCAGCATGTTATCTGTTGACTCTAGGCCCAGCTACCACCTAGCTATGCACACCCCCTCCCCCACCTAGCTATGTATATTGCATTTACATAACTTTGTATATTACATTAACATAACTATGTGTATTAGATTTGACCAGTAGTTACAAAATTGTCCTATTTTCCCTTTCTGCACTTTTGGTTTTAATTTTTTCTGAGTATTTTTTTCAGTTTGCCAATGTTCTTTTCTTGGGAAACTCTGCTATATCTCATTGTTTCAAGCCCACTCTGACATCCTCCCTTGTAGCAAATAAGTCCAACAAAGCAAAATATGTCATCACATTGGCCAACGTGGGAAAATGTGTATCTCATTCTTCATTTTTAGTCTATCACTTCTCTGCCAAGAGACAGACATTCCTGCTCCAACATCAGATTTCTTCTGACGTCATCCTTGCGCACAGCATTGACCAGCTTTCTGTTGTCATTCAAAGCTGTTTTCCTTAGGAATCACTATGTCATACTCCTAGAGGTGTTCTGAGTCTGGTCAAACGCTTCATCCATAAGACACTAGCAATTCCTGCCTTGATTTCTTTATATAAGATGATGGCTGAGAAAGTGGTGAGAAACACTCAACTTTGAAACAACCAAAGTAACAGGCTGAGAAAAAGGCTCATTTGCAAAAAACAAACAAACGAACAATCTTGGGGAAGAAGGCCAAAATTAGAGTGTGTATAGGTGCAGGAAAGTGATTAGCCAAAAGTGTGTGTGCGTGTGCGTGTGCATGTGCGTGTGTATGTTAAAGCCACAGAGCAAAGTCTTTTCTTTCTGTGGAGGACTTTCTCACTTGCCACCAATGACAAGCTGCTTGTCACTGACATATCATTCTTCTGCATCTGTCTTTCCAGTAATCAGTTGGTCTATCCTCACTGTGTTGGTCTTCCGCTCACACATTAAGTAATGTGTGTCATTACAGAGTGAAGTATAAATTTTTCCCTTTAAAAAATAGGTACAATGCTGATCTTCTCCATTAACTAAAAGCTTAAACCTGTGGAAGGAAAAGGTAGGTAAAAGTTAACAAGAACTGCAACTTAATTAAAAAGCAAAGAGTAAATACTTATTTGATCACCAATCATATGACCATGTGTTAGATTTAAGATACAGACCTTTCCCTCAAGGAGGGAAGAGACAAGTAAATGCAAGTTGATATGTGCAAATTTAAGGAATAATACAAGACAACAAATGAGGAAATGTCAAATAGGTGTTATGAGAGTTCAAGGGAGAGAGAGATCACTATGGATTGGACTGGGTAATGAAGGAAGGCTGCATAAAGGAGTGTGTGTGAGTGTGTGTGTGTGTGTGTGTGTGTGTAGGGGATGACATGGTCAGATTTACACTTTAGGAAAACTGCTCTTGCAGATGGATTGGATAGAAGCAAGACTATAGACAGGGAGACTCATTAACAGGGTGTCATAATAGTCCTATTGATAAGTGAAGAGGTCCTGAGCTGGGGGCATGACTGAGTGGGTAGAGAGAAGGGGATAGATGTGACAGAGGTCATGGAAGTAGAAACCCCAAGATCTGACAGATGATTTTCTATCTAGGGTAAGTGAGAATGAGAAGTCAAAGATAACAAGAAAGTTGCAAGCCTGGGTGACTAGAAGGATAGTGTTGTCTTTGATAATAATAGTGAAGTTCAAAAGGGTGGATTTTGGGGAAAAGATGATGAATTCTCTTTGGAACAGATTGAGTTGAGATGCCTACAAGATATCCAGTTCAAATGTCCAAAAGGCATTTAGTGACATGGCACTAGAACCCAAGTAAGACTAGGGGTAGATCTAGCAATCATCTGAACAAAGATGATAATTTAACCCATGGTAGCTGATGAGATCACTAAGAGGGAAAATGTAGATTAAAAAAAAGGGCCAAGGAGGGATCCTTTTGGCTATCCTCATCATTAAAAAGTTCTGTCCTGGGCTCACTTCTTTTCTCCCTCTACATTATTTCATTTGGTGACCCATTAAATCCCAGGGATTTAATGACCATCTCTATGCTGATGATTTTCAAATCTACCTATCCTACTACTCCATACTCTGTATTGACCTCAAGTCTCACAGCTCCAACTACCTATTGGACATTTCAAACTAGTTGCCCAGTAGACATCTTAAACTCAACATGTCTAAAATAGGACTTTTTAATCTTTCCTGCTAAACTCTCCCTCCATCCTATTTCCCCTGTTACTATAGAGGACAATACCGTCTTTCCATTCCCTAAGGTTTACAACCTATCAGTCATCCTGGAACATCCATATCTCTTATCCCTATATCCAATCTATTGTCAAGGCTTGGGTATTTCTCCTTTGCAGTGTCTCTTGAAAACACTCCTTTCTCTCTTCTGACACTGCCACCACTCTGGTACAAGTCCTTATCACCTCATGTTTTTGGACTATCAAAATAACCTGTTAATGGGTCTGTCTGTCTCAAATTTCTTCCACTCCAATCCATCCTTCATTCAGCCACTAAAATGATTTTCTTAAAATGCGTGTCTGACCATGGCACTCCTCCTACCCAATAAATTCCAGTGGCTCCCTGTTTTCTCCAGGATCAAATATAGAACCCTCTGTTTAGCATTCTGAGCCCTTAACAGCATAGCTTCCTATCTTTCCAGTCTTCTTACACCTTACTCCCCTATCTGTACTCTTGATCTAGTGACACTGTCTGAATTTATCCTGCCTGACATTCCTTCTCTCAGCTCCAGGCATTTTCTTTGGCTGTCCCCCATGCCTGGAATGCTCTCTTTCTTCAACTCCACATACTGCCTCCCTTGCCTTTCTTTAAGTCTCAGCTAAAATCCCCTCTTCTATAAGGAAGCCTTATGCTAGTGCCTTCCCTCTCTCAATTATCCTGTATGTAGTTTGTTTGTATATATTTGCTTGCTGTCTCTCCCATTAGATCGTGAACTCTTTGAGAATGAGGACTATCTTTTGCCTCTTTTTGTATCCATAGTGCTTAGCACAGTATCTGGCACACAGTAGGCACTTAATAAATGTCTATTGATTGTTTTAAAGACATAGATAATAATCTGCCAAAAGAGAGTGAGAAAGAATGGTCCGACATATCAAATAGACTGAAGTGGGGGTGGAGAACCTGTGGCCTCGAGGCCACATGTGGCCCTCTAGGTCCTCAGTTGTGGCCTTTTGACCGAGTCCAAGTTTTACAGAACAAATCCTTTTATTAAGGGGATTTATTCTGTGAAGTTCGGATTCAGTCAAAGGGCCACACTCGAGGACCTAGAAGGTCACATGTGGCCTTGAAGGTACAGGTTCACCACCCCTGGCTAAAGCAAAAAGTTGTTGCTGGGGAACAAAGGGACATAACATAGGTTGGGGCCAGCTTGTTGAGGATCTTGAATGTTAGGCAATCTTTCAGACCCCAAGATCTAATCATGAGGTATTTCTACTAGAAATGGCTTTCCAGGGCTATCATTGCGTTGCCTTGCCAGTTTTATCCACCTCAGAGGTGAGATAAAGTAGCAGGCAGTGGAGGGAAGACAGTAAAAAAGTGAGAGAATAGTTAGGAGGACTGTAATTCCTGAAGCATGCCAAAGGAACAAAACATCCTAGTTGTGTCTTAATTATAGATGTCTAGTGACTTACACACTCTTAGAGAGGGGTGAACCGTCTTCCCAAATCCAGATTCCATCAGAGTTTTTACGGGACAGTCCAATCCAGCGAATATAAACAGTTCTTCCTTTGAGGAAATCCTAAAGAGGACATATAGAAGTCCTACTAGTCAGAGTAACTCACGGTGGTGATAGTTACACAAGATTCCACTACAGTAAAGACAGGAAAATGAGCTGGTGGTCAAATGAAGTAGACCACAGAAGGCTATTAGGGTTCCAAGGTTTGTGGTGTTAGAATGAGAAAGACCCCATTATCTGAGAACTCTAAACAACTGATCTCCTATTATCACTCTGGCAGAGTCTGTTGGTAAGAAGATATTTCACAATTTATGCCCCAAAGGTGGAATACAAGCATGAAATGCAATTAAGTTAGCAAGATGGATGTGAGATAGGATGAGAGTAAAGGCATGTTTTGTGGTTGAGGCTTGAATACTTTTTGAACTGGGTGATAGGATACGATGGTTTCACCTAGCTTTGGAAAAATCACTTTGGCAACTGAGTACAGAATGGATTGGAATGGAGAACTACTTGAATTAGAGAGACCACTGCAATGATCCAGTAAAGAGGTGATGAGGTCCTGAACTAGGGTGGTGACTATGTCGGTAAGGAGAAAGGGACAGAAGAGCAAAGGAAAATCTCATAGTAATGAAATATGGCACAGGTTACTTGGTAGGTATGTGATATCTGAGGTTACTGTCCTTCCCCCCACAGGTGCTTACAAGAATCAAGATATAAGTGACAATGGGCTATCCTTCACAACCTGCTGGGCTTCCTTTTTTTTTTTCTGACATAAAAGTTCTCTTTCCAAAACAAAACAAAACAAAAGAATCCCTCAAAAACATGACTCCAGTTCACCATTCATCATAGAACTAACTACTCGGTCCACTTTTTTGTTTGGTTTTGGGTTTTGGGGAGGCAATTGGGGTTAACTGACTTGCTCAGGGTCACACAGCTAATAAGTGTCTGAAGCTGGATTTGAACTCACATCCTCCTAACCCCAGGGCTGGTGCTCTATCTGCTTTGCTACTTCACTTCCACTAATCTGCTGTCAGTGTCCTTATTGTCATAGAATCAATCCCAGAGGTGGAAGAGAGCTCAGAGGTTACTGAGTCCAATCCTTAACTGAAGTAGAAATTGTGTGTAAGACAAGTCATCCCCAACAAGTGTTCATTTTTGCCCTCTTTTTGTATACCTATTTCTCTACCAAGATGGCCTCATTTCATTTTCAAACTGCTTTGTCTTAGGATCCTACCTCCTCATATTTGGCTGAATTCTTCTTTTCTATAACTTTTAGTCACAGGGAATAATTCTATTCCTCAGATATATATACATATACACATATATATATATATATGTGTGTGTGTGTGTGTGTGTGTGTGTGTGTGTGTGTGTGTTTATGCGTATGTGTAGATGTATATGTAGTATATGTGTATGTGTATATGTATGTGTATATGTATGCATATATGTATGCATATATGGATATGGATATGGATATGTACTCATACATTTTTCAGGTAGGTCTCTCTGACCTAACTTTGGCCTTGAAGGTTTTTACAGAAACTCAAAGGAGTTTATAGAAATACAGGTGATAAATGTCCACTCTGTTCCCCTGTTAACTGATTTGGGAGTTTCAAAGCATCTTCTGTGTTGCTTGACTGGAGAGAAAGAACAATCCCTAAAAGCCAAGAAAGACTTCCCCGTAGAAGCTTCAGCGGTCCCAGGCAAAGTGAGAGGATATTGTTTACCACTTTCTCAAGAACATCCTACACTTTTTAGAGAGGTCACATTTTGAAGAATCAAGGGGAGTCAGCATGCTAACCTAACCATTTGGAGTCCCAGAGTATTTATTATGGGAATCCCTCCGAAGTGGGATGGGAGTTCAATCTCCTTACCAAAGTATCCTGGCTGGTTATCTTCAGAAGAGTGGCATTCCTTTCAGCACAATATTGTTTACTCTCTGCCCATGTCAGATTGTGTTTGAAGAAACCATAGCATTTGTCTCCATGATATCTCCAGTTGGTGTCACAGGGGTTGTATTTGTGACCTATAGTACAAGACAGAGCAAAGGTACCTCTTCAGTCCAGCAATGATTTCCCACTCTCTCAGTACTGGAGTCTCCCCTCTCAGATCTCAAGACAGCAAAGAAACTCTGGCAGAGCCAGAGGAGATGGACTCAAAAAAGAATAATGAGTCCCCTGATACACTTACCCATAGGCTTTTGAATAAGCTCTTGACAGAAGTTTTTTGCTACTTTCTGGAGAATCTCTGAGAGATTTCCATTCTGAGTATGAAGGTAATCTTGTTTGAAGACTGGGGGAGCTGGGGATGGGGGAAGTGAAAGAAATTGAATAATGTTAGTTTATAACACATCAAAGGCCTTTTTATGAATTCAATAGTTGTTGCTCTCAGGATAATTTATAACACACATATAGGGTAGGGTGTTCTGTAAAAGGATGAAGAGAGGAAGTCTGGTACATAGAAAGGTTACTCAAATGATCGGATAATCTAGTTGACAGACTTGCACAAAAGCAGAATGGCCTGCCTTGGAAGTTATTAGGTTCTGTCTCACTAAAAGCTGTCGAACCAAGGCGGATGACCTTGTAGAGGGATTCTCAATCAGTCTTGAGTTAAAACAGTAACTATAGCTAAGTTTGCAAAGTGCTTTAGGAATGTTATCACATTTGATCCTCACAAGAACCCCAGGAGGTGGGTGCTATTATTATCCGCATTTTTACAGATGAAGAAACTAAGTCAAACAGAGGTTAAATGACTTTATCAGTTACTGAGGTCAAATTTGAAAGCAAGTCTTCCTGGTTTTAGGCCCAGTGTTCTATTCTCTGTACTACTTAGCTGACTTCAGTTGGCTTCTGAAGTTCCTTCCCCTTGTGAGATGCTATGAAAGAGACCCAGAAGGAAAGGTGAAGAATCAAATGACCTCTACAAAACAGACCAATCAATCAACAAACATTTGTATGGCACCTGGCCTGTGATGAGCACTGTGCTCGGGGCTGAGGACAAAGACAAAAGTAAAACTGGGTCTGCTGTCAAAGAAGAATTTACAGCACATTAAAGGAAATGCTCTGTGTTTCCATGGTGGCAGGCCACTAACCAGAGTAAGGGAGGTAGATGAGAAAATCTAGCTAACTAACTAACAAATTAACTCATGAGTGCTTACTCAACAGACCAGAATTTTGGCAACACACCAAATAATGAAATCTCAGAGTTAAAAAGCAACTCAAAGGTTATCCAGTCCAATCCATTCTTCCAGAAACCCCCCACCTAAAGCCACCAATGAACAGTCATCTGGTTTCCACTTGAAGGCCTCCAGTGATAGAGAACTCACTAGTTCTTTAACTGTATATTACATATTATATATATATATATATAATATATAAATATATTCTGACACTAGAAAAATGATGAATAAATAAGAGAAAGCCTAAAAAACTGGGTAGCCAGATAGTGAAGTAGATTGAGCACTGGGCTTGGAATTAAGAAGACTCTTCTTCCTAAGTTCAAATATGGCCTCAGATGCTTAGCAGCTGTGTGACCCAGGGTAAGTCACTTAACCCTGTTTGCTTTCTTTGTTCCTCATTTGTAAAATTAGTTGGAGAAGAAAATGGCAAACCACTCCAATATCTGCTGAGAAAACCCCAAAATGGCATCACAGAGAGTTGGATGTGACTGAACAGCAAGAACAAAAAGTTAAACTGGAGCAAGAAGGAGTGATGGTTTCCCCACTAGGTCTCTGGAATCATACTACTACATGTAAATTAGGGCTGAAAAACCCTCTGTTTTCATTTTTTTTTTCAGTGTTTGGGATCTTGCATCTCTAAAAGGGCCTAAGTATGGTGAGAGGTTCTTCAGAGGGAAGGTCCCAAGAATGGGGTGTAAATGGATGTTATAAGGATATATAATCAGGTGAATTATAAATTGGGGCTCTTTCCCCATCCCAGTCTTGGGGGCCAGTTGACACTTACACATTATTCCTAGAGTCACCAGACCAGCTGTCAACCCTAGGCACAGGAACAGCAGCGTTACAGCCATTGTACGCCACACAGGAGAAACACTGGGTTCAACTATGGGCAACCAGCAGGAGAGGAGAGTCAGAGAATAGCATGCACCTCCTGGAAACACAGCCTAGGGGCTCCTCCTTACCTTCCCAGGAGCTGACCAGAAATAGAGGCAGCTCCAGAGACCAAGCTTGCCTCTTGTTTATCAGCGTTTCCACACCCATTTCCAAGATATGCTGTTTCCCTGTTGTCTGTCTATACCTTTCCTATACGTTGCATCTATGACATGGGCTAAAACTGCTGATTATTGGATCAACAAAAGGAAGGGGGAGCTATCCTACATCTTTAGCTACCTAGAGCTTTTTTTCATTTTCTCCTGTTCTGGGTCCTAATAGGGATGTCACTAAAGCTAAGCTGAGTGTGAAGGGAATGGCTCCCCAGAAAGAATCTCTGATCATTACTGCACATTCGTCTCACTGGTAAGTAGGCTTCATTTTCCCTTAATAATAAGATATCTTCAAAGTTGATTTTAGGTTGGGTAGAGTGGAACTTATCAGTCCATTACAAGGCAATCATAGATATTTTCTGGGTGGATAGACAGAGGAGACAGCTATCAATGTTGTGAGGTGCAACAAGAGTTGGTTTTGGAACCAAACACGAGTTCAGATTTTGGCTCTGCAATTTACTACCAATGAGATCTTAGACAATCATTTAATTTCCTGGCATTTCAATTTCATCTATAAAATGAGGGGTTAGAAACAAAATAGTCCCTGCTCTCAAATACTTTGCATTCTTCACTAAATAATATGCTTCTCAGACAAATAATATACACATGGTCACATGACTTCAAAGATACCTTCCGGCTCTAATTCTTTGATCCTGTGATCACCTCTCTCAATGGTCTCACTGTCTTCCCTTATCTTTTCAGCTGTCTCTTTTTCAAATAAATCTGTTCCCCATGTCTGGACACTACATAACCTCCGGACTCTGGCACATTATTTGGCTGGGCGAAAAATAGATCACAATTGCCTAATGCCTTAAATTTTGCAAAGCAACATATATATGTGTGTGTGTGTGTGTATATGTACCACTATATACATACACATATATGTGTATGTGTGTATACATACATACACATACATATATAGATATAGATAGATAAATCTTGATATGTCTAGATAGATAAATCTAGATATATCTATATATATAAATCTAGATACACATATAAATATATCTACATATATAAATCTAGATACACACACACACATATATATAGTGTATATATATATATATATTATATATAATCTGATTTGATTCTCTCAATACCCTGTAAGGTAGTTGCTTATATTATCCCCATTTTACAGATGAGGAAATTAAGGTTTAGAAAAGTTAAGTGATTTTCACAGCATCACAGAGCTAGTCTAATGTCTGAGACAGGACCTCAGGTCTTCCTCATTCCAAGTCCAGCCCTTTATCCATTATACCGTACCATTTCTACTAAACACACACAGACAATACAAATATACACCTTGTTGTAAATCTAGAGATGGGGCTGTGATTTCATCGGTGTAGGGGACTCCCGGGTGAGAAAATTCCTTTTACCAAAGCAAGTGGGTACTTTCTTCACAATTTATGTCAGATGCCTAGAGTACTAAATGGTTACCTCTTTAATTCTCATACAACCTGGACATGTAAGAAATGAGAATTGGCTCAGTTCTTGTCTTTGAGGCCAGCTCTCCATAGGCATATAAAAATATAGGCACATCCATAAAAGTATATGGATGACACTTTTTCTTTTAAAGGGGGGGGGCATTCCTCAATAACTGCTGGAATTAGAATGATCTCAACCTGCTGGCTTTTGGAACAACCAAGGATATTTGAATTCCTACCTGCAAGTCCTGAAGTCATGGCTGATGTCCTTGATTTAAAATTCAACGTGATATATCCATCTTCATCCTGCATGTCTCTTCCTTTGCTGGACTATAGTGCTTAGCATAGACTGCCACACCAGAGAGCACAGACCACCTTCACAGTTCCAAGATCAATGTCTCTATCTTTATTCTTCTTTTCTTTTGCTCTTCATCAGTACGAAGGAGTCATTTACAGGCTGGATATATTATGCCTCTTTCAGGAAGTCCTCCCATGGATACTCAGAGATATACTGGCCTTGGACACAGAGGAAAAGGAACTTTTGGTGCGGAAACAGATGGAATGAATTCTTCCTTTTTTTTCTTATCTCTAGTGAGTGACAGAGGCATTCCATTACATGTATCTTTCCAAAGAACCAATTCTCTCTCTCTCTTTCTTTCTCTCCATCATTTCTTTCTCTCTGTCATTTCTTTCTCTCTCCTTTCACTCGTCTGTCTTTCCTTCCTTCCTTCCTTCCATCCTTACTTTTTTCCATTTGAAGGAGCAGAATGACCTAGATTCTGACATGAATTTCTCCACAAATTATCGTAGGGCAAAACTCTTATTTGAGTTTAGAACAAGGATATTGATCTTGGAGCGGGAAAAGCTGAGGAGAGGATCTAATACGGTCCAACTTCAAACCTGGGAAAATTAAATATTTCATGACCTGATGTGGAGGGTTGGAGCCACAACTAGACAGTGTCTAAAGCCATATGTCCAAAACTTCTTGATGCCCAGGCATTTCACCAATCCCTGTGAATAATAATAGTAGTATTACTAGTTGATTTGTTGATTGGGAAACACATGACAAAAAGCTAGGATGAATAGTAACACTTTTCAATGAATTCGGAATTTATTAATCACAACAGCTACATATATTTAGAAATAGTAATACGTATCTTTTTGGAAAGAATATTTATTCTGTCTGCAAAAGGTCTGTTTGCTTGTTCATAATACTGACTCATTTAATAACTCCATTGCCCTCCCACAGGCTGGGAATTGCTGGCATAAAATAAACTTGAATTCTTGCATCATTCTTTTTTTTCCCACATCATTTTTAATTCCAAACTAGCTTTTCAGAGTTTTGTAGGACTGTGAATAACCAGTAGCTATATTACATACCATATATACAACCCATCCTCTCCTGATAAGCTAAAAGTCTGTCACTTAACTAGTACCAGAATGATCCTAGCAAGAGCAAAACTGAATCCTTTGGGGAATTGATCTCACTGTATTTTTCTCTCAGTGGGACACCCAAATTGACCTGTAGGCTGAGAGAATATTTGCCATAATGAGGTCAGAGTTTTCTACAGTCTAGGGCCCCTCACTTTAAGAGATCACCGCATTATACATACTTCTACACAAACACTTATTTTCCCCAAAATCAAACCCATATATAGAAGATAACAATTCAGTGTGGGTTAAGGATAGGGTCAGTAAGGAAAAATGCAAGCAATTGAATAGATTTAACTTTGAGGAGAAAAGGGTAAGAGGATGAACGTGACATTGATTTCAAATATATGTGTGTGTGTGTGTGTGTGTATGTGTATATATATATACCTACATATCTACATATATATTTCAAACATAACAGGAAACTGTGGCTATGAGTGTTGCTATTTAGTGGCAGTACAAAACTTTTTAAAGATTACTAATATAACTACTTATTTTGACATTATTAATCCAGACTTGCCCTGGATTACATATTATATATATATATATAATATATAAATATATTCTGACACTAGAAAAATGATGAATAAATAAGAGAAAGCCTAAAAAACTGGGTAGCCAGATAGTGAAGTAGATTGAGCACTGGGCTTGGAATTAAGAAGACTCTTCTTCCTAAGTTCAAATATGGCCTAGCTTGCAAGTGTCTGTTTTCTTTCTTTTTCTTTCTAACATTTCCACCATTCTTTTGCTTGCCACAAACTACAGAAACAGAGCTATAACTAGGATGGGGTGATTGGTGGGGAATGCATACTCTTCTGGTACTTTGTTATCATTTATCAGTCCTCACTTGGCTATGGACTTGTACCCTCAGGTACAGTTGTCCTGATGCCCTTCTCCCTGGGCATGTCTTTCTCAATGTCTCCACTGGCCTTCTCTCTTCCCACACCACTCACATTGTCCCAAGGCTTGTGAGTGAGTCAAGGGTCGAGTGCCAGCTATGCGTAGGGGCACAGATGGGACAGATTTCAAAGGATAGATCAAACTTTCTTTTGGTATGACATGGAATAAAATTTCTCCCCTGTACTGTGGAATGAAATTTCTCCTACTCACAGAAAGTCTAATCCCTTATTGTTCAACCAGGGGATAGCATCTCAGGATCCTGCCTCAACAGGGCCTTGTTTTATAAGGTCTGCCTCCTTACCATCCGTCTCAACTAAAATTGCCTCCTGAAATTCCTAGTTTACTTCAAAGCTCAGGCCTTTCCTGATCAACCTAGAATAGCAATGTCTCTTTCTCTTGAAATTACTTTTTAAAATTACTTTATCTACTTATACTGTGTACATGTTCTATCTTGTGTGGAAAATGGTGTCTTGTTGAACTGAACTATATCATGCTTCCCTAACTCCCCACAATACCAAATACCTTCAAAATCTGGAGGATCAAACTTTCAAATTAATGACTTTAAGGGCTTTCCTGAATCACCACATTGAGGTATGTATTTTAAAAGAGGATCTCCTGCAGAAGGCAACATTTGATTCCAAGGCATTTTCACTCCTGCCATAATTCCTTTCTTCTAGAATGCTCTTGCATCAGATCATCCTGTCCCACTCATCATTCAGAACCCAGCTCAAAAGATGTTTCTTCTATGAAGCTTTCCCTGACACCTCCAGTAAGAAATCACTTATCCCTTCTATGAACTAACATAGTATTTCATATCACTCATTGCATTTTCACATTATTGGCTAGTATTCTAGGCTTTTGTGAACATTACCTATCCCTTAATGGATTAAGATTCATAGCATCTTATAAGTGTCTTAAGACACTTATAATGTTTTATTTTTCACTCTCCATTAGGATTAACTTGGGGTCCTACACAGAGTAGGTACTATTCTTGCTCCTTACTCAGTTATTCAGTCACTACTTAAACTTGTCCCTCTCCTAAGATCCACCACTGAGTTTATTTAGCTTCACTTCCTACTTCATTTTTAAAATGTAGGTCATCCGAAGCAAGGTCTCTCAATTTCATCCTACCAATTCTTAAGATTCCTTTGTGTCATTAGCATTTTCCAGCAAACTGAAACACACTTTATAATGTGCTCTCCCAATGGTAAATCAATCATCAACTCACTTAGTAACTCCATTAAAAGAAGATCCTATGACCATCAATTGGGGAATGGTTAAACAAGCTGCAGTGTATGATTGTAAAGGAATATTATTGTGCTATAAGAAATGACAACCAGGACATTTTCAGAAAAACCTTTAAAGACTTACATGAACTGATGCACGGTGAAGTGAACAGAACTGGGAGAACTTTGTACACAGTAACAACAATATTGTTCAAGGAAGAACTGTGAATGACTTAGCAATTCTCAGCAATACAACAATCCAAGACAATCCCAGAGGACTAACGATGAAGCATACTACTTGCCTCCACAAAAAGAACTGAGATTGTCCGAATACAGGCTATTTTTTACTTTATTTTTTTCTTTTATTTGAATCTTCTTGTGCAAAATGACTAATATGGAAATATTTTACATAAGTGCACATGTATAATCTATATTTGATTGCTTACTGTCTCAGGGAGGGGAAAGGGGAAGGAGGGATAGAATTTGGAACCCAAAACTTTAAAAATGTAAAAAAAGGAGAGAGATCCTAGTTTTCCCTTAGTGTTGAAAATGATAGAGTCAGTGTCTTAGTAAAGATAATGCTCCTATAAGTGGTCAAACTTCATAAGTTTCTGGGAAGATGCATGTAAGAATGGTGGTTGTTGTCCTTCATTCTAGAAGAGAATCAAAATGACAACAATGTGTTGGGGTCAAGGTACAACGTGTCTGACTGTGGCTGTTCAGACCAATATGAGCTCAGAAGGCTCCACCACAGGTTGGGCATAAATAGTCCATACAAACATTTGAAGTGGAGATATCTCTAAATGTACACATCTCATGTTTCTTTTTAGGTGAGAATAAAACAGGCTGGGTAGGAAGATATTCATATCCCTTTATAGTGTCAATTGATGGAAATACTTTTGAGAAACCATGGCCCCTGCCATTACCTATTAAATCGCCATAGATAAATTTATAAATGATTAAAACACACAGATGAAAAGTTCCAAAGTTTCTCACAAGGAATTTTTAAACAATATAGAAATCTACATCTGGAGAGCTCTCACAAATGCTGTGAGAGGAGTCAAGCTTCATTCCCTGTTAGTGACATTGCTCTTTCCTGGTCCTCCTCTTATTTGTCTGAATGCTCCTCAGTTTCCTTTGGTGGTTCTTTATCCATTGTCATGCCCACTAACTTGGAGCATCCCTCAAAGCTCTGTCCTGGGCCTCCTTCTCTTCTCATTCTATATTTAGATCTCACCAGCTGCCATGGGTTCAAGTATCATTTCAATAAAGATGATTCCCAGCTCTATATATCCATCCTTAGTCTCCTTGCTGAGTCAGTCACACGTCTCCAATTGCCTCTTGGACATCTTGAAATAGATGTCCTGTACACGTTTCAAACTCACTAGGTCCAAAACAGAACTCATTATGGCCACAAACCCTCCCTCTTTCCAAATTTCCCACCATGCTCCCCCTCACTTAGGTTCATAGCCTCATTATCATCCTCTATTTTCCACTCTCAGTCACCCCACATATCCAACCCATTGTGAAATCTTGTAATTTCTGTCTTTACATCTGCCATCCCCTTTTCTCTATCCATATAGTTACTACCCTAGTTCAGGTCCTCATCACCTCTCATCTGTACTGTGACAGAGAGTCCATTTCAATCCATCTTCTACTTCGCTTCCAATTGATTATTTTAAGTGTAGTTATAACTATGCCATCATCCCTCTAACCAACATTCAGGTCAAGGTCTTTCTTCAGAACACCTCTCACATATGACCCCTTCTCTTCTCTGGTAGAAGGTTTCATTACCTCACATCCAGACTATTGCAATTGACTCATGGTTTGTCCCCCTGCTTCAAATCTCTCCCCATTCCAGTCCATCCTCCACTTAGCTGTCAAAGACATTTTCCTAAAGTGTAAGCCTGATCATGTTACACCACCTTCCCTTTTAATGAACTCTAGTGGCTCCCCATTGTCTCTAGGATCAAATATAAAATCTTCTGTTTGGCTTTCAAAGATCTCCATGACCTGGCACCTTTCTACTTTTCAAGTCTTCCTAAACCTTAGTTTTGTCCATATACTCTGGGATCCAAAGACATTGGCCTCCTTGCTCATTCTCATACAAGACACTTCATCTCCTGCCCCTGGGCATTTTCACTGACTCTACCCAATGTTTGGAATCTTTTCTGTTCTCATTTTGACCTCCTAGCTTCCCTGGCTTTCATCAAGTCTTAAATAAAATCTCACCTTGTAAAAATGCCTTTCTTAAAATGCTTGTCCCCTGCCATGAGATTATCTTTAATTCATCTTGTATATATTATTTGTATATAGTTGCATGTTGCCTCTCCCATTTGGTGAACTACTTCAGGGCTTTTTTTTTGTATCCCCAGTGCTTAGCACAGTGAGTGGCTCATAGAAGCTCTGAATAAGTGCTTGTTGACTATGTATCTTGTACATACCTGATTATTTACGTGTTGTCTCCCTCCTTAATATGCATACTACTTAAAGGCAAAGATTGCTTTTGTTTTATTCTCCCTATCTTTGTATATTCCCAGCAGTTTACTCAGGTTTGGCATATAGTAGGTGCTTAATAAATACTTCTTAATTGACTGTTATACTTCCTGGTTCTGTGTTTTATATCAACAGAATAAGTTTATATCTCCTGTTTCTTGCATAAATGTAAGTAAATATAATTACTAAAAAGATGAATGAAACTTTGTAGACAATGACAAACATCACAAATTTGGCAACTCCATATCTCTTTTCCAGATTGACATTCTTTTTCATAATGGACCAGTTTTTCCATTGATACACATTTTTCTCATCATGCCTTCGAGGTTCTTGCTTTTGTCTTTCTCTATAATTCCAAGAGAACATCAAAAGAATTATAGCATCTCAGAATTGAAAGAAAACTCAGTAAACAAGCCCTTGAGTGAACAAGAATTCTTTCTACAACTTTCCTTGTTTGAAGGCCTTCAGAGAGGGGGAACCCACCACATCCTGAAACAGCACCTTAGGAAGTTCTAAACATTAGGAAGTTGTCCTTACACCACCCCCCAATTTTTCCACCCCTTCAACTTTTAGCTATTGTTCCTTGCTAGTTCTGCCCTCTGGGGCCTAGTAAAACATGGCTAATCCCACCCCTGTAAGACAGCTCTTCACATATTTTAAGACAATTATCTTGTCCCCTCTAATTCTTGCTCAGTCTAAACATTCCTAATTCCTTCAGGCAATTTTTATAGGATGAAATCCCAAGAACCTTCACCATTCTGGTTGTCCTACTTTGGACTCTCTCTGGCTTATCAACACAGCTAACAAAATGATCTTAAGGCAGAAAGTCAAGACTAAATTACTCGCTGGCTTAAATTTCTTCAATGGCTCCTAAGTGCCTCTAGGGTAACATGTGAACTCTTTGGTTTAGCTTAGTTTGAAAGCCCTTCACAATCTGGATCCAACCTACCTTTCCAGACTTGCTTCATATTTTCCTTTCTCCATATTCTGATTAAACTACCATACTTGCTGTACCTGAGTCTGACATTCCATTTTTCACTTCCGTAGCTTGGAGCAAGCTGTCCTATAAGCCTGATATGCACTGCCTTTTCATCTCCACACATTAAATCCCTTAGACTTCTTCAAGGTTTAACTTGGATGCCATATCCTATAGAAAGTCTTATCTGATCTCCCTCTCTGTTAGTGTTTTCTCCCTCCCCAGATTATCTGGTATTGACACATCTGTGAAAATGTTATCTTTCCTCCAATAGGATGTAATTATATACTTTTTTTGTCTTTTTATCCCAAAGGCCTAGTAGGGTGGCGCATCTATAAACTGTTGAATTAAATTTAACCTCAAATTTAATCACCAAGTTCTAGCTTGTCAAGATTTATTTGGACACTGACTCTGCTACACAATGTTTTAACTAGTCCTCTTTGCTTGGTAGCATTCTCCCCTTTGCATCATCAAATTTAATAAGCATTTCATTTATACTTTTATCCACATCAAAAAGGAGACATCTCTAAATGGGACAGAATCAAGAAGAAATTGGGGGGCACTTTACTAGGGACCGCATTCCCAGTTCAAGTTGAACCACCCATGAGTATTCCTTATAGCCAGTCATGCACCCAGTTCCAAATCCAGCTGCCTAGACATTGGCATAAGAGACTTTGCCAAGTGCTTTGTAAAATCTAGGTAAATTATCTCTATAGTATTCTCCTGATTTATCATTCTAATTACTCTGTACAAAAAAGAAACAAGGTTAGCCTACGTTTCCTGATGATGCTGGGAAAGAGATGGGTTACTCTGAATATGTATATAATTTATGGAATAAAATAAGCATTTCCATAACATAGTACAATAAAAAAGATGATTATACATGAAACTGCAAATCTACTATGCACAATTTGCTATTCCTTTCAAACATACAACAAAATTATCATGTAAATTTCTTTTTTTTCTTCCCTTCCCCTCAACCCTGTCCTAGATGGCTACCATTAGACACATACTTCTATTTATCAATTCTTTTTCTGGATTTAGATAGTGTCTTTCTTCATATGTGCTTTATAGTTAATTGGGTATTTATAATAGACTAAATAACTTATTTGCTCAAAGTCATTCTTAAAACAATATTGCTGTTACTGAATACAATGTTCTCTTGGTTCTGCTCATTTTGCACGTCTTTCTATGTTTTTCTAAAATTCATTGTGCTCATTGTTTCTTATAGTACAGTATTATTCCATCATAATCCTATATCACAACTTGTTTAGCCATTCCCCAATTGATGAGCATCCCTGCAACTTCCAGTTCTTTGCTACCACAAAGAGAGCTGCTATACACATTTTAGAACATATAGGTTCTTTTCCTTTCCCCCTAATCACGTTTAGAAATAGACCAAGCGGTGGTCAAAGGGCATAAGCAGTTTAATAACTCTGGGCATAATTCCAGATTGATTTCCAAAATGGTTGGATCATTTCACAGTTCCAACAACAATGAATTAGTGTCCCAATTTTTCCACACTCTAACATTTGTCCTTTTCCCCTTCTATCATTTTAGCCAATCAAGTTTTTTGAATTTGCATTTCTCTAATTGGTAATGATTTAGAGCATTTTTATGTGATCATAAATTGTTTTGATTTCTTCATTGGAAAACTTCCTCTTCATGTCCTTTGACCATTTATCAATCGGGGAATGACTCATAATCTTATAGATTTGACAAAGTTCTTTATATATTTTAGATATGACTTTATCTAATAAACTGTCCATAAAATTTTCCCCAAATTTTCTGCTTTCCTTCTGATCTTGGCTATAATATAATTGAGATTATCTAAACTAACTTATATATTCATTACCAACCTAATTAAATTACCAAAAAATATTTTACTGAATTTAAAAAAATAAGAAATTCATTTGGAAAAACAAAAAGTCAAAAATATCAAAGAAAATAATGAAGAAATGTTAAGGAAAGAGGTTTAGCAGTAGCATATCTTAAAATGTATTATAAGGCAGTAATTATCAAAACTATTTGGTACTGGCTAAGCAATAGAAAGGTAGATCAATAGAATAGAGTAAACATACAATTTACAGCAGCAAATAAACATAATAACCTTGTATTTGACAAGTTTAAAGACTTAAGATTTTGGGATAAGAATTCATTTTTTGGTAAAAAAAAAAAAAACTTGGGAAAACTGGAAAGCAATATAGCAGAAACTGGGCATATATACATACATACATATACACACACACATATATGTATATGTACATATGTGCATATGTGTGTATATATGTATGTGTGTATAGACATATATATGTGTGTATGTGTATGTATACATATATGTATACATGCCTATGTAAACATGAGTTGCTTTTTAAAGAATATATTGTGAACCCTTGAAGGTACTTTTACAAAGTTAGCTAGATATTTATGTTCTGTGACAGGTGTGGTTGGAGGTAGGTGGAAAAATGATTGTAGCCATGAAAAGTCAGGGAATGAACAGAGGAAGAACATGAAGGAGCCATGATGGCAAGTCTGGAGTACAACAGTGATGTTCAAATACCCCAAGAAAAAAAGAAGAAAAATAAAAAACATTGTACTCTAGTAGAAAGAACACTGGGTCTTGGAATCAGAAGATTTGGTTTGAAGGTTAGACTCCTACACTTATCTAGTAGTTGTGTGACCCTGGGGAAATGATAATAAATTGTAACAGCTTTTAGCTAGAAGGGACCTTCATGGTAATCTAGCACAACCATTAATTTCTTTGTGTCTCAATTTCTTCATCCATACAGGGCAGTTATGAGAAAAGTATTTTGTGATTCAACATAAAAACCCGATAATGGTGAGGTATTAACAATATTAATAATAAAAATTTGTGTAGTAACTTAAAAGTTTGCAAATTGCTTTACATTTGATCCTCTCAATGACCATGTGAAGCCATTATTATCCCCATCTTATGAATAACAAAACTTAGACTAAGAGAACTTAAATTAATCAAACAATTAAGACACATTGATTAAATATTTAATATGTGTCTCATATCGTACTAAGTATGGAGGATTAAAAAAACAAAACACAGAGGAATAACAACAGTCTCTGCCCTCAGGGAGCTCAAATTGCAAAGAGGAGAAAATTGGCATGTAAATTGGTTCGTATAAGATAAATAGATAATAAATGCAAAGATGCCTTGATGGAGAAGGCCCAGGGGTGAGAGGGGGATCCAAGAAGTCTCTCCTGCAGGAAGTGGTGCTTCAGCAGAGTTTGATTCTAAGAGGCGGAGGTGAAGACAGAGCAACCCGGGAATGAGGGGCAGTGAATGCAAAGACACAGAGACAGGAGACTGTGAGGACTAACAAGCAGATAGATATGGCTGGACTCTAGAATTCATGGAAGGGAATAATGCGTAAAAAGACTGGAACAGGGGCCAAGTGGTGAAGACCTTTAAATGAAAACAAAAAGCTTATACTTGATGAAAGGGGTAGAACTGAACTTTGGTCAGAAAAAATAAAACAGAGTTCAAATACTGATTCAGATACTTCTTTGGCATATGACCTTGGGCAAGTCACTTAATCTTTCTTAGATTCAGTTTCCCCATCTGGAACAAGGGGATAATAATAGTAGTCATCTTATATAGTAGATGGATCAAATGAGATAATAAGTATAAAAGTATTTTGCAAATCTTAACCCAGAATACATGCTATTATTATTATTTTGCCATCATCATTATCATCATCATTATATTTGATCTTAGATATTAAATAGGGAGACATTGGAATTTATTGAGTGGAGGGAGTGACAAGGTCAGAGATATCTATGCTTTAGGTAATCACTTTGGTATTGACACATCTGTGAAGAAGGTATTGGAGAAATGTTTGAGATCAATAAGAAAACTATTGCAATAATTCAGGTGAGAGGTGATAAAGGACTGAACTAAGGTGGTGGTGGTGTAAGTAGAGAGAAGGGAACTACAAGAGAGATACTGTGAAAGTAAAAATGATGAGACTTGACAACAGGTTGGATACATGGAGTAAGAAAGGTTGAGGAGTTACAGTTGACGCTGAGGTTGTAAACCTGAGTGATCAGAAGCAGGCTGGTGGTAATAATAGGGAATTTTAAAAGAGGTGTGCGTTGAGCAGGGAAAGATAATGAGTTCTCTTTTAGATATGTTGAGCTCGAGAAAGCCATAATAACCAGTCCAACAGGCGACTGGCGATAAGGAACTGAAGTTCTGGAGAGATACGGAGACTGGATATAGTAATCTGGGAATCATCTACATAAAGAAGATACTTGCACCCTTGGAAGTCTAGAAGCTCTTCAAGTGAAACAGTGTAGAGAGAGAAGAGGGCTCAGGACAGAACCTTGGGCACACTTTCATTTGGTGGGTATGACACGGATGAAGTTCCAGCAAAGAAGACTGAGGAGGACTGAGGCAAGTAGGAGAAAAAAAATAGGAGATACCAAAGTAACAAAAATCCAGAGGGAAGAATGTATCCAAGAAGAAGAGGTGTTTCCAAAGTTTCAGGGATGTCAAGAAGGATGAGGATTGAGAAAAAAAATATTGCACTTGCCATTTAAGAAACTATATATATATCTATATATCTATATCTATATCTATATCTATATCTATATCTATATCTATATCTATATCTATATCTATATCTGTATCTGTATATAGTGAGGTCAGTTTCAGTTGAATAATGAAGTCAGAAACCATGTTGTAGACGGTTTAAAAGAGAATGTAAGATTATAGACATATTTTTCTAGAAGTTTAGATGATGATTGTTGGAGATGGTAAGATCCAGTGGGGTTTTTGTTTTGTTTTGTTTTGTTTTTTAAGGGTGGGGGACTTGTGCTTCTTTGTAGGCAGCAGACAAGCAACTGGTAGATAGGGAGAGAGTGAAGATTAAAAAGTTGGAATAATAGTGGATGCCAATTTGCAAGAGAAGATGGAAGGGAGTGGGATCAAGAATACATGTAGCTGGGGAGCAGCTAGGTGGCACAGTGAGTAGAGCACCGGCCCTGGAGTCAGGAGGACCTGAGTTCAAATCCAGCCTCAGACACTTCACACACTTACTAGCTGTGTGACCTTGGGCAAGTCACTTAACCCCAATTGCCCTGCTTTCTCCCCTCCAAAAAAAGAATACATATAGTTGCAGGAAGCAAAAGAGCCACCCCATCACCAGAGACTGAAGTGAAGAAGGAGATGGTGGGGAATGATGTTAGAGAGATATGAGATGAGGAGGATTGGAGAAGAAGGTCCCAGCAAAGGTCTCACCTCAATTTTTAATCAGTGAAGTCCAAATCTTTGGCTGAGATGGTTTAGGAAAGAGGTGCCATAGGAGGCTTGAGGAGAAAAGAAAAGTTTTGGAAGAGCTCTTGTGGTGAGTAGGCTAGAGAATCAGTTAGGGAAGAGTCATAGAATTGGCTTGCTACAAGAGAGGACCAAGTTGAGAGGGCTCAGCTGCTCTATCCACTGCTTCATCTAGCTGTCTCTAGGCATAGAAGCAAAAGAGGAAGATCTAAGGCTGGAGTTTAGCAAGGTGTCATTTGTGGATGAGGAAAAATGGGATTCAAGAGTAGAGGATGATGCAAAGTCAGACTGATTCATTAAGGGGTGGGGTTTGGGAAGGGAGGAGAATGTAGCAGAGGGACAGTGAGATTGGAGGTTACCATGAGGATGAAAACTAGAGTGAGGAGGAGCAAGCATGAAGGTGTGGGGGTCCAGAAGCCAAGTGAGTTCCCAGAAGATGGTGTGGCTTGAGGCTTTTGCCAGGAGGACTAATAAGATTCAGAGTCTGGGGCTGGAATAGAATTCAATTTCCTGACTCCAAAGTCAGTGCTCTGTCCACTACAAAACTAGGAGAAAGTGGGAAGACAAATCCCAGCTCTGTCCCTGGCTATCTATGACCTTTGGACAAATCATTTAATCTCTCTTGGTCTTAGTTTCATATGACCTTTGAGGCATTTACAACTCTGTGATTCCAAGATACTCTGATCCTGGGATCTGTTCTTAATGAAGCCATGGAAGCTTTAGGTAATCACTCTTCTCCTTTCAACATGTTAATTAACCACCTCTTTAATAATTTTAAGAATTTTTTTCCCAGGAATCAAAGTTAAACTCATTGACCTATAAGTGGCTAGATGATGTGGTTGCTAGAGTTGCTGGGCCTGGAGTCAAGAACTCAATAACATCTGAGTTAAATTTTGGTTTCTGATACCTACAGGCTGTGTCATCTTGGACGAGTCACTTAACCTCTGCTTGCCTCAGTTTCTTCAACTGTGAAATGAGGAGAACACCTACCTCAAAAAGTTGTTGACATGATCGAAGATATTATATCTATAAAGCGCTTAGCATAGTGCCTGGTACAAAATAGGTGATAAATAAATGTTTATTTCCTTCTCCCTTATAATTTAGATTGTTATCGATAATTTTATTTATAAATAAATCTTCACTTATTTATCTTACATCTTTATTTTACACTTGAGAAAACTGTCAGGTATTCCCGACTCTAGGCCCAGTACAACCTAGCTGCCCTAGATATTAGTCATTATGACTGTGTACAATTATAGACAATCACTTTGTGTGTTGCTTAGCACTTTGGGGGGAGATTTATTTTGGTCTTTTGTTTTATTTTGCTGTAATATCTTTCCAGAAGCAGCATGGTGCAGTTTTGTCCAGCACACTGTATTTGAAGTGTGGGAATCTAAATTGAATCCTAGGTCTGCTGTTTACTTATCGGCATGATCCTGGGTAAATTATTTATCCTTTCTGAAGGATAAGTTTCCTCGTCTGTAAAATGAACAGGTTAGGGTAGATGACTATTAATATCTCTTCTAGTTCTATGATCCTTGTTCACCTGTTTGAGTGCTTTGATGGGCCATTGAAATTACCAATTTAAAAAAAGTTATCAATATATGATGCTTCCCCCTTACCCACTGCTCCGGTCAATCCTAACTAGATTTTTGCTACCACTACTCTTTTGAAACTCTCCTCTCCAAATTCACCAGGGACACCCTAATTGACAAATCCAGTGATTTTTGCAGTCTTCATTGTCTTTGACTTACCTTCAATTTTTGACTATAGTGGTCACCTCCTTTTTCCTTCCCTCTCTAACGGCTCCTCCTTTGTCTATTTTGTTGCTCCTTCATCCTTTTATCAACCTGGAAATGTGGGATTTCTCCAAGCATCTGATCTTGGTCTCCTTCTAAGCCCTATCCTGTCACTCTTCACAATCAAATTCATTTCCATGGTTTTAAATAGCATTTCTCTTTAGATGATTTCCAGATCTATATCTCCAGTCCTGATTTGTCTTCTGAACTACAGACTCAAATCCCTAATTGCCTCTAGAATATCACCACCTGGATGTTTCTCTTCCATCTCAAATTCAACTAGTCCAAAATTAAGCTCATTCTGTTCTTCCTCCTGTCCTCTGAATTCACTACTTCTGTCTTTAGTGCCACCTGGTTTGAATTTTTTTTTGCAATCCTCTTTCTCCTCCTTCCTCCCTCCCTCCTTCCCTATCTTTATTCCTCTCTCTCATCCTCCATCTTCATATGTGATCAGTTACCAAAACTTGGCAGTTCCTTATCCCAATATCTCCAGAACATGCACTCCTTTTCCCACTTCCACCATTCTAGTATAAGCCTTCATATTATTCCTCTGTCATTTAAGGGTGTTTGCAATCTGATCCCTTTCTATTTTTCTGATTTTCTTACATATTTCTCCCTTCTCCTCATTCAGCCATCCAGCCATACTGGCCTGTCTGATATTCAGCACCTATGGTACTCCATTCCATTCTCTTGCATAGCCTCCTTCTAGTGTTTGGATTGCATTCCCTTTTCTCACCTTTTGGAATCTTGGATTTCCTTCAAGACACCTTCAGTGCTACCTTCTATATGAAGCCCTTCTTGATCTGTCTGCTAGTTCCCTTCCTCCAATAAATAACTTGTATTCATTTTATATGTATTATTTACAAACTTTAATATAAAGCCTCTTCCATTAGAATAGATACTCCTCAGGGACAGATATTGCTTGTTTTTCAATCCCTAGTCTTCCTGGCATATGGTGAGTACTTAATAAATGCTTATTGACTGACTAGCCTGCCTAGTGAAATAACTTCCAAATTATTAGGATCTACTAAGTCTCTGTTTCTCCATCCTTTCAGCCTATAGCCTATTTTCATAGCACTGCTAAAAAATAATCTTTAACACACACAAGTAATGTCTTCTTCCATGCTTGAAAATCTTCAATGGCTTCTTACACTGCTAAGGAAAGTTCATCATCCTCTTCCTGGCGTTCAAGAAGACATATGATCCCCAACTACTTATCTCAAATTACTCCCCTCTTCACACATTCCATTCTATAATCCAGCCAACTTTGATTATCCTTTGCCCTCTATACACTGACTGTATTCTCAGCCCTCCAAGCCTTTGTCCACAATATTCCCTAGGCATACATAGCTTTCCCACTTCATTCATCCATCTGTTCTTCACCTACAATTTTATTAAGCACCATTAGGTGCATATGCTGGGCTGGGGATACAAAGACTGAAATGTAAAGAGTCCTTTCTCTTATGTAGTTTATATCCTATTGCTTGTTGAAGCCCAGTTCCAATGCTGCCTCCTCCATGAAGCTTTCTTTTTCACCTAGGTTAGCAACAATTATCCCCTCAAACAACATTCAGTTTTGTAACTTTTCTTATCATGTAATATTGTGTATTATAGCTCTCTGTGTTGTGTCTCATTCTCACATGAGACTCTAAGTTGGTTGAGGGCAGAATCCTTGACATCTAAATATTTTCTCTCCTTCATGGCCTAGTACAATATGCAAACAGTACACATTTGTTTATTTGTTCATTCATTCATTCATTCATTTGTTCATCCATCCTTTCGTCTATCTATCCATCCATCCATCCGTCCGACTGTCTATCTATCTTATTAATTAATTTGTTTGTTGTATTCTTCTTACCTGGGCCTTATATGCTCAGTGATCTAGAATTGTCTCAAGGGTTTGGAAGACTGTTGAGAAGAGAAGAGCTATGGCTAAAAAAATGCCATGTGTCTTTATTTAGCTTCCTTGCTGGCTGATAGTTCTGGTGCTTTACTCTTCTGTATTTAGGTCTTGGTACATCCCTGGCCCTTGGTATCAGGGTGGGCAGCAGAACGCAGGCACACAGCCTTGCCTTCCAACAAAACGGCCCTGAAGCCAGGCCAGGAATTTGGGATTGAACAAGGTGCTGCATGGAAATCAGTGGGCGTTAAGATGAAGGTTGTTTCCGCAGTGGGGCCTGAGGTTTGTCCACCTTGGGTGTCTTAAGTCTTTCCTCCTATGCAGTCAGGAGTGTTCTCTGGCCAGGTGGAAAGAAAGCCTGAGATAAACCACCTTTCCACGACCAGAACTGACATCTCCCGAGAGAATAGGGCTAGGAGGGTGGTTATGAGGGGAGAATAGGGCTGGGAGGGTGGTCGTGAGGGGGGAATGGGGCTGAGAGGGTCGCCATGACGGGGAATGAGGCCGAGAGGGTAGCCATAAGGGGGAAATGGGGCTGGGAGGGTGGTTGTGAGGGGCGAATAGGGCTGGGAGGGTGGTTATGAAGCGAGGAGACTGGGCGTGAGAGAAGACCGAGGGATGGAGCAGTTGGGAGCTTGGGGAAGCAGGTAGCGAGAGCAGGCCTGCGTGCGCTCTCCTCAAATGAGCCAAGCCAGTGACTGGAGTCTTTGTCACGCGAGTTACTGGGTAGTTCTCCGCCTGCCGTTGCTGTCACGGACATTTAAAAGGCCCGGAGAACAAGGCACTTAGAGACAGCCGTCTGGGCGCAAGCTGGGGGAATTGGACAAGGTCAGACATGCACCCACTGGAGATGCTAATGTAGTACGCCGCTCCTCCGGGGACTGCCAGCCTTCAGTGGCATCTCATAGCTTTTCGGGTCTTCGTTTCTCTCTCTGCTTCTCTACGGGCATACTCCTCCAGTACCTGGGCTCTCTCTCAGACAATCGCAACCTTTAGCTATGCCCTAAGATTGCCCCGATCCCCACCCGTGCAGTGCCCAGACCACAGCAGGTGAGGGAGGGAAATGGAAAAAGAAGAGAAGTGCAAGAATGCCAGAGAGGAGAATAAGGAACTCGAGGAGGAAGAGGAGGAGGAGGAGGAGGACAAAAAAGACAAGATCTTGGAGGAGGAGGTAAAGATGCCACAGAGGTTATTCAGGCCAGGTAAGAAGGACTCCTGACCCTGTATCCCGGGGGCTGTAACTGTCCCCTTCCCCACCGAAACCCAACACCCGACTGTAATCGGACTGCCTTGGGTGGGGGCGAAGAAGGAAGAACCTACGTAACTCCGGGAACAGAAGAACTCTTCCTTTCCAATCTTGGCAGAAGGAGGTGAGGGGTGGGGGAAAGAGTAAAGTGCCCCTAGGAAAAACAAGTCTGAGAAAATAAAACATCCTTCTAAACTCGAGATGAAACTGTTCCGTTAAGCCTGTTCTCCGGAGGAATTTCAAGTAGTGTACATTAGCACGCTTTCTCCTTAGGTGCGATACCCAAGAGACTGATTTATTCAACTGCGGCTGGTGGTGGCGTCATTTTAGTCTTATTGCTAGCGGTCCTCTTTAGTAAGTTCGGTAAGTGATACATCCTCCTAAACTTTTATTCCCCTCTGAGTCCCAGGCTCTGAGATCATAGCTTTCACCCTCTCAGTCTTTGGACACTTTAAGCCTGGGGGCAGGAAGGGCCCTCCCAAAAGAACTTCAAACAGGACAAGGAAAGACCTTGAACTCAGTTTCCTTGCAAATTAGGCCGTATGACCAACTCTGGAAGGAAAGAGAGGTAGTAAATGTAATCAACTACGCAAAATTTACCATCCAAAGGATTATTAATTTTCCCACACTTCCTGTCCTTTAGTAGTGACACTTCTATTGCCCATGAGAAATGGTGCACCAGTGAGTGTTTTCAACATTCATTAAAATATGTGGAAAGACAGCACTGCGTAGTACAGGAATTCCCAAACATTTTTGGCCTCGGTGTCCTTTTACAATATCAAAAATTACTGAGAACCACAAAAAGCATTGGTTTATTCAGGTTATATCTCTCAATGTGTACTTTATCTAAAATTAAAATGTTTTAATATTATTATGAAAATAGTTTTGACCTTAGGGACTCCCTGAAAGGGCCTTGGAAACCCTCGATGGTCCCTGGACCACACTTTGAGAACCACTGGTGTAGGAGATAAAGGTATAGTAGACAGAGAGGAGGCCTTGAAGCCATGGACACTTGGGTTCACATCCTAGCTCTGACCCAAATTGGCTGTTTAAGTCTGGTTAAGTCATTTTGCTGCTTTGGTACGGGGTTATTTTTCATTGGGAAAGTGAAATTAAAGTTTAAAACATCCTCATCTCCCCTCTCCACCAAAAAGAAGTAAACAATATGCATTAGTTTGGGAGGCAATGTCATACAGTTGGATAGAGAGCTAGCCTCAAAGTCAGGGAGACCTAGATTTCAGTTCCACTGGTTAGCAAGTCACAGTCTCTACAGTGTTCTGGACAGCTATCTAAGGCCACAAGTTGCAGGTGAGGTGCCAATCTTCATTGGAAGAGAGAGTTTTCTCCCTTGGGAGTTCCCTCTCCTAATGAAATCACAGTTTTTGTCCCTTTTCTAAGTACTTCCTTTAGTGATGATTTATTTCAGAGTCTGAGCTAATGTCTCTCCGATTCTGTTTTAATGTTTTAAGTTTAACCCAATGAAATGAAAACAGACTGGGAATGCAGATCTCACCATCACTAAGGTTCAGTGACCTAACCCCACATTAGCCTCACTGTATCACTGTCTCAATTCTAGTTGGAAAAAAGGCAGATATAATCTCTGAAGACAAGCTCTGCCCACCTAACACAACTGGGTGTCCAAAAGGCTGGTTCAGAGCTTTTCGTAAATGCTACTACCTATCACTGGATCGAAAGTCCTGGAATGCCAGTCAGAAAGCGTGTAGGTCTCTTGGTGCAAATCTGGCTATATTTAGAACCATGGAGGAAATGGTAAGGAATCTATTTTAGAGCTATAGTTGAACATTCATCTTATCCTCTCATCTCCAGCCTCTCCATTAAGGTGATGAGACATAGACTCAGAGCATTAGCACTTGAAGGACCAAAGAGATTGTGTAAGCCAATAACTTTATTTTACAAATAGGGAAACAGGTCTCTGCACAATCCTGGGAGTTGGGTTGGCCTCTTTACATCAACTCCTTCTTTCCCCCACGTGAATCGCCATGTTGAAGAGACTAACTAAAGAGACCCTGTGCCCATCACTAATATACAGAATAATACACAGCATAAACAAGTCCTGGCACAGGAATTCTAGACATAGTTGCAAGTTAGTGATTTGAGTGGGCAAACTGTGTTCAGAGAGAGGACAGGTTATGGAAGGAGAAATGAGCTTAGGTGGGAGGGAGGGATGGGGGCTGGAGAATTAGATGTCACATCCAGCTATGCTTTGTGAAAGGAATTCCTGATGAAACGTATTGGCTTTCATAACTACTGGCTTGGACTAACTAATGACACAGGAACCTCATCCTGGATGTGGACAGATGGAACTTCACCTTCCAGTTGGTGAGTCCTGAGATGTCTATTCATTTATTCAGAATTGATAAGAGAAATGCTCTATTTCTTTATTACCAACTCACTGGCCACCAAACTAGAAGGATATGTTCTCTAAGACTATCAGTTAGAGATGGGTTACAATTTACATGAGTGGAAGGTATTCTACACTGGCAGGTTTTATGATGACTAAATTACAGGTCTATGACAGTGTTACAAAACATATAAAACTCATGGATACATTTACCTTTTCCTCATCAAATATTTTTTAATTTGGTTTATTGGAGTATCTTCCCCCTAGCCCTATTTGAAAAAAATTCAATTTTATACTGAGAATTAGAGAATGGGAAAAAATAGAATTCCCTTAATAAAAACTTACCTTTTTTCCTATCAGACTGTTTGGTTTTCATTTCCTCATCGATCTTTACTGATCTGTTCTTGATCTTAAAGTTTAAGTTAAAAAGGAACAAAACATTTCCAGAGGAGCTCACCAATCTTAAATCAAATGAACCATTTTCCAAAACTAAACCTTTCCCCAATCCCTTGCCAGTTTTTTTCAAAGAAGGTTTAGTTTGTCAGTTTTCCATTTTGTTTGGTGTTTTTAAACAGGAAGCCTTTCTTAATTTCCTATTATACTCAGAGTACTATTTTAAGACATTTAGGGTTTGAGGGTCACCTGATAACAAAGGATGAATTCCTAATACCAAGGAATTCATGCTGTAGTTTGGGGGCATGAAACAGATACAAAATTTGAGGAAAAGGCAGTTATAAAGTTACCATTGATTAAATGGAAAGTAATGAATATTCCCAGCATGCTTTGTTTTAAGGTAAATTTGTGTTACAAAATTTTAATATACAGAATGAGTAAAATGAAGCATTAATTCTTTGAATCTAAAACTCAATGAATTTCTGGCAAGTCCATTATGATATAGATATCTATCATGAGATTTTGTAGCCTAACTTGATTAAATAGAGTAAGTAGACAAAATTTGCCAAAAGAGAAAAATAAACAAATGAATGAGAAAGAAAGGAGGGAATTGTCACCTACATGGAAAGTATTTTCTAGGGCAAACCAGCAAGAAGGGGACTGAAGAAATGTGTGCCACTACAATGTTCAAAAAGTGTTGAACACAACTCTGATAGATTCATTATTGTATTTACTTATTCCTTGTTGAATTTTTCTCAATTCACTCTATTGTAGCACTGAAAACAATATAATGATATGTACAATTTTATAGCAGGAATTGGAAAAATGGAAAAGCAGAGTTTCCTTTGCAAAGACTAACTTTACAGATAACCCTTCTGGATAGAACATTTCAATTCAGGAAAGTAGAAAATAGTGGTGGTCTTGTAATATTAGGAAGTAGGTGTTCAGGGATGGGCCATGGAGCTGCTGCTTGCAGTGATCCATTATGCATACCCTGGTTTTTGATGTCACATAGAGAAAGTTCTGATCTAGTCCTGATCTCCTTGAACTTTAATATTCTGTGAGGTGCTCTCTGAGTTTTTCTAAGATCACACTGGTTGTATAATTTGTCCCCAAAGTAATTGATTTATGGTCCTTAGCAGTTTGGGACACTAGAACCCTTTCCTGAATATACTTAGCGTATAATGTTTGATTTAACATTTTGTAATCACCAAATATTTTATACACATTCCCTTATTTTATCCTCACTGAAGCTCTGTAAAGGTAGATAGCACTAATACCAGTTTACAGTTGAAGAGAGATTAAGTAACTTGCCACACACAGCTCTATGTCAAGTGACAAAGCAGGGATGCTTTATGCTATCATGTCATAGATATGTTATTTTTCTTTCCATGGGAATTTAAGGGACATGCAGGCTGATGTGACCTGTGGGTGGGATTTTGAAACACAATCATTGAGCAGAGTGCAAAGACTGGAGGTGGGGGAAAGGTGAGGGGAAGAGAGAAATCTGCCAGTCTCACCTTACCCAGCCATACTGCCTGACCCATGATTTTATTCCTATCCCATAATGACCAGTTGAATAACCAGTCACTTTACTTTATGCTGTGAGAGATTCTGAGGATGAACTCCATCCTCATTCTTGCTGCTGGAGTCAAGCCATCGAAAGATTCACTTCTCCATTTTGTTCCAGGTTGCTGATTGAGGGAGCTGGTTGTGCTCGTTTAAGCAAAAGAGGCATTTCTACTGACAGTTGTAAATCTTCTAGAAACTACATGTGCAGCAAAGTCGACTTATGCGGCTAAAGAAAGAGTGGCATTCATAAAAAGGGGTATGGCATTTAAAGAAAATTTAGGTTTTTCTTGGCACACATGGTGATATATGCAATGGACACTTCCCTTCCTCTCAAACACTTTATGATGTAGATATATATGTGAGAAATTTGGGGTTTCCTTTGTTTCATGTTATTTTTTTATACAGTACCATGTGTGGTGATAGGAAGGCACAAGGAGTGGAACTGTGTCTCTTGTTCTCTCTGGTGGCTTGTCTTATGGTGGAGAGACAAGAAAAAATGGGCCTGGGGGAAGGGGATTATGAATGGTTATGGGAGTACACAGCCTGTCCAAGAAGGCCAAACCCAGTATTATTATGGACAGATTATGAAGTACTTCATCCTCTCTCCTGAGGCTAAAAGTTAAGTCCTATAAGCCAGTCCCATGAGAAAAAGGCCATTCATAAGCATAATGAGGTGACATTTATAACTAGGGCAGGGGAGGCACTTGGAACAGCTATATCTGAACCATTTTTATTACACCCCAAACCTGAAGGATGGTCCAGATGTGACTAGTTAATACTACGTGGCAAATCCCAGTGAAGAGCCTTAATTAGGCTAATGAGAAAGTGAATAGATCGACTTGCTCTGGTCGAAGTTTAAACGGTCTTTGAAGTGGGAGAAGCCTTCAGCTGTGATCTAGTTTAACCCCAATCTGAAGCATGAATCTTCTCAACGTTATTGCCCTGACAGCCTCTTAACTCCCTAAAGTAATTGTGTTTCATTTTGCTGCTTTTGTTTCCATAGTCTTTAGTTTAAAAAAATAATAAAAGCCTTATTTTGTACCTTTCTTGAACTGTTTGGTTTTTTTTAAAAATTCTCTTCCTTGCTGCATAAAGGAGGGGCAGTCATGTGCCCCATCATCATTATAATTATAACAAAATGCTCATATTCTAGTAAGTCTTGAAATGTTAAAAAAAATAAAGCCTTCTCTCTGTGCCTTAAACCAACTCCTAAAGAAATCTAGAAACTGGCTAGCATTATTAAATCTATATATGCTAAATCTATATCTAAGATCCAAATTACTTTCATAGGCAGACTATTCCATTCTTCTAAAATCTGGGACCTGTGAACTTAAAATACATCTTGCTAATTGCATTTTAATATAACTGATTCCTTTTGTAATTCCATGCATTTTATTTTATGCATCTGAAAAAAGATCCTGAGAAGTGATCCATAGGCTTCACTAGACTTTCAAAGGGTTCCATGACACGAAAGAAGGTTAAGAAGCTTCCATTCTAGAAGGGATAAAAAGGAATCTATGAGCTGTGATTCATGGGGTTGTCAACACCAATCAAGTTTTATGTTTCCCATAAGTAACAGAATGCTCAGTGTTCTGATGGGAACAGCATCTTCCTAGGGCATCTTCCTAGTTAGGAAAAAAAATTCAGAGATACAGGCAAATACCTTACCTTCCATGGATATCTCAGGAAGCCATCACAAACAGATGCCTTTATAAGCAAGAAGTCAATGAAATAAGTAGTTCCAAAAAAAGTAAGCTGAGGCTGAGTATGTGACTGAGATTTTTTCTAAACATCTTAAAGTAACAAATGTTCAAGGAACAAATGATTTATTTAACAAAAATGTATTGTATGTATGTATCAGAGACTTTATATTTTGCTTTATAAACATCATACTTAGACTCATAAGGTACTAGAGCTAGAAAATTCTGGTGTTAATTGGACTTAATTAATTAACTTAAATTTAATTATTTTAATAAGGAATTTATTTTTAAGAAACAGAATTTGTGATATTTCTTTCTTAGTCAATCAAGAAACATTTTAAAAGTGCTTGCTTTATGCCCTGCATCTCATAAGCACTGGGGATACAAAGAAATTTTTTAAAAAAATCTCTCTTCAAGGAGCTCACATTCTAATGAGGGAAATAGTTTAGTATAATATATATGTATATATATATATATATAGCATATAATAAAGTATAAACAAGCTAAATGAAGAGTAGATACAATACTCATTTGAAATGTATAATTAATTACCATCACCTGTGTGTGTATATTTGCAAGGGCAGAAACTCAAAGGAAGAATTTAACCCCTAAGGTGATAACACTACAATTCAGGCATTGCCCACCACTGTCATCAAGACTTTATGACCAACCTCACTTAATGTTGCTGAAGTATCTTTCAGCTGAATGGCTCTTGATAATGTTTCATTCAATGTTGTGTTTCCATGGAACCAATTAATGGTGTGTAGGCAGACTAATCACCATAAAATTGACTGAAAAGTGGCAACAGAATAGTCAAGTAGAGATGCGATGAAAAAGAAATAAGACACTGGAAGAATTGTGAGTTAGGGATTGGGGTAGACATCCAGGACTCATACAGATATAGGCAAGTAATTAAAAAAAATTTTAAAAAGCATAGATGAGAGACTAAGATGTAAGCAGTGGTTCTGCTTTTAAACTTGTGCAATAAAAAATTAAACGTGAACAATTCAAGATAATTCTGAATGTTAATGCAACAGTAAATGTGGATGATCACAGTAAAAATCAAATATACTGAACACCTGCTCTGGGCGATGAACTGTACAATTCACAGGAGACAGAAAGAAGCATAAAACATAGTACCTGCCCTAAAGAGGCTTACAATCGAGTCGGCAGTAGGGTCAGGAAATGCTCACAAAAGATGATTAGCAGTAATTTTCACTTATATAATGTTTTATACTTTATAAATAATAATTTTGTCCATTATCTTATGTGTTCTTCACCACAACCCTGGGATATAGAAAGGTTTGGCATTGTTAGCCACATTTTACAGATTGGCATACTGTGGTTCAGAGAAATGGGGATACTTGACAAAAGTCAACCATGTAATAAATAGCAAACTTGAGACTAGGACCAAAGTCTTCTTGTACCTGTGGTTAGAGTTTGTGACTCCATCTAAGAGGGAAGGGTTGTGTGCCCAAGGCTACAAAAGCATACAGTTGCCTAACACTACTAGCTAATTCCAGGTTTATTTAATACAGAAAAACCTCCTTTTATGGCTTATGTTAGAAGAGATAATGATTTTAAAAAAACTAGCTTCCAGGAACTGAATAATAACTAAGAATGTGTTCACCTGTGACAGAAACTATTAGGGGTTGGGAGTAATGGTCCATTAAGGATATTCAATCCAGCAATTACAGAATAAGGGTGTTATGGATTCAAAGTGTTTTAAAATGAGGCAATGAGTTTCTCCTACCCATTCCTACCATAGGCCATATCAGCTCTGATGGTCTTCATCCCAGCTCCCACTCTGATTGAGAGCTATGCTAGCTACAACTCTCTCTCAGGGTTCAAAGGGTACCCCTTGAGAAATAAGGGGTGTTTCTTAATGTCATTGGCTTCATCCCTAACCAGTGTTCTTCTCCCTAAGATTAACAGCTAAGAATAATTTTAGTCAGCCAACTTTAAGTAGTTTAGAAAGGAGGTATATTCTAAGGTAGAGCAATATGAGCAGTCGGTACAGAGCTCCCCTCACCTCCAAATTCTGTAAAGCACTCTCTCTCACAAATGCATATGGAATCCAGAGGAAAATTGATTCAGACTTGGAGAGTGCATATGACAAAGAGATAATGCACAGCCCTTGATTGCTAGAAGTGCTTTTCTCCCTTTTCCTTTTCTGGGCTCCTTGTAGAGCCATGATGATAAAGACCTTACAAGGAAGCAGTTAGGAGAATGGTGTGAAAATGGCAGCCACAATAGTCCCACCAATACTGGAACACTGGTGGGCACAGTGAAAAAGTAATAACCTCCGATCACTCTTCCTTCCTTCCTTCCTGCCTTCCTTCCCTCCTCTTCTTTCCTTCCTCTTCCTTCCTTCCTTCCTTCCTTCCTTCCTTCCTTCCTTCCTTCCTTCCTTCCTTCCTTCCTTCCTTCCTTCTTTTCTTTTTTGCCTAGTTTATAGTATTTCTCTCCTCCCCAACTCCTGCCCTTATACTAGGGGACCTCAACATACATATTGATAGTCTCTCAACTGATACCCCTTTTCCTCCCAATTCCTCAAATTCCTCATTTTCCATGACCTATTCCTCCACTCCACCTCACCCACACACAGAGGTAGATGATCATACCCTTGATCTTGCTGCCACCCACAAGCATTCTACTTCCATGTTCATGTACTCTGAAATTCCTATACCTTACCACAATCTCTTGTCATTACTCCGCTCCTTCTGTTTTGCATCCCCCAACCCTGTTCTTTGTTTTCACTATGACCTGATCTCTCCTGGTTTTCCTCCTACCTACTTGACTACTCCTCAGTCTCCTTTGTGGTCTTTTCATCCAGGTCGCACTTGCTAATTATGAGTGTCCCTAAAGCTCTGTCAGGGCCCTCTTTTCTTCTGTACTATTTCATTTGGGGACCCCATTAACTCCCATGGATTCAATTATCATCTCTATGCAGATAATTCTCAGACCTATTTATCTAGCCCTGACTTCTATTCTGACCTAGATTCTCAAATTTTCAACTGCCTATTAGACATATTGAACCAGATATCCCATAGACATCTTAAGCTCAACATACCCAAAACTGAACTCATCATCTTTCCAAAAAAATCATCCCTCCTTTCTAACTTTCCTATTACTGTTGAGGGTATCACTATCCTCCCATTCACCCAGGCTCACAATATGGGCATCATTCTGTACTCCTCACACTTTCTCATCCCAATCAGTTCTCCAGTCCTGTGGTTCCTTCCTTCATAACATCTCTCATAAATGTACCCTTCTCTCCTGATACTCCCACCATCCCAGTGTAGGTCTTTATCATCTTATACCAATCCATCCTCCAATTAGCTGTCAAAGTATCCTTTCTAAATCACAAGTCTGATCATGTCACATATACACCCACGACCACACCAACACCCACCCATACACACACACACACACACACACACACACACACACACACACACACCCTCTCCCCCCCCCCCCCACCCACACACTCAGTAAACTCTAGTAGTTCTCTATCACCTCCAGGATCAAATATAAAATCCTCTTTTAAAGCCCTCCATAACCTATCCCCCTCCTAATTTTCCAATCTTCTTACACCCTAGTCCCTTCCAGGTACTGCGTGAATAATGGACAGTGGCCTCCTTGATGATCCTCAAACAGAATACTACTCCTGATTCTGAGCATTTCCGCTGGCTGTCCCCACCCACCTCCCCCTCCACAATACCTGGAAATTTCTTCCTTTTTCTTGGAATCCTTCGAGTCTCAGATAAAAAAATACTCACCTTGTACAAGAAGTCTTTTGCAATGCCCCTTTAATGCTAGGACCTCCCTTTTGTTAATTATCTCTACTTTATCCTGTACATAGCTTACTTCTACATAGTTGTTCTCACGTTGTCTCCATTAGACTATGAACTCCTCAGCACAAGGACTAGTTTTCTGCCTTCCTTTGTATCTCCAGCTTTAAAAAAAAGTGTTTGGTACCTAGGAGGTCCTTAATAAATGCTTCTTGCCTTGTCTTGACCCTTTGGAGCCCACAAAGTAATGTCCCTGGTGACAGAGAGAAGAGACCAGGTGAAGACCTTTCCTACCCATCACCACCACCCCTTGATAGTCTGTCTTTAAGAATGTGCTGGAAAGCCACATTTGCTCCAGTTTCTGGGGTGGAATCCTTTCTCAATTTGTTTGATAATTTATAAATGATCTCTGAGGTATGAGCATGTTTCCTTGGCTTATTAAAACAAAAACCGGATTCTTTTGCACTATCATTCCAGTTTGAAGACCACTTTGTACCTAGTCTAAACCTATGATTGAAGTGATCGAGCATCTTAATCATTTTCTGTAAGTAGAGGCTTTGTTGAGGAAATCAGTCTCCCCACCATTCCACTACATTTGGTAGCAAAGTCCCCCTCAAAGATTGATAATTTAGCATCAACATTAGGGAAGGAAAAGGGAAACACATGGTACTTACATGTCTAAATGAGATTTACCAAAGGATATCCTGTACAATTGAACAAGACCTCAAGGGTGCTGGGCTGGGAAAGGGTTTATGTATTTCTTCAAATCCATCGAGGTGGTGATGTGGTAGTTCTCAAAAATGGGTCCTCAGCTTTCCCCTTTTGTACAGAAAAAATCTCATTTTTGACCTGTTTTAGGGATGCTCCCTCCTTTAATGGGCTCTAGGGTGTTGATTTGTGGGGAACGATATGTTATCTATACTTTGAGAACTACACTTAAGAATCTTCAGGCATTATAATTGGTCCAGGGAAATGATAATATAAATTTAAAGTATTTCATACTTTACTTGAGGCTGAATAACAACAGGGATACAGAAGATCTTACCTATGATCGCATGGGCTATAGGGCCATTGAACTAGATATACATTTATAAATTTATAATAGAGAAACAGAGGGAGAGAAATAGGGGAGAATGCAAAGGAAAATAAAAAGCAATTCAAATCACAGAGGTATATAGGATAGTCTCTAATGGGTATGAGTTTTTCCAGAGAATTCCAGGCCTCCAAACTACCTGACCAGTGCTTAGAGGATGATCTTGAGTTGGTCTCTCAAGTGAGGATCTCAGGTCCATTGATGTGAATTGTTGATAGCTCTTTCCTTTGAGATTCTACAAAGGAATGTTAGCTTAGATTTTAAAGGGCAGGGAGGATAAACTTCCATTACAAAAAGATCCTAACATGGAGGGAAAGATCTCAACTACAGTATTATATACATAGATTTGGAATGGGAAGGGATCTCAGAGTCCATCTAGCCCAACTCCCTCATTTTTTACAGATAAAGAAACCCCAAAGCCAAGGGAGTTTAAATAATTTGCTCAAGGTCTCATAGGTAGAATCAGAGGGAGAATTTGAACCCAGGTCATACCTCCTTCTGCATATATACTCATAGGCTTGGATAGAAGACTGATTACCCCTAACTCACTATTTATTATTCTTTAATACTTTCACTAGTCCTCTTTTCTGTCCCTCAACCATGGCACCAGTTTAAATACTCTATCATTATTCTATCTCATCCCCAAACTACTTCAAATTCATTTTTTATTGTATTAGCAAATTCCTTTAAAAATATTTTTCACTTAGTATTTTATTTTTTCCCTAATTACATGTGAAAACAATTTTTAACATTCATTTCAAAAATTTTGAGTTCCAAATTCCTTCCTTCTCTCCACACCCCCTTCACTGAGAAAGCAAGCAATTTGATATAGATTATACATATGTAGTCAGGCAAAACATATTTCCATATTACAACATATTTACTATGTTGTAAAAGAAAACAGATCAAAAACCCCCAATAAAAATAAAGTAAAGGAGTATGCTTCAATCTGTATGCAGACGCCATCGGTTCTTTCTCTGGGAATTTTAGCATTTTTCATCATAAGTCCTTGAGAGCTTTCTTGGATCATTGTATTGCTGAGAAGAGCTAAGTCAATTACAGTTACAATATTACAATCTTACAATATTGCTGTTACTTGGTACACAGTACATTTCACTTTGCATCAGTTCATGTAGGTCTTTCCAGCTTTTTCTGATAGCATCTTGTATTAGAAAACTCCTGATGAAAAACATCCTCTGTCTATGCAGATAAATACCTCCTCTGCAATTAATGTCTTGAAGAGTTGCCTAGGGACACTCCAAGTTTCAGGGGTTTACCACAGATAGTATACATCAAAGGCGGGGCTTGAATGTAAGAGTTCCTGACTATAAAGCTGGCTTTCCATGTACTATTCCACAGCATCTTTCCTGGTCTACTCTGAGATCATAGATAATACACATAAACATCATAATATGTAGCAAATAGCAGGGAAAACCACATAGGAGCACAGTTTTAAAGCTCAAAGGGACCTCAGAGGCCATCTACTTAAATTTTCTCATTTTACAATTGAGAAAACTGAGACTCAGAGAAATTAAGTGACTTATCCAAGGTTACAGTATGGTTAATAAATGGCAGAGCCAGGATCTAAAGCTACATTCTCTGATTCCAAATCCAGCACTCTTTCTTTTTTTTTTTTAATTTAAATTTATTTATTTAACACATTTAGTTTTCAGCATTGATTTTCACAAGAGTTTGAATTACAAATTTTCTCCCCATTTCTACCCTCCCCCCCACTCCAAGATGGCATATATTCTGGTTGTTCTGTTCCCCAGTCAGCCCTCCCCTCTGTCACCCCACTCCCCTCCCATCCCCTTTTCCCTTCCTTTCTTGTAGGGCAAGATAAATTCCTATGCCCCATTGCCTGTGTATCTTATTTTCTAGTTGCATGCAAAAACTTTTTTTTTTGTTTTTGAACATCTGTTTTTAAAACTTTGAGTTCCAAATTCTCTCCCCTCTTCCCTTCCCACCCATGCTCCCTAAGAAGTCAAGCAATTCAACATAGGGCACATGTGTATCATTATGTATAACCATTCCACAACACTCATGTTGTGAAAGACTAACTATATTTTGCTCCTTCCCAACCCATCCCCCTTTATTAAATTTTCTCCCTTCACCCTGTCCCCTTTTGAAAGTGTTTGTTTTTGATTACCTCCACCCCCATCTGCCCTCCTTTCTATCATCCCCCCCCCTTTTTTATCTTCTTCCCTCTTCTTTCCTGTGGGGTAAGATACCCAATTGGGTATGTATGGTATTCCCTCCTCAGGCCAAATCTGATGAGAGCAAGGTTCACTCATTCCCCCCTCACCTGCCCTCTCCCCTCCTCCCACAGAACTGCTTCCTCTTGCCACCTTTTTGTGAGATAATCCACCCCATTCTATCTCTCCCTATCTCCCTCTCTCAGTATGTTCCTCTCTCATCCCTTAATTTTATTTTATTTCTTTTAGATATCTTCCCTTCATCTTCAACTCACCTTGTGCCCGCTCTCTCTATGTCTCTCTCTGTCTCTCTCTCTCTTTATATATATATATATATATATATATATATATATATATATATATATATATATATATATATATACATAGATATATACATACATACACATTCACTTATATATATATACATAAACATATATACATATATATATATATGCATATTCCCTTCAGCTACCCTAATACTGAGGTCTCATGAATCATACACATCATCTTTCCATGTAGGAATGTAAACAAAACAGTTCAACTTTAGTGAGTCCCTTGCAATTTCTTTTTCTTGTTCTTTTTCTTGATTACCTTTTCATGCTTCTCTTGATTCTTGTGTTTCAAAGTCAAATTTTCTATTCAGCTCTGGTCTTTTCACTCAGAAAGCTTGAAAGTCCTCTATTTTATTGAAAATCCATATTTTGCCTTGGAGCATGATACTCAGTTTTGCTGGGTAGGTGATTCTAGGTTTTAATCCTAGCTCCATTGACCTCCAGAATATCGTATTCCAAGCCCTTCGATCTCTTAATGTAGAAGCTTCCACGTCTTGGGTTATTCTGATTGGGTTTCCACAATACTCAAATTGTTTCTTTCTGGCTGCTTGCAGTATTTTCTCCTTGATCTGGGAGCTCTGGAATTTGGCGACAATATTCCTAGGAGATTTCTTTTTGGCATCTATTTGAGGAGGTGATTGATGGATTCTTTCAATTTCTATTTTGCCCTGTGGCTCTAGAATATCAGGGCAGTTCTCCTTGATTATTTCTTGAAAGATGGTATCTAGGCTCTTTTTTTGATCATGGCTTTCAGGTAGTCCAATAATTTTTAAATTATCTCTCCTGGATCTATTTTCCAGGTCAGTGGTTTTTCCAAGGAGATATTTCACATTGTCTTCCATTTTTTCATTCCTTTGGTTCTGTTTTATAATATCTTGATTTCTCATCAAGTCACTAGCTTCCACTTGCTCCAATCTAATTTTTAAAGTAGTATTTTCTTCAGTGGTCTTTTGGACCTCCTTTTCCATTTGGCTAATTCTGCCTTTCAAGGCATTCTTCTCCTCATTGGCTTTTTGGAGCTCTTTTGCCATTTGAGTTAGTCTATTTTTTAAGGTGTTGTTTTCTTCAGTGTATTTTTCAGTATTTTTTGGGGTCTCCCTTAGCAAGTCATTGACTTGTTTTTCATGGTTTTCTCACATCCTTCTCATTTCTCTTCCCAATTTTTCCTCTACTTCTCTAACTTGCTTTTCCAAATCCTTTTTGTGCTCTTCCATGGCCTGGGACTAGTTCATGTTTTTCTTGGAGGTTTCTGCTGTAGGTTCTTTGACTTTGTTAACTTCTGTCTGTATGTTTTGGTCTTCTTTGTCACCAAAGAAAGAATCCAAAGTCTGAGACTGAATCTGGGTGCGTTTTCGCTGCCTGGCCATATTCCCAACCAACTAACTTGACCCTTGAGTTTTTCAGTGGGGTATGACTGCTTGTAGGCTAAAGAGTTCTATGTTCCATGTTTGGGGGGGATGTGCCAGCTCTGCCACACCAGCACTGCTCCTTCCCCAAGAACCCCCAACCTTGACTGGGCTTAAATCTTCATCAGGCTGTGCACTCCTGCTCTGATCCGCCACTTAATTCCTCCCACCACGTGGGCCTGGGGCCGGAAGCAACTGCAGCTGTAGCTGCCCCACCTCCGCTGCCCCCGGGGCTGGTAGCCGAACCGTGAACTCCTTCCACTCCCGCAGATTTTCCCACTAACCTTCTCCGCTGTTGGTGTTTGTGGGTTGAGAAGTCTGGTAACTGCCGCAGCTCACTGATTCGGGGTGGTAGGGCACATTCTGCCTGGTCTGGTTGGTCCGTGCTGCTCACGCTGTGCTCTGCTCCGCTCTGCTCCCAGCTCCCAGCTCCCAGCTCCCCAGCTCCCAGCTCCCAGCTCCATGTGGGATAGACCTCACCCAGAGACCATCCAGGCTGTCCTGGGCTGGAGCCCTGCTTCCCTCTGCTGTTTTGTGGGTTCTGCCATTCTAGAATTGGCTCAGAGCCATTTTTTATAGGTTTTTGGAGGGACTCGGCAGGGAGCTCACGCTAGTCCCTGCTTTCCAGCTGCCATCTTGGCTCCGCCCCCCCGCACTCTTTCCCATTCCACCACAATGCCTCAAGAGAATGAGAAGATTTAAAAAGACATTTACATGCTACAGGGAAATTATCTTTCATAGAATCGACTGGGCTCTAACTTGTGAAAGATAAAAGAAAAGTGAGGATTTAAGCATATGCCCCATTCCAGAGGCGGAAGGAGGTGATGAGGAAGAAACCTTGGTTTAGACAGCTTCTCATGCTAGCCATCAGATGCTGCTATTGAGCTGCGACTGCTTATTTAATGCATTAAAACAAGACAAAAAAAACCATCATAGAGTATGCTCTGTGTTGAGCTGTTGCGGGGAATGTGTGTGTGTGTGTGTGTGTGTGTGTGTGTGTGTGCGCGCATGCGTGTGTATGTGTGTGTGTTCATTGGGAAATTAAGTAAGGTCTAGTGTGTTTTCAGTGTTGGTGAGCCCAGACCAACTATACATAGTATGAGATATTTCCAAGTGAGCCCCAGTTTAGTTGGGAAAATAAGAAAGACTGTGTTAAGTGCCATAATACAGGTCATGAACAAAGGATTATGGGAGTTGAGGCAGGAAAATATAAATTCTGACTAGGGGAGAAGAGAAAGGGGCAGAACTGATTGGGAGGGGAACATATTACAATAGTGGTATTTTAAAAAATGATGTTGATTAACTGAAAGAAGATTTTTGTTTCAAATAAACTGTGTTTTGTATTTGTTTGCATGCCTGGCTAAAACAGTTGTCAGAGGAAATGACCGATTTTAAACAAATTCTATAGGCTCTCAAATTTTAAACAAAACTAGGAATCCTTTCTGGTCTTAACTAATTACCCCTTGTATAAAATAGAGGGAGTGAGGGACTAAATTATCTTAAAGAGATTTCTTCCTACTTGAAAATTTTGATCCCTATACTTTTATTATTCATAAAAATGTCTGTACTATTCAATGTATTATCATGAAACAAAATTAGAACTAATTTTAAATAGATTTCACTGCTATAGAACTAGAAATATCAAAAGCAATTTATTTTCTTCTGAGAATGTTTGTATTTATTTGTTATTTTTAAATTTACCCCACTTTATCACATTGATTTCATCTGAGCTATAATAATGTCCTTTAATTTTTTATGTGATGATATTGAGCGAAGTATGTTGTTAACAGAATCATTAATTTTAGGAAAAGAAAAGAAAACAGACCAAAAAGAGAATGATGAAAATAAACAGAAAGACATGCATATTTACAGTATTTACAGTGCCTTTGGTCCAATGTCAATTAAGAAAGAAACAACAAAACAGAAGCCTGTGTAGCCTCCTGTAGAACATTGTGAAAAAGTGTGAAGGATGCTGGATTTAGATTCAGCAGAATTGGATTTGAAACCCAGCTCTGTTTCTTAGCACTTATGATGACCTCAGTTTTTCCATCTATAAAACAGAGATAACCATTCTTGAATTACACACTTCATAAGAGACACTCGATGGAGATCACGTGTGTGTGAAATGTTGTATAAATGACAATTATTCTTGCTATTTTGGACTGCTTCAAACAGAGCCATGATGGGAACTTTTGAACTTTGGGCAAGGCAAGCAGCACAAACAGCACCCTCATTTCTGGGTTGGGATAGGACACTATTCCATGAAGGGAAAGCCCAAGACACGATCAAGCTGGTCTGGGGAGGTTGTCTATCCCCTAAACCACAGAGAAAGAAGTAGTGTAGAAGAAAAACTCAGCACTCTGCCTTTATTTAGCCAATTTCTATCAGAGACAATTTAGCACTTATTAGCATTGCTCCTGAGAGAGGAGAGAGACAGACAGACAGAGAGATAGAGAGAGAGAAAGAGAGAGAGACAGAGAGACAGAGAGAGGAGATAGAGACAGAGATAGAGAGTTAGAGATAGAGAGAGACAGTGACAGAGACAGAGAGATAGAGACAGAGAGAGACAGAGACAGAGAGAAAGAGACAGAGAGAGATGGAGATGGAGACAGAGACAGAGAGATAGACAGAGACAGAGAGATAGAGAGAGACACACACAGAGAGAGACAGACAGACAGAGAGATACAAATGGGCAGAGTTTTCCCTTGCTTATTTTAAAAAATCTGTCATAACGGATGTCTTTTTACATTTTATAATGTGCAAGACACAAAAGGAAAAATTCCACAGGAATCTTAAAACAAGGGTACGGAGTCTAATTTAGGATTTTTTGTTTACTTAAAAAGAACAACAGTGATATTAATATTTGAATATGATATACTTGGATATGATCTGTGTTCTTGGAAAACTAAGGTTGGGTACAAGATGTAGGAAAAGGGTCACTCCTTTGATTTAGTCTAAGATAAAACTAAGGTATATTTTAAAAAGTTCCTGATGTTTCATTCTTAGATGACAAACATTTACAGATTACCCCTACTTCCTGAGAGTTCTCTTGTAATGAAATAAAACAGTTAAGTAAATCTAATCACAGTCAGTGACCTCATCTGAAAGGGCATGTAGCATCTCATATCTATAGCACATATCCCCACTCTACTTAAAATAATTAATATAAGTCTATTTTCTCTCCCTCACACCTTCTACCCCATTAGAAAAATAAAAGAAAATGCCATATAAAAGTTTGAAAAAACCTTAAAGATCATCTAGTCCAACTCCTTTATTTTATAAGGAAACTAATTTTACAGAGAAGGAAATGAGATGATAGAGAAGAAAAATGCTTCAGGTCATAGAATAATGCTGAGCTGAAATAAATTTGAATAGAACACATGTCTTGTAGACTCATAGTCTATCAGAGCTAGAAGGCCTTAGCAGTATCTTATCAGAAGCCCTTGGTTTATTCATCTCTTTCTAAAGTTTAAACTTTTTTCCTCTATATTATCATAAACTTAACAATCACAAACATTCCATAACACAACATAATGTAACATAATAAATACGACATAACAAACACAAGTATTTCAAGATAGAAAGAAGAAAGGCAAAAAAAAACGATGCAGGAAAATGTGACCTTTTATATTTAGGTCATAAGGAAAAGGAAATGGCAAACCACTCTATTATCTTTGCCAAGAAAGCCCCAAATGGGGTCACAAAGAGTCAGACACGACCAAAAAGGACTGAATAACAGCAATAACATCCATTTCGAGGTAACCATGCTCCTAGGTTCAAGTTGTTTGTTTAAATCTAATTTCTGTCAAACTGCTTTTCAATTTTCCCACCAGTTTTTGTCATTTATTTAGTCCTTACCTGAGTAGTTGGTGCTCTTGGGTGTCCTGAATACTTCGACACTATTTGGGGCCGCTAGGTGGTGCCATAGCACATAAGAGTGCTGGGTCTGGAGTCATGAAGACTCGTCTTCCTGAGTTCAATTCAGACACTTATTAGCTGTGTGACCCTGTGCAAGTCACTTAACCCTGTTTGCCTCAGTTTCCTCATCTGTAAAATGAACTGGAGAAGGAAATGGCAGACCATTCCAGTATCTTTGCCAAGAAAACCCCAAATGGAGTTACAGAGAGTCAGAAATGGCTAAACAACATACCATTTGTTTGATTTGCAGTCTTGTTTATTTTATATTTTTCATTGATCAACATTTCTATTTTATAATCTGAGACCTGGGACTGCTAGACTCCCATCTTCTAAACTCCCCATTTTAAAGAGAAGTAGAATGTTAGGGCAGTGACTTGAACCCAATTCCCTGACTCCCAAGCTTGCACAATTTTAGCCACATTGTTGAAATTTGCCTTCCCCTGGGGGTGACAAATCTATCTTTATCAGATTTCTCCCAGTCTTATGACTTAGGATAAGCAGCTAAGAAGGGTGGGGGGAATCCCTTTGCCCTTTCATGCACTCATAGCACCAAGCTCAATCCCCTCCCATCCCAACCCCATCCATCACTACTTAGAGAGTTTAAACAGCTTGGCAGGGGAAAGCTTCCTGGGAAATACAAGTCTCATAGATGAGAAAGGCTGAGACATTAACAAGAAACCAGAGCCATCCAGCAGGGAATGAAGAGCTGACTCCTTTGGGCCACCTGAAGTATTCCTTCTTCCAGTCAGTCAGGGTTGACTGTGCTGAAACTACAGAGAATACTTAGACTTGGGGAAACATTTCACCTTCTCTAGAGCAGCTCAACCTCTGTCCCCAAGAAGGCTCCAAATCCCTGATATATTCCTCTCTTTTCAACTTGGTTCTCTTACCTAAAAACCAAATTCATCTCAGGACTTACCAACAGGCCCCTGTTGCTTCTTTCTTCCATAGAAGAATACAATCACTGTCAGCAAAATTTAAAATTCCCTGTTCTGGGATAAATTTCCCTGAATATGGTACATAGAAGAATGGAACATTGGCTGACTGTGTGACTTAGTGGATGGAGAGTTCAATTTAGAGTAAGGAGGATGTGTGTTCAAGTCTTGTCTCAGAGACATACTAGCCATGTAACAATTGCCAAGTCTCTTAACTGCTCACTCCCCTCAGACAAATATGCAACACTGTAAGTTACACAGTAGTTGCTGACCTAGAATCTGAAAGAAATTACAGGTCTATTACATGAACTAATGCTGAGTGAAGTGAGCAGAACCAGGAGAATGTTGTACACAGTAACAACAACATTGTGCAATGACCAACTTAGATAGAAAGACTCATGATGGAAAATGCTATCCGCATCCAGAGGAAGAACTATGGAATCTGACTGCAGATTGAAGCAGATTATTTTCTCATTTTTTCCCTTCTTATGGTTTTTCTCTTCTGTTCTGATTCTTCTTTCACAACATGACTAATGTGGAAAAATGTTTAGTATGATTGTACATGAAAGAAAAAAGAAATTACAGGTCTATTTGAGACAAATAAATGTCATTATTATGAGTGTATAAGAACTGAAGGATTGGGAGAGTCTTGAGGGGAAAATGTTTTCAATTTCTTTCTATTTCATTCCATTTAAAGTTACTGTATACATTATTAAATATTTGGGAATTTACCTGCCAAAACAAACCCAGGAACTATATGAACACAAGTACAAAACATTTTTTCACGCAAATAAGGTCAGATCTAAATAATTGGAAAAAAATATCAGTTGTTCATGGGTAGGCTGAGCTAACATAATAAAAATGACAACCTAAATTAAATTACTTACTCAGGGCCATACCAATCAAACTACCCAAAAATTATTTTATAGAGCTAGAAAAAACAATAACAAACTTCATCTGGAAGAACAAAAGGTCCAGAACATCAAGCAAAGTAATGAAAAGAAATGCAAGGGAAAGTGGCCTAGCTGTACCAGATCTGAAATTGTATTATAAAGCAGCAATCATCAAAACTACTTGGTACTGGCTAAGAAATAGAGGGGTGGATCAGTGGAATAGGTTGGATACACAAGACACAACAGTCAATGACTATAGTAATCTACTGTTTGATAAATCCAAAGACTCCAGCTTCTGGGATAAGAACTCACTATTTAATTAAAATAGTGCTGGGAAAACTGGGAAATAGTATGGCAGAAACTAGGGATAGATCAACAACTTTTTTTTTGGAGGGGGGAAGGCATGGCAGTTGGGGTTAAGTGACTTGCCCAGGGTTACACAACTAGTGTGTCAAGTGTCTGAGTCTGGATTTGAACTCAGGTCCTCCTGACTACAGGGCCAGTGCTCTACTCACTGTGCCACCTAGCTGCCCCAGATCAACATCTTACACCCTATACCAAGATAAAGTCAAAATGGGTACATGATTTAGACCAGGGCTGTGCAAAGTGCGATTTATACGGCCTGCCTACAAGCATAGAAATTTACATAAATGCTTTAGTAAATGAAGCCAAGCTACCGCAGAGCTCTCATTAAAATGGCAAATCAAAATACATTGTCTATTGTTTCAACAAAAACCTAAGGTTGGACCAGTCCTGATAGTTTACCTGTCAGATCTATGGAGAAGGGAAGAATTTATGACCAAACAAGAGATAGAAAACATTATAAAATGCAAAATGGATGATTTTGATTACATTAAATTGAAAACTTTTTGCACAAACAAAGTCAATGCAACCAAGAAGGGAAGCCGAAAGCTGGGAAACAATTTTTACAGCCAGTGTTTCTGTTAAAGACCTCATTTCTAAAATATAGAGAGAAATGAGTCGAATTTATAAGAGTACAAGTCATTCCCCAATTGATAGTCAAAGGATATGAACGGGCTATCTATAGTTATATGAAAAAATGTTTTAAATCACTATTGATTAGAGAAATGCAAATCAAAACAACTCTTAGGTACCACATCTCTCTTGTCAGATTGTCTAACATGACAAAACAGGAAAATGATAAATTTTGCAGAAGATGTGGGAAAATTGGAACATTAATGCATTGTTGGTGGAGTTGTGAACTGATCCAACCATTCTGGAGAGCAATTTGGAACTATGTCCCAGCAATATTACTTCTAGGTCTGTATCCCAAAGAGAACCCACATGTACAAAAATATTTTTAGCAGCTCTTTTTGTGGTGGCAAAGAACTGGAAATTGAAGGGATGTCTATCACTTGGGGAATGGTTGAACAAATTGTGGTATGTGTAATGGAATGTGGAATGTAATGGAATACTATTGTATTATAAGTAATGATGAGCAGGTGGACTTCAGAAAAACCCGGAAAGATTTATATGAACTGATGCTGAGTGAAATGAGCAGAACCAGGAGAACATTGTATTCAGTCACAGCCACATTATGCCATGCCTGACCTTGATAGACTTATCTCTTCTCAGCAATGCAAGGATCTAAGACAACTCCAAAAGACTCATGATGGAAAATGCTGTCCACGTCCAGAAAAAGAACTTTGGAGTCTGAATGCAGATGGAAGCATACTATTTTCTTTTTTTTGTTTTGTTTTGTTTCTTCTTTTGCATGGTTCCTTCCATTAGTATTAATTCTTCTTTACATTATGACTAATGTGAAAATATGTTTAATATGAATGTATAAGTGGAGCCTATATCAGATTGCACACTATCTTGGGGAGAGGGGAGGAGAAGGTGGGAGGGGAATTAAAAACTCAAAATCTTATGGAAATGAATGTTGAAAACTAAAAATAAATAAATTATATATATGTGTGTGTGTGCGTGCATATATATATGTTTATATGTATATTTAAAACCATTTAAAACTTTAAAAAATTTCTTTCTATTTCAACTACAGACAAATGACAAAATGCCTGGGCAGCCTGAATAGGATTTCCTGATTATTCAGTTTAGAATATGACTTAGTGTTATTTTTATATTTGAGGAAATAATTGAAAATAGAACTATAACTAGAATTTTTACCTCCTATTATTTCAATCAATCAATAAGAAGTTATTGAGCACTTACCATGAGCCAGTAATTGTGTTAAAGGAAGGACAAAAGAGCCTGGCTATCAAGGCCATCACATTCTAACAAGAGAGAGAAAAAATATACATCTATTATATACACAGTGCAAATGGAAGGTAATCTCACAGAAAAGGCACTGGAGGTCAGGGGTACTAGGGAAGGCTTCCTACACAGAGTAGGAGTTGGCTTGACTCCTGAAGAAAGCCAAGAGGCAGATATGGGGAGAAAGAGCACACCGGGAATGGAGCATCCAGTGAGAGGGCATGAAGTGGAGAGATGGAACATTGTGTGTGAGGAAGAGGAAAAATGGTCTATACTGCTGGATTGTTGAGATTGGAGGGGAGGAAAGAACAAGAGGACTGGAAGTGGACTGTAACGGTGACTACTCTGGCCCCGCAGAGTTACCTGAAGGCCAGGTATGTTACATTTTAGCCCTCCCCCAGGGTTTTCCACTGCTTTTAACAGAATTGAGGGGTGTCTTGTTTTGGCCGTTGGCTCAAGATCTCACAGATTGTGCTCCCCCAATTTTAAGGGTCTCCTAGCACCCCACTTTCATTTAGTCACTTAACAGTCAGATTAGCCTTTACAAAGGAACATTTATTTCAAAGGTATAGCAAGAACAAGCACACAAACTTTGACTTCTAACACCTGATGACATAATCTTCCCTTTTTTAAACCACTTCAGTTTCTGGGGAGGAGAAGTTACAGTTTGACTCAGTTTCTTTATAGCATATTCCTATCAAGGTCCAAATCCAAAGAGCCACACACACTCCTGCCTAACTGTTGTCTCAGCACCCTGGCTTCTGAGGACTTCCATGGTAGGCTGGCAGCAACGTCTGCCCTGGCATCCTGGCTCCAAGGTCTGCGTGGCTTGAGCTCCCCAGTCTGGGGACCCCTTCACCTGTACCTAGAACTAAAAAGGACAAATAAAATGGACAAAAATCCAAGTTTGTTTCTTAAGGTCACAGGGCTTAAAGTAGGGAAGTTGGGTCTTCCCCCCATACCTAGCTTAGTGCATGGAGCCTGTGCTTTGGATGAAGGAGACCTTCACATCCTGGATGCCACCAGGAAGACAGAATGATTGTCCCTCACTTAGGTAGATTTAAAGATGCAGCCACTTCTGGCTAAACAGCCAATGGAAAGAGGGTAATTCTCCCACTACATGGCAAGGGAACACAGAATGTCTTTTTCCAGAAGGAGGTCCTTTACGACTCCCACATGGGTGCTTCTATCTTAGGTGGCCTGCGCATGTGTAAAGCTTGATTACAGTAGGAAGGGGCAAAGTTATAAATGGTTTTAAGAGCAAAGCAGAGGCTTTTACATTTGATCTGAGAGGCAATAGAGAATGACTGGAGCTCATTGAGTATTGAAGGGAGGCAAGGGGGAGCGGGTCAGAGCTGGCCTTTAGGAAAATCTTAGTAGCTTAGTGAAGGATAAATTGCAATGGGGAGAGAGGCAAGGAGACCAATCTGAAGTTTACTACAAAAGTCCAGGCATGAGGTGATGAAGACTTGCATCAGGGTAGCAGCTGTGTGAGCAGAAAGAAGGATATATATATATATATATATATATATACACACACATATATACACTATACACCTACACACACATATACACACACATATTTATGTATATCTGTGTATATATGTATATGTATGTATATATACCTATAAGACATCTCATAAAAGTAGAAACTCTAACATATAGCAATAGATTGGGTATGTGGAGTGAGTGAGTGTGAGTGAGAAGTCAAGGATGATTTGGAAGTTGAAAGCCTAGATGACTAGGAAGCTTCTGGTGCTCTCCACAGTGACAAAGAAGTTTGGAAGAGGGCTAAAGTATATTGAGTTTGAGATGTCTATAGAATATCCAGATTGAGATGTCCAAAAGGCAAATGGTGTTGTGAGACTTACTGAATGAGTGGTTTTGCTATGAACTAGCCACTAAGAAGAGCACTTCCTGAACAGAACTTTGGCATCCTCATGTGCTTTATTGAAGATACTCTAAATGGCCAGAAGAGGTCTCTAGAGGACTAAAGTTGAAGGGGAATTTTCTGTTTTGTTTCTTGGTTTAGGTCTCCACCAGCTTGCATGTGCATCACTCGTAGGCTTATAGTCTCAGATCAGCTTGTGGAGTGGGTGGGTAGGATGCTAGCTCCCAAACAGCTTACAAGGGTTGCCACATGCAAGATGGAGTGTTGATCCAGATGGTCTAGTAGCACAAACAAAACTCACCAGCTTTCCCTTTATGTACAGAAAAGATCCTATCTCCAACACATGGCATTGAAGTTTAATCTTTTTGATTTATAGGGTAGTGAATATCATCAGATCAGAACATTCGTCTTTCTTGTCTCTACTCAGGAAGTGGAAATCTGTTATTCATAGGATTTAGGTACTAAAAAACAAACAAACAAAAAACTACTCCATTTGGGCTAAGGTTGTTATTGCTGTCATTTGGTTGTGTCATACTCTTTGCGAACCTATTTGGGGTTTTCTTGGCAAAGATACTGGAGTGGTTTGTCATTTCCTTCTCCAGCTCATTTTACAGATGAGGAAACTGAGGCAAGCAAGCAGGGTTAAGTGACCTGCCCAGGGTCACACAGCTAGTACGTATCTGAGGCTACATTTGAACTCAGGAAGATGAGTGTTCCTGACTCCAGGCCCAGCACTGTATACACTACCACCTAACTGCTCTTGGGCTGAGGTGGACATTATCCATGAAACTTTGGGGTTTTGAGGGATGGTTGTATAATAATATACCAACTACTTTACAAGGTTAGTCAAGGAATCAAAGTTTTGCAGAATTCCAACACATACTCCCCAAAGAATCAATACTTCAATGCAACAAATAAAAGATTCATTTACCTGAAAACCTCTAGTGAGCATGAAGTAGCTCTCATTCCACTTTTGTATTATTTTAATTGTTAGGAAATTTCGCCCCTCCGCCCCACCCTGATTTTGTCTAAATCTGTCTCTCTGCAACTTCTTTCCACTGCTCCTTGTTTTATCCTCTGAGACTAAATAAAATAAATCTAACCTTTTTCACATGACAGCCTTTCAAATACTTGGACAGCTACAATGCCCTTTCCCATCCCCTTTAATCCCTCCTACCACATGTACTTAGTGGTTTTTTTTAACATGCTAAGCACACCCATTTTAATGACAGGCTCAAAGTTATTCAACATCTTGGTCAGCCCTGCTTTGAATGTCTTACAACTTATCAAGTCCTTCTAAAATGCAATGGCCCAAAGGAAACATGCTTCTCTAGCTGTTGTCCGATCATGGCACACCTGCTAGAATCAAATGAAATCATGGAAAATGTCTAATTTAAACTATGATGTTGGTGATGGTGACGGTGATGATGATGATGATAATGATGTATACTCATGAAGAAAAATCTTACAGTAACTGGATGGTTTGGATTTTCCAGTTCTTGTCCATTTTACATGTGGTCATACAGGCATAATAATTTTTATAGAAACAATTTTCCCCATGGATTTTCTTTGTTTATTGGGTCCCATTTGCTTATTCCTTCGAAATTCTTTTCTCCTTAATTTATTTAAAATTTTTTTTGTCAATTTGTTTAGTGTCTTGATGGATCACCCCAACCATCATGATTTAGAAATAAAATTACTAATTATAACTAATACCAACCAATAGATACTTCCTCCTAGATCTGATCCTTAAATGAAAATGTAGCATTACATGCCCAATCTTTTGATCAAAAATAATTTACTCTTGAAAAATGGTAACTTCCTGTTTCTAAGTAAAGAGTCTCAATTAGCTTCCTATAAATGACATCATCCTTGAGCTATTGTGCAAAGGAAGCAAACACGTGGGGGTTACATCCTCATTTACTTACACATGATTTCTGAGATGTCAGTGAAAAAAGGTAAGTGAGTTTTTCTAAAGACTTACCTTTCTAAAGACCTACCACTTGAAGTTTGAACTTTCAAGTTAACTTTCACAGAAGGATAAAATTCCAGAATTGGAAGGCATCTCAAAGGTCATATTGTCTAATTTAACCTATATTCAAAGACAGTACATCTTTAATCTGAAGAGCATAAAAACAAAAATTGAAAAACATAGCATTACATCTGTATATATCTAATGGAAATATAGAGTTCTTTTTCACTGAGTGAAAGTTCTGGATTTGAAATCAAAAGATGTGGGTGTGAATCTTGGCTTTTCCACTTTACCACCTGTGTGGGCATGGACAAGTCCCTTTGTTGCAGTTTGGGCTCTGCCCACCCAAGGATGCCAAAAACTGTTGTGGTTTCATGATATGTCCTGGTGGAACCATCTCAAAGAATTTAGAGTCAGACCACCTCTCATCCAAGTATAGGCATTTATTGAGATTGACACCTCTCATGAAGTGGGATAAGTTCCAAGAAGAACCAGCAACTTCAGAGAAAGCAAGATGGATTTTTGTAGGGTAAAGATGCAATTACATAACAATTTATGAATATTAAAAAGGCAGGAGGGGTTTGTTAAGGGATTAAGTAATAGAGGAGAGGTCCCAGCCTCAGTGGACCGTGAATGCTGTTCTATAAGAAATATGAGTTCATGGACACACCCAATGGTGGGATTCAGTCAGTTTGCACCAGTGCAGCAGAACTGATACCTAATTTTATTTTATTTTATTTTATTTTATTTTATTTTACTTTTTTAATTTTTTAATTTTTTTATTTAATACATTTAGTTTTCAGCACTGGTTTTCACAAGAGTTTGAATTGCAAATTTTCTCCCCATTTCTACCCTCCCCCCCACTCTAAGATGGCATATATTCTGGTTGCCCTGTTTCCCAGTCAGCCCTCCCTTCAGTCACCCCACTCCCCTCTCATCCCCTTTTCCGTTCCTTTCTTGTAGGACAAGATAAATTTCTATGTCCCATTGCCTGGGTATCTTATTTTCTAGTTGCATGCAAAAACTTTTTTTTTGTTTTTGAACATCTGTTTTTAAAACTTTGAGTTCCAAATTCTCTCCCCTCTTCCCTTCCCACCCACCCTCCCTAAGAAGTCAAGCAATTCAACATAGGCCACATGTGTATCATTATGTATAACCCTCCCACAATACGCATGTTGTGAAAGACTCACTATATTTTGCTCCTTCCTAACCTATCCCCCTTTATTGAATTTTCTCCCTTGATCCTGTCCCCTTTTGAAAGTGTTTGTTTTTGATTACCTCTGCCCCCCACTGCCCTCCCTTCTATCATCCCCCCCCTTTTTTATCTTCTTCCTCCTTTTTTCCTGTGAGGTAAGAGATGAAATTGAGTATGTATGGTATTCCCTCCTCAGGTTAAATCTGATGAGAGCAAGATTCACTCATTCCCCCTCACCTGACTTCTCTTCTCTTCCTACAGAACTGCTTTTTCTTGCCATTTTTATGTGAGACAATTTACCCCATTCTATCTCTCCCTATCTCCCTCTCTCAATATATTCATTCCTCTCTCATCCCTTAATTTGATTTTATTTCTTTTAGATATCTTCCCTTCATCTTCAACTCACCCTGTGCCTGCTCTCTCTCTCTCTCTCTCTCTCTCTCTCTCTCTCTCTCTCTCTCCCCTCCCCCTATATATATATATATATACATATTATATATACACATACATATATATATATACATACACACACACACACACACACACACACACACATATATATATATATATATATATATATATATATATATATATATGCATATTCCCTTCAGCTACCCAAATACTGAGGTCTCATGAATCATACACATCATCTTTCCATGTAGGAATGTAAACAAAACAGTTCAACTTTAGTGAGTCCCTTGCAATTTCTTTTTCTTGTTCTTTTTCTTGATTACCCTTTCATGCTTCTCTTGATTCTTGTGTTTCAAAGTCAAATTTTCTATTCAGCTCTGGTCTTTTCACTGAGAAAGCTTGAAAGTCCTCTATTTTATTGAAAATCCACATTTTGCCTTGGAGCATGATACTCAGTTTTGCTGGGTAGGCAATTTCTGGTTTTAATTCTAGCTCCATTGACCTCCGGGATATCGTATTCCAAGCCCTTCAATCTCTTAATGTAGAAGCTGCTAGATCTTGGGTTATTCTGATTGTGTTTCCACAACACTCAAATTGTTTCTTTTTGGCTGTTTGCAGTATTTTCTCCTTGATCTGGGAGCTCAGGAATTTGGTGACAATATTCCTAGGAGATTTCTTTTTGGGATCTATTTGAGGAGGTGATCGATGGATTCTTTCAATTTCTATTTTGCCCTGTGGCTCTAGAATATCAGGGCAGTTCTCCTTGATAATTTCTTGAAAGATGGTATCTAGGCTCTTTTTTTGATCATGGCTTTCAGGTAGTCCAATAATTTTTAAATTATCTCTCCTGTATCTATTTTCCAGGTCAGTGGTTTTTCCAAGGAGATATTTTACATTGTCTTCCATTTTTTCATTCCTTTGGCTCTGTTTTATAATATCCTGATTTCTCATCAAGTCACTAGCTTCCACTTGCTCCAATCTAATTTTTAAAGTCGTATTTTCTTCAGTGGTCTTTTGAACCTCCTTTTCCATTTGGCTAATTCTGCCTTTCAAGGCATTCTTCTCCTCATTGGCTTTTTGGAGCTCTTTTGCCATTTGAGTTAGTCTATTTTTTAAGGTGTTGTTTTCTTCAGTGTATTTTTCAGTATTTTTTTGGGTCTCCTTTAGCAAGTCATTGATTGTTTTTCATGGTTTTCTCTCATCCTTCTCATTTCTCTTCCCAATTTTTCCTCTACTTCTCTAACTTGCTTTTCCAAATCCTTTCCGAGCTCTTCCATGGCCTGAGACCAGTTCATGTTTTTCTTGGAGGCTTTTGTTGTAGGCTCTTTGACTTTGTTGACTTCTTCTGTCTGTATGTTTTGGTCTTCTTTGTCACCAAAGAAAAATTCCAAAGTCTGAGACTGAATCTCGGTGCTTTTTCGCTGCCTGGCCATGTTCCCAGCCAACTAATTTGACCCTTGAGTTTTTCAGTGGGTTATGACTGCTTGTAGAGTTAAGATAACTATGTTCTAAGCTTGGAGGGATGCTCCAGCTCTGCCACACCAGTACTCCTCCTTCCCCAAGAACCCCCAACCTGGACTGGACTTAGATCTTCAGCAGGCTCTTCACTCCTGCTCTGATCTGTCACTTAATTCCTCCCACCACGTGGGCCTGGGGCCGAAAGCAACTGCAGTTGTAGTTCGGTAGCTGCCCCACCTCTGCTGCTCCCGGGGCGGTAGCCGAACCGAACTCCTTCCACTCCCGCAGCTTTTCCCACTAACCTTCTCTGTTGTCTTTGGTGTTTGTGGGTTGAGAAGTCTGGTAACTGCTGCAGCTCACTGATTCAGGGCGCTAGGGCACACTCTGCCCGGCTCCTAGTCTGGTTGGTCTGCACCGCCCACACTGGGCTCTGCTCCGCTCCACTCTGCTTCCAGCTCCTTGCGGGATAGACCTCACCCGGAGACCATCCAGGCTGTCCTGAGCTGGAGCCCTGCTTCTCTCTGCTATTTTGTGGGTTCTGCAGTTCTAGAATTGGTGCAGAGCCATTTTTATAGGTTTTTGGAGGGACTTGGAGGACAGCTCATGCTAGTCCCTGCTTTCCAGCTGCCATCTTGGCTCCGCCCCCCTCGGAATTTACATTTTATTCCCAATACCTAATTTTATGTTGAGTTTGGCGAACCCATTGTTAAAATGGCACTCACAATCAGGGTTCTCTCTAAGGTGGGTGCCTGGGCAGCCTCCCAATGTGGAAATCACAAATATATATTCCCTGCCCCCGCCCCCTCCAAAGGCAGCGCTGTGTTCTGGCCTGGAAATGGGGTCCAGGATGGAGGCACATGGGAAAGTGGGAATGCAGTAATGAGGTGCCAGCAGGAGATGGAAGGAGGAAGGGAAGGGGAGAGCCAGGCCCAGGATGGGAGGGCTGGCTACACCTCCAGCAAAAGCTGCCACCGCTGGAGCTGGGGGCAGGTGGTGGATACAGGGTGGGTGATAGCAGCAGCAGCAGAGGCTGCAGGCTTAGACCCTTCCCCCTCTGCTGCTCCCTCCCTCTCCATCTGCTCTCACCTGCCTAGCTGCTCTCACAGGGGTGGCAGCAAAGCTAGAGGGCTGAGACCATGTCTCTCAGTGTAAAGGTGACAAAAAGCAAGCAGTTACTTTGGCCTTCCTCCCAGGGCCTTCTGCCTCCTGCCTGCTTACCACTCCTACAGTACCTAGCAAGAGGAGGCAAAAGGCACTGACAGTGGAAGCCAAACAACACATGGCCTTCTCTGCCCCCACCCCACCCCCCACCCCTGCCCCTGACCACCACCACCCTCTGGTCTGGCCCTTACCAATCCCACTCTCTCCACCAGCACCCTCTCTGCTTCTTGTAATCAGCCTGCCTCTCTCTCCCTGGGCCTGAGCCCTGACCAGAGCTGGTCCCAATTGATCCTGATGGCTGAGGGACACTTGTGTCATGGAAATCAAGGATGCCAAGGGCTCAGAGGGAGTGTTCTGTGGGGGGGGGCACAGGAGGAGAGGGGCAGGGGGGAGACATGCTAAAAAGTCAGATTGTCCTTGGTGCCTTGGCCTTTTAGTATAACTAAAGCTGTTCAAAAAAACTCCAACTTAGTCCTGATGTCTCCAGGTCTCAGGATGGTGTTGGCTGACTCCTGGGAGAAGTCATTTCTGAGTCCATGGGTGCAAACACCCCATGTATACAACCCACCACAAGACCATTTTTTCTGAGCTGGTTCAGTACCTTATCACAAACACACTCACACCCACATACATAAACACACACATACACATGCACCAACATTTACTCACACACTTATACACACTCATACACACTCACAAACATACATCCACACACAGTCACAGAATCATATACATTCACATATGTTCACTTACACACTGACACGCATTCACACACACTCACACATATACAAGCTAACACACACTCACAGACTATACATATTCTCATACACACACACACATTCATACACATTCACTAACATTCACTCAATGGACATTAGGGCAGAGAACCGGTTGTTAATTTGTTTGAATCCCACCACTGGACACATCTATTGTTCTAGTGAGCAATGAGGCGAATATGAAGAAGTTAGAATATTGAGTGTGGGGGTGGGGTGAGTGGCTAGGTAGGGGCAGTGGGCCTGCTGTTCAGTGGGACCTATAAGGAAGTTAGAATATTGAGGCTGGGAATAGCTTTATTAGGATCCCATCACCTTCACTTTTCAATGCCCCCTCCCCAAAGATTTACTGGTGTGGTCTTTCAGTCTCCCTTGCTCCCTTATTCCCTCATTAGTGCTAACAGGGCCAAGACACATTCTCCATGCCAATTTGGGTTTGGGTTGTGACAACACATATAACATATATTTATTGACTATTTACATCCAAGACATTAAGGGGGAATTCAAAAATAAATTAAACCCGTTTTTTTCTCTCTCAAAAACCATATAATCTAGTAGAGGACATAAGATACTCTAACAAATTAATATAACACAAAATAGTATGTAATAAGCATGCATAGGGAAGCAGTACAGAGAAAATCACATCACATCACAGAGGGGAGAAAAGCAATCACTAGTAGAAATAATAAAATAAACTGGAATGTATAGAGAACTTCAAGATTTGCAAAACATTTTACACGTATTATCTCAGTTGATTATACAGTACACCATTTCATTTCCTTCTGCTTCCTAACAACAAACATGGGTACAGAGTATCCTGAGAACTTGTAGGAGGGAGAGATTGTTTCCTCATAGATTTTTTCCTATGGATCCAACTGAGTTTGAAGGCTGTGTGGAGGAGGGTAGTATTTGGGCTAGACTTCGAAGGGTTGCCTGGGATTTGAGCCAATGAATATCAGATAGAGGGACGTGATAGTATATCTACAATTCAATTCAACAAATATTTATGAAATGCCTACTATGCACAAGGAGCAGTGAGGGAGTGGTACTACGACAAAAATAAAACAGTCCTTATCTCAAGGAGCTTAGAAGGAAGGGTATAATATGCATAGAGGTTAGCGCAAAGTATAGGCAAAATAATAAAAAATATGATTTAAAGAGTGTTAACAATTGGGGTGTGGGGGTGAGGAGAGGTCACCATTCCATGGCCACCTGCATCACTCAGAACTCATTATGCATCCGAAGGTCTGAGTCCCTCATTGTTCCTCCCATCCACATAAGTGTCTCCTGGAAACAGAAGAGGTGAAGGATCAGAAAAGACATACAATATGAGCCTCACTTCTCCTCCCTTTTGGCCCCTTCAAGTCCTGCTCCCAGGTCATTCCTTCTCCACTAGGGACACGGACCTGTGCACTTGGGTTCTACATGTTGGGATGCAGTGGATGACCTTGGCTTCCTAAATTGAATGAATCTGGAGGAGAGAGCGAGGCTGATAACTTTGCACAGCTCTGACTTACTTAAATCCAGTTTACTGGCAAGTCAAGACATCGCCCTTGCCGTGTCATTGATCCTCTTCAGTAATGTAGGATGCATAACAGCAGGTTGGGGCAAGAAGACGGTGGCCTGAGGGGAGAGGCCATGGCTGTTAAAGAGACTGTTGACAGCAAAGGGATGAGAAAGTGAGATATTTGGGGGAAGACAGTGAATTGTCTAGTTTAGAAGGAGCAAAGGAGATTATATATATATATATATATATATATATATATATATATATATATGTATGTATGTATATATATACATACATATGTATACATACAGACACACCCCCACACACCCCCACACCCCACACCCCCCATCCCCCATATATATATATATGTGTGTGTGTGTGTGTGTGTGTGAGAGAGAGAGAGAGAGAGAGAGATAAGAGATGAAATATGGGTTTGGATTAGATTGTGGAAGGCATTGGAACGCCAGGCTAAAGCATTTGAGCTTTATTAGTAGGTAATAGATAGACATCAAAGGACTCTGATTAGAGGGATAACATGAGCACTGCCGTAAATTAGAAGTTTAATTTGACAATCGGGCATATGATAGGGAGGGAGAAGAGATTGTTAGGGGTGTTATTTAGTGAGATCATTGTAATGGTCCAGAAAGAGGCAACATGGCAATCAACTTTGGAAACAGAAATGAGGGAGATGATGATGATGACAATAATAATAATGATTATTACATAATAAATAAACTGGAAGGTTTACAAAGCATTGTGTGTGTGTCTGTGGGTGTGTAAAATATTTCATTTTCATAACAATCTAGGAATCAGGTACTATTATTATCCCCATTTTATATGAGGAAGCTGAGGCTTAGAGAGGTTGAGTGATTTGCTCAGGATCACAAAACTAGCAGCTAGATTCAAGGTGCAGGATGAGACACAGACTTTCAGATATGACCATTGTGTGAATTTGTTTTGCCTAACTATGTTTCAAGGTTGTTTTATTATTATTATTTTTTGTTTTATAATGCGGGGAGTTGGGGGAAGAGAGGGTGGAGGGACTGGGCAGTCTACAAAAAAAAAAGATCAGAAGAAGCATTTTTTTAAAGGAGAGACGAGAATAGGTGGAAGGCCAAAAGGAAATACAGACAAACAGAACTGCTTTGAAAGTGATATATTGAATTTCTTATATATTTAAAAGGAAAAGCTCTGTATGTAACAGAGATTTGTGGTGTCATTATAATCCTGTTTTTCCTTTCTATTGTATATATGAAATTGCTACTTGTATTTAGTGCTTCAGCTAAGAATAAAAGCAGAATTAAAGAAAAGAAATGAAAAGGAGAGGAAAGAAGGGAGAAAATATTACAGGGATAGAATAGCATGATGATTATTGACAGAATAAATAAAGAGAAGGCAAAGATCCTAAGATAATTCAGATTTTGGTGGTGGGTCACTGAAAAAACAAGGGAATATGAGAAGAAGAACAGGTTTGGGGGGAAAAAATCTAGTTTTTGATATTGTGAACTTGAGGTGAAAACATCCCTCACAGGTAGAAGTTTTTGGTAGTTAGTTGGAAATACATGTCTGAAAATCAGGAAAAAGATTTGGGCTTGAAGTGTAGTCATTTCCGGAATCTTGGAATATAATAAATTTCATTTTTATTATGTTATTTGGTGCTCAGGAGGCAGTCAGGAAGACCTGGGCTCAGACACTGACTCTGATCTATTTACTGTTGTGACCCTTGATCTCTCTGTGCTCCAGGAAATGCTCTGACTCCTACATTGCAAACCCACATTAATAGAAGGAATTTCCTCATTGGGAATTCCCTGTTCCAATGAAATCACAAGTGCATCCCCCAAAATCATTAGTGATACTGCCCTAGAGTTTTCTCTCTGTACATTATCTTTCCTGCATTTGTGTACCAGCACCACACTTTTCTCATAGAAAGAATTTGTTAAAGCTGTCTTTCTTCTCAAATTTTTCAAATAATTCACTTAAAAATCTGTGTCGATGGTTGTTTTTTTACCCCCCAGGGGGGAAGTTCATTTTGTTGTGATCATTTTCTGTCTGAAACCTAGTTGTTTAGAGTCTCTGTTTCCTGTTTTGTTAGTGAGGTTTTATAGGTTTATACACTTAATTTTTGTTTATGTTTTCAGTTTTCTTAGCACAAAATTGCGAATAGTGGCTTCTGACGACTTTATTTCTTCACCATTTATTGAAAATTTCTACTTGCCAATTTTGATCCAGGTAAGTTAATTTTCTTCTCTCTCTTTTTAAAAAATAAAACCAACTGATAATTTGTAATTTTTGTTTAACTTTAAAAATAGCTTGACTTCTTTAGCTTAATAGTCTTTTGTTTTTAATGTTGTTCATGTCTCTTTGGTTTTTAAAAATTTCTATTTTCAGCTTAAGGATGACTAATTTGTTGATTGTCTAGGGTTTTGTTTAAGTTGCATTAGTCATTATTCTTAATTTCTTTCCCTTTGGTTAATATCAGCTTTCAGAGGTAAATTTCAAATAAGAATTGCTTTGGCAATATATTATAAATTTTGGTATCTTGAATGAAAGAATTAATGAAAAAGTATATGTCAAGCAGTGTTTTAAACACAGGGGGTACACAAATAGAAAAATGGCAATATTCCTCATTTTCAAAGAACATACATTCTAATTGGAGAAGACAATACATAAAAGATTGCAGCTCAGCTTCAGGACAGATGGAAAAATGCAGAAGTCCTAATGGTTTAGTGGGACAGAGGGCAAAATCTTAGTAGGTCAGATGACAGTGCCAGGGTCTGCAGGACATAGGGGCAGGTAAGACAGTAAGGTCTAGAGGGTCATAGAAAGTAGTAGTAAGATAGATAATAATGCCTCGGGAGGGGAGGTCCTTTATCTCACTTTTCCCTACAAGCGTCACTCCTGACTCTCCGAATTTTCTGTCTTAAGCCCCAGAAATCTCTCTAATGTGGAAGCTCCCTCCACCCTTGAACTTCACACATTGAAAGTATCCTCTACCCCTTTAGCCTTTCCCTCTGATTGGTTGATTCCTCCCAGAACTTCCATTTTAAGGAGGATTTATATTTTCATTCCTCTCTAGGCTGTACTCCTGAATCTCTAGACTTCTCTACCATGGTGATGAATTAGGTTCTTTCATTTCTCTTACCCCTCGCCCCACCCCACCCCATTTTTAAGCTTCCCGTTATTTATTTTCTTCCACCATTAAAATGTAAGCTTTTCTAGGATTACAACCAAGAACCACCTACTCAGCAAAGCTGAGTATAATCCTTCAGGGGGGAAAATGGATATTCAGTGAAATAGAGGACTTTCAAGCATTCTTGGTGAAAAGACTAGAGCTAAATAGAAAATTTGACTTTCAAATACAAGACTCAAGAGAAAAATGAAAAGGTAAACAAGAAAGAGAAATCATAGGAGACTTAATAAGCTTAAATTGTTTACATTCCTACACGGGAAGATGACACTTGTAGCTCATAAGAACTTTCTCATTATTAGGACAATTAGAAAGAGTATGTATAGACAGAGGGCACAGGTATGAGTTGAATATGATGGGATGATATCTAAAAATAAAATTAAGGGATGAGAAAGAGGAATGCACTGGGAGAGAGGGCAAGGGAGAGGTAGAATGGAGTAAATTGTCTCACGTGAAAGAGGCAAGAAAGAGCTTTTACAGTGAAGGGGAAGATGGGGGAGGTGGCAGGGAAATGCTTAGGAATTCAGGGAATACTCTCATCAGAACTGTCTCAAAGGGAGAATAACATACCTACTCATTTGGGTATAGAAATCTATCCTACCTTTCAGGAAAGTAGTCAGGGAAAGGGATAAGAGAAGGGTGTGCTAATAGAAGGGAAAGCAGATTGGGGAAGGGGGTGATGAGAAGCAAAACACTTTTGAGGAGGGACAAGGTGAAAGGAGAGAGAGAATAGAGGGAAATACAGTTAGCAATTGCAACTATGAAAAAGTTTTTGAAGCAAGTTTCTCTGATAAAGGCCTCACTCTCAAATATATAGAGAAATGAGTCCAATTTATAAAAATAAGAGCCATTCTCCAACAGATAAATGATCAAAAAATATGAACAGTTAGTTTTCAGATAAAATAATCAAAACTATTTATAGCCATATAAAAGTGCCCTAAATCACTATTGATTGGAGAAATGCAAATTAAAACAATTCTGAGGGAATACCTCACACCTATATAGGACAGAAAAGGAAAATGACAAATGTTGGAGGGAATATGGGAAAATTGAGACACTAATGCCCTGTTGGTGGAGTTGTGAACTGTTTCAACCATTACTAGAGCAATTTGGAACTATGCTCAAAGGCTATAAAATCATGCGTATTCTTTGATCTAGCAATACCATTACTAGGTTTGTATCTCAAAGGAGATGAAAAAAAAACAAAAAGGAAAAGGACCTATATGTATAAAAATATTTATAACAGTTCTGTTTGGAGTGGCAAAGAATTGGAAATTGAGGGAATGGCCATCAATTGGGAAATGGCTGAACAAGTTGTGGTATATGATTGTGATGGAATACTATCTTACTCTAAAAAACAATGAACTAGATTCTCTCAGAAAAATCTGGAAAGACTTACATGAACTGATGCAAAGTGAAATGAGTAGAACCAGGAGAACATTGTATGTACACAGTAACAGCAATATGGTAAGATGATCAACTGTGAGTGACTTATCTATTCTTAGCAATGCAATGATCCATGACAACTCTGAAGGACTTAAGATGAAAAACGCTGTCCATCCCCAGAGAAAGAACTGATGGAGTCTGAATACAGATCAAAGTGTAATTTTTAAACTTTATTTTTCTTGAGTTTTTATTTTGGTCTATGTTTTTCTTTACAACATGACTAATATGGAAATGCATTTTGTATGACTACACACGTATAACCTATAGCAAATTGTTGGCCTTCTCAATGAGGGAGATTAGCAGGGAGGGTTAGAATCTGGAACTCAATTGTAAAAATAAATGTTGAAAATTGTTTTTATATGTCATTGGAGGGGAAAATGCTAAACATTGTAAATCTAAAAAAAAAAAGTAAGCTCCTTCAGAGCTGGTACTATTTTACTTCTGCTTGTATTTGCATTCCTGGGACTTAGAACACTGCATTATCTTGTTACTAAAAAAAAGTGCACTGGCTTGACGGAGTAGGACGGATATTGATATTCCTGTTTTTGAGAATGAATGGAGACTATTGAAAAAATGATGAGCTAAGCATGTAGCAAAAGCAAACACTGCATTTTTAAATCATCAAATGGTATCTAATAAAATAAAAATAAAAAGAAACAAAAAAAGAAATATCATGCCTAGTTCTTGGTACCACTTTTTAGGAAAGGTATTTAAAAGGTGGAACAATTCCAGAATTGGGTAACCAGAGGGAAATCATGCTACCTAAGGATTATTTGAAGGATCCTGGTATGTTTACCCTGGCAAAGAGAAAACTTTAGGGGCAACATGCTTAGAGTTTTCAAATGTTTAAGGGTTTGTCATGTTAAAGAGGGATTAGATTTATTCTTCTTGGTCCCAGAGCACAGAACTAGGACCCACGGGTGAAAGTTAAGAGGGGAAAATTTCAGTTCAATAAAAGAAACGAATTGTTTGGAAAGGAAGTGAGTTCCCTATGACTGGTGGCCCTTGAGCCAAAACACAACAGGATCACTGGTTGAAAATGTTGTTTTAGCAGGAATTAGTGCTTTGGTGTGGGTTTAATTAGATGACTTTTGAGATCCCTTTCAACTTTTGGACTCAAACTCAGAAGAGGCTTTCAGTTTTGCTTATGTCATCCTGAAAATTGTGAAGGGCAGGAGAATGTAAGTCAGTTTACAAAGAGGGGGGAAGCAAGTGGATGCGGTTAGAGGTCACAGTAGCTTCAAACTTTACTCATTGCCCAGCCTTAAGGTCCAATAATATAAGATATTCCAAGTGACTTAACACAGTGGTAAGCTATTAAAGCTTAAATACCGTTGTAACACCTTGTACATCCTGATTTCTCAGGGAATCAGTTGCCTTCCTTCCTGCAGGACCTGTATTGAAATCCCCAAAACCATGTTCTTCAAAGCATTTGGTATTTTTTGGATGATTTGTTTCATTAAAGTCACTTGATGGTCATAAAGTCCACCAGATTTAGGCTGAGCGGATACAAAGTAAACAACCATGCTTCCTCGGCAGATGTCAATTACTTATCCAACTTCAGAATAGCTGTAGTACTTTAAATTTAAAAACAAAACCCTGTTAGCACCTATGTACAGTATTCTGGTAACATGCTGGTATTTCTATCCACTGTAATTGATACTATTGGTGATAGATAATAATACTACCTTTGCCATATTTCTCTTTCATTTCCTCTTCTGGCCTTATTCCCTGCTCTGTCCCCCACCCACTGTTTTTCCCTTATATAATGGAACACACTGTCTCTTTATGTGGTATTAGGGAAAACAGCACCCAAAATGTTTTTTTTTAAGCTTTACACTCATATCTTCAGAAGTGGTTTAAATGCTTCCTGTTTGAAGACTAAGACAAATGTAAACATGGAGTATAAATTTCCGGAGGCTGACTATTAAGATCAATAGGAAAGTGTACCTATCTTTGATGAAACCCCCAAGGATAATACAGAAAAACCACCTCAGTCATATCTTGTTTAGGTTCAATAATAGGGCCCAAAGTGTGTTCCCGTATAATAAAAAAGAAACCACTTAGAAAGAAGCCTAACCATTAAAAGATACTTAACTTTTTAAAAGCTTTTACAAAGGGATATTTTATTCAAAATTATGGCTGTAACAAATATAAAACATTTTTTCCCACCCCAAATATTTAGGGAGGGGCACACTCTTCCTTATATTACTTCCACTTCTAGGGGAGAGAACCCAACATTTACTTTCCTATATAGCACTGATTCCATCAAGTTCATATTCATATGCTGCATGATTTTTGGATAAAACTTGATCTCAGCTTCCACTGGCCTGGGTTTAGAAAATCACTCTTTGTTTAATGCTGATGTTAGAAAGGATAAAGTGTGTCCTCCACAGAAAGGAACATCTGGGAGTCACGTGATTAGAAGAGAGTGCTGAGAAAAGAAGAAACAATTCTCAGAAGTAGAACTGTAGTTCAAAGTATGGCGAAGGGTAAGCGAGACCTGAAATAGGCATGCTTAATAGCTTCATGTATAGTAACTGACACACCCTACATAAAATTAGAGCCTCATTATCTGTACATGCATCCCATGACTGGGAGGGAGATCATGTCAAGGAGCAATACGTAATGGCAATATATGGGAGATTGTAACCCGGAAGATCTGGGACCAATTCCAGCTCTGAAGGGATGGACCAGGAATGATTAACCTTATAAAAGCATGCTTTGCTTCTGTGTCTTGGCCCCTGTGCATTCCAGCATAGGTGGCCTGCCTCTCAAGAGTCGCAATAAATCTTTCCTTCACTCACTCCTGTATTTTATTTATGGACACTTCCAACACTGGGCTGGCTTCAACAAAATGTTGCTATGGCCTCATGATGACCTTTTGAACCTACTACAGTATAAGACTCTATTCCTTTCACCTAGCATGGAAGAGAACAAATGAAAAGATTGAGGACAGAGATTGGGACCACGTGGCTTCAGACAGGGAGAGGCCCTAAGCTCTCCTCATTTACCACGTGGTATCTCACCAGACAACTTTGGCAAAGGAGTCATTAAGATTCCCCAAGAATAAATGAGGCAAAAAAGTCCATGACTGATGCTAGGAGGCTTTCTTTTTTGAAGACCTTTAAAACCAATTAGAGAGCCTCCCTTCACCAAATGGTTAGCTGACAAACTGATGAGGTGCTTGGGTGCCTGCGCTTGGACCCCAGTTCCAAAATCACATTTCTCCCTAGCCTCAAAACACTGTCCCTAGCAGTTTCTCTCTAGCAAAACAGGACAACATGCCCTAGCAAAATGTTTATCTCTCTTCCTAATACACTAGCCAGCTGCATCTATAGAGTTTATTAGTTTGAACCAGCAGTGTATTGGCTGGACTGGCTGTGTACTAGGTCATAGAGATATTTACTACTCACTGACCTATATGCATCCTAAACTTAGATATATGTATACTCCTTTATGTTTATCTTGTCTAATAAGATATTGACGGAAGGAGCCTGGGTATTTCCCAGTCAGGCTTAGTGACATTTAAGGCCTAAAACCATACCTCCATGTAGTGCCTCCCCTTGGGCTATTTCTCAGTGAACTCTGGGCAAAATACCTGCACAGTAGATACAAAAAGTGCATGTTCCTTTAAGAACTGACCACTCCTTAACCATTCCCTAATCCCACTCTGAATCACCTAATAAGCATACGTGGCACCTTTTTTTTTGCTATAGTTTAACCTTTATCAACATTAACTACACCCCTGTAAGGTTGCAAGTTCTCTAAGAACTCTTGCCCACTGGAAAGCATAACAATAAATCTTTGCCACCTTGATTTAAGGAATGCTTGAATCTGCGATTTCATTCCAGACAGCCTTGACCCTGTCTGGGAACTTCAGTCTTGGGGTTCCTTTATCTCTGGTATCTCCCTCAACAGAACCAGTTACATCTACGCATGCTCTATCACTCCAAGGACCTTCCTTTACATGTCATCATGATTCTTCTGGAAACAAAACTCTTGAGTGTATTTAATGGAAAAGTAGAGGTTATGTTAGACAAGCAAGCTAATAGGTCTTGCTGATGTACTAGACCTCCATTATACTCTCCCTCTGTCTGAAAAAAGTCTTTTTTCTTTTTTTAAATTTAATATTTTATTTTTCTCTAATTACATGTAAAAAACAATTTTTGACTTTTTAAAAAATTTTGAGTTCCAAATTTTATCTCTCCCTCTCTCCCCACCCCGCCCCCATATTGAGAAGGCAAACAATTTGATATAGATTACACTTGTGCGGTAATGCAAACATACTTCCACATTAGTCATGTTGTAAAAGAAAACACAAACAAAAAAAGGAAAGTTTAAAAAAAGTATGCTTTGATCTGTATTTATACTATATCAGTTCTTTCTCTGGAGATGGATAGCATTTTTCACCATAAGTCTTTCAGAATTATCTTGGATTATTGTATTGTTAAGAATAGCTAAGTCATTCACAGTTGATTATTTTACAATATTCCTGTCACTGTGTATAATGTTCTCCTGGTTCTGTTCATTTCACTTTGCATCAGTTCATGTATGTCTTTTTAGGTTTTTCTGAAATCATCCTACTTATTATTTCATTTCTTATAGTACAATATTATTTCATCACAATCATATGCCACAACTTGTTTAGCCATTCCCCAATTGATGGGTATACCCTCAATTTCACATTCTTTGCCATGACTAAAGGAGCTGCTAAAAATATTTTTTGTACATAGAGGTCCCTTTCTTTAAAAAAATCCCTTTGGAGTACAGAACTAATAGTGGTATTGCTGGGTCAAAGGGTATGCATGGTTTTATAGCCCTTTGGGCATGGTTCCAAATTGCTCTCCAGAATGGTTGAATCAGTTCACAACTCCACCAAGCATTCATTAGTGTCTCGATTTTCTCACATCTTCTCCCGCATTTGTCATTTTCTTTTTCTGTTATGGTAGCCAGTTTGATAGCTGTGGGTGGCACCTCAGAGTAGTTTTGATTTGCATTTCTCTAGTCAAGAGTGAGTACAGCATTCTTTCATGACTATAGTTAGCATTGATTACGTCATCTGAAAACTGCCTATTCACACCCTTTGATCATTTATCAATTTGATAATGGCTCTTTTTTTAAATAAATTTCACTCATTTATCTATATATTTGAGAGACAAGGCCTTTATCACAGAAACTTGCTGTAAAAAAATTTTCACAGTAGTAATTACTAACGGTGTATTTCCCTCCATCCTATTTTTCTCTCTCTTCTGTCCATCCTGAAAAGTATTTTGCTTCTGACTACTGCCTCCCCCAATCAGCCTTCCCTTCTATCAACCACCCCCTTCTTTTATCTCCTTGCCCTCCTACTTTACTGTAGGGTAAGATAGATTTGTTATTCTCCCTTTGGGTCAATTCTGATGAGAATAAGGTTCATACGTTCCCTCCAACTTCCCCCATCTTCCCTTCCACTATGAAAGCTTTCTTGCCTCTTTTATGTAAGACAATTTACTCCATTCTAACTCTTCTTTTCTCCTTCTTTCAGTGGATTCCTCTTTCTCAGTTTTATTTTTTAGATATCCCCTCATATTCAATTCATACTCTTACTATCGATGTATATGCCTTCTAACTGCCCTAATGATGAGAAAGTTCTTATGAGTTATAGGTATCATCTTCCCATGTAGGAATATAAACAATTTAACCTTATTAAGTTCTTTATGATTTCCCTTTTCTGTTTACCTTTTCATGCTTTTCCTGGGTCTTGTATTTTAAAGTCAAATTTTCTATTTAGCTCTGGTCTTTTCATCAAGAACACTTGAAAGTTCTCTATTTCATTGAATATTCATTTTTTCCCCTCATACTCAGTTTTGCTGGGTAGGTTATTCTTGGTTGTAATCCTTGGTACTTTGTCCTGCAGAATATCATATTCCAAGCCCTCTGATCCTTTAATGTAGAAGCACCTAAATCTTGTGTTATTCTGACTGTGGCTCCATGATAATTGAATTTTTTTTTTCTGACTGCTTGCAATATTTTCTCCTTAACCAGGGAGCTCTGGAATTTGGCTATAATATTCCTGGAAGTTTTCATTTTGGGATCTCTATCAGGAGGTGAATTCTTTCAATTTCTATTCTGTCCTTTAGTTCTAGAATATCAGGGTAGTTTTCCTTGATAATTTTTTGAATGATAATATCTAGACTCTTTTTTTCCCATGGATCATGGCTTTCAGGTAGTCCAACAATAATTCTTGAATTATCTCTTAGTCTATTTTCCAGGTCAGTCATTTTCCCAGTGAGATATTTCACATTTTCTTCTATTTTTCATTCTTTTGATTTAGTTTTATTGTTTCTTGATGTCTCATTGCTTTTCTCATTCTTGATATTGCTTCTTTTAACTAAGCATTTTTCTGTATCCTGATTTTGCTTCATATATTATATTAAAAAATTCAAATAGCGGAGGGAAGCAGGGCTCCAGCCCGGGACAGCCTGAGTGGTCGCTGGCTGAGGTCTATCGCGCACAGAGCAGGGAGTGGAGGGGAATGGAGCCCAGCATGGGAGGCGGCAGGACCAACCAGACCGGGAGCTGTGTGGAACAGGCACTAGCACCCTGAATCAGTGAGTTGTGGCAGTTACCAGACTTCTCAACCAACAAACACCAAAGACAACAGAGAAGGTTAGTGGGAAAAGCTGCTGGGACAGAGTGAAAGGAGTTCACAGTTCGGCCACCACCCTGGGGGCAGCAGAGGTTGTGCAGCTTCAGAACTGCAGCTGCAGTTGCTTCTGGCCCCAGGCCCACCTGGTGGGAGGAATTAAGTGGCAGATCAGAGCAGAAGTGCAGAGCCTGCTGAAGATCTGAGTCAGGTCTGGGTTGGTGGTTCTTGGGGAAGGAGGAGTGCTGGTGTGGCAGAGCTGGCTGTATAGAAATAGCTCTGAAAACAACAGTGCATTCCCTCAAGCTTGGAACAAAGTACTCGCTACTCTACAAGCAGTCATACCCCAACAAAAAAACTCAAGGGTCAAGTAAGTTGGCTGGGAACATGGCCAGGCAGCGAAAATGGACTCGGATTCAGTCTCTGACTCTGGAATCCTTCTTTGGTGACAAAGAAGACCAAAACATACAGCCAGAAGTCAACAAAGTCAAAGAGCCCACATCGAAAGCCTCCAAGAAAAACATGAACTGATCTCAAGCCATGGAAGAGCTCAAAAAGGATTTGGAGAAGCAAGTAAGAGAGAGAAGTAAGTAAGTAGAGAAAGTAAGTAAGTAGAGAAAAAATTGGGAAGAGAAATGAGAATGGTGTGAGAAAACCATGAAAAACAAGTCAATGACTTGCTAAAGGAGACTCAAAAAATACTGAAAAAAATACTGAAGAAAACAACACCTTAAAAAATAGGCTAACTCAAATGGCAAAAGAGCTCCAAAAAGCAATTGAGGAGAAGAATGCCTTGAAAGGCTGAATTAGCCAAATGGAACAGGAGGTCCAAAAGACCACTGAAGAAAATACTACCTTAAAAATTAGATTGGAGCAAGTGGAAGCTAGTGACTTGATGAGAAATCAAGATATTATAAAAGAGAACCAAAGGAATGAAAAAGTGGAAAACAATGTGAAATATCTCATTGGAAAAACCACTGACCTGGAAAACAGATCCAGGAGAGATAATTTAAAAATCATTGGACTACCTGAAAGCCATGATCAAAAAAAGAGCCTAGATATCATCTTTCAAGAAATTATCAAGGAAAACTGCCCTGATATTCTAGAGCCAGAGGGTAAAATAGAAATTGAAAGAATCTACCAATTGCCTCCTGAAAAAGATCCCCAAAAGAAAACTCCTAGGAGTATTGTCACCAAATTTCAGAATTCCCAGGTCAAGGAAAAAGTACTGCAAGTAGCCAGAAAGAAACAATTTGAGTATTGTGGAAACACAATCAGAATAATACAAGATCTAGCTGCTTCTACATTAAGGAATCAAAGGGCTTGGAATATGATATTCCGGAGGTCAACGGAGCTAGCATTAAAACCAAGAATCACCTATCCAGCAAAACTGAGTATCGTGCTCCAAGGCAAAATATGGATTTTCAATAAAGTAGAGAACTTGCAAGCTTTCTGAGTGAAAAGACCAGAACTGAATAGAAAATTTGACTTTCAAACACAAGAATCAAGAGAAGCATGAAAAGGTAAACAAGAAAAAGAAATCACAAGGGACTTACTAAAGATGAACTTTTTTGTCTACATTCCTACATGGAAAGATGATGTGTATGATTCATGAGACCTCAGTATTAGGGTAGCTGAAGGGAATATGCATATATACATATGTGTGTGTGTGTGTATGTATATATGTATGTGTGTGTATATGTATATATGTATGTGTGTGTATATAGGGCACAGGGTGAGTTGAATATGAAGGGATGATATCTAAAAAAATCAAATTAAGGGATGAGAGAGGATTATATTGAGAGAGAGAGAAAAGGAGAGATAGAATGGGGTAAATTATCTTGCATAAAAGTGGCAAGAAAAAGCAGTTCTGTAGGAAGGGAAGAGGGGACAGGTGAGGGGGAATGAGTGAATCTTGCTCTCATCAGATTTGACTTGAGGAGGGAATACCATACACACTCAGGAAAGAAGGAGGAAAAAAAATTTTAAAAAAGGGGGATGATAGAAGGGAGGGCAGATAGGGGGAGGAGGTAGTCAAAACCAAACACTTTCAAAAAGGGACAGGGTCAAGGGAGAAATTTCAATAAAGGGGGATAGGTTAGGAAGGAGGAAAATATAGTTAGTCTTTCACAACATGAGCATTGTGGAAGGGTTTTACGTAATGATACACATGTGGCCTTTGTTGAATTGCTTGCCTTCTTAGGGAGGGTGGGTGGGATGGGAAGAGGGGAGAGAATTGGAAACTCAAAGTTTTAGAACATGTTCAAAAACAAAAAAAGTTTTTGTATGCAACTAGGAAATAAGATACACAGGCAATGGGGCATAGAAATTTATCTTGCCCTACAAGAACGGAAGGGAAAAGGGGATGGGAGGGGAGTGGGATGGCAGAGGGGAGGGCTGACTGGGAAATGGAGCAACCAGAATATACGCCATCTTGGAGTGGGGGGGAGGGTAGAAATGGGGAGAAAATTTGTAATTCAAACTCTTGTGAAAATCAATGCTGAAAACTATAGTAAATAAATCAATTTTAAAAAATTCAGTGTTGGTCATGAAGGCTTATACCATATGTTTGTAGTTTCTGTCGAGAAAAAAAGCAGGATGTAGGGGTAAGGGGGAGTGGAAGAAGACAGGGGTGACCTGGAAATATACAAAATCTTAAAAGAGCATAGAGCCAATCTTTACCCAACTATTAGGAATTCTCTTCCTGGGGACTCTGAGCTTTTATAGTTAAATACTTTCCTGTCTCCATAAAATAGCATTGAAAGTGTTGAATCTAAGACAATTTGTTGACCTAGGCTAACATCTAAACTAATAAATTGGGTGGGGTAAATGGGGTGTTCATGGATGACTAGCATCTCTGATGTAAGGGTTTGCTGAGCCCTTTCCAGGGTTGCTTATCCATCTTTGGTATTCAACAGTTAACCAACTTTCACCTGTGACTCCATAAAGCTGTAGCAGAAACCATAGCCTGGTAAAAACATCTCAGTAGATGGGACAAACCAGGTTGAGGGTAATCAACAGGCCTCAAACCCATTGAGAATTAGGGGGATGTCTACCTCAAGCATGTGAAGATTGCCCCTTGTGGAATGGGTGGATGAGAACAATTTTTCCAACAGTCATGAAAGCAGCTCAAGCAAAAGCTATGGAGTGCTTAGAGCTTGGTTAAACATCAAAGAGGCCAAGATCATCCACTAGATCCTGGGGACATCACCAGTCATTTTGATTTTACCATTGGACTTTGATACTTCACAAGGAGGGAGGGAGGCTGATAACTTTGTGCAACTCTGCCTCACTTAATTCCAATTCATGAGCAAGTTAAGATGTCACCCTATTGTGTCATTGGTCCTCTTCAAAATGAAGGATGAATAACAACAATATAATTGTGTATGGCTGATTAATTCTTCTGAGGAGAAGGAAAGAGAAGAGGTGATCAAAGAAAAGATCATACCCTAAGACACTCCATAAGAAAAAGATATGGGAGGCCTGGGAAAGATTGAGATCTATCTCTTTCCAAAAGAGAATAGGGAATAGATAGGAATTGTGTAGCAGCTACATAACTCTAAACTCCACAGTGACATTCATAATTATTTTTAAAAGTTTATTATTTATTTTCAACATTCTTTCCTTTGTAAATTTTTATTTTCAAATTCTTTCCTTCCCTCTTACTCCCTCCCATGCCCACTGAGAAGGTAAGCAATAAGATATCAATTATACATGTGAAATCATGCAAAACATATTTCCATATTAGAAACATTTCCCCCCAAAAGCAAGAAAAATAAAGAAAGTGAGAAAATTATATCCCAACTCACACTCTGAGTTCATCAGTTTTTTTTCTCTGGAAGGTAGCATTTTTTTCATCATGAGTCCTTTGGAATTGTTTTGGGTACTCTTATTGGTTGGAGTAGCCAAGTCTTTCACAATTGATCATCACAACAACATTGCAGTTATTGTCCACAATGATCGCCCAGTTCTTCTCATTTCACTTTGTATCAGTTCATATAGGACCTGCCATGGTTTTTTTTCTGAAACCATTTGTCATTTCTTATAGAACAATAGTATCCATCACAATCATATGCCAGAACTTGTTCAGCCATTTCCCAACTGATGAGCATCCTCTCAATTTCTAACTCTCTGCCACCACACAAAAAAACTGCTATAAATATTTTTGTACATACAGGTCCTTTTCCTTTTCTTTTGCTCTTTTTGGGATACAGACCAAGTACTGGTATTGCTGGGCTAAAGGGTATGCACAATTTTATAGCTTTTTGGGCATAGTTCCAAATTGTTCTCCAGAACAGTTGGACCACTTCACTACTACAACAGCTGTTCATTAGTGTGTACCTGTTTTCCCCTCATCCCTTCCAACATTTGTCATTTTTGGTAGGTGTGAGGTGGTACCCTAGAGTTGTTTTAATTTGCCTTTTTGTAATCAATAGTGATTTGGAACATTTTTTCAAGTAACTATAAATAGTTTTGATTTCTTCTGAAAATTACTTCTTTATATCTGTTGACTGTTTTTCAACTGGGGAATGGCTTTTATTTTTATAAATTTGACTCAGTTCTATACTCAGTATCTATTTGAGAAATGAGGCTTTTATCAGAAAACCTTGCTGTAAAAATTTGCTATTATTTCACTGTCTATAATACCTTTTAGCAAATTGTAATTTCCTTGATTATCTCTTTTAATTAGATTTATTTTTGCTTTTGCTTTGTCTGATATCATGATTGCTACCCCTGCATTTTTTTTAGTTTAGCCGAAGCATATTAGATTCTGCTTTAGCTCTTTATCTAACTCTGTGTGCATCTTTCTATTTCAAGTGTGACTCTTGTAAGTGACATATTGTTAGATTTTGTTTTCCAATCCATTCTGCTATCTACCTCTGTTTTATGAGTGGGTTAATACCATTCACAGTCATAGTTATGATTATTAACTATGTTCCTCTTTCTATCCCAATTTTTTTCTGTTTCTTACTCTCTCTTTTTTCCTGTCCCTCCTCAAAAGTCTATTTTGCTTCTAACCACTGTCTCCCTTAATCTTTGTTCCTTTTTTCATCACCACACTTTTCCCCCTTCCCCTCCTATTTCTCTATTGGAACACTTCTATACACAACTGAGTGTGCATATATATTCTTCTGTCTTTGAACCAATTCCAATGAAAGTGAGGTTCGAACATTTCCCATCACTCTCCACTTCACATTTTCTTGTATTTTTTTCATTCTTTTAGCTTTGTGTTGTTGGTTTTTTATTTGAATTTTTTAGATTAATTTATTTTTAGTTTTTAACATTCACTTCCACAAGATTTTGACTTACACATTTTCTCCCCATCTCTCCCCTACTCCCCACCCCAAGATGGCATGTATTCTGATTACCTCTATCCCTAGTCTGCCCTCCCTTCTATTATCCCACTCTCTCTTTTATTCCCTTCTTCCTTACTTTCTTGTAGGGCAAGATAGATTTCTATACCCCATTGTCTGTATATTTTATTTCCCAGTTGCATGCAAAAACAATTTTTAACATTTGTTCTTAGAATTTTGAGTTCCAAATTCTCTCTCTTCCTCCCTCCCCACCCACCCTCATTGAAAAAGCAAACAATTCATTATAGGTTATACATGCATCGTTATGCAAAATGCTTCCATAACAGTCATGTTGGGAAAGACTATATTTCACTCCATCCTATTCCATCACCCATTCATCCAATTTTCTTCTTTTACCATGTCCCTTTTCAAAAGTGTTTGCTTCTGACTACCCCCTCCCCCAAACTGTCCTCCATTTTATCATTTCCCACCCTCATCCCCTTACCATCTACTTTGCTGTAGGGTAAGATACCCAATTGAGTGTGTATGTTATTCCCTCCTTAAGCCAAATCTGAGGAGAGTAAGGTTCACTCATTCCCTTTCACCTCCCTCCTCTTCCCTTCCATTATAACAGCTTTTTTTTGCTTCTTCTATGTGAGATAATTTACCCCATTCTATTTCTCCCTTTCTCCTTCTCCCAATATATTCTTCTCTCACCCCTTAATTTAATTTTTTAGCTATCATCTCTTCATATTCAACTCACCCTGTGCCCTCTCTCTCTCTATATATATATATAATATATATACATACATACATATACATATATGTTTACACACACACATATATGTATGTATGTGTGTATGTATGTATATTCCCTTCAACTACCCTAGTACTGAGAAAGGTCTCATGAGTTACAAATATCATCATTCCAGGTAGGAATATAAACAGTTCCACTTCAATAAGTCTCTTATGATTTCTCTTTCTTGTTTACCTTTTCATGCTTCTCCTGATTCTTATATTTGAAAATCAAACTTTCTATTCAGCTCTGATCTTTTCATTAAGAATGCTTGAAAGTCCTCTATTTTACTGAAAGTATATTTTTTCCCCTGAAGTATTATACTCAGTTTTGCTGGGTAGGTGATTTTTGGTTTTAGTCCTAGCTCTTTTGACCTCCAGAATATCATATTCCAAGCCCTTCGATCCCTTAAGGTAGAAGCCTCTAGATCTTGTGTTATCCTGATTATGTTTCCACAATACTTGAATCGTTTCTTTCTGGCTGGTTGAAATATTTTCTCCTTGACCTGGCTACAATATTTCCAGGAGTTTTCCCTTTGGGATCTCTTTCAAGAAGCAATATGTGGATTCTTTCAATTTCTACTTTACCCTCTAGTTCTAGAATATCAGGGCAATTCTCCTTGATAATTTCTTTTTTAATTTCTTTTTTATTTTTAGTTTACAACACTCAGGTCCACAAGTTTTTGAGTTCCAAATTTCCTCCCCTTCCCTCTTCTCCCCATCCCCCCAAGGTAGCAAGTAATCTGATATAGGTTCTACGTATACCTTCACATTAAACTTATTTACACAATAGTCAAGTTGTAAAGAAGAATTATAACCAATGGAACGAATCATGAGAAAGAAGAAACAAAACCAAAAAAGAAGGAAAAAAAGAGAGCAAATAGTTTGCTTCAATCTGCATTCAGACTCCATAATTCTTTCTCTGGATGTGGATAGCTTTTCCATCATTTTGGAGCTGTCTTTCAACCTTGTATTGCTGAGAAGAGCCAAATCTATCAAAGTTAGTCATCACAGATACCATGTGTCTGTAATTGTGCATACTATTCTCCTGGTTCTGCTCCACTCACTCAGTATCAGTTCATTTAAGTCTTTCCAAGTTATTATGAAGTCTGTCTATTCCTCATTTCTTATAGCAAAATTGTATTCCATTACATTCATATAACACAGCTTGTTTAGCCATTCCCCTACTGATGGGCATCCCGTTGATTTCCTATTCTTTGCCACCACAAAAAGAGCTGCTGCAAATATTTTTGTACATATGGGTCCCTTTCCCACTAGTGTGATTTCTTTGGGATACAGCCATAAAAGTGGTATTGCTGGGTCAAAGGGTATGCACATTTTTATAGCCCTTTGGGCATAGTTCCAAATTGCTCTCAATAATGGTTGGATCAGCTCACAACTCCACCAACAATGTAATAGAATTCCAATTTTCCCGCATCCTGTCCAGCATTTATGATTTTCCTGTTTTGTCACATTGGTCAATCTGACAGGAGAGATGTGGCACCTAAGAGTTGTTGCAATTTGCATTTCTCTAATCAATAGTTATTTAGAGCATTTTTTTCATATGACTATAGATACCTTTAATTTCTTCCTCTGAAAACTGTCTGTTCATATCTTTGACCATTTATTAATGGGGGAATGACTTGTATTCCTACAAATTTGACTCAGTTCCTTGTATATTTTAGAGATGAGGCTTTTATTAGAGACACTGAGTGTAAAAATTCTTTCCCAATTTTCTGCTTCCCTCCTAATCTTTGTTTCATTGGCTTTGTACAAAAACTTATCAACTTAACATAATAAAAATTATCCATTTTGCATTTTGTAACACTCTCTATTTCTTGTTTGGTCATAAATTCTTCCCTTCTCCATAAATCTGATAGGCAAACTATTTCTTGCTCTCCCAAATTGCTTATAGTATCAGCCTTTACACCTAAATTGTGAACTCATTTTGACTTTGTTTTGGTATATTAAAAACACTAGAAAGCATAGGAATAAGTGGAGTCTTCCTTAAAATAATGAGTAGCATCTATCTAAAACCATCAACAAGCATTTTATGTAATGGGGATAAGCTAGATGCATTTCCAATAAATCAGGGGTGAAACAAGGATGTCCATTATCACCCCTATTATTCAATTTGGTACTATGAAATGTTAGCTTTAGCAATAAGAGAAGAAAAAGAAATTGAAGGAATTAGAATATGCAAAGAAGAAACTAGTTACTACTCTTTGCAGATGATATGAGGATTTACTTAGAGGATCCTAGAGAATAAGTAAAAAACTATTTGAAATAATAAATAACTTTAGCAAAGTTGCAGGATATAAAATAAACCCACATAAATCCTTGGCATTCCTATATAATACTAACAAAGCCCAACAGCAAGAGATAGAAAGAGAAATTCCATTTAAAATTACTGTAGACATTATAAGATATTTGGGAGTCTACCTGCCAAGACAAAATCAGGACCTATATGAACACAATTACAAAACACTTTTCACACAAATAAAGTCAGATCTAAATAAATGGAAAAACATCAGTTGCTTGTGGTTAAACTGAGCTAATGTAATAAAATGACAATTTTACCTAAATTAATTTACTTATTTAGTGCCATACCAATCAAACTACCAAAAATTATTTTACAGAGCTAGATAAAATAATAACAAAATTCATCTGGAAGAACAAAAGACCCAGAAAAGATCCAGGGAATTAATGAAAAGAAATACTAGAGAAGGAGGCCTAGCCATGCCAGATATTAAACTTTATTATAAAGCAGCAGTCACCAAAACCACATGGTACTGGCTAAGAAACAGAGTGGTGGATCAGTGGAATAGGTTAGACACACAAGACACAGTAGTCAATGACTATAGCAATCTACTATTTGATAAACCCAAAGACTCCAGCTTCTGGGTTAAGAACTAAATATTTCACAAAAACTGCTGGGAAAAGTGGAAAATATTATGGCAGAAACTAGGCATAGTCCTTGGTAATTATTTGAAAGATGATATCTAAGCTCTTTTTTCATCATGGATTTCAGGTAGTCTAATAATTTTTAATTATCTCTCCTGGATCTATATTCCAGGTCAGTGGTTTTTTCAATGAGATATTTCACATTGTATTGTATTTTTCTCATTTTTTTGGTTCTGTTTATAATTTCTTGATTTCCCATAAAGTCATTAGCTTTCATTTGCTCCATTTTAATTTTTAAGGAATTATTTTCCTCAGTGAGCTTTTGGACCTCCTTTTCCATTTGGCCAATTCTGTTTTTTAAGGCATTCTTCTCCTCATTGGCTTTTTGGACTTCTTTTGCCATTTGAGTTAGTTTATTTTTTAAGATGTTATTTTCTTCTGTATTTTTGGGGTATCCTTTAGCAAGCTGTTGACTCATTTTTCATGATTTTTTTTGCATCACTCCCATTTCTCTTCCCAATTTTTCCTCTATTTCTCTTACTTCATTTTCAAAATCCTTTTTGAGCTCTTCCATGGCCTGAGACCAATTTATATTTTTCTTGGAGGCTTTGATGCAGGATCTTTGACTTTGTTGTCTTCTTCTGGCTGTATGTTTTGATCTTCTTTGTCACCAAAGTAAGATTCTATAGTCTGAGGTTTTTTATGCTCTCTGTTCATTTTCCCAGCCAATTACTTGACTTTTGAGCTCTTTGTATTACTCTGCTTCCAGAGTGGAGAGTGCTCTGTCTCAAGCTTCAGGGTATTTGAACAGCTGTTTTCCAAGCTACTTGTACACACCTACAAATTTTCAGTTCTTCTGAGGTGGTATGATCGAAGGAGAGGTGTTTACTCCTCTCCTGGCCTGTGCTCTGGTCTGTGAGTAACCTCAAGCACTATTTTCTGTCTTGGAACTGCCCGGAGGACTCCCTCTCCACAGCCACCACAAGATCTGCCACACCAGTGCTCCTCCTCACCCCAGGACTGCCAAGGCCTGGGACCCAGATCCAAGCAGGACAAAGCAAGAGAATCCTGCCTCAGCACCAGCAAAGAGATCCCTGCAGTCCCGCTCTGATTAGCTACTTGATCCCCCCACCTTCTGTGGGCCTAGAGCTCTGGAAGCAGCCACTGCCACTGCTGCTGCCACTACTGCTGCCACCTCTGCTGCCCTGGGGCTCGATCAATCCCTTCTCTCACCCAGGTCCAATAGAGTTTTCCCATTGACCTACTTAGTTGTCTTTGGTGTTTGTGGGTTGAGAAGTCTGGAAACTGCCACAGCTGCCAGTGATTCAGTGCCCTGAGGCCTGCTCCACCAGGTCTGCTTCAACCTGCTCTGTGCTGGCACAGCCCACGCTGCACTGTGCTCCACTCCCAGCCCAGTGCGATAGATACTTCCTGTCAATCTTCCAAGCTGTTTCACTCTGTCATTTTGTGGATTCTGTAGGTCTAGAATTTGTTTAGAGTCATTTTTTACAGGTGTTTCAAAGGATTTGGGAGAGAGCTCAGACAAGTCCCTGCTTTTACTCCACCCCACCCCCAGGTTTGTTTTGTTTCTTGATGTCTCATGGAATCATTAGCTTCCACTTGCCCAATTCTAAGTTTTAAGGAATTATTTACTTCAGTGAGATTTTGTACTCCCCTCACCCCCTTTAGCTTATTCTGATTTTTAAGGAATTCTCTTCAGCAGATTTTTGTGCCTCTTTTACCAAGATGTTAATTCTCATTTCATAGTTTTCTTGCATCACTCTCACTTTTTCCCTCAATTTTTTCTCTTTGATCTTATCTCTTTCTTTAAGCTCTATTGGGAACTCTTATTTGGGTCCAAGTGGTAGTTTTCTTTGAGGCTTTTTTGGGTAGCTGTTTTCACAGTTCTGTGTTCTTCTGAGTTTATGTTTTGGTCTTCTCTGCCATGTAGTAGCTTTTTATGGTCAAACTTTTTTGTTGTTATTTGTTCATTTTCCTAGTGTATTTCTTGACTTTGCATTTTATGTTAAAGCTAGGCTCTGGTCAACCAGGGATGGGGAGGCACTGTCCCAAGCTTCAGGGTTTTTTTGTGCTATTGTTTTCAGAGCTAGTTATGGGGCTCTGCAAGTTTTTGGTGCTTTCAAGGTGTTGCAAGCCTGGGAGAGATATGGTTACTTCTCTCCTGGTCTGTACTCTGGTCTTTACGCAGGAAAAGCCCCCCAGCTTCCTGCAGTCATGAGCACTCCTTTGTGCTTTGGACCTGAGACCAAGGCCTTGTTCACTTTTGACCAAACACCAGCTCGCCTCTTTGTGACCCAGAACAACGTGTGGACAACAGAGTTGCCAATAAGCGCCAGCTATACCTAGGGTCAGCAAAGGATCCCCCGTAATCTCTTTCCAACCTGATCTCCTTACCATCTCTGGGATGAGAACTTCTGAAGCTGTTGCTAAGGCCACTACTGTCATCCCCACATGTGGCCTCTGAACAGGCCTCCACCCTGGTGTCACAGATTTCTCCTGCCAATTTGGTAAGTTTTCTTAGGCCAGAAAAAATGTCTCACCCCAACCTTTTGTTGGCTCTGTTGCTCCAAAATTTGAAGCATTATTTTAAAGTTATTTGGAGGCGAATGTTGGGAGAGTTCAGCTGAGTAGCTACCCCTAATCTGCTATCTTTGACACACATCATTATTATACTGGTATTTAACACCATCCTAATTTAGCTTTACCCTGTATTTCTAGTCATTTCATATTGTTCCCCTCTAATTGTACTAATACTAGTTTTTCATACTTGGCCTTTAATCCCACCTCCACCCATTCACACATTCTGTCTCACATACCTAGAATGCATATGTCCACTTCCCAGGGTCATTATCTTCCTTCAAAGCTCAACTCAGGTATCTGACACCTACTCTCTGAATCCTTCCTGATTTCCTGAATCCTCCCTGCCCCCAACTCATTGTTATTGTTCTTTCCTTCCTCAGATTACCTTATGCTTACTTATTTTGTGGGCAGAGTATATCTCCCAGTACAATATAAGCCCCTTCTGGGCAGGAACCCTAACATTTTTAAAAATAGAAAATTAATTTATTCATTTATAGTGTGGTGCATCATGTCAGCACTCCCGACCATCTCCTTCTTGGTACCAATTGACCTTTAACCAAGATCTGAAACACTCTCTCTCCATGAATAGCAGGTTAAATTTCTTCAAGAAGTACAGTAAAGACCTCAGGGTCAATGAAAACTCTGTCACAGGATGAGTTGGTAGAGTCTGATGGCTGTGGCTTTTTCCCACTCTTGATTCCACCAGAGCTGGAACATGTTGAAGATTTGCATGATAGTTTTGGGGTGGTCTTCCTCCAGCCTTTCTAGTAGGTGCCGCTTTAGGCCCGGGCACATTATGCCCAGCTCCTGCCATTCATGTCCCACATGCTGGGCTAGTTTTAGCAGATTTTTTTCATTCACCACTGGCTCACCTGTTCTCATGCTTGGGTCTCTTTAAGCAGGCTATATCTCATTTAAAAAAATAAACCAACTAGCACAGTGTTTGTACATACTAAGTGTTTAATAATATTTTTTTCATACTGAATCGAATTGAATACTACAGAGGAGATTTCTTTTATAACTATGAGTTAGATTGGGGTAACCTCTGAGATCTCTTCCCAATATTGTGTGATTTTATGTTCAAAAGTGAACCACACATTTATGTGTTCCTCTTCACTAGTGACTTTTGTGGAAAGGGTAACAGGGGTGAGGAACCTGGGGCCTCAAGGCCACGTGTGGCCCTCTAAGTCTTCAAGTGAGGTCCTTCGTCTGAATACAAACTTCACAAAAATCTTCTTAATTTATGCTGTGAAGTTTGGATTCAGTCAAAGGGCCTCACTTGAGGACCTAGAGGGCCACATGTGGCCTCGAGGAGGCAGTTTCACCACCCCTGGTAGAACATAATTGTTTAGGGACAATGTGAGGGGAAACTCATGCTTTTGGTGGCAGCTGGACTAGGTGACCTCTAAGATTCTATGATTCCAAGGTCTACTAATTAATTTCATTTCATAGTCCCTAATACATGCTAGGTGTACAATAAATGATGATTACTGATTGGTATACTTGAATATAGGACAACTAGGTGGTACAGTGGATAGAGCTCCAAGCTTAGTCAGGAAGATCCTGAGTTCAGAACCAGACTCAGACACTTACTAGCTTTGTGACTCTGGGCAAGTCACTTAACTCTGTTTGCCTTGGTTTCTTCATCTATAAAATGAGCTAGAGAAGGAAATGGCAAACCACTCCAAGATCTCTGCCAAGAAAACCCCAAAATGGGATGATGAAGAGTTGGACATGACTGAAAAATGACTGAAAAATAAGAACACTTGAATATAAAACCCTATTGACCTAATATGTTTGATAAATTGATGTGTTTGATAATAAGTTTTGTTTTCAGGCCTGTAGCCCTGACATTTTGAAAAAAAAAATATTATTGTATTTAGAAAATGCTAAGATATCAACATACCTAACCCAACTCTTCTGCAGTTGCTTCCAATGCAATTAAGAATAACCAAGAGACCTGAATTTGAAAAGGGTATCACTACAGGTGTGAAAGGTTATTGCCTCTTTTGTCAACTCCCCTCATGTTTTCATTTTCTTTGTCACTCTGTGGTTCATTTCCTCTTCATTCTAGGAACTGTCTTATGTTTTGAACTTCTCTCTTTTCACAAGGAGACGTCACTGGGCTTACCTATTTCCACATTCTGGAAATAAATTGAGCAAGAGAATGAGAAAGACTATTTCAGAAACAAGGGAGATGATGTTAACAAATACAAGAAAGGAGAGGAGGGGAAAAATAAAGGAAGAGGTAAAAATTAAAAGCAGAAAATTCATTGGAAAAAATATGAGAAAAGTAACAGGTATGGCAAGAGAGGAAAACTCAATTCAATTCAAAATTCAAATTCAGTACAGAAAACTAGAGAGATTCAGAGAGATGGGAACAGCATTTTCTGAGGCGTTGGTTCATTAGGTGGGAGGACCTTCGTGGGAAGGTGGTGTCATATTCATTAGAGGGGAAAAGATGATAAAGAAGAAAAGAACAAAAAGTGAGAGTATGGAATTAAGTGTATGATGAAAGTGTGCCAGTCTGGGCAATGCTTTCTACAAAGAGATACTGACTCATAAGTTTAAGGCAGAAACATTTTCCCTCATCCACCTACATCATAGCAACAAAAGTGTTTTAAGTGACAAACGATTATCTCATGAAGGGAAACTGTTGATCACTTTCTCCTCTTTGATACTCTCTTCTCTCTAGGTTTCCAGATACCACTCTCTCCTGGTTCTTTTTCTGCCAGCTTCTTCTCAGTTTCCTTTGTTGGGTCTTCCTCCAGATGGTCATCAGAGTGTCGGTCCTGGAGATGGGAAGACTCATCTTCCTGAGTTCGAATCTGGCCTTAGATACTAACTTTGTGACCCTGGGCAAGTCACTTAACACTGTTTGTCTCAGTTCTTCATCTGTAAAATGAGCTGGAGAAGAAATGGTAAACTACTCCAGTATCTCAGCCAAGAAAACCCCAAATGGGGTCAAGAGTCTGACATGATTGAACAACAACAATGCTAGATATATCCCTTGGGGTCTGATCCTGAGCATGCTTCACTTGTCCCTCTTTACTACTCAAATTGACGGTCAGTTATCACTTTCCATGAGTTTAGTTGCCTTCTTTATGTTGATGATTCTCAAATCTACTTTTCCTGGTCTCCAGTCTCACGTCTCTAATTGCCTTTCAGATGTATCAAACTCAATGTCCAGTAGACGTCTTAAACTCAACATGTCCCAAACAGAGTTCATTATCTTTCCTTCTAAACCCTCACCCTCTTAACCTTCCCTATTACTGTAGAAGGCAATACCATCCTCCCAGTCCCTCAGGCTTGAAACCTAGGAGTCATCCTGGATTCCTCATGCCCACCCTCGTAGTCAAGCTGCTGCCAAGGCCAGCCAATTTCACCTCTGCAACATCTCTCCAATACATCTCTAACACTGCCACCACTCTAATAAAGTGCCTTATCACCGCATGGCTGGACTATTGCAATAGCCTGCTGGTAGGTCTTTCTGTCTCTAATCTCTCCCACTCAAATTTACCCTCCATTCAGGCACTAAATTGATTTTCCTTAAGTTCGGAGCCAGTTGCTCCCTATTGCCTCCAAGATGAAATATAAAATCTTTTGGTTGGCATTCAAAACCCTTCATAACCTAGCCCCCTCATCTTTCCAGTCTTCTTACGTATCACTCCCCCAGCCCAAGCTTCACTTGCTCATTGTTTGAGCTCTGATGGCTCAGAGAGTAAATAGCAATTGCTTCTGTTTTGGTTGATTAATTCCCTTCCCAGATTGATTTTTTTAAACTAGGTAAAAGAGGCCATTCTTTGCCTCATTTCTTACCTAGCTTTAATCACTGAATGGGCATTGACTCAGTCAAACTGAGACCCGAACAAGACCTTAGCTTAAAAATGGTCAAGGTCTCCCACTGTATCCAGGACCATCTCCAGTTGTCCTAATCTATAACTTGCCACTAGACCCAGACATCCCCAGAGGAGAGAGTGAGGCTGATGACTCTGCACAGCCCTCCCTCACAAAATCCAATTCACTTGCAAGTCATGACATCACCTTCCTAACGTCATGGTTCTCTTCAAGAAGAAGGACAAGATATATCACTCCCCAAGAAGGACTCTTCAGTCCAGTGACACTGGCCTCCTGGCTGCTCCAGGAACAAGACACTTTTATTTCAGCTCCAGGCATTTTCTCTGGCTTTCCTCAGGTCTGGAACACTCTCCCTCTCCCTCCTCTGCTCACACTACTGATCTCCCTGGCTACCTTTAAGTCCCAACTAAAATCCTACCTTCTTCAGGAAATCTTCTCTAACCCCTCTTAATTCTAGTTCTTTCCTTCTTCTAAGGATTTCCTATTATCCTGTATATAACTTGCTTTGTATATATTTGTTTACATGTTGTCTCTGCCGTTAGATTGTAAGCACCTTGAGAACGGGGACTGTCTTTTGTCTCCTTTTGTGTCCTCTGCACTTAACACAGTACCTGGCAAAATAGTAGATGCCTAATGAATGTTGATTGATTGATTAAAGAATGGATCAGAAGAACAGGGTTCTGGTCCCAATGTGGACATATTGTGCCTTGTGCACTTCACTACTCTGAACCTCAGTTTCTTCATCTGTGAACTGGGTATGACTCTCCTACCTATCTTGAAAGATCATTTGGGAAAATCTCCTGCCAAAGTGAGATAGCTCTGTAGTGATAAGGAAAGAAACCAGTGCAAACAAGAGCAAACCCGGAGCTGTGCTCTGACAATAACAACAGAAAAGCAGTTGTGGAAAGATGATATTTTGTTTTTATCCTTGTCCCACACTTTTGCTGTTTACTGGGAAAGGTCCTTGTATTTCTTCTCCTCTCCTCTTTCCCCATGACTCTCCTTTGCAGTGACCTTGGGGAACAGGGAAGCGGGTCCAGATCATCTTTGACACTTTATTTACCTCTTCTATCATACCATGTCATTTTAGTTCATTCTATTTTACAGCCAATCAGTCAATAAGCATTTATGAAGGATCAGCTATGTGCCAAGCACTGTACTAGGTGCTGGGGATACAAAAATTAAATTGCCAGTCCCTGTCCTCAAGGAGCTTATAATCTAATTGAAATAGACAACATGAAAAACAACTATAGATGAACAGAATATAGACAGGACAAATTGGAAATAACTAAGAGGGGGAAGGCATTGACATTGAGGGGGATCCAATGACTCAATTTCTTTGATACAATTTTCCATCTTTTAAGAAATTCCAAAGGCTAGAGAACTTTTTAAAGAATGGTTTGGGTTATAGTTCAACCTGGAGGGTTCTTTCTGGGCCTTTGCAGCTTCAAAGTGAGATAACATCAAATTCACTCCATTTTATTGTTTGTTTAAAATGATATGTATTTGTCCTACAAAACCCATTTTTCCTCACTCATGAACAATTGTAGAGAAGATCTTTCTCCCTTGTTACTGCCCGTTCTTTTAATCAATCAGTTGACTAGTGTTCATTAATCATGCCTACTATGCTTACAGTGCCTACTATGTGCCAGGCGCTGGGATATGAAGAAAAAAATCCAAACAGTTCTTGCAACTTGAGCCCTTCTCCTTATCTGGAGTTGACTGGGGTTAGGGGTGAGGTGGGATGAAGCAAGCAAGCAGCCTAACCAGTTTCTATAGTCTTTTAATTGAATACCTGGGCTTGAAGGGACTTTGGCTGGAAAAATGATGCACTGTAACCTCCTATCTTCAGAGTCAGAGTTAGAATCAATTCATATAGCTTACAAATTCTATACCATATCATTATCTAGATGAGTCTTTTGAAAATATGACCACTCCAAAGCTCATTCGAGACTTGCTATGCTTTCGTTTCCCTTTGTGAAGTCTACTGAGGCAAAATATTCAGCTTGCTGGTTTGAAGTTATTTCTTTCACTCTTCCAAGGCAGGAAGAGAGAAACATAATAGTTCACACTTTTGAAATGCATCTCTCTGGGTTCAAGTTAGGTAGGGAAATTTTTACCCTGGAGGAAAATGTAACTACTGAGGGTCACGTGGGAGTAGAGGAGGAAATCTGGACTGGAAATACCCCTTGTTCTTACCACATAGGTTCTAGGGATCCTGCTCCAGAATCCAACCTCAAGGTATCCTTGTAGATTTAGAAGACACATGTGACTCAGTTTAGAGTCACTTGCATTTACTTAGGTGGAAGGACAAAGCAACATAAAGTGGAATTTGGATTTACAGGAAGATTCAAAGCCAAGTGAACAGGCTGATTTTGCCTACAGACAATCAAACTAAGAAAAGGAAACTGATGAACAGGTTGATTCCGGAAACTCACTTTGGTCAGAAGTTTTGTGGTCTTTTGTATATGTGCCATCCTGTTCCAGCTGCTGTCATGATCAGATATCATGTCCCAGCTTCATTACCCTGCTTTGCATCAAACTGCCATTACTTCATTTCCTCAATGAGCTGCTCCACCGGATTCTCCATATAAGGATATATAGCCTCTCTCATTGACTAAAATGGAACTGTATTGTGCTCTGGTGTACTCAGACCCTAAAAATATCTATGTTAATTCTTCTCAAGAACTTCTATTTAGAACTTCAGTATTTATAGAAGAGGAAAGAACTCATTGGTAGCAATTTCTAGGCTAACCAGCAAATTCAAACTTTTTGTTCAATAAACATTTATTACTTGCCTATGGTGTGTAAGACCCTGGGTATACATTTTTTTAAAGTGACAGTCTCTACCCCCAAGGATCTTACAATCTCTTTGGTGAGAGGAGAGGAGGACAAATCTTGTAGTCAGTAAGAAAAATGACTTTTGGATGGTGGAGAAAATATATCCTATTATCTACCAGTTCAAATATATTTTTCAGGAACAACATTATAAAGTAAAGTAAGACTACTTATTCTATTCACATTGTAGAATACAAATGCACAAAGGATTATTATGATGCCTTACTCACAGCAGGTGTTTAATAAATGTCCTCAGAGTCCTCTTTGACTTTTTCTTACCTTCACACTCTATGCTTTGTCCACCTTCTTACTCCTCTTAAAGGTACCTGTTCTTTCCCCTATTCACCCCTGTTCTTTAGGTGATAGATAGCTAATCTGAAGCCAGGATATGAAATATGATCATGACAGTAGGCTAATCTGAAAACTACCTCATACTAATAGGTCACTGAGGGATAATGAGTTATCCCCCCCAGGTATGAATGATAATGAGTTACCCCCTCCTAGGTAAACTATTTGTATCTTAACTAAAACCTTCCCTAGATGAGTTCTATTATCTCCTAGCCTATGTTTCTCCCCAGCTCTTGAGAGTTTGTTTTGGTCTGACCCATTAAGGGGAGGAGGTTCTCTGTTTTCAAGCCCCTCATGTTATACCTACAGCTATGAGGAAGACGGGTTCAGACTTAAAGGGAAAACCACACCCTCACCGTACAACATGAACAGCGTCTGGGCCACTGGACCATAAATTAAAGATGAATTGGGGAAGGAGGAAATGAAGAAGGGGGCGGAGATAATATAACGGAATATAAGTGACTGTGTCTGCTCTGAGCATCAACACGGGCAAAAAACTCCAGCAAAGGCTACACTTTGGATTTGTGATTGTGAACAAGAAAGATGCAAACAAGAGAAGAACTTTCTGGACAAGAAAACAGTCCCTTGCACATGGAGAGAGGAATTCCAAGTAAGCTGGATTTTACCTTTTTAATTAAAATTGTTTAGGCAGAAATTATAGGAATGAACAAGGAAAGAATAGAGAGAGATTTGTATACATAATGACATTAACTCAATTGGGAGAATGACAGTTATCTTCTGCCCCCACTGCCATCATCAATATATGTTTTAAGCCTGGGTCCAGACCTGCTTCAGTCAGAGAGACATAGGAAGGCCTTGGAAGAAGGTTTACGTCTGTGAAAGTGTCGGAGATTTGAGAAAGTTCTAGAAAGGTGGATATTCTCAACAATGCTTTTATGGTCTCAACTCAAATCACCTTGTTTGTTTGTTTGGTTTCCCTTACTACATCCCTCCTTCCCCCAAACCCCATAATTTCTCCTGATACTTCCACCTGCCCAGACTATCATTTCAGGAGATGTGATGCTTCTTATTTCTTTGGGTACTATTTCTTTTTTACTTACTATCACCTCCACTTTTGACTAGCTCTCTTCATTTCTTCTGCCTTTTCAAGTGTCCTATCCTCTACCAGCTTCCTTTACCTGCTTCCAGGACAAGAGGTAAGCAGGAATTCTGCCTTGCATGGCCATACAGGTAAATGCAATTTACAGGAAAATTGACAGGAAAGAATTATATGAATTGGTACCACCCTAATAGTTTTGAGTTTCATTTTCTTCTTCATCAGCAGCATCTATTTCTACATGATATATCTGGTTTTTTTCCATTCATCCTCTCAGTTAATTCAATTGAAAACATTTGAATTCACAGCCTTTCCTTCTTTCTCATTGTTTTATTTTCTCCTTATCTACTTCTTTTGATTCTAACCTTTCCTTACCCAGACTGTTCTCTTTCTGAAGCTTTCATTGTTTTAGGGTTTTGCTATTTTCATCCACATTCTTGAAGCTCTCACTCCTCTTCCCTCCTTCCTCCCATCATACCCAAGAAGAACTTAGGAAATTGGGAACAAGGGTGCTACTGTATCTAAAAACTATTCAGTCATAGAGCCTATTGTAGGAAGGGTAAAACTGACAAAATTCTTGTGAAGTCTTCAAATCTCAAACTAACGTGTTGTGTAAGGGCATCTCTAGCTACTGAACAATCAGTCTTTGACTGTCTGAAGACCACAAGTCAAAACCAAGTTATTCCTGTAAGTCTTATCACCATTTTAATGAAGCAGGTTCACCAATTCTTTTTAACCAAAATTGAGCAGCAAATTATAAAGGAAGAGATAGCTAGGCTCAGAGAGGGGAATTATCTGGGGACCAGCCCAGGAACTCAAAATATTCTGAACTCATAGTCAATTGCCTGGTGAATCCACAGTCCCTGTCTCCATCTCTTTTAGGTTGTATGGTTGATCTAGACAATTGGGCATCATTTTGGGGGGCATTTTATAGAAAATATGTGTGTTAGGGGGACTTTCTTGTCTTTTTTTTAGTTCTGTTCTAGAAAGGACTTTTAGAAAATTTCTGAAAGGTTCTCAGAAATGATGTTGGGGGTAGTGGGAATTCACCTGTGATATGAGCTGAACTGGGGTCAAAGTAGCTCAAAACTGAACCGTGTAGCTAATGATAAGATCAGTGATGTGCTCCCTCTCTTTCATCTTTTGCTCATTCACGGTTACTGCAGCTGAACCGATATAGATTGGAAAGAGGAGGGTGATGAGGGGAAGCATTCAAGTGGTTGAAGTTTTGCTATGAAACTTAGTCTGACATTGTGGTTAGAGATGCAGCAGTATCAGTGGCTATCAGATGGTGAGAACTGAAACCGACCCAAAAAGAACTCTGAACTTGCTAATGTACAGTCTGAGAGCTGCATCCAGTGATGCAGCCATTATAAGAGTGGGAAAGATATATCAGTCTAGAGAGGCTCAGAGAAGACAGAATTACAGAGGACAGAAGTGACAGCAATCCTATAGAATGAGAATGATAATACCTCCACAACCAAATTCACAGGATTCTTTTGAGGATTAAATAAATTAATGTATAAGAAGGTCCCATGGAAACCCAAAGCCACTGTATAAATGTTAGCTGCAATTTTTCACCTATGTATGTATGTAGATGGAAAAAACAAATAAACCCTAAAGTAACAGTTCATGTTCATCCATGGTGAAAGCTGAACATTGAGGAAGATGCATTTTGAAGCTGTAATGATAAGGGGAAAAACAACATTAAATAAAAACCATCACTGAACAAACCACTGTGATTTCCAGAAACGTTACCTATTGACTTGTGGTTTTCAGCTACAAAAGTCATCTGAAGAGGTAAAACTCATTTCAACCTAATTCAGTAAGCATTTATTAAGCACCCATTTCATACTTTATAACAACTTATTTTAAAAATATGAATTTTAATAATTGATTAAGTGCCTTCTTAAGCAAGGTACTGGGGACACAAAGCAAAAACAAACTATCAAACCACCAAAACAGTCCCTGCCCTGAAAAGACTTACATCCAATGAGAGCCATACTTGCGCAAAGAGAAGTAAATTCAGGTATACTCCAACACCCAAATGTATCTGTGATGCTATCCATTTGGAAGCTCCTTTCAAAGATGCGGACTATAGTTCATTCATGCCAGCTCACCCTATGTGATTCTGGTCCATTTCCTCTCAGAAATTTTCCACAAGGGTTCTACCCACAGTGTTTGGAGGGCTGCTTCCTCACTTTATCTTGACATCAAGTGGATGTCAATGGACCACTCCAGATTTATTATAGAAAGAAAGAGCACTGGTATTGAAGGGGGGCAGGGGCAGGGGGAAGCCATGGATTTAAAGTAAGACTACTTAGGTTCAAACCTGGTTCTGACACTTAGCACTCGTGTGATTATAGAAGAGTGAACCTCTCTGAGCCTCAGTTTCATCAATTATAAATTAAGGATAATCACAATTACTACTTGCCTCATGGAGCTATTATTGTGAAAAAATGCTACACAAATGCTAAAGTGCCATATAAGTGTTGTTTTAAAACATTATTAGTAAAGAGAAGTGGGTTTTTTCCATTTTTGAGACTTCTTTCAGTGTTTCACCTCTTCAAAAAATTTGGGAACAGTTTCGTTATTTAGAGTAGGTTAAATGCAATAGGATTTAGAGGACAATGGCCAGTAAACATTATTAAATTCCATTAGACTAGTTGACAATTTGTGATGTTCGTTATAGTGAATATCTCAATCATATGGACCTTAGCACATTAAAAAAAACAACCACTGAAATTTTCCTTGTAGATTTGGGTTTTAAAGAGACCTTGGTCTATCCTCACCAAAAGAATAAAAAAATAGCCATTCTAATGTTTTCCTAAATCTAGAGTTTATGGACACAGAGCATGAAAAATAAATTAGAGTCTTGTCTGACTCCCTTTATTTTTGTCCAAATGCCTTTTTCAAGAACCTTCTCAATCCTGACACCAAAAGACATGTAAGTAAATTAGCTAGTTAGGCCAAGAGCCAAGAGCAGCATGTTTGTTTATCAGTGGCTTGTAGACAGATGCCCAAAACATCAATTGCTTTCATGATTTGGCTGATCATTGGTTTCCTTTCTTTCAGATGAGACCAGGAATTCCAGGATGACCACTGAGTCAGATGGCTCCCTACAAGTTCCTATTCCATGTGCTGTCCTCAGTGTCGTCATTATTGTTGCTTTGGTCATGACAATAATTGCTTTGTCAGGTGGGTGAGCACTTTTTGGATTCAATTATAGTCCCTTTCCCACAGCAACTTTCTAATTATCCAGAATGGTTGAGGAATGGGTTGTTTGGGTGAATGAATGAATGGATGACTAAAAATTTTTATTAGGGCTACATTAATTTTGTGTCAAGCACTGTACTAAATTTGGGGGACATGAGTATTAAAAAAAAGATATTCTCTGCTCTCAAGAAAATTACACTCTAGCAGAAAGAGACATGGTGGCCAGGGAAGGATATTTTGGGTTGGAACAAACTGTATACTCAACCTTTCCCTTTTTCCCATTTGCTCTGCCATGTTTGGTCAGAGACACTACACAGAACACCCTATTTGACTCTAGGGTGAACATTATTTTGAGGGCAAAGAGGAATAACAATCCTTATGCCACTGGATAGAAGGTTATTTGCCCCCTTACTCCTGTGAGGGAACACTCATGAATCCTACTCCCCATTTCATCACTTAGCACAGCACACAGGCCATATAGCTCCATAGAGGTACATATTATCGCTGTTAAAATACCGAATGACTTTATTTGCAGTGGGCCAATACAACTGTCCTGGAAAATACGGCAGTGAAAATATATCTCCATTGATGACTTCGATGTCCTCGGATCTTCCTGTTTCCTCGTGCCCAGATTCCTGGATTGGATACCAAGGGAAATGTTACATCTTTTCCAACACTACAGGGAGCTGGTCCACCAGTCAAAATGCCTGCTCTTCCCATGATTCAACTCTTGCTCAGATTGACTCTAAGGAAGACCTGGTAAAGTCATTCTTGTTTGTGTATACTCATAGCTTCCCTACGAAGGAAGATTTTGCATTTTGTTTGCGTGTTGTTTCCCATTAGACTGTAGGCTCCCTGAAAGTCAGGGCTGTGTTTTTGTTTCTGTCTTTTTTGTAATCCTAGTTATAGAACAATGCTTGTCTCGTGATAAGTGCTTAATAAATGCTGGTTGACTGATTATGTCATTTATAGAGAAACTGAACCACAAGAACACACAAGGTTGCATAAAACACTGAAATATGGGCTTTTAATTGATCACTCTACAAGTATTTACTGACTGCTACATACCAGGGACTATGCTAGGTATTAGAGAATACAAAGACAAAATATGAAACCATCCCTGCCCCCAAGGAGCTTACATTTTATAGGGGGAGAGCATATGGACCATTCAACATGTACATGTGCATGTAATACGCAAAATACATAACAGAATACTTACAATGCGATTTAAGGGAAGCGGCACTAACAGTTGGGCATATCAGGAAAAGCCTCATCCAGGAGATGAGATGGTGTTTAAGCTGAGGTTTGAGGGAAAACAAAGGATTCTAAGGGGTAGAGGTGAAGAGGTATTGCATTCCAGGCCCTGAATTATTACAGGATTTTTTCAATTGGAAGCACTTTAGAGGTCATCTTGGACAAGGCCATCATTTTACAGATGGAGAAACTGAAGCCTAGAGTGGAAAAATGACTTGTTAGTGTTTACATAGCTCCTAATTGGTAGTTGAAATTCAAGCACAGGTCCTTTTAACATAGATCCAGTACTCTTTACAGAATTCTCTAGCTGCCTCATATTTGTCCTATATGCCAAGGGACAAGATCATAGGCTTAAGCTACTGGTCTACTGGTAATTATATTAGCCCCTTCTCCCCTTAAATTACAATTTCTTCCACCTGTCATTTTGGCTTATGTTCCATTCTTTTAGCATAGCTCTTTGATCCTTGTCAAAAAATACATATTACCCTCGAAAGAGTAACATTTTAGTGCGAAGAAAAAAATTTGAGAGCAGTTCTTGATAGATAAAGATGGAGCAAGAAAGGATTAAGGACTTGTGGAACTGAGTGTTGTAAACTGAAAATAAAAATCAATTTATAAAAAAAAAAGGATGAAAGTATGGTTTACGAGGAGCACCACCAACCTTGGAAGGAATTGGGAAAGAAGCCAGGATAGGAAGATTGTACACACCAGAGCCTTCTTTTCTGTCTTCACAATTTGACCAATGCTTTAGTGTTCCAAATTCCTAAGTGCTGGTGGTGTCCTGGGCTTATGAAGAGTCGGTCAAATACACCAGGGTTCAGCATGCAGTGGCCAGTCAGTAAATAATATTAAATTCTATTAGACTAGTTGACTCCTTGTGGTGCTCATTACAATAGATAGCTCAATGCTATGGATTTCAAATAACAATGAACTCCCCTTTGTCATTATCATGATTGCAGGGTATGAACACCCTGTGTTCCCAATACACACTGAAAAGATCCCTCCAGTGTTTGGGAGGGAGGATTTTGTAGGAAATCAATCAGCTTCTCAATTATGCACTTACTTGGAGAATGAAATATATGACAATATGTGACATGTGCTTTCTTCAAGATTTTTCTTAAACGATATGCGGGTAATGTTGAGCACTGGATTGGACTGAGAAACGAAACAGGCCACACATGGCAATGGACAAATGGCAAAGAATTCAATAGCTGGTGAGTTCTGAGATGGAAAATCATTCTCTTATTGCTGGAGCTCAGTAGAATAAGTGGGGAACTGTTTCCTTTTCTTTTCCCAAAGCATTATTCTAAATGAGATTATGACTTCCTAAAAAAAAAAAGGTTGAAGCTATTTCATTCCATGTATATATGCTCAACATCTCCCTACCTCACAGGGTCATCTATGAAATGACAGAATTGGACCAGGTATCCTCTATGGTCTCTACTAGCTCTAGATCAAAGATTTTGGGGGGGGGTGTTGTAGAAGGGCAGGGAGGCAGTCAAGGTTGAGTGACTTGCTCAGAGTCCTACAGCTAGTAAGTATCTAAGGCCATATTTTAACTCAAGTTCTTTGGACTCTAGAGCCATATTGCAGTATGGCGCCACCTAGCAGATCTAAGATCTCATAACAAATTTTTAGAGCTGAAAGGGACAACTGAAGCCCAGAAGGGATTTATCCACCTTCCACATCTGTGTCTTTGCATAGGTCTTTCCCCATACCTAAAATGTTCTTCCTTCTCTCTTAGAACCCCTATCAATCTCCAAGGATCAATTCAAATGTCAGTTCCTACAAAGGGCCTTACTGATTACTCAAGTTATTGGAACCTACTTCCATCCCTTCAATGGGGTATATAGGAGTGTCAGGCCTGGAGTCAGGAAGACTCATCTTCTTGAGTTCAAATCTAATCTCAGACTCTTCCTAGCTGTGTGACCCTGGGCAAGTCACTTAACCTTACTCATCTTACTTAACTTACTCATTTGTAAAATGAGCTGGAGAAGGAAAGAGCAAACCACTGCAGTATCTTTGCCAAGAAAACCCCAATTGAGGTCATGGAAGGTCAGACACAACTGAAAAAATGACTGAACAGAGTTGAGAACCACCATAGACATAAGAGCCGTTATGGTGGTAATTATACGCGGAGAGTAGGAATGCGGAAAGAGAATTGCTGAGGAGGATTCCAAGGTTTTGACCCTGAGTGACCGGTGCCACTGCCCTTGGAAAATGTGGTTGAATTGAATTTGTTTCTTTAGCAAAGAGAAATTCAACATTTTTGGAGATCTTTCATGAGTTCGTTATATAGCTCATAGTAGTTTGGGTGATGAGAAATTAAAATCTCCATCTGTTGTGCCAGATACGCCAGTTCAGTACTTCAGATCAGGATAGGGCAAGCATTTATATAGCACCTACTATGTGCCAAGCACTGTGCTTGACACACTTTACACGTATTCTCTCATCTGATCCTCACAACAACCCCGGTAGGTAGATGCTGTTATTGTCCCCATTTCACAGTTGAGGAAACTGAGGCAGAGCTTAAGTGACCAATTAAGGATCACACACCTAATAAGGGTCTAAGGCTGGATATTAGCTCAAGACTTCTTACTTCTAGGCCCAGTGATCTATACACTGTGCCACCTAGCTGCCTCAAAGGGATGGATAGGACTCTCCTCATTTTCCTCAATGGTCTGATTGTTCAGATCACTAGTTTGTTTTGGAAATGCCTCTGTTGCCATAAAGCTCTCTCTGCTAGTGATGCTAATTTTGGCCTTCTTTCATCCATTATAGGTTCAACCTCACAGGATCAGGAAACTGTGCATACCTCAGAAATACTGAGGTCAGCAGTGTCAAATGCCAGAAAGAGCTACACTGGATCTGCAGCAAAACCATCAAACCCTGATAGTGCATGCTGGTGGATGTCACTGAAACTCAATGAAACCAGCCTCTCAGTAGGTTTGCTTATTCCACGTGAGAATCTCTCCTTAAAGACATCCATTCCCTTCTCCACTAGTAAGAGACCCGGGAAGGCCCTAGAAGGACTAGTCTTTACCAAGTTTCCCTGATATTGGTAGATATACCTGAGCACACTACGATGTTTGATGAGGTGAGTCTCCAGGACATAGTCAAAGACTACTCTGCTATAAAAGCCCAGCTGCTTAAGCTGAAATGTCTTTGGATAGAGATGACTCATTACAAGATACCATCACCATCAGATCAAGAACCAGAGGATGAGGACCAGATAACTATATGAATGAGCACCTGCTAAATGCAATAGAGCAAATTAAGAAAGAAAGGGAGTAAGAAGATGAAAAAAAATCCAACAACTTTAGTAATAGCTTGCTACAAGGCCTAAGAGCTACAAAAATGGTAAAGGGGAAACATAGACACATTCTAATAAATGCATGCCAACACCTTGGAGAATTTCTCCTGCCGAGATTTCTAGCAGCCACCCCAGGTCCATAGCCTGGGCCTAGAGAAAATTAATAAAGTGGATGGATTCTCAAGCAGCAGTAAAAACCTCTTACAGGACCAGGATGAATCCAGTTCATGTCTAAAGTTCTAGGAGAAGAAGATGAGGAGATTTTGGTTTGGGAGATTTCTGTATGGATCAAGCCCAGGAAGTAATTTTGAAGGGGAATCTGATGGATAATGGTAGTAGTCTTGGATTTGGAGGTGTTTACAATGGAGATGGAAGACTAGATGGTGACTATTTTCAAAGTGATCCTGGTTATAGAGGACATTAACCTCTAAATAGTTTTCTCTCCCTAAACCAAAGATAAAATAAGGATACTGACAACATGTGCCCAATTCTTTGAAAAAGGAATGAATTCAATACTTGCTTTCCATCCATCTGGTACCTGTGGTGAAGAAACACTTAAAAGACAGACAACAAGCCTTGGATATTAAATCTTAGAAACTTCAGGAAGAAAAGCAACAACAAAGTCATGACCTGGAAAGTATTCTATGGGCGTTTTCCTTCTTTAGTGCTGAGACACCAGGATGAAGGCTGCTTTTCAAAGACCTTACATGTTTCTATTAAGTACAGGGTATCATCTCAACATTTACTCCCTGAGAAAGAAATGGAGTATCTTGGGGAACCCTGTAATGAAGAAGCATAGGCTAATCCTTCTGTGAGCCAGAAAATCTTAGTCATATTAATTAAGCATCACTCCTACGGAGGAAGAGGAACTTAAAAAAAAAAGATTCCAGATGGAACTTGGTGGAGCAGTGCATGGAGTGTTGGGCATTGCCACAAAGACCTGAATTCATGTCCTGTCTCTGGTATCAATTAGCTGTGTGACCTTGGGCGAGTCTCTTCGCTTCTCAGCCTGAGTTTCCCCATCTGTAAAATGAGGGAGTTAGATTCAAAAACCTCTAAGGTCTCTTTAAATCTATGATCCTATGCACTTTATGTTTCCATCGTGCCTTTGTTAAGTATAATATTCTAAAATGGGACAGAAACTGAATTCAAAATTATTTATTATTTGCTGACCACTTAGTAACATTGCACAAAATGAAGGAGTTTCTGTGTGCACATAGCCTGAATGTAAATATCTGGAGACCTGGTAATTGTCATCCCCTCTCACCCACCCCACCCCAGCCTCCCAAAATTGTATCTCCTAACAAAGACACTGCGTTCAAATGCAGTTTGCACCTGACTATCTAAATACATTTTAAAAGTTTTTTTAACTGACAAATATGATGTTAAGCCTAAGAAGATTTATGTCTGTGTCTCTCACCGTCTCTTTTTCTCTACATGTCAGTCTGTCTGTCTCTTTTTGTCTCTGTCTCTCAAAGTCTGTTGGTAGACTGAGGGGCAATTGGCTTGTGACATCATTTCAATCTCTAATCTGTATGTTTTTGTTAAACATTGATGGGTTTGTTCTCTTTACTCAAATGTTAAAATGAATCAGTGATCTCATTTATATGAAACTTCAATTTTGCTGAAAAATCTATACAGTCTTTTTCCTTTGATAGCTAGGCTCTTATTTATAGCATTGTGCAGACATAAAGAATAGGAGAGACATATGGAATCTGTTTAAAATAGATAACAATGCTGAAAATGTGCAATATATGACATGGCTATTTCTAAACTGATAGGAAAGAAAAACTGATTGTTTAAAGCTGAGAAAAATCAATTTCTCCAGCTGATGATACAGATGACCTGTTCAGATCAATGCTTCTATGTGCAATACTACATGTGAATTTTTGTTTTGTCTCCAAACAAAGTGTTTGGGCAGTCAAATGTCAATGTTAAATAGTCTTTACAAAATAAACAGAAACTACTAACAATGAATTGCTTCTGACTCTTCATATTTTTGTAAGCTATCAGCTATCTGGATTTCTGTAAGTAGAAAAACCTACCAATAACATTCCCTTATACACATAAAGCGCATTATCTTTTCAGAATGATTTCATATATTATCTCATTTTATCCTCATAGTAACCTATGAGTTTGTTAATTTATCTAATAAGATGTCCACTCACATTCTAATAGAGGAGACAATGTGTAAACTACTAGGGATATACAAGATATACAGAGTAGATAAAAGGTAATTTCAAAGGGGAAGGTCCTAACAGCTGGAGAGGGAGACATCTTATTATTAAGCACTGATATGGATACTGATGCCCCTTCCCAAATGGCAAACCACTCTACTATCTCTGCCAAGAGAACCCCAAATGGGGTCAACAAAGAGTAAGACATGAATGAAAACAACAGAAAAACAAAATGTTAATTTTAATAGAGAAAAATTTCCCCCCAAGTTTAGAGCTGAAACAAAGATGCTACCTCTCTTTCCTATTAACACAGCAATCAAAATTCTATCATAACAAACAAGAGAAAGAAATTAGAGGAATTAAGGAAAAGGTGTTGGCAAAGAGGAAACCAAATCATGGCACATATAGATCTGACACTTGTTTGGAAAATCATTAAGAAGCAATGAAGGAACTAGTTGAGATGAATAATAGCTTCCTTGAGGTAACAGAACACCAAAGGAGATAGTATATAAACTTCTTATGGGCAGAAATTGTTTTCATGCTTGGCTGCATATAACTACCTTCTAATACAATGATTGCTGAGTAGTAGGCTGATTAAAAATTCTTGTTGAATTGAATTAAATCACAATACTCATCAATATTTTTGCATATTACTAAAAAAACAGGAAAAAGGAGAAAAATTTCATTTAACTATAAACTGTATAAAATAGTTGGGACATAGTTACCAAGACATACATAGGTAAATATAGCTATAAATATAGCTATAAAATATAGCTACAAATATATAGCTATAAAATATATATAGCTATATATAAAAATAACTATAAATAAATATAGCTATAAAACAATATTCATGAAAATAAAGGAAAATCCAAGCAATTGGAGAGATATTAAAAAGTAATAGCAGGATCTTGCAAATAGAATACAACATGATACTGCATAATTTAATCCACAGAATTTGTACCATGCCAGTAAAACTACCAAGCAGGTACTTTATGGAACTTTTTGTTGTTCAGTCCTTTCAGTCATGTCTGACTCTTTGTGACCCCATTTGGGATTTTCTTGGCAAAGATATTGGAGTGGTTTGCCATTTCCTTCTCCAACTCATTTTATAGGTGAGGAACTGAGGCTAACAGGGTTAAGTCACTTGCCCAAGGTCACACAGCTAGTAAGTGTCTGAGGCCAGATTTGACCTCAGGAAGATGAGTCTTCCTGACTTCAGGTCCAGCACTCAATCCACTGCACCACCTAGATGCCCTTACTTTATAGAACTACACAGTGAAATAATAATTTCAAATAAAATAAAAGTCAATAATTTCAAGGAAAGTAAAAAATTAAAATAGCAATAAAGACGTCTAGCATTTCTAGACCTCAAATAATATCACAAATCACTATTTGATTTTTATATCTATTTGATATTGGTTTAAAAATAGAAAAGTATTCAGTAGAATATTTATCAACAAGATTTTATTAAGCTCAGGGTAGGAGATGGAATTTCATCATAAAGAGCTATAAAAATGCCATTTTGGCTGGACCTTCACATGTATAAAGGGAAGTAAGGTGTAAAAAGGCCAGAAAGGTAGGCTGATACCAAGTGGTGGAGTGGTTTAACTGCCAGAGTTTGGGGGGGGTTATTTTTGATTATGTAAGTTCTACAGAGCATTGGAATTTATAGAAGAGTAGTATACATCTGTGCTTTATCATTTTGGCATTTGTGTGGGGGATGAATTGAAGGAAGGAGAGACTTAAGATGGAGAGACCAACTAGAGGGCTATTTTTCAGGTGAGAGACAATGAGGACCTCAACTGGGGTAATGGCTGTGTGGAGGAAGAGAAGGAGCAAACAGGAGAGATGTGAGAAATGTTGGGAATGTAGAAGTGACAAGATCTGGCAACTGATTAAATATATGCAGTGAGTTAGAGTTAAGAGTTGAGTATAACAGGAGTATTGCAAATAAGAGTGATCAAGTTATGCAGCAGTGTAAACTCAAATGGAAAGATATCTCTGTGGGCTTTGACTTAGGAAACTACAAATTAACATTATCTATGTTGTGCTGTATTTTAATTTATTCTATTAAATACTTCCAAATTATTTTTTAATCTGGTTCCTACAACATTTGTTGCCACAAGTTTGACATTTATATAAGGTACACTGTCACTTTCAGAGTCTTTTATAGAGAGTGGGTTAGTGATGAAAAGGGAAGAGAAAATATTTGTGTAAAGAAAGAGATTTATGACAGCTGTCAAAGGATATAGAATAATATTGATGTTTTTGTGATTTTTTTAGTATTTTATTTTTACTTTTTCCAAGTTAGATGTATGAAAACAATTTTAAACATTTGTTTTTAAAACTTTGAGTTCCAAATTCTCTCCCTTACTCCCTCCCCCCACCACTGAGAAGACAAGCAGTTTGATATAGTTATACATGTGTAGTCATGCAAAATATATCCATAATAGTCATGTTGTGAAAGAAAGTATAGATTAAAAAACTCAAGAAAAATAAAGTAAAAAAAGTATGCTCCAATTTGCATTCAGACGCCACCAGTTCTGTCTCTGAGGATAGACAGAATCTTTCTTTCATTTTTATTTTTTTATTTTCAATATTTATTTATCTAATATTTTTAGTTTTCAGTATTAATTTTCACAAGTTTGAATTACAAATTTTCTCCCCATTTCTACCCTCTCTCCACTCCACGATGGTATATATTCTGATTGCCCCATTCCCCAGTCAGCCCTCCCTTCTATCACCCCACTCCCCCCACCCCCTTTTCCCTTACTTTCTTGTAGGGCAAGATAGAGGTTTATGCCCCATTGCCCGTATATCTTATTTCCTAGTTGCATGCAAAAACTTTTTTTGAACATTTTCTTTTAAAATTTTGAGTTCCAAATTCTATCTCCTCTTCCCTCCCCACCCACTCTCCCTAAGAAGGCAAGCAATTCAACATAGGCCACATGTGTATCATTATGCAAAACCCTTCCACAATACTCATATTGTGAAAGATTAACTATATTTTGCTCCTTCCAATCCTATCTCCCTTTACCCAATTTTCTCCCTTGACCCTGTCCCTTTTCTAAAGGGTTTGTTTTTAATTACCTCCTCCCCCTATCTGCCCTCCCTTCTATCAACCAGCCTTTTTATCTTCTTCCTCCTTCTTTCCTGTGGGGTAAGATACCCAATTGAGTATGTATGTTATTCCCTCCTCAGGTCAAATCTGATGACAGCAAGATTCACTCATTTCCCCTCACCTGCCCCCTCTTCCCTCCCAACAGAGATGATTTTCTTGCCACTTTTATGTGAGATAATTTACCCCATTCTATCTCTCCCTTTCTCCCTCTCTCAATATATTCATCTCTTAATTTGATTTTATTTTTTTAGATATCCCTTCATATTCAACTCACCCTGTGCCCTCTGTCTATATACATACATATATATGTATATGTGTATATATATGTATGTATGTATATATATATGTATGTATGTATACACATATATATGTATATTCCCTTCAGCTACCCTAATACTGAGGTCTCATGAATTACACACATCATCTTTCCATGTAGGAATGTAAACAAAATAGTTCAACTTTAATAAGTCCTTTGCGATTTCTCTTTCTTGTTTACCTTTTCACGCTTCTCTTGATTCTTGTGTTTGAAAGTCAAATTTTCTATTCAGCTCTGGTCTTTTCACTGAGAAAGCTTGAAAGTCCTCTATTTTATTGAAAATCCATATTTTGCTTTGGAGCATGATACTCAGTTTTGCTGGGTAGGTGATTCTTGGTTTTAATCCTAGCTCCATTGACCTCTGGAATATCATATTCCAAGCCATTGATCCCTTAATGTAGAAGCTGCTAGATCTTGTATTATCCTGATTGTGTTTCCACAGTACTCAAATTGTTTCTTTCTGGCTGCTTGCAGTATTTTCTCCTTGATCTGGGAGCTCTGGAATTTGGTGACAATATTCCTAGGAGTTTTCTTTTTTGGATATTTTTGAGGAGGCAATCTGTGGATTCTTTCAATTTCTGTTTTACCCTCTGGCTCTAGAATATCAGGGCATTTCTCCTTGATAATTTCTTGAAAGATGATGTCTAGGCTCTTTTTTGATCATGGCTTTCAAGTAGTCTAATAATTTTTAAATTATCTCTCCTGGATCTATTTTCCAGGTCAGTTCTTTTCCCAATGAGATATTTCACATTGTCTTCCATTTTTTCATACTTTTGGTTTTGTTTTATCATTTCTGGATTTCTCATTAAATCATTAATTTCCATTTGCTCCATTCTAATTTTTAAGGAATTATTTTCTTGAGTGAGCTTTTAGACCTCTTTTTCAATTTGGCCAATTCTGCTTTTTTAAGGCATTCTTTTCCTCATTGGCTTTTTGGACCTCTTTTGTCATTTGGGTTAGTCTATGTTTTAAGGTGTTACTTTCATCTGTATTTTTGGGTCTCCTTTAGCAAGCTGTTGACTTGTTTTTCATGATTTTCTTGTATCACTCTCATTTCTCTTCCAAATTTTTCCTCTATCTCTCTTACTTGAATTTCAAAATCCTTTCTGAGCCCTTCCATGGCCTGATACCAATTCATGTTTTTCTTGGAGGCTTTGGCTATAGGAGATTTGACTTTGTTGTCTTCTTCTGAGTGTGTGTTTTGATCTTCCTTGTCACCATAGTAACTTTCTATAGTCTGAGTCTTTTTCTGTTGTTTGCTTATTTTCCCAGCCTACTACTTGACTTTTTACTCTTTGTTAAAGTAGGTCTCTCCTTCTGGGGTGCGGGGCACACTTTCCCAAGCTTCAGGGGTTTTGTGCAGTCATTTTCAGAGATACCTTATGGACCTGTAAGTTTTCAGTTCTTCCAAGGTGGTATGATATAAGAAGAGGTGTTTCCTACTCTCCTGGCCTGTGCTTTGGCCTGTGAGTGACCATAAGCACTCTTTTCTCTCCTGGAACTGTGAGGAGGGTCCTCCCTCCATTTCTGCCACAAGCTCTGCTATGCTAGTTCTCCTCCTCACCCAGGACTGCCACCCATGACTTCAACCCAGATCTGAATATGGGCAAAGCAACAGAGTCCTATCTCCGTGCTAGCAAAAAGATCCCTTTAATCTCCTCCTGACCACTTGTTTGACCCCCTCACTGTCTGTGGGCTGAGAGCTCCGGAAGGAGCCACTGCCACTGCCACTGCTGATTCAGTGGCTTCCAAGGCCTGCTCCTGGTTTGCTGGGGCCCAGTTTGCACTAGAAGGGCCTGTACTCCCCTCTTCATCTCACCCAGGTCCGACAGACCTTCCCTTCTGTCTTTCTAAACTGTCTTTGCTGTCTGTGGACTGAGGGGTCTCAAAATCACCACTGCTGCCAGTGATTCCATGGCCCCAAGGCCTGCTCCAGGTTTGGGGGTGCCCAGTTTGTGCTGGTGTGGCCTGTGCTGGACTGTGCTCCTCTCTCACCCTGGTGCAATAGATTTTTCCTATAGACCTTCCAGGTTGTCTTGGGCAAGAAATTTGTTTTACTCCACATTTTTGTGAGTTCTGCTACTCTAGAATTTGTTTAAAGTCATTTTTAAAGGTATTTGGAGAGGTTTGGGGGAAGAGCTCAGGGGAGTCCCTGCCTTTACTCTGCCATCTTGGCTCCACCCAACACTAATGTTTTAGATAAATATGTTGATACCTAAAAGTAGTAGGAAAGGAACTTTTTTTTTCGTAAAAACTACATATATATGTGTACATATATGTATATATTTTATATATGTGTGTGTATGTGTATGTGTTTATGTACATATGTATGTTGTGGTTGTCATTTGTCCTTCATTCCAAAAAGGACCATGACATCAGGGATACAGTGACATGAATTGCAATTGACTTTGATTTGAGTGAGGGAGGGCTGTGCAAAGTCACCGGCCTCACTTTCTCCTTCAGAGCCATCTGAGTCCAGTGGCCCGATATTGATCAGGACAACTGGAGATGGCCCAGTATACAGTGGGAGACCTTGGTCCTTTTAAGCTAAGGTCTTTTCAAGTTCTCATTTTGAGTGGGACAACTCCCATTCAATGAATAGTCCCCTTTAAGAAGTGAGTCGAGGGATGACCCCTTTAATAAAAAAAATCAAACTGGGAGGGGAAGACCCTCAGGGTTGCTGGCCAAAAGAGAAACAGTTACTATTTACATTCAGTCTGAGCCAGGAGGGCCCCAAAATAACCATTACGTGGGGAACAATTATTGTCCAGTCTGTGAGATCCAGAGTGAATTGGGTTTAAGGCTTGGTCTTTAAAGAAATCTGGCCAGTAAACCCCAGGGTAACTAGGTGGCTTTTGGCCATCAAAATTTACCTTCCTTTCAGCAGAACACCCTCAGGTAGGGGGAGAGGAGAGGAGAAGGGAGGGGAGGGGAGAGGATGTGTGCATACACACACACACACACACACACACACACGTATATGTGTATGTATACATATGTGTCGTGTATGTATATATGTATGTGTGTATATACATATTTGTATATATATGTATGTGTGTATATATGTGCGTGTGTGTATATATATATACGTGTGTGTGTATGTATGTGTGTATATATATATATATGTACATATATATATATTTATATATATGTTTGGGTAGAAAATACAGACTGAAATCCCCTTGTCAACAATGTCAAATGATGTCTCGCTTGTGTGTGAATGGTTTAATATTTTAAAGAAGCAGGGAGAGAACTTATTTTATCTAAAAATAAAACAAACATAAGTGTAAAGAAACACCTTTTCAAAGATACTAGAAGAAACATTAGACCATTTTTTGCACTTTAGAGTTTCAGGGGATAGTGTTATCTAAAGCCATTTGCATATAGATTTTTATGACTAAAAAGAGGGTAAAACTAAAAAAGCAAGAAATCACATAAATGTTTGAAAACTGTGGGATGATTTAAAAGGGACTGTCAATTTCACGGAGGAAATTTTGGGGATTTTTTTTTGTTCCTTTTTAAGTAACAGATAGTAACTCTTATTTAAGCTTTTGAAGATATGGGAACCTGGGTAAAATGGAAGTCACAGAGGGAGGGCTGAATAGTAGGTCTGTTGGAGCTGTGGGACCTAGAAGCAGTTAGCTGACAGCTTCCGCTGAGCAGTTTCTAAGGGAAAGAGAAATACTTTCATTTGCCGAGAGCTACAGTGACAGTTATTACCTTTCATGTGCCACCTGGAGTTAGGGAGAGCACAACCTTCTCCTATTGCTCTCTGCTGCCACTTATGGTTTAAGAGTGAAAAGCAGAGAGGGTTTTGTCATTTGCCTTGTATGCCTAGGTTTGCTTGTCTTTCTTACGAAGTCAACCTCATTGGTGTCGCCCTGAATTCCATGCTGATCGAACAAGGCAGCATCTTGGTGAATGAATAAGCAGTTAGTTTGGTCTATTACAGTCAGAATTATCCAGTCTGCCTGGTTCATAGAAGGTGCTTAATAAATGTACACTGATTAATTGATTACCTTCTAGCAATTTTTTGTACCTTTAATACAGAAGATTTGCCAGTGAAAGAGCAGTAAGGACTAGAATACAAGTCCTAAGCAGAAAAGTAATTTTGTATCAATCTGGGTATTTCATATTTTTATAAATGCTCATTCATTTCATTTGTCAGCTTTATTGGCATATAGTTGGGAACAAATAATATCTGTTTTTCTTCATTTGTTGGGAATTACCTTTTTTTCATTTTTGAAATTGTAATTTGATTTTCCTCATCTTTTTAATCAAATTAAGCTAATGGTTTATATGCTTCATTTTTTTCAAAAAAGGAGCTCCTAGTTTTATTAACTCTGTGTGTGCGTGTGTGTGTGTTTTGCTTTTGATTTTGTTAATCTCTTTTTTGATTTTCAGAATTTCTATTTTGGTGTTTCAGTGATTTTCCTGGTGCAGTTCACATACTCCCCTTCCTGTCTTTTCTCCTAATATATAATCTTCAATAGTTGCTATAGCTAAAGAAAAAAAATCATTTCCCAGTTAGCTAGCCTTCCTTATTATCATTGGTAGTATGAGAGTCTCTCAAACAAATAAACAAATTGCATTATAGTCACACTTTACATTTTAACGATCATTTTACAAATAAGAATAAATTATACTCTTACCAAGGAGTAGCTATGCTTTATAAAGCACATTAATGCATCCAGTAATTTAAGGATTTCCCCCAACTTTGTGGTATACATTCTCTTGTAGCTTAAAGGTGCTCAGTATCACATAAATGGAATATATCTTGGAGCTACTCAGGTGATGCAATAAATTTCTTTGATGACTCATGCTTGTGGTTAGTCAACAGGCAAATATAATTTTTTTAAGTTCTGAAAGGAAATGGCTATAATTCAGAAACTTTACCCAGAGTAGGACTTTCCAAACTGTATTCTAAAGAACTCTGGTTTTCTGTGTGATATGAAGAAAGGTTCTGCGAGAGGGGAATAATGCCAATGCTGAAGAGGGTTTTTTCCTTCATAAAATGTTAAACATGAATTTTGTAATTTAAAATGCTTATTATAGATAGAAAGAAAGGAAGGAAGGAAGGAAGGGAAAGAAAGAAAGGAAGGAAGGAAGGAAGGAGGAAGGGAAAGAAAGAAAGAAAGAAAGAAAGAAAGAAAGAAAGAAAGAAAGAAAGAAAGAAAGAAAGAAAGAAAGAAAGAAAGAAAGGAAGGATTTGGGGGAGTATCAAGTTAGAATTAATTTTTTTTTCTGCTTTGATTCTTTGTCTTAATGTTATATTAGGAAGTTCCATCAGTAGATTTTATGTTCAAAAAGTGTTCCAAGAACCTATTAATTTCGGAAATGCTGAACTAAAGACATGATAAGGCTTTTCTCTTTTTCTTGGTATGTCTGATGCTAGGAAATATGAAGTATTATCTAATCCAACTTATGGCACCAGTTTCCTTTACTGCTGATAAAAAGAGGAAGTAAAAATTCTGAGAAAATGGGTCCAGAAAAATCACTAATACTGTGTTGCAGGAGGAGTGTAAAAGAATATCACTTAAAAATCCCATATTGACTATGCACACATATAACAGGAGAGTATAAAATATTAAAGTAGGTCATTTTTATACTGCCTACTCATAAGGGAAGTAGAAGTTATGGGAAAACACATGATTCCGTCATTTAAATTGACTTCCAGATTAAAGTTTGGCTTGGTCACTCTGGACAGTAGTCTAATATAGTCTTAAAAATCTCTAGGCAGGGGGAACATTAGAAACTTCCCCAATAAATAGAGTAGTAAAACAAGGATTTCTCCTTTCCCTTCTATTATTTGACATTGTTCTAGAAATGCTAGCAATAACTTTAAGACAAAAGAAAGAAATTAAAGGCATAAAAATAGGCAAAAAAGGAGATAAAAATACCCGTATGTGATGATGACATGATAATACACTCACAAATCCCAGGAACATATAAAGGTACAAAATAAACCCCAAAATATCAATAACATTTTTATATAGAAATAACAAAACCCAAAAGGAATAATAGAAGTCACAATCAAAATAATTATAAAATGCATAATTATATGGGATGGATTGGAGTGGGGAGTTACTTGAAAAGGTATTGCATTAATCCATGCAAAAGGTGATGAAGGAATGTACCAGGATGGTGTCAGTGCCAGAGGAGAGAAGGAGGATTATACAAGAGATGTTGGGAAGGTAGGCTTGACTAGACTTAGCAACAATTTTGATATGGGGGAAGAGGGTGAGAGTGAGAAGTCAAGGATAATAATGATGATGATGATGACGATAATAATTAGCACTTATATAGCACTTGCTCTGTATGAAGCACAATGCTGAGTGTTCTACAAATGTTATTTCATTTGATTCTCACACAACCCTGAGAGGTAGGTGCTATTATACCCATTTTACAGTTGAGAAAACTGATGTAAACAGAAGTTAAATGACTTGACCAAGGTCACAGAGCCAGTAAATGTCTGAGGCTGGATTTGGACTTAGGTCTTCCAGACTCCAAGTTCAGAACTCTTATGTACTGTGCCACCTAGCTGCTTTGAATGACAACCTGACTGAGCCTGGGTGCACGGGAGGGTTGGGAATTCCCTTGACAGTGTTAGGAAAATTAGGAAGAGCTGGGGAAAAGATACTAACTCCAGTTTTGGACTAAGATGTTTATCGTACACTTAGTTTGAGATGTACAATAAACATCTGGAGATGAGAGACTGAAAGTCAGGAGAAATAAGGGTTGGATAAATAAATATAATAAAGTAAATAAATAAAAATAAATGAAAATCATTTAAATAGAGATATATTTAAAGTAGTTACCTAAACCATCAGCAAGTATTATTTGTAATGGGGATAAGCTAGAAGGCTTCCCAGTTGGATTAAGTATGAAATAAGGATGCCTACTATCACCAATATTATTCAATATTTTATAGGAAATCATAGCAATAGCAATAAGAGAAGGGAAAGAAATAGAAGGAATCAGAATAGGGAATGAGGTAATAAAACTATCTCTTTTTGCAGATGATATGATGATATACTTAGAAAATCTCAGAGATTCAACCAAAGCAGGATATAAAGTAAATCCGCATTCCTATATATCACAAACAAAATCCTGCAAGAAGAGATAGTAAGAGATACCACATTTAAAATAATTCTGGACAGTATAAAATACCTGGGAGTACTACCTGACAAAACAAACCCAGGTACTATATGAACAAAATTACAAAAAAACTTTTGATACAAATAAAATCAGATTTAAATAATTGAAGAAATATTAATTGTTCATGAGAAGGAAGGTCAATTTATATATCCAATGTCATCCCAATTAAACTGTCAATTTTGTTTACTAAATTAGAAAAAAATAACAAAATTTATTTGGAAGAATAAAAGATCAAGAATAATAAAGGAACTAATTACAAAACGTAAAGGAAGGAAGTTTAGCAGTACCAAATCTTAAACTATATTATAATGTCATAATTATCAAAACTATCTGGTAGTAGCTAAGAAATAGAAAGTAGATCAGTGGAACAGAGTAGATATACAATTTATAAGAGCAAAAACAATGTAGTAACCTTATATTTGACAAGTGGAAAGATGAAATTTTGGAATAAGAATTCATTATTTGGCAAAAATTGTTGGGGAAATTAGAAAGGACTCTGGCAGAAAATGGACATAAACCAATATCTTATACCATTTACCAAGATAAGATCAAAATAGATACATGACAAATAAAAATAGATATCACAAAAAACTGAAGAAAATGGAATACATTATCTATCAAGCTTATAGTTAGGCAAACAATTTATGAATAAACAAGAAGACAGCTGTGTGAAGCATAAAATGGATAATATTGATTGCATCAAATTAAAAAGGTTTTGTACAAATAAAACAAATATAACCAAGATCAGAAGGAAAGCAGAAAATTGGAGGGGGGAAATTTTATAGATGGATTCTCAGATAATGGTCCAACCATTTTGGAGAGCAATCAGGAATTATGCCCAAAGAGTTATTAAATTGCCTATACCCTTTGATCCAGCAATACCACTATTAGGTCTATTTCCCAAGATGGCTAGGGGGAAAGGAAAAGAACCTATACGTTCTAAAATATTTATAGTAGCTCTCTTTGTGGTGACAAAGAACTGGAAATTGCAGGGATGCCCATCATTTAGGGGATGGCTGAACAAGTTGTGGTGTATGATTATAATGGGATACTACTGTGCTATAAGAAATGATGAGCTCAGTGATCTTAGAAAAACATAGATAGATTTGCATGAAATAATGAAGAGTGAAATGAGCAGAACCAAGAGAACACTGTATATAGTAACTGACGAGGATGATGAGGTTCAGGAGTTGGGTTGTCCAGAAAGGATTCAAGAGGCAGATACTCTCCTAGTCAAGAGAGCTTTATTAACGTGAAAGCAGAAGGCTATCCCTAGACTAGCAGTTTGCAGGAAGACAAGGGTTTGCTTTTATGCACAAGTTTTGGGCACTCAGCCAAGAGCAGAATATGCTCCTACTAAGTAGTTAACTGCAGGAAAAGATGTCAGGAAGGGAAAGCAGGTATGCTGAAAAACGGTTCAAGGATGTGATCACAGAACAAGGACTGTAGCTTGCAACATTTGTTCCAGCATGGGAGGTCTAATTACATACACAGAGTATGGGCTGAGGAAGCAAGGTTTTTCTTATCTGACGGAGCTTCCTGTTACTGGGCAGATTTAGATGAGGCCCTCATAGTTACTGGGAAAAGTTAGCCTCAAAGGTTCCCATTGCTGCTGGGCAAAAGTTAGCCTCATCAGTAACAACAATATTGTTTTAAGGACAACTTTGAGTGACTAAGTCATTTTGACTATTATAAATGCCCAAATTAACTACAAAGGTCATATGAAGAAACATGGTATCTGTTTCCAGAGAAAGAATTGATTAATAGAAGTATATATAGGATGATACACACACACACACACACATATACACCTATTTATGTCTAATAGTAGCCATCTCTAGGGTGAGAAGGGAGGAGGGAAGGAAACAAAGCAGGGGGAAGCAAAATACATGTTAACTTTATTATATATTTAAAAGGAATAGCAAGTTGTACATAATGGATTTGCAGTTTCATGTACAATCATCTTTTTTCTATTCTACTATGTTATGGAAATGCTTGTTTTATTTCTTAAGTTCAGAATAACATAAGACTTATAAAAAGAGAAATTGGGTGCAGTATAGAGGAAAATAAAAAAAGAGTCCAGAATAGAGACTTAAGGAACACTTGCAGTAATCAGGTGTAACCTGCATATCGATCCAGCAAAGCAGACTGAGAAGCAGTCAGATAGGATTATATCTAGAGTCAAGTGAGGAATTTTTATAGAGGGGGAGTCATGAGAGTGATTATAAGAAGTGGAAAAGCATCCAATAGACAGAGAGATATTGAAGAATAGTGGGGACTGGGAGGATAAAGGGGACAATCGGCTGAGGAAGAGAATGGAATGCAATCACCTATGAATATAGAGGAATTTGCCTGGCAAGAAAGACAATTTCTTGTGGAAGATAAGGGTGAAAGAGATAGTGGGGGAAGGAATCTGAATGATACGAGCAGAGGGAACTTTTGGCATATAGTCTGAATTTTTTCTTCTCAAATATGAGGCAAGGTCACATCTAGGTTGCAAATCTGAGTGGACCGGAAGGATCAGTAATAGGTAAATTGGAAAAGGGGGCAAGGTTTGGGGCAAAAGATGAGTTCTGTTTTGGACACAATGATACTGAGATTCCTGTAGGGCATCTAGTTAAAAATGTCCAACCCCTTTGTCATCAATTGCGGAATACCAGCCCACAAATCACATATGGCAGAAAACTCCTCCCTGAAGTCCCTCATGGTGAACAGAAAACTAGCAGAGAATATCTATGCATGCTTCAAGGGCTGGACCCCCATTGGCTAGTGCTCTAGTCTATACCCATTATATTGGGAAAACATGGCTAAAGCCTTCAAGACTTTTTAGAGTTTTACCTGTGAGAGGCAATGTTGATCTGCTGGCCTCTGGGAACATAGCTCCCCAGAATATGAGATTATAGAGCTTTTACTTGACCCTTGCTTCCAAGCACAATTGAAAACTTTATCTAGGTTCTATCCTCCTCATGGAAAAAGTATACTCTGCCATGCTTGTTCAGTTGAAAACTCAAACTTCATTTTAGAGAAAAAGGCAGAAATCTCAACACATCCAGTCATCTGCATCAGAAAAAAAAAAACCTTGGACAGGGGAGGAAAGAAATTCTTCCTCATTTCCCCCCCCCCCCACAAGAAATGATTCATTATAAAAGCTTTCATCTCCTGAATTTGCTCTAGGCTCCAAACTCTTTGTAACACAGAGCAAAGTCGCCTCTAAGCAGCCAGCACCCTCAGGCTTAGTTTTATTTTCTAACCATGTTTTCTGGTCATCAATCCTATGGTTCTGTCAAAGATGTCACTCTGACTTGGAGTAGAAAGCAAACGTGGCTTGATCCTTAGATAAACTACACTAAGATATAACCCATGTAGGGGTCACTCTTCCAGCGAATTGCTGTAGACTCTAAGGTTTTTCAATTTCAAAACTCTTCAGCTCTCCCATGCAGGTGAGAAAAAGGGAGAAACTATTATCTTCTCTCTAGCCACATTCTTATAATTTTATATGTATATGTGACAGCAAGGACTTTTAAGGCTTTGATCCCATCCTTACAGTCCTACTTGTGTACATGACATTTCTCCTACTTGACAACTGTAGGTATATTTCGGGCAGAAAACCTATCTTACTTATCTCTGTATCCTCAAGCACTTCACAAATATTCTTGCACAAAGTAGGCGATTAATAAATGTTTTAGGAATCAAATGATCTTTCTAGAATCCTTTGGTTTTGAGCTAAGATTCAGTGCCATAGCTTTTTGAAGACATTTCGAGTACAAAATAGAAAGGAGGGGGAAGAAGAAAAGTTTTGCCCCCTGAGAAACGTGATTTCCTCTCATGAGGTAAATTCACAGTGCTCTTATTTGCCTGGTGGCTGAAGTAACTGATCCTCCCATCAGACAATATAACTTCATGGTTTCTCCAGGTCTTTGACTTGGAGCATTTCTATCTCTATTCCTTATCAACCAACTAATATAGCTGCATACTCATTATCATCAAGGACTGCCTGTTGGAGGACCCAGCATCCTCATGGAACACGAACAGAACAAGATCAACTGGCGAATATGTGAGCAGATTGAGGTAGGTGTAATGAACCTGTTGATGAAAGTCCAGAAGACCATTGTTGCCTTCTCCCCAACCTCAAATGGATACACACTTACATTCAACCAGAAAAAAAATCCAAAACACAAAACTGTTTCTTTCAAAGAATTTCTGACAATGGTACTTGGAATATAGTTCTGATTTCTGATGAGATATGGAGGGGACCCACCCTCTCCCCACATTTCCTTACAGCTACACCTTTCTGCCTTATAGCTTTTTACTTCCCAAGCTGTACTTCTTCACATCCACATTCCATTTGACTCCATGGTATTCATTTTCTATCACAAATTCATTACTATTTAAGGTCATAATGAGCTCCCCAGTATAGCTGGAACTGGAGGCCCCCTACAATTCTAGGAGTCCGTCTACCCTGATCCAAGGTTTCTTGGTTCAAGTTGCTTGCTTTGCTTGATTCTAACTGTAGCCTCCTGGGATCCTCCAGTCTGATGGCATATTTGGTCTTCTCTGATTGCCCAATACATTTTAGGGGAGTGAGGCTATGGCAGCCTGAGCTGTCTCTCCTGATATTAATAGCGCTATTAGTGATAGATACTCCCTTGGACATGAAGGGAACAAAAACAGAAGCACTGAAATCACTTTTCTGCCTGGTCTTCTTTGCCTTCCATTATCTTCTTGTTCTCTCTGCTGTGGCTAGACCCATTCCTGGAGGAGACCAAACAACTACGAATAAGTCACTTAGAAAGAGACTCATGCCTTCATCACATGTAGCAAATGTGTAGCCAACCTATTTTTAATTGATGCTCCAGAAAGACTGGAAATATGTTGGCTCATAGTATTTAGAGTTAAAAGGGGCCTTAGTGGGTCCAATACAGTTACAGAGTTGAAGTGATTTGCCCATGGTCACACAGGTGGTAAGTAGTAGAGCCAGGGTTTGAACTCAGGTTCTCTTACTCTAAAACTAGTGCTTTCCACATTGTACCAGGGGTTCCTAACCTTTTTTTAGCCCCTGAACCCCCTGGCTTCCAATAAACCTTTCCACATTTCCTATACAGTATGAAAGAAAATGAGTCCTGGAGGTTATGTTTATGCCCATAAGGAATAAGATGAAGAGACTAGTTATAACATGTTGTCTTCTCTAGCTTCTCACATCCAATGGGGGAAAAGGTTGGGAAACCTTACACCATATGATAATCTGATGTTCTGTCACCAGGTTGGGAAGGACTCTCCGTGACTCTATCTGAACTGTCACAGTCTTCTTCTCAGCCTCAGACACCTCATGATGAGTGATCTGGTGAAGATTAACGGATTCCTCACAAGGCTTATCAGCCCTAGGACTCTTCTGGAAATTACTGGTATAGAGAGAAGGAGGTAGCACGACCTCCTGCAGAAAATGGCATTTTTTTTCGGTTGCCTATAGGTAACCTATATGTACCTTTCATACTCATTCATAAGGAATACACAGCATCAGTGGCTGGGTTCTCTGCATACTGCCAAATGATCAGGAACCATGGGGACTTTCTTGGTCTATATGTTGGAACCTGAATAATCCTGCAGAGGCTCTAGCACTGATCACACAAAAGAACAATGATTATATGGTTTCTAAAGGCAGGCCGGGGAGAGAAAATAGAAAAGAAGGAGCAGAGCTGTGACCTTGCCCTAATTAACCAAAATATTCCATTTCATGAAAAGTCATTGACAATGACAACAAAAACTTGATAACTGTGCTTGAATTTCATTGATCTCTTTTATAATCCAATACATTTTATTTTATGCATCTGAAAATATTATTCTGAGCCCTTTACATAGCATTTGACAAATAGGAGGCATTTAATAAATGCTAGTTGTCTGAGAAGCGGTCTAAAGGCTTCATCAGACTGCCAGTGAGGTTCATGACACAAAAACAGTTAAGAACCTCTGTCTCAGTGGACCTAGATCCCTCTCCATTTCTCAGTCAGATATTTTCAAGAGATAAGAACAGAAAAAATTCTAAATCTTGGACAGCTCTTATGAGACAGGACTGAAGCATGAACCATGATCTGGAATCTTAGCCCGTTTTCTTCAGGGTGTGCGTAAGGCATATTGGTAACATGAAATTAGTGACCTGCTTCCCAGACTGAACAATGGAAAGGGAGAGGTCCCTTGGCAGAGTTCCATATACAGTACAGGGGACAAGATCCAGTACTTATGTGCATGTTTATGTATGTCCCTGTCTATACTCAATGGGCATGCTATGCTCCTATTTGATGCAGGTATATACATACATATATATATATATATATATGCACATATATATGTATATACATATGCATGTGTTTATTTCTTCATTTTTAGACTGCAGTGTTTTCATGATGCTACCACTTTTTAATATCAATATTCTTCTTGTGATACTGTGTGCCTGTGGCTCATGGAAGAGAGTTGGATAGCCTCCAAAGAGCAACAGAGAGGCATATGGCAGTCACAAGTAGATAATAACATATTACCAACCAAGAATCTCACAGAAGTGCTATGAAGGATAGCCTTAGAGAGATGTATATGGTCAGCAAAGGAGATGGGCTAGCCATTTAGCAAGAGTGAGGAATAACCAATGAGCAGACTTTGCTTCAGTATCTACACCATATCAAGAGAACTGGAGGAAGGTTTCAGCAATCTGGGTAGATCCCTGCAGAGGAACTCTGGAGAACATGTACAAAAATCACACAGGGTGAGAAAGGGTGGATGAACTTTTTTTCATTGGAGAAAATACCCAAATGATAATGATGAGGATGATGAGGTTTAGAAGTTGGGTCATCCAGAAAGAATTCAAGAGACAGACATTCTCCTAGTCAAGAAGCCTTTATTGATACAATAGCAGCAGGCCAGTCTTTAGGGGCACCAGCAGCTTGGAGAAGGACAGGAGCTTGCTTTTATACAGAAATCTTGAGCACTCAGCCAGGAGTGGGGTATGCTCCCGCCTGGGCAGTTGACCACAGGGAAAAGGAAGCAGGTATGTTGGTATTTTTTTTTAACTTTCTTTTTTTTAATTTAATATTTTTAGTTTTCAGCATTGATTTCCACAAGATTTTGAATTACAAATTTTCTCCCCATTTCTACCCTCCCCCACTCCAAGATGGTATATATTCTAATTGCCCTGCTCCCCAGTCAGCCCTCCCTTCTGTCACCCCACTCCCCCTCCCCCCACTCCTTTTTCCCCTTACTTTCTTGTATAGCCAGATAGATTTCTATGCCCCATTGCCTGTATATCTTATTTCCTAGTTGCATGTAAAACCACCCTTTTTTTTGAACATCTGCTTTTAAAACTTTGAGTTCCAAATTCTCTATTCTCTTCCCTCCCCACCCACCATTCCTAAGAAGGCAAGCAATTCGACATAGGCCACATGTGTATCATTATGCAAAACACTCCCATAAGTAGTCATGTTGTGAAAGACTAACTATATTTCCCTCCCTCCTATCCTATCCCCCTTTATTCAGTTTTCTCCCTTGACCCTGTCCCTTTTCAAAAGTGTTTGCTTTTGATTACTTCTTCCCCCTATCTACCCTCCCTTCTATCATCCCCCCTTTTTTTTATCTTCTTCCTCCTACTTTCACGTGGGGTAAGATACCCAATTGAGTGTGTATGTTATTCCCTCCTCAAGTCAAATCCGATGTAAGCAAGATTCACTCATTCCCCCTCACCTGCCCCCTCTTCCCTTCCAATGAAGTGCTTTTTCTTGCCACTTTTATGTGAGATAATTTATCCCATTCAATCTTTCCCTTTCTCCTTCTCTCAATATATTCGTCTCTCATCCCTTAATTTGATTTTATTTTTTTAGATATCATCCATTCATATTCAATTCACCCTGTGCCCTCTGTCTATATATATATGTATATATATATATATACATATATATATATACACACACACACACACATATATGTATATATATGCATACACACACACGTATATATATATATATATATATATATATATATATATATATATATATATATATGCATATTCCTTTCAGCTACTATGATACTGAGGTCTCATGAATCATACACATCATCTTTCCATGTAGGAATGTAAGCAAAACAGTTCAACTTTAGTAAGTCTCTTATGATTTCTCTGTCTTGTTTACCTTTTCATGCTTCTCTAGATTCTTGTGTTTGAAAGTCAAATTTTCTATTCAGCTCTGGTCTTTTCACTGAGAAAGCTTGAAAGTCCTCTATTTTATTGAAAATCCATATTTTGCCTTGGAGCATAATACTCAGTTTTGCTGGGTAGGTGATTCTTGGTTTTAATGCTAGCTCCGTTGACCTCCGGAATATCATATTCCAAGCCCTTTGATCCCTTAATGTAGAAGCTACTAGATCTTGTGTTATCCTAATTGTGTTTCCACGATACTCAAATTGTTTCTTTCTGGCTGCCTGCAGTATTTTCTCCTTGATCTGGGAGCTCTGGAATTTGGTGACAATATTCCTAGGAGTTTTCTTTTTGGGATCTTTTCCAAGAGGCAATCAGCAATTCTTTCAATTTCTATTTTACCCTCTGGTTCTAGAATATCAGGGCAGTTCTCCTTGATAATTTCTTGAAAGATGATATCTAGGCTCCTTTTTTGATCATGGCTTTCAGGTAGTCCAATGATTTTAAATTATCTCTCCTGGATCTATTCTCCAGGTCAGTGGTTTTTTCAATGAGATATTTCACATTGTCTTCCAGTTTTTCATTCCTTTGGTTCTGTTTTATAATATCTTGATTTCTCATCAAGTCACTAGCTTCCACTTGCTCCAATCTAATTTTTAAGGTAGTATTTTCTTCAGTGGTCTTTTGGACCTCCTTTTCCATTTGACTAATTCTGCCTTTCAAGGCATTCTTCTCCTCATTGGCTTTTTGGAGCTCTTTTCCTATTTGGGTTAGTCTATTCTTTAAGCTGTTATTTTCTTCAGTACTTTTTTGGGTCTCCTTTAGCAAGTCATTGACTTGTTTTTCATGGTTTCCTCACATCATTCTCATTTCTCTTCCCAATTTTTCCTCTGCTTCTTTTACTTGCTTTTCCAAATCCTTTTTGAGCTCTTCCATGGCCTGAGACCAATTCATATTTTTCTTGGAGACTTTTGATGTAGACTCTTTGACTTTGTTGACTTCTTCTGGCTGTATGTTTTGGTCTTCTTTGTCACCAAAAAAGATTTCAAATTCTGAGTCTGAATCTGAGACCATTTCCCCTGCCTGTTCATGTTCCCGGTCATCTACTTGACCCTTGAGTTTCTTGTCAGGGTAAGACTGCTTGTAGAGTAGAGAGTACTTTGTCCCCAACTTGAGGGGCTGTGTTGCTATTTTCAGAGCTACTTCTACACAGCAAGCTCTGCCACATCAGCGCTCCTTCTCCCCCAAGAACTGCCAACCAGGATTGAAGGCCCGATTTGGGCAGGGAAAACCAGATTTTGCCCTTCCCTTCTAATCCTCTGCTTAATTCCTCCCACCAGGTGGGCCTGGGGCCAGAGGTAACTGCAGCTGTAGCCCTGGAACAGCCTCAGAGCTGCACCACCTCTGCTGCCCCTGGGGTGGTGGCCGACTGTGAACTCCTTTCACTCTGTACCAGCAGCTTTTCCCACTAAACTTCTCTGTTGTCTTTGGCATTTGGGTTGAGAAGTCTGGTAACTGCCACAGCTCACTGATGCAGGGTGATACTCCTGTTCTTCCCGGCTTCTGGTCTGGTTGGTCCTGGCATGGCCCACGCTGGGCTCTGCTCCGCTCTGCTCCCAGCACGGTGCAATAGACCTTACCCAGAGACCATCCAGGCTGTCCTGGGCTGGAACCCTGCTTTCCTCTGCTATTTCGTGTGTTCTGCAGCTTTAGAATTTGTTCAGAGCCATTTTTAATAGGTGTTTGGAGGGAGACAGGGTGGGGGGAGGGGAGCTTAAGCAAGTCCCAGCTTTCTGGTCGCCATCTTGGCTCCACCCCCCGTGTTGGGTACTTTTAACCACAGGGAAGGAAAGGCAGGAAGGAGGAAACAGTTGTGTCTTGTTAACAGGTAGCACCCCCTGTCACTGGGCATATTTAGATTTAGGCAAGGCTGTCATCATTGCTAGGCAGAAGTCAGCCTCATCAATAAGATCCCAGGTCCATTTAAGTGCCCCATCTCATTTTCTTTCCTCCCCCACCTTCTTCTTTCACTGGACTTAATCCATCATCTTCAAATCCCTTCATTCCACTGGAAAGAAGATGCAATGTCATGGTCACTCTGCTCTAACATGTGCCTCTTTTACCCTGTCCCTCAGAAGAAGAACTTTTCAGGAGTCAGAGAGTGTCCACTAGAAGAAGAAAGAGGAAGTTAAAGATTGCTCAACAGGAGTCAGTTTGCTGTCAAACAGAGAGAAAATTGTTCATAAGTTTGGAGCTGGAACCTGGAAATAATGAGGAGAGTGGGAAGAAAGGGGAAAAAGTGTCTGAAAATTTGTCTGAACAAAAAGGTGGGAAAAGGGAAAGAGAGAAAGGAGTGTTTGGGATCTTGGTAGCCAGTTGGTCTATGTATCTAAAGTAGGAGGAATATGCCTTGATTTGAAGGCTTGTTCTGACAATAAGGGCAAGACCCCCCTCTTCCACTCTCCTCCCACCATAGAACAAAACTAATTTAGGGAAACAACCATATGAAAAAAATTATATTCTGTGCTTTGTCCAAATAGCAAGTTTCTCAACAACCTGTGGCTTCTACAAAGGAGAGGAGAGTTCCAATGGGCAACATCTTTCATATAGGCCCCCTTCTCTCCTCTGATACTAAAACTATTCTGCTTTAGGATCTTATCACCTCATGCCTGGACTATTGTGATAGTTTGTTGGTTGGTTTCCCTACTGCTGGGCCATCTCCATTCATCTTGACTCTTGTCTTGCCACTGTACTCCAATGATCTGGAGAAGAGAGTGAAGCTGATGACTTTGCACAGCTCTGCCTCATTTAAACCCAATTCACTCACAAGACATTACCCTCATGATGTTGTTGGTCCTCTTCAAGAACTAAGGATGAGTAACAACAATCTCCCTACTTCAAACCTTTACCCATTCCAATCTAACCTCTATTCAACTGTTAATTAATTTTTCCTAAAATGCATCCCCCTATTCAAAAACTCCAGTGGTCTCCTATTACCTCTAGGATCAAATATAAACTCCTCATGGTTCCTTCTAATCCTTGACTTAAGGGATCTCAATATTGATTCCTATGAAGCCATCTACCAGCATAGTCATACCCTCACCAAGATTTCTAACTTAGTGAGCTCCGTCTCAAACTATCACTTCATTAACTTATACTCTCCTATTCAGTTCACCCAAAAAACCATTTCTGCTCTGTCTACTCTGAACTTTATGTTCGGATGCTTCTTCAATGTTATCTTCTCCACCACCTTAGACTCCTTTGTACAATTGACCTTCTACTGAATCTCTACATTAAGGAAGTTTAGAGATATATAGTCCAAGCCTAAGAAAATGGAACTGTGGCCCAGACAGATTAAGTGATTTGCCTAGGAGCAGCGAGGTGGCTAAGTGAGTAGAGCACCAGCCCTGGAGTCAGGAGGACCTGAGTTCAAATGCAGCCTCAGATGCTTCACATACTTACTGGCTGTGTAACCTTGGGCAAGTCACTTAACCCCAATTAACCTGCCTTCCCCCCTTAAAAAAAAGAAAAAAAAGATTTGCCTAAGGTTACACAGATACTAAGTGGTAGAGTAGGGATTCACATCAATAGCAGTCCTGCTATACTATCTCTGAGTCAGAACAGATTGAAACATTGTGATCCCTCCTGGGTGTCACATTTTTCTGTGTTTCATCAGGTGTTGGTTCAATTTCCTTTATCTTGCAATATTTATTTAGGGAAGTTTGTTAATCTCTTGCTTTGGTACTCATCTTCCCGTCCAACCTTAGTATCTTCTCTGTTGATTTTTCAACTTATATGTTAGGTTTTTAATAGAATTTTCTTCTGTTTGAGGTATTCTGTGGTTTAGACATCTGACAGGCCAAATCATTATCTGCTACTTTTCACGGGACTGGGAAGGTTGCAGTAAATGTTTAGATAGAATTTCTGCTGCATTGGGGTTTCCTAACATAAGGATCAGGAAATGCAATTGCTGTCTCCACCCCTCATACCTTCCCTTCTACCTTATGTGCCTGGGCAGAGTCAATGTCCACTCTTGTTCCAACAGAACAATGGGAGAAAGAGAGGCATGGGATGTCCTCATAGGGACTATGGTAGGAGGGAAATCACAAATTTCTAAAGCATGTCTATTGGTTGACTTACATGCACAGAGACTGGTAGAAAAGGGGTGTTTCAACAATCCGGCTAGCAGCTTCTGTGGGGGTGTAAGATCCACCCACAGCCAGCACCCAGAAAGCTTCCAATAGCACAGGTTCTTTTGATCTGCTTAACTAAGGAAAGCAAGGTGAAGGGGTTGACAAGCTTACTTTTAATTCAACACACAAATATCATTGACTTAGTTCAGTGGAAAAAGCCAGCACACTGAAATTCAGAGCAAAATACAAACAAATTACAAACATCAACAGACAGACCCAATAGAATTCATAGTTACCAACATCTAGGTTCAGCCCAGGAGCTCAGAACAAGGGCTGGCCCAGAGTCACGCACACCACCACTGATGCAGCAAAGAGCTCCAAGGAAGAAAAGGCCAATCCCTGGTTTTATATCTTTCTCAGTGTCAGGGGTGAGTCACACATGCCTTACCCACGTGACCTAAAATCGTCACAAGGAGGCATGGTCTAAGAGCCTCTGATGTCCCAAACCTGTAAACTAGGCCCTCCCTGGAGTTAGCCCCACCTTGGGCCCCACCTTAGTTGCCAATCCACACCCACTAAGGTTTTACACCTAATAGGGGTTTGGGCCTGGGGCTTAGCACCTAGTAAGGCTCAATGAAATACATTGAATTACTCAAAGGGAACAAAAGCCAAACTCTTCAAGGGTACTTGGTTGAACTAAGTGCTAAGGAGCCCATTTTGCTTACCAACACAAGGGGTGCTGAGGAAACATATTAAAGTTTAGGAATAGCATCAACAAGGAATCTGCATTTTAGATGATGAGCTCCCAGAATGGAAACTTCTTCCATCAAAGCAGCTTGACCACTCATCTGTAATTTGATCTGAGAGATTTGCAAGGGGGCACTAACAGATTGAAAGACTTATCCATATTAGCATACATATCCATGTATGCTAATACATATTAAAAGGAGGACTTGAATCCTGGTCTTCCTGGCTCCCAGGTCAGCCCTTGATTCATTATGCTACACTTTTCTCAGTCTGGGTACTCAAGTATTAGTTTAATTTGGTTAATTGAAATTCCATGAAATTAATTCTTTTAACTCAAAAACAGAACTTCTAGATTTCTCCTGTTGAACTGTACTCTTGTTGTTTTGACAAAGTATTAAGACAGGTTTTTTCCTTAAAGATTACTTTTACATTTCTTTTATATTCCTTTATCTCCATTCCCATTGTCATTATCCTAGTCCAGATTTGCATCACCACAGGTCTGAATTAGCCTCTTAAATGATCTAGCTATCTCTAGGCTCACCCTCACCCTCCTCTAATCTGCCTACCTAACTAACCTTCCAGATTCACAGCTTTCACCATGTCACTTTCCTGCTCAGAAGCTGTCGGTGGCTCTCAAGATGAGTCAAAACTCTGCATAGTTCAAGGAATTTGAAAAATTCCATTTATCTGTTTAAAATCCCAAGAAACAGGTAGACCTTTCTGAACTGCTTTGAGGCATGGTTCTAATGCTGGTCTGTACACTTGGCCTGGATCTTTCCGACAGTGTCTTAAATAGAGATCCCCAGGCAGGTAGTAAAACACAAGCTAACAGAGAAGACAGAAGGCCCTTATGGACAACGATCAGCTCTTGATTCAGACAAAGATAACAGAGACTCAAGGCACCTGAGTTTTTAGAAGGTGACCAACATGACAGATCTGCCAAAGTTCAATATCGTTGAGGTAGAATGTTAGGTTCAAGCTTGGGTGAGGAGCCTGGGGGCAGTGGCAAAAGAGGGAGCCAAAGAAGGTGGTTTGGATGGTTACTTCAATCTATCCCAAATCTACTTCCTACATTCTCTAAATTTTGCCTAATGTGTTACTCTGCCACCTTATTTCCTGAACAGTCCCACCTTAACTTTGTCATGAGAGAGGCTTCAGTTAAAATGAGGAAGAACTTCATTAAGATTTGTGCTATTAGACCCCCAAGATGCCTGGCTCCCCCAGCTCCCTACTCTGTAGTATTGATTCTAAGGCCCATTAAAATTCATAAGGAACAGGATACGCTAGATTTCATCCAATAGGCACATGTCCACCCACGGATAATACCTGGGATCTATATTTATGACAAGCAGACATGACTGCTGTGTTTCCTTTGACCTGTCTCTCATCAATGCAAATCTCCTCATTCAATAAGTTTTTCAACTAAAGGGACAGAAACATGCAGCACCTGCTGTCAAGGAACAGCACAGGAAATGGCATCCACCAAATCGCCTTAGGGTTTACTTCCTCACTGCTGATAAGCATCCCCAAAACACCAGTTAAAAGCAAATAGAAGTTTGATGTCCTAGCGGCCACATCCTTATCTTTTAAGAGGCGAGGTTATAAAAGGGTAGATGACCCCTAATATAAGACAAAGTAGAGAGAGGGAAGGGGAGAATGTGGAGAAAAGACGCAGATGCAGGAGGCCTGTAGATCTTACAAAGAGAAGATATTCTGGTGAAAGGTCAAAAAGAGAAGCTGAAATTGACCAAGAAATATGGGGAAACAGAAGCAACTGGTAGAAAGGGAACCTGGGTAGGAATGGAGATAATTGATATGTGTACCTTGGAGGGTCAGAGTCAGAACTATTTGGGCACAGAAGATATTTCATGTGTCATAATTATGATGACTATAGTACTTAACATTCCTTAGGCAACAATGTTTTGAATCGACTTAAAAGCTGTATAAACTTTTTGAGGTACCAGGTAGTTGTAGATAACCACTCTCTCTATAGTTATGCTTTAGTTTCTCTATAGTTTATTTGTTGAATTTTCAAGAATATTTTACGATTTTATTGGTGGCACCTTGCAAGATTGGTTGTCTATTAGTTTATATAGGACAGTGAGCTTCTAGCTTATAATTGTAGCCATTTGATATATTCCTAGGTGTTTATTATTATTATTATCTCTGAAGAATTGAAGATAAATATCATACAGAGAACAATGGAGAAGCACTTGGGTGTGAGAAGGCTGCAACATAGCCAGTAAAGCTAATCCCTATCATGTTTGAAATAATTTTACTTTTCTCTCTACATTATGTCCCTCAATGAGTGTTCCCTGGCCACCTGCTCTTCCACATCTAATTTTCTTTTACGAACAGGTCCAAAATCAATGTTTTTAGTTATACAACTAGAAAGAGCCATGTAGATCATTTAAACTAGGGGTTCTAAAGGTTTGTGCATGCATGCACACATGTGTGTATGTTTGTGTATGTGTCACATGGACTTCTTTTGCAGACTAATGAAACCTATGGATCCCTTGTCATAAAAATATTTTTTTTAAACAATTGAAGAAAATGTTAAATTTCATTTAGAAGTTACTGAAAATAAAGATGCAACTTTTCTCCATCCAAATTCATGGACATCCTGAAATTTATTCGTGCACTAAGGGGATGAGAACTAATGATTTAAACCAAACTCCTCATTTTTCATAGCTGATGCTCAGGGAGGTGGAATAACTCCCAAGGTAATGAACCTAGAAAGCAGTAAACTTAGAGTAGAATCCAGGAATTCTATCTACCTTAACTGATCGAAGTTACAGGAATATAAGCATACTTTGTATTTACTTCACTGGACACAGTTTTTATTCTCCTGGTAGGATGTAAGTTCTTTGGGAGTGGAGATCATTTCATTTTTGTCTCTGTTGACCCAGTACCTCCCACATAGTTTATTGAACTGAAATGGAGATTAGTCAAAGACTACTCTGCTCAAATGATGTTGAAGATTGTGATTATCTTCCCCTTGGATAAGCTAGGTTAATGGTCACATCTGTTAACCCCTACGAGGAGGGATGCTCCTTGAACTGGTGAGGGGAGCCTGCTTAATTTTCCTCCATCTTCTCTAGGTTACAAAATTCCATTCCCTGCCCTCTGAGGTTTTCTCATCCCTCCTGCTTCCCACAAAACCTTCTGAATCTTTTAAGTTTTTTTTTTGAGGGGGGAGGGCAGGGCAATTGGGGTTAAGTGACTTGCCCAAGGTCACATAGCTAGTAAGTGTGTCAAGTGTCTGAGGCCAGATTTGAACTCAGGTCCTCCTGACTCCAGGGCTGGTGCTCTATTCACTGCGCCACCTAGCTGCCCCAAGTTTTTTTTGTTTTATTTTGTTTTGTTTTTTTAAAGACAGTTTCTCCAATTGAAAAATGGGAAGAAAATCATTGTTTAAGTTGAGGCAGCTGGGTAGCATAGAGTATAATGTGCTGGCCTTAAAATCAGAAAGACCTGAGTTTGAAGCCTGACTCAAAAACATATTTGCTCTGTTACCCCAGGCTCACTTAGTTTCTCAATTACAGTTTCCTGAGCTATAAAATGGGGATGATAATAGCACCTATTTCACAGTTATTGTTGCCTACCATCCTACCAGTTCCTCAGCCACAGCCTAGGAATCGTCTTCCACTCTTCTGTGACTACAGGCTGCTAAATATTAATTTCCCCACGGTCCTGAATCAACCCGATCCTTCACCTCCATCTCTGTCCTGTGCCAATATTCATTTCCTTCATATTATTTACTACACTTAGTACCTAAAGTCCATTTATATGCCTGAGGGTATTTAAAAATTGAACAACTGGTGGCTGAAGATTAAATCTTGTCCACATTTGTTAATCCACGTCCCTCCTTCATACCTTCCACTTACCCCACATCTCTGAGCAAAGTGGATGAATGTGTCATCTGCAAGGCCCCTCCTCCACAGACGGACAGTGCTTAGTCATTCATCTAGCATTCGTTAAAAGACTACTATGTGGCATGGCCAGACACTGTGCTAAGAACTATCAGAGAAGGGCCCTAAAGAATGACAAACTTAGCCACAGGGCAGGATGTCATAGCGGTACACTCTGGGATTCTTCTAATGCATTGTCCTGAGCAGGAGAAGGCAAGGGCCTCACCCCATTTTGGGGTCTTTCCAGCTTCCCCTTCTGGATCATTTCCTCACTAAAAGCAATAGTAAGACATTGAGAATCAACACTAGGAGGGGGATGAACCCTTGACACCTCCGAGGCACCATCTTCGAAGTCTGTAACTTCCTCCTCAAGTGGAAAGGAACTGATTAGAAGGGCCTTAGAGCTTGGAGCAAAGACCACATGTAACCCATGAAGTACTCAGAGCATGTCCCCACACAGCGTTACATAGGCTGGCTTCCTCCTCTCATGTGCCACCACCCGCCTACCCAGTGCAACACTAGGGAGCTTTAACTGAGCTCACTTAAACACCCTTCAGCAAAGAGTGAGCCAGAGCTGAGGGGAGCAGGGGTCCAACGGCCACTGCCTGCACGGTCCTGGTGGAGACTGCAGGTGACGCTGGAAGAATTCCAAAGAAGCCTGAGGGCCCAGGGGATGACTGAAAGCAAGGCCTCAAGAAGCAGCATAAGAACCCTGGTGATCCAAAGCAATTGGTTTATTCAGAGAATGAATGTTTGCAAGATAGGGAAGGGCAGTTTAGAGTACAGAAAAATGCGCCATCAAAAGGTAATCGGGGTACTCCACTTAGGAGGCATAAGGATTATATTTTGGGAACTCACTTGAGATTAGTTCATAGTTCCTTCATAGCAGCGGTTAATATTAGGAAGGCCTGCTCCACAGTGAGATGTCATCCTTGAAAGCAGAAAGGAGGTGATAGATGGTACAGTGGATAGAGCACTGGGCCTGGAGTCAGGAAAGCCTGCCTTCAAATCCATTTCAAATGCTTATGGGCTCCATGACCATTGGCTAGCCACTTTATCTCTGCCTCCTCTGCTTCCCCAATGGCAAAATGAGGATAACAGCAGCACCTCTCTCCCAGGGCTGTGGCAAGGATCAAATGAAACGAGATTTGTAAAGTGCTTATCACAGAGGCTGGCACAGAGCGGCTACTTAATAAATGCTTATTTCCTTCCTTCCTTGAAAGCAGAGGTTTTTCATTTTTACATTGGCATCCTCAGATACTTAATAAGAGCTTATTGGAAGGATTTGAGTTGAATTGGACAGCAAGTCTCAGAAGCATTAAATTAGACTGTGTGCTAAGTAAACACAATTCCCCATGGCCTTTTAAGATTCTCATGTGCCTGCATAGCAGCTAAATATGGTAAATTAAATCTGTGCTCTTTGTCTCTAGATTGACTTTTCATCTGTCTCTCATTACCAAACTCCTGCCTCCCATATAACATATTTATATTATATGTATATAAGTTGTATATTATATAAAATTATATCTATTGTAAATATATTATATAAATATATAAAGTATACATTATATATCAAATTATATATAAATATATATAAACATATTCATACATAAATATATATGATATAACATTTATGTTTTATATGAATGTATTATATAACATATTACATTTATATTAAATACAAATGCATTAAATAACACAGTATATAATAAATATTTAAGTAGCAAAAGTATTTATATAACTTATAAATATACATTTTTATAAATTCAATAATGAAAAAGCTAAAATTTCCAGTTGACATTCTCCAAAGGTCTATTGTTTCACAGATAACACACAGGAGGCACTGAAGGTTTCGGACTCTAGCCTCTAACAGCTTAACTCCTGATCTGGCCAGACAGGAAGGACAGCTTCAGAGGGGTTAATAATCAGCTTTATTCTAGTCTGGTCTCCTCAGGTTGCTGATAATGGGAGAACTCACTCCTACAATATTCCCTAATCACCCTTCTTGCAGGGGCCAGCGAGAAGGGAGGCAACTACCCCTACTTCTCGATGGGGTCAGTTGAGACAGGCATAGCTTGTGCACTCCCCTAAGTCCCCTCAATCCTCAATGGGGGGCTGTTTGAGGCAGGTACATTCATTCCTCTATGCATTACCTGTGGTTTCCCTGCTTACTGACCAGTGCCCACTTGCTTTATAGGGCAACAGACAAAGATGGCATCTTCCCAACATTAAGCTCACAGCTTAACTTTAGCAATATCATTCTGCGCAAACATAGTAAATATCAATTATGTCACCCCTATCACGGGACAGCCTCAGTAGGACTGCCTATCACTATGATTCTAGAAATTACTATCTAGGATGCTTGGGGCTCTTTTAGAAGTTATTATCTAACACCTGGAAACTAGACATTGCCATGGCTATGGATCCTGAGAAACTGAACTCTAAAAAGGATAACAGAATCCTCCTTATTTACAGCTATCATACGTATTTTTCAAAATATTTTCTTTGAATCCTTAAACTTTTTTTGTTTTTCTTTCTATTATAATTTAAGTCTGAAAGAATCTCTGACACTATTTTATTGTCTAGATCTTCTCACAGTTTGTTTAGTTTTTCTTTTAACTACTTAGATTCCATGCAATTAGGTACACATAGATTTAGTAATTATTTGTTTCATTATCTGTGATACCTTTAAGAATAAAATGGTTTCCCTGTTTCTCTTAACCATATTTATTTTTATTGTTGCATCCTCTGTGATCATGGTTGCCAATCCTCCTTTTTAATATTCATTTGAGGCAAACTAAATTGTACTACAACCCCTTATTTTAACTCTATGTGACTCATTGAAGTTTAAGGTTGTTTCTTATAAACAGCAAATACTTGGAATGGAGCATTCTCCTATCTTTCTCCACTTTACAATCAAGTTCAACCCTTCGTAGTAATTGTCATTTGTCTTTCCTTCATCAAATTGTTATACTATTTCTTCTGTCTCTCCCCCAACCTCCACAGTTTAGAAGAAAAAAAAAGATAGGAGACAATTCCAGATCGAGCAGGGATGACTGATACCTATCCAGGAGTAAGAGAAGGGAATCTATCCCAAGCATAATACCCTAATGCAGAAACTGAGGTTGCAAATATTAGTAAACAGAAGAAAACACTGAATACAATGATGAAATGCATTGGTCTTTAACACATATTACAAAAAGAAAAACCAAAGAAGTTAAGGACGTAAAGAACTTTAGAAAAATTAGAGATGATACATCTCTGGCAATTAAAGAATGCAAATATAAAGGAGCTTACATATTTCTCAACTATGTATGCACCTTTACAAAAACTGACAAAAAATTGAGGGAAAACAATTTTGCAGACAAATGTAAATGAAAAGAAATACTAAACAGATACTTTGCTGATACAATCCTCTTTTTCTGTTCTATTACATGCATGGAAATGGCTGTTTATTTGATGTTTGCTAAGTTCAGAAAAGGAAATTTAAGTAAAAAAAAAAAAAGAACAATAGGTCTGGAGTCAGTTCATATCCCACCTCTGGTTCAAACCCCATATCTGATGCTTACTTTGCATTTAACCTCAGACAAATTGTAACTTTACTGGACCTCAGTTTCTTTGTCTGTAAAATGAAGCATAGATAGCCTCTGAGGTCCTGTTCAAGTTCTACATCTATGATACCATGACCCTATGGCCATTCCCCCTGAATAATATTTCAAAAATACGGGTTTTACTATGTTACTCTCTGCCCCAAAATGGGAAGTGACTTCCCATTTCCTTTTATATAATGTCAATTCCTTATTTAAGCCTCCAAGTAAGAGAATTAGAAAAATTCATCAACTCACCTGTTTAAAATCCCAGTACATGCATAGCTCTCCATTAATTAGCTCTGTGCATGTCTCTAATATTGGCCAATGTCCTTAGCCTCAGTCTATGAGGCAGCGATCATGCCAATGTTGCTCAGCATATAGGCGCCTCACATAGAATTCTCTTGTACTGATGTAGAACATGAGCTGAAAAAAATCAGAGGAACCTGTCAGCAATAAAGAAACATCAATAGAAAATGCTAGACCTAGAAAAAACAAGAGTTCAGTATCTGGAAACTCTTTGCTCTTTCCATTCCACTTCTTGGCAAGCAGGGATAGCCTCTTCTTCTTACTCCATTGAGATCCCATTAATTTCCATGGAAAAGAAAGCTCCCATGAGGAGGGGATAGGGGAGCATAGGGGAAAAATACTAAAATAGAACACCTCTCAGCCCTGAGTGTGACTCTTGGCCCCATAGCCAAGAATTTAAAAAGGATTAGCAAGAATGTATAGATGAACAGAATGGTGGACTTCTCCCACACCCCAGTGACCCCAGGTCACTGAAGAAGAACAATTACTATACAAAATTTAAATTCTGTCTTCTCAGCTATTTCCTGTTTCAAATTACCCCAACATCATGCCCCAATCACTCCTTTGCTCCAGGCTCTGAAGAAGAGGTGGCCCTTCCTATAAACACTAAACTCTCTACTTATGCCTTTGGCACCAAACCTTCCTGTCTCCTCCCACAATATGCTACTTTGATCATCTTCCCTTCTTTCTAATTTTTAATTTATTCTTATCTGCTGGCTTCTTCCTCAATGCTTACAAACATATTTGGATCTAAGGATCTTTTCAACCCTTAAAAATAATTCACTCAAAAATAACCCCAATATCTCCTCAAACTATGGTCCTATATCTCATGACCCTTTCACAGACAAACTTCCAGAAAAGCTGCCTACACTTGTTACCTTCACCTTCTCATGTCCTACTTACTTCTCATCCCCTTGCAATCAGGCTTCTAAACTCATCATTCAAATGAAACTATTCTCTGAATAGTTGTCAATGATTAGTTAATTGCCAAATCCAATGACCTTTTCTTAGCCCTTATCCTCCTTGACCTCTCTGCAGTCTTGAACTCTATTGATTATTGGCCTTTCATAGATGCTCTTTGTTCATTGGGTTTTGGGGCCATTCCTTATGCATGGGTGTAGTCCAGGGCTCATTTGACTCATGCATTCTCTCTTAGCCTCTATGAAGATGACCCCCATATCTACACACCTTATCCTCCTCTCTCTCCTAAGTGTCATTCCTACATCTCTAATTGCTTGCTGGACAACCATACCCCAGTGCTCCCATAAGCAAATGTGTCCAAAACAGAACTCACTATATTTCCCCCTAAACTTACACCTTCTCCTAACTTCCTTACTTCTGTTGAGAGCACCACTATTTCTCTAGTTCACATCCTCCACATTTCACTTTTACTCTCACCACTCTCCCTCCACAGCCAATCAATCACTTGAAGAATCTCATATTCTATTTACCATCTTTCATATCCTTTCCCTTCTTTCCACCCACATCACAATTACCTTAAGATGGACCTTCATTGTCTCTCACCTGGACTGTGTCAAGAGAATACTAAATGGTCTCCCTGCATTAAGCCTCTTAGGTATCCAATCCAGTGTCTCCACACAGCTGACAAATTGACATTCCTAAAGCCCAGGTCTGACAGGTTACCTTACTCAAGGATACTCAGTCGCTCATTCAGGGAGCATCTGTGACTCCCTATTGTCTTTAGGATAAAATAGAAACTCCTCTACTTGGCATTTAAAGCCCTTCACTTTCTGGCCCTGGTCTGTCTTCCCAGGCTGACTGCACAACAATAGACTTCATGTACTCTATGTTCTAGCCAAAGTGAACCGCAAAAATGATTTACACGTTATCTCATTTGATCTTCATGGCAACCCTGGGGAGTAAGTGCTATTACAATCTCTATTTTACAGATGAGGAAATTGAGGCTGAATGAAGTTAATGACTTGCTAAGTTTACACAGCTAAGTGAGTTCTCTCAGGCAGAATTTGAACTCTGGTCTTCCTGCCTTCAAGTTTAGCACTCTATCCACTGTGCCACCTAATTGCTACCACATTTTTAAAATACAAAAAAATTATTTTTGTTTTGGGGCATGGAGAAAGTGAGGCATAAGTTTAAACAACCTGCCTCTCTTGTCTAAATATAACAGAAATAAAACATAGATCTGAGAACAAACCTAAGAATTTTGACCTATGGTCTTGTCCAAACTATACTTTGTGGTCTGGGTTGTCTGCCCAGTTCTCAAGATCAAACCCACAAGTTTCTGAGTGTCTATTTTGAGCATCAAACTGATGTGAGCCCTGCAGAGCCTCTAAGAGAAGTGGGAGGCATCAACTCCTTTTGGCAGTTTACAAGTCAGTCAGGATATAAAACCGACAAGAAACAATTAACAAATACTATGTAAGGTTGTCTTTAACAGAGGACTGATATCTTGCCACCGCACCCAGATGGCTCCTGAGGAGAAAGTGAGGCTGGTGACTTTGCACATGACCCTGATGGCGTGGTCCTCTTTGAGAACAAAGGACAAACAACAACCTCTAAGAGTAGTAGTAGGAACTGCCTCACTGGGCACCCCACTGCAACTGGCCTGTTAGGCAACACAATTTCTTTCCATCCTTCCTTCCTTCCTTCCATCCTGCTCTGAGTGAATGTAAATAGAAATTGTTTCTGTTTTGGCCAGAAACCTAGAGGTTCTTTCCCCCATTCAGATCCATTTTTTTGTTTGACCTGGTGAAAGAGAACATTCTCTCTTTGCCTCATTTCTTACCTATTCAGTGAGGTGTTGCCTCAGTCAAACTGAGACCTTGTTAAAGACCTTAGCTTAAAAGGGCTGAGGTCTCCCACTGTATCCAGGGCCATCTCCAGTTGTCTTGACCTATATCTTCCCACTGGACCCAGATGACTGCGAAGGAGAAAGTGAGGTTGGTGACTCCGCACAGCCCTGCCTCACTGAAATCCAATTCGCCTGCATGTCATGGTCCTTTTTGAGAATGAAGGACAAACAACGACAACAACGTGATATTCCATTTCCAGTCTCCACATCTTTGTATAGGCTATTCCTCATGCCTGGAACGCAAACCCTCCTTATTTCCACCTCTTGGAATCCCTAATATCCTTCAAAGCTCAGTTCAAATGCTACCTCTTACATGAAGCCTTTCCTGATTTCCTTCAGTAGTAAATGTTTTTTTCTCTCCTCTTAAAATTACCTTGCATTTATTCTATATAGAGTTTGTATATATTTACATGTGTACAATTTGCTTTCCCTAATAGACCATATGTCTTATAAGCAGGTATTATTTTGCTTTTGTCTTTTTATAATCAGCCTCTAGCACAGTCCCTGGTTCTTAGCTGAATCAAATGAGATAATAGATGTTAACTGCTTTGCAAACTTTAACATGCTGTATAAATGCTAGGTGATTCATATATATATATATATGTATGTACAAATACATATTATATATATACATACATATATATGTGTACATATATATATAATATACATACATGTGTATACTACTAAATGCTTACTTCCCCTAGCACCTAGCACAATGCTTTTCAGATAATAGGTACCAGATAATTTTTAGTTCGATTGAATTTTTCTAAACATTAGTAAAGCACATACCTTTGAAAAATCTAATCCCTGCTTTTAAGTGAAAAAGGAGAAAAAAAAAGGAGGCAACTAGGCTAGGATTCGTGGCAACAATAGAAAGACCACGGGCTATACCCCCAACAGTTTTCAAGGTATCAGCAAATAAAATATCCTAATGGGATAGTGTGGTTGGCCACCATAGCAAGCCTAGCTTGCTTTGAATCCCATTGCATCATAGCCCACAGACAAAGTCTCAAAGGAAAAGATATCCTCTCCTTTCCTCACAGGTTAACCCTTTCTGTTGGGTTCAATATAACCTTGCATCACTTGAGGGGACTTTTGTTCATACTTATTCTCTATTCCCCCACCTTTTCTCTGACTTTCACCACTAGAGAAAAAAGTCTTCCCATTTTTTCTAGGGAAGAAAGCAGGGAGTGAACCTATTAGTGATAGTCACTAAGAGGAAGGAAGAGGAGTAAAGGTTCTGTTATAAAAGATAAAGAGGCTGGATTCTCAAATCCTGGTTTTTCAGTTGTTGACTGAACCTCATTCAATGGTTGAAATGGAAGACTGGTCTGCTTTATTGGATGAGAAGACTGAGGAACAGGAAGAAATCAGGTGATCATTATATCCTGTATTATTCCTAATGCTCACATTTTATAATATTACCCCTATACTACCTCATTCCCCACCCCCACCCCAAGATTTAATCTAGTAACAGACTGAGATTAAAAAATAGCTTTGTTCTAAATTTAGGTATTTCCCTCGCATCACACATCCCTCTAACATGAACTATCTCCCCAGCTCCACACCCTGTAGCGCTAACTCTAAGGCCTAGCAAAAATTACAATGAGCAGAATACCCTTATTAGAGCAAAATCAACCATATATTATACCTGTGATCTGTACTGATTGTGATTTTTCATGACTGGGGTATTTGCTGAAAAAGGTCCCTCATCAACTCAGATGTCTTCATTTGCAGAGTTCTTCATCTAGAAGAGAAAAGGCATACCATGTGCCTAGTGAGAGGAGGCTGAGTAAGTAGGCCCATCATACCTCCCTAACATTTTCCATCTTAGTATTGGAGAATACCATAAGGTGAATGCCTGCTAAAAGGAAATGGAATTTGGGACCTCAAGTGATATATTCTAATTCTTGTGAAGGACACATATAGAACATCGTGATATCATGTTTTTGTTCCAAAATCTTAGGTATTCCAAGATGTTTGTTCCCAATTCTAGGCCCTAAAGGCATTTCCACATGCCTGAGGCCATGGGAGTGTATCAACAATCCAGCTAGCAGCTGCTGTGAGGGTGTAAAGCCAACAACAACCAGCTCACAGAACGCTGCAAGCCCAGGTGCTTTTCATCTACTTTACTAAGGAAAGCAACGTTAAGGGGTTAACAATCTTACTTTAATCTAGCATATAAATATCATTTACTTAGTTCAGAGGAAAAAAACAGCACTCTACAGACCAAATATAATTTGTAGTTATCAACATCTGAGTATTCAGCCAGGGAGCTCATTATAATGGCTGGCCCAGAGTCACGTGCCACTCCTGCTGTGGCTCAGCGTTCCGAGTGAGAACACCAACCTCTGCCCTGTTCAGGGTCCCGATCTCACCCAGGCTGGGGGTAGAGAAGTTCCCCACCCCCAATATCACATCAGATGCAAATCAATGGCTCCCAATTATCTCAGTGCTGAGAAATACAAAAACATCCCACTTTATCTGCCCCATTCAAACAAAGGCCAGAATCATTAAAGGTCAACAGCAAAAAGTCCAACCTTAATTACTATTACATTGTCCACCCCCTTCAAACATCTTAGGGAGCTAAAATTCTCAAGAGAATGGAGCAAGAGTTGGATGAGTTGTTGTGGAGGAGAAAACTGGAAGGGGTAAGAGAGTGGGAAGAAGTAGGATGAAATTCAAGAGGCCTTGGAAAGGGAAGAAACTTTGGTTATGGCACAGAAGAGAAAAACTAGGGAAGCCACATATGGCAAGTAGGCTCTAGAAGTAGAATCCAATACCCAAATGAATTTAGGACAAACAGCTTTATACTGTGTGATCCTTGCAGGATCAGGAGGATGGGAGAGAGGGGCTATTTAACATACCATGGAAGCCGTGAGCAGGGTATTCACTCTTCCATAACCAATAATGCTTTGAACTGGCTTTAGAGAGGGATAAGCATTTTTGAGTCAACACTTCCACACTTCAGTTTCTTTCAGAGTTCCTTTCTGGCAGAATTATCTCCACATTCGATTCCTGGGTTCTATGAAGAAGTCATCTTGTCACTTAAATACCTTTGCATCACAATGTACAATACCTTGTCAGTTTCCAGGGTGAGGTTACTCCAAAGGACAAGTTGGTATGTCTAGTGTCTTGTGTGTAATTTTCAGATTCTCCGGTTTCCCTTGGGATTTGTGGGAGGAAGTAGAGTAGAAGGGAGAGTCTGTGGACTGGGCCCTTGACACCTCTGCCTGGTGATCTGGCAATAACTGCATTTTTGAGATCTGTGTTTTAGATGCATTTCATGGTGCCCCAAGCATCTATTAAAGTCTTGAGCTTTCCAAATGAAGACAATGTGTGCTTCCTTATATGTCAAGAAAATGATTAAGATTGGACGAGACTGGAGTCTTTGTTGCTTAACATTTGGACCAGCAAAATTCTTTCTATGGCATCAAAAAAAAGTTGAGAGGAAGAACGGAGAAAAAGAATGAGTCAGGGAAGATGGGATCCTATTTTTTCATTATCCTTTGGTATCATGGTATAACTGAATAGCTGAATTACCATATCCGTATTCAAACCCTGAACTAATTCTAGTATATCACCAATATACCTTAGTTAGCTAAGCAAAGGCTTTTCTTATCATTAGGAGCTTAACGTAATCTACTCCTTTTGGGAACTTTAATATCCATTTCACATCAGTCAAACCAGGGCTGTCGTAAGGCTCAAATGAGATGAAGGATATATAGCATTTTGCAAACTTGAAAGCACTGTATAAATGTCAGTTGTTATTATCATTATTATTAGCCCGTAGTCAACAGGCCTCCAAGTTGGTGATGACTTTATTCCCTGAGCCTTCTATGTATGTCTGCCTAAAAAACTATTTTACAGAGAACTCACACAAGGCAAGCACTTACATAGTTGTCAGAAGAAGCAATACAAGGACATTTTCAAGGTCTCTCTGGAGAACTTTGGAATTAATTATGAGACATGGCAGACACTGGCACAGGACTGTCCAGCCTGGTGTGCCTGCATCAAAGAAGGCTTTGTGCTCTATGAGCAAAGCAGAATTGCAGTAGCTCAAAATGCACAGATTTAGAGACAGGTCTACTCCAAATGTTCGAATGGGTATTTGTGCCCAACCTGTGGTAGAGCCTTCTAAGCTTGTATTGGTCTGATCAGCCAGTCTGATACACTGTGCCTTGACCCCCAACACAGTGATGTCATTTTGGTCCTCTGAGAACAAAAGACAGCAACCAATCAATGGCATTCTAGCTGAGCTCAAGCAATTATACAGTAATACGGGAGTGAGCTGGTAAACACTTAACAACTAGTTTCCTTGGAGGGGAGGGGTAGGGGAAATGTGTACATACACATTTTTATGCTTAATTTGTTTTATTAACACTTTCTTAAGCCTAGAAATCAACAAAACAATAAGTTAAGCCCTGGTTTATAGCAATTGCCAATTTCTGAGGTAAAAATGCTCAACCTGAAAATTCAACAATTGGCTCTCCAAGCCCTTTAAAGCTCATACCCCTCAGTTAAACCCACCAAAGGGTTCCCTGTTATATAGTGGGATTCCTAGCTCCCCTGTCTCAGCTGAACTTGGAGATTTTCCCTTCTAGATCTTTCCCAGAGTCACCTCTTCTGACCAGGAACTTTAGGTCCCTGGTGCTCTGAATGTGCTTTTATGTTTTTGGCTCTATATACATGCTAGCACAAGGCAAACAGTTTTAGCAACTTTAAACATAAACACGAGTGTTGTTGCTAATTACCTTCTTGCATATGTGACAAAATTACAATGGTCTCTCTGTCACAAAGACAGTCATGCTGCCTTTGGAGGGCTCAGCATCCCTAGCCTCCTCCATGGTGTGGGTCTCAGTGAAAGGAGATTGCCAGGTGACTCTGTGACCAGGGCTGGGTTCCCACTTTTTCATGTATGCATTTTGATCCCCTCTTCCATTCTGTTTGCCCCCTCCTTCCTTGAAGTCCCTAACAAACCTCTAGAGGCAGATGCCAAAAGAACCATGGATTTGTACTCAGCCATCCACACTTCAGCCACCTGACGGGCATTGCATTTTATGGCCAATCCAAGCTTCAGAGCATAGGGCTTGTGGGCTTGCTCTAAGTGAGCAATTTGGGAAAAGAGTAAGACTTCAGTCTTCCCCCCCACACTGCCACACCTGTGCTCAAGAAAGAAGTCCATGGACATGATGGGTCCTAAAAGTGGTCAAGTGAATATAACAAATGTAAGCCACATTTTGCACTATTTTTCAAAACCTAAATCTAGCCATACACCTCCTGCCTCCACGTCTTTGTCTAAGTTGCATACCTAACATACTCTTTCCTGCAAGTCAAAATCCTGAAAACTCACCTTTGCTAGGAAATCTCTCCTGATTAGAGAAGTCTATTATATTATCCTTCTTCCCAGAGTTTCAAGTTGGGAGAGGGAGAGAGACATGGAAGAGGAGAAGGAGGAGGAGAGAAGAGGATGAGAAGTGTTTATTGTCTTTTCTAAAGATCTGTCCCAAGGTTCAACTCCTGGCTAAACCATTATGACATTCCAAGCTTCTTCATTCTTTTCTCTATTTAGGAACACAGAGGTTTTCTAAAAATTGAAAGTTGGCTTAAAAAAAAAAAGAAGTCTAGCACCTGTCTCTATCATCCTGTCTGGCACAGTAAGTGCTTTGTAAATGTTTTTTTTTTTAATTTATTCATCAACCATGGAAGCTGCATGCATTTTTTCAGATCCCAATTGTCTACTACAGTGAACAAAATACAAATATGTAGTTATATTTCTTTTCTCAGATATTTCATGATTCACAAAAACATTGGGATAGGTTGTTATTACAGGCATAAGAAAGCTTATAATTGAGTGAATGAGAGAAAATTTAAGTGCTGCCCTATTCTAGACCAGTGTTCCTCACATTTCTTCTTACAGATTACTTTGGTAAGTCAAAAAGATCTGTCTTTGAACAGTCATCCCTCTTGTCAAATCAGCTTCCCTTTCTTATAAAAAGTATCTTGGTGATAATGTTTTTTTGTGGATAAATTGTTTTAATATTTATTTTTATAATATGTAGTTTCAAATATTCTTGGGACAATATAATTTCCCTAAAAAACAATCCCACAAAATATTCTTGGATTGTTTTGCATGTTGGAGAAGGCTATAGATACAAAAAAGATTAGACCATTTCACCTGAAAAGCTTCTGTGACCAAGTAGGTAGAGTGGTGGATAGTGGTGGGCCTGGCAACAGGAAGCCCTGAGTTCAAATCTAACCTCAGACCATTACTAGCTGTGTGACCCTGGGCAAGTCACTTAGCCTTTGTATTTCTTAGCTTCCTCATCTGTAAAATGAGTACAATAATAGTACCTCCCCCCTAGAGTTTTTGTGAGGATAAAAATGAAATACTATTTGTAAAGTACCCAAGCAGCAGCTAGGGGGCGCAGCGTATGGAGTGCCGGGCCTGAAGTTGCAAACACCTGACTTCAAATCTGGGTGACTTTGGGCAAGTCGTTTAATTCTGTTTGCCTCTCCTTCCTCGTTTGTAAAATGAACTGGAGAAGGAAAAGGCAAAGCGCTCCTCCATCTTCACCCCCAAAGAGGATCTCACTGAATAATAAGAAGCAGTACTGGGGTCATTATTATCTTGGGCAAACCATTTAATTTCTCTGTGCTTCATATTATTTTTTTTATCTTTAAGTGTTTGCCCAAGATAATCATCTGCAGAGCTAGGACTAGGATCCAGATCCTCGGAGTCTAGGCCACAACTCTTTCCACTCTCACGTACTGCATCCCACTTTCTTCTTGCTCTGGCATTGAAATAGGCTCTGTGACTTTCAAAGCTCTTTCACACTCATGATCACATCTGACTGCCACAAAAAGCTTGTGGAATAGGCAGAATCAATAATATCACCATCTCAGTTTTCTAGATGAGGGAGCTGAGGCTAAGCAAGGGGAAAAGAGGTTGCTTCTGGTGTTAGGACCGGTAAGTGGACTAGAATTCAAGTTTTCTGCCCTTAGATCAGTGCTCTCCATTGCCTCTTGCTTCCTTTTCAAGGCAGTGTGGCTCTTGCTATCATTCCTTTGCTTAGTGCCTTAATAATACTATGACCTCTTTCTTCCTCACAGTGTCACACTTCTGAGAGCCAGCGTGATGTAGCAGAAAAAGGACCAGGCTGGTGGTTTCAACATCTGGGTTGGCATCCTGGTTCTAAACCTTAATCAATGGGTGAATCGAGGTAAGTTACAACCTCTCCAAGTCACAGTTTCTTTCTTTATAAAACAGAGATAACAATACTTACTATAACTACTTCACAACGTTGTTATGAGTGTAGCAATTGCTCTGCTCTCACCTTTCCAGCATGTGACCAGCTATATCTCCTCCTCATAGCTCTAGGGGTACCTCTGAGGGCTCAGGAGTGTATCATGTCTAGTGCTATAGGTTTAATCCTCCATTTGGGTGTGGTGTTAGCAACCAGTTCCATTTAACTCCCCAGGTCAATCAATTAAGATTGATTAGGTATCTACTTTAAGGAAGAAAAAGAACACAAATTCTCTGAGGAGTGAGGGTTTAGACTTAATATAATTTCCATATAGCATTGAGTCCTCCCCCAGCTACCACTGGGCTGGGTGCCAAAAGTTGTTCCTTGGAAAATTGGTGCTAGACTTGTTGGATGCAAAACCCAGTACTGACTCCAGACCCAGATCTTCTTTCTTGAATTGTTGAAGTCAAGAGATCATAACTACCTCCAATTTTCTTCACCTGGAACCAGGAAAGAATGGACACAACAGAGACAGAAGCAACAGCAGGACCATGTGCCCAGCTTCATGCCAACTTCAGGTGAAAGAGCCCAAGTTCCTCTCCTACCAGGAGGTCCTTGGTAGCTCATCTTCCTTTTCCAATGCCAGCAACCATGGAAAGACTCCACACTAAGAGCCTGGTGTTTTGGAATGAATCCCAGTTCCAGCTTCATAGCCAATCAGAGAGGCTCTTCATCATGTGACTATCAGACTTGTATTAACTACAGAACTCAGTCTCTCCAAGGTACTTCCATTATGCATAATCATACCTTTCCAGAAGGAGGCTCCCCAGCCTCTTCCACTTGAGGGAATTGCATCAGCACTTATGTTACATGAATGAAGTGCTCTGCCAACTTTAAAGTGCTATTTAAATATCCTATTTGGTTGCCTCATTGCAGAATGGAGATGAAGCTGAGTTCTGAAAGAATACATTGGGAAACCACAAGATCTGGCGGGTTCTACCGTACTAGAAAGTCTTCATGTGCAAATACTGGCAACAGAATAAGTCTGCTTTATGAGGACAGCCATTACCAACACTCTGGCCATTGTACACAAATTCTCAAGTCATGTAATAAAGAAAAATGCAAAATGGGTCTCAGTCCACTGAGGCCCCCTTCCACTCTACAGAGCGGCAGGAAAGGGAGAAGAGGATACTACGAATCACACAGCTCTCTGACCATTTGCAAACTTTAACTTATCTGTTCATATTTTAAGTGTGAGCTCCTTGTCCAGCCGACAGAGGTCACTGGTGGGACTTTTAAAAGTGCAGACACAGCATTTTTCAGCTTGTAGTCTTCTGGGTTTCAATCTAGTATTTGCTATTTTTTTTTCAGGCAAAGTGGATAGATTGCTAGTCCTAAAGTCAAAAAGACCTGAGTTCAAATCCAGCCTCAGACAAAAGCTGTGTTGTTGACTCTTCAAGTGGACCATACTGTCCATGGGGTTTTCTTGGCAAAGATACTCTGGAGTAGTTTGCCATTTCCTTTTCTAGTGGATTAAGGCAAACAGAAGTTAAGTGACTTGCCCAAGGTCACACAGCTTATAAGTATTTGAGGCCAGATTTGAATTTAGAATTTGATTTGAATTTGAATTCCTGATTCTAGGCCCAGTGCTCTATCCACTGAGCCATCTAGCCATACTAGCTGTGTGATAATGAGCAAATCAGTTAATCTTGGTTTGCCTCAGTTTCCTCAGCTGAAAAATGGGGTCATAACTGTATCTCTTTCAAGGGTTGTTGTGAGGATCAAATCAAATGAGATAATATTTGTTAAATGCCTGGCACATAGAAGGCACTTTATTAAAATGCTTGTTCCCTCTATTTTCCCATGTGAATGTGCCAATAGAAGAAGATGCAGGAATCTGGTCTGGAAAGAAACCCAGGGCCAATCTATGGAAGTGCTCATCCCTCTACTCCCCTACTCTATAAATTCCATGGCTCCCTATTACCTCTAGGATCAAATGCCAAATCCTCTCTTTGGTTTTGAAGCCCTTCACAACCTGTCCCCTTCTTACCTTTCCATTCTTCTTACTTAGAGTTAATCCTCTTCAAGTGCTTCTTGATCCAGTGACCTGAGATTTCTTGCTGTTCTTTATGAACAGCACTCCATCTCCTGTCTCTCTGGGTCTTTTCATTGACTATCCCTCCATGCCTGGAACACTCTCCCTCCTCACTTCTGTTTTCTTGTTTTACTGGATTTTTTGGAGACCAGCTCAAATCCTACTTTCTTGAAGAGGCCTTTTTCAGTCCCCACTATGCAGTTAACTCCAACATAGTTCTTTGCAGGTTGTCATCCCCATTGGAATGTAAGAGAGTGTTTTTGCCTTCCTTTGTATCCCCAGGACTTAGCGGGAAGCCTGGCATATACTAAGAACCTTATAGGGGCTTGTTGATAACCATTACAAGGATGAGCAGCTGACTTTTACTCAGACTTCTAGCCATTTAATTATACCTCAGAAGGAGATGCAAAGAAAGAAGATGAGCACATCAGAGGCCCAGGAGGACAATAATGCAGGCTTAGTATGTCCAAGGGCAGTTAGTTGGTATAGTGGATAGAGTGCCAGGCCTGAAGTCAGGAAGACTCATTTTCCTGAATTAAATCTGGCTTTAGACACTTACTAGCTGTGTGACCCTGGGCAAGTCACTTAACCCTCTTTGCCTCAGTTTCCTCATCTGTAAACTGAGGTGTAGAAGGAAATAACAAACCACTCCAGTATCTTTGCCAAGGAAACCCAAATGGGGTCACAAAGAGTTGGACACAACTGAAAAAATGACTGAACAAGAATTATGTCCAAACCTGTAGATGTATCAAACAGCTTACTGTGGTCACCAAGCAAAGCAGCGGACATACCTGGGCACCACGTGAAGGTTCAGTGCAGTTTCTACAAAAGCAGCAAGACAGCATAAGCTGGAATGCTATGAGATGATTCTCCCTTCCTCTTGTGACTTGGAGATTGGGAAGGCTTGAAAGTACCTACAAAGGCCTTTGGGTACTTTGTTTATCTCCCTCTCCTATAAGGGCAAAGTAGCATGCCACAGAAGGTGAGGGTGGCGTGAAAGTAAAATTTATGAGGAAAAGGATGTGCTCAACTCCTTTGTAGCTTACCGTTATATTAGCCATTCATTTTAATTTTATCTTAGCCCATGTGCCATTTGAGTGAGTTCTTTGGACATTTGCTAAATAGAGAAGCAAGGAAATTGAAATCTAAGTGGGTGAGCAAACAGACTTCAGAAGAGTTATGGATTTTGAAGATGCAGGACAGCACAATGGTAAAAACACCGGATTTGGAGTCGGAGGACCTAAGTTAAAGTCTCAGCTTTGTCACTCACTACTTTGTCACTTATGCTTCAGACACTTACTATTTATGTGACCCTGAGCAAGTCGGTTAACCTCTGTTTGCCTCAATGTCCTCAATCAAACACACACATACACATAATATGTTCATACCCTCATCAATGTACCCTCAGGCTGGGCTCCATGTTTTATTTTCTTCTTTCTCTGTCTCTCTGCCTCTGTCTCTCTCCACATATGTAGATATGTGTGTGTATACCTATATTCACACATATACATATATAAACACAACACACTTAGATATCATATATTTATTTACAATGTATAATACAATATATTCAGCTTACATATATATGAAAACTGCAGCCCAGAAAGTTTAAGTGATTTATCCAAAATCATGCAAGGTACAAGGTGCATGCAAGGTGTATGCATGCATGTGTGTATGTGTATGTATACACATATACAGACACAGAAATACACATACATATTTTATATACATGTATGTACACATACACATGAGTATATGTATACATGTATGTGTACAAATATACCCACACACACACATTCTCACATGTACGCTCACTCTCTTCCCCTCCCCTCCTTGTGTGATCTTGGGTAAATCACTTAAATTTTCTAGGCTTCAGTTTTCTTATTTATAGAGTGAAAAGGTGGGATGAGATGACCCCTAAGGTCCCTTATAGATAAAGTCTATGATCTTGTGATTATTGCACTTTCCAATTAAGAACCCAGTTAAGAACCCAGAAAACAATAGGATGGGAAAGCTAGGGAGACACTGGGACTGACATTCGCTTTCTGCGCATGTGCAGTTGTGAGTTGGCACAGCAAGCTTTGAGCACCACCTGGTGGCTGGTGTACATGTAGCACCACTAGTAGCTGCTATAAACCACTCCCCCTAGTGTTAATAGCAGCAAAGTCCCTACATCATCCCTGCATTGGGGACTAGTTAGAGATAAGCAATCCCAGAAGCCCTGTCCAAGTTGTCCTTGCTCTTCCCCATCTCTCTACGTTCTGCCTTGTTACCTGGCAAAGTGAAGACCTGACCTTCCTAAGCAGAGGAAGCCCAATCTTGCCCAGTGAATTTCAGAACTCCCATCACTCTCTCATCTCTTTTTCACCTTTGGCTTAAACCAGAACAAGACCACAAATCATAAATGTACCCTCAGACTGAAGTCCACATTTTCTCCTCCACAGATCCGCATCCGTTCATCCAGCAGCCCAATCTCTCCCAAGAACAATCTGTTTGCAGCAAAGCAAAGATGGAAGGACTCCTGCAGGAAAACAAAGATGGAGGGTCATCACCCCAACTCCTCCAGTGATAAATGATCAGAATTGGGGTGGGGGTGAGGCTAATGATGGGAGAATGAATTGGGTGAAAAGAAATAGCAAGAGAAAAGCACAGAACCAGACGAATTTACAAGTGAATTCTATCAAACATTTAAAGATCAACTAATTCTAATATTAAATAAGTTATTTGGAGTAATAGCTAAAGAAGGGATCCTACCAAATTCCTTTTATGAAACAAATATGATACTGATACCTAAACCAGGAAGAGTAAAAAGAAAAAATATACAGAGCATTAATGAATGTGGATGCAAAAATCCTAAATAAAATACTAGCTAAAAGATTATAATAATATATTGCAAAGATTATACATTATAATCAAGTGGGATTTATACCAGGAATGCAAGGATGATTTAACATTAGTAAAACTATTAACATAATTGATTACAACAACAATAAATGTAAAAAGAAAATCATATGATTATATCAATAGATGCAGAAAAAAATTTTGATTCATTTTTTATTAAAAACACCTGAAAGTATTGGAATAAATGGATTTTTCCTTAAACTGATAAAAAGCATTTATCTAAAACCAACAGCAAGCGTTATTTGTAATGGGGATAAACTAAAAGCTTTCCAAGATGGTTTGTTATATAGGTTGTGCTCAATATATGATGTGCTCAAACCTCTATTAACATTCTACTCTAATAGTTCATCCTGGGATGGTCATGGCCCTGGGTTCTCAAACATTAAGTCAGTGAAGCTCAAGCTGAAAAAACTGAGAAAGAAAACTATAAGAGATTGTGTATCTGCTATATGAAGATCAACATAACTACAGACAGAGAAACTTATCCCCTTAACTTTGATCACAAGTGATGATGAATTCTTTTGGGCATCCATATGGGTGAAGCTATACCCACATCAGTAAAATCAAAGATGATCTATTATATCCCATGTGATACAAACTCAGTAATGATTGATAAGGAAGAGAAACTAAACTTGTATTTATAACTTCACCCTCTCAAATGCAAAAGTTAAGTGGCTCTTTCCTTTGCAAATTTTCCCCACTTACTTCACTAGTGCAGTGCCATCTTTCAGAGCAAGCCAATCTTGTCGTAAAGGATCATAGCGACTCAACAGAGACAAGTTAAAGCTACAGGCAGCCAGTGACTGTGGAATAACATTGAAGCTGTTGAAATGAATGTTGCCAAACATGGGTGATACCATCACACTAGGGTCTTCTTGGAACCGTGCTAAGATGGGCTCTGCCCTATAAAGACAATGTATAAATTTTTTATCATGAGAAGTGATGGTGAGGTTTGTACATGTGAACTAAATATTATACATCTCTGCTTCTTTACTTTTCCTCAATTCTCCTGTGTTGTAGACCTGGCCTACCCTCACCCCCAAATCGTCAAAGAAAACTGCAAAGTGGTTTTAGAGCCTTTGGGGGTCTCGGGAAAGGCCAGGAATCACAATCAGAACCAGGGCATTTCTGAAAAAAACTCTCATCCCCAACATGAGGTAGGTCCAAAGTTTGGAAGCATAAAGTTTTCAGATTCCCAGCCTAATGGTTTTTCTATTAGAAACTATATCCTTTTTATGCTACTACATATTTTATATGCCATATACTTTCTCTAAGTGGTAATTCAGTACTTCCTTGGCTGATCAAACTCCCAGAAATAAATCTATCTCCTGCTTCTTTGGGATTTGATTTGTCTGACACCTACAGCTGCTGCTCACATTTCTTATCTTTATAAATTCAAGAGTATGTCTAACATCTAGGTATTCCACTTTCCAAGATGAACAACAACCCTAAGGAATCTTACCACCCAATATTCACTTCAGTTTGAGCATCCAAGATGATGACCACATCTGATGTGGCTGCTTGCCAGTCTGAGATTCGAGCCCCAGCAATCTCTTTCCTTTTGGTGTGACATATCAACTTCAGTAGCCCTGGGTACTCTCGGGCATAAAGCTCCATCTGCTTGTCTAACTTGCCCTTTAATTTACCTGCCAATCAAACACAATCTTTGCAACAGTTTCTGAGTGCAAAATTCAATTCTGTCCAGAAATTTATGCATGGCTGGAGAACTCCCAGGATATTAAGCTACTAAATGAGGCAAAGTTTCAACAAAACCCTCCTTTATTACACCATGGCAACCAAGGAACAAGTACCCACAGTCTTTGTCAGGATAATTCAGTTCTGACAATAATATGCACATGGAATTGCTACCCTCTCTTCCCCTATCAATTAAGTTGGTTTAGCACTGGTTGAGTCTATCCACCTGCCCCTACTTTGTAACCAAGTGAAAAGATCTAGGCTGTTTCCTATCTCAGAAGGAGGAAAGATTCATGTGGCCTGCAGTGAGCATGGCTCAGTATTTGAGATGCAAAATCTTTAATCTTCAAGCTGTTTTGGTCTGTGAAGAGCTGCTGAACTGATGGATATATCACAGTAGAGTGCAGCAGTGATAAGGCCTGTCAATGTGTTTTTATCATATTTTATCTAAAAGGCATTTCTCATAAATGGATGCAATTTATAATTTTAACTAATTGATTTGTATAAATGATTTGTACTACTCATGTGTTTGAATTAATTGTTGTAAAGTTGTAAAGGAATGCATCAGTAACTTACAAGCCCTTCTTTGTACTTTACAGTTCTCTAAGGGTTAATAATAATAGTAATGACAATAACTAGCATTCATACAGCACTTAAAGATTTGCAAAGCACTTTATAAATATTATCTCTTTTATTCTCATAAAAACCCTGGGAGGCAGGTTCTATTATCTCCATTTTACACATGAGGAAACCAAGACAAACAGGTTAATTGACTCACCCAGCCTCACAGGTAGTGTCTGAGGTCACATTTGAACTCAGGTCTTGGTGACTTGAGGCCCCCCTGACCTCAAGAGCAGGAGTAGACAACCCAATGCACTAGCTAGTGGCTACCTAATGGAAAAGGGATTCTAACTTACAAGTCTCTTGCTTTCCAGTCCAATGCTCTTTTCAGTACACCATACTGCTACCATGACTGCATTTCACGCCTTTTCTAAGGAGCCTTTCTAGGAAACAATAGCAGCAAGATGCAGAACTTTGGATTTCAGTCACAGGGTTAATCATAGTATTATAGATTTAGAGCTGGAAAAGACTTAAGAGGTCATTCAGTCATCTCATTTTACAGATAACAAAACCGACCTTTCACTGCCTTAGGCTCCATTATGGATGGAAAAAATATCAGCAAGCAAGAACATCTAAAATACTGTACACACTCCCTTTTCTTTGGTTTTCATTGCAGCCTATGTAGAGATGAAATATGCTGAAAACTTCTGCTCTTGGTGCTATGCAAGGTAGAGTTAGAGGGCAGGACAATCATTTAGCATTTTTAGTTGTTGGAAGGACTGGTCCTAGAATGATAGGGTACAACAAACCCTGACAGGTCATTTTATCCATCCCCCTGCCACTGTGCCAGATGGCCCCTCATCCATGGCCATAAGAATAATCTGTTTTAAGGCCTCAGGACAGGAAAATTAAACAGCACTTTGTATTCACCATTGCAATGTTAGAAAATCATGACTGTCAGGAAATGTTTATTATCAAGCAAAGTCCCTGATACTATTTGTTGTTTTCATCCTTTTTGTTTTAAAATAAGCATATTTTATTTCAGATACATCCTACAGCATGAAATGGAAAGAGTTCACAGTCTTTGCTTGGAAAAAAGTTGTGTAAACTTGTCATATGCATCTGCGCAGCTCAGCAATGGTTCCTTATTGGAAAGGATATTTCCACATCTGTGGCTTAAAAGACCTTTTTTTTTGTCTCAAAATTCCACCTCTTCTTTGTCCCTTGACTCTACCCAGCCTTAACAGTTCTCATTATTTCATCATCTCCATCTTTACAAATTTTATCCAAAGCATTCATCAGCCCCGCACTTGGATCTATGTCATTATCAAAGGAATTTTTTTCCTTCTCTTTGCATTCTTTCTCTACCTGGGTCAAGCAATCCCATTTCTGTTCCTGTTTTTTTTTTTTTTCATGATACAAGAATTATATCAGTCTTGATCTTTCTTAAACTACCTTATACAGAGATGGGCTTCAAGAGGGTGTTGACAGTCATAGAGTAGTTTTTCCCATTAAGATTATTTAGGAGAAATTCAAATGACCTCTTGGTGAACTGCGCGTGCGGATTCTCAGTGGGGACTTGGTGAATCATTTAAGGTGATGGGCATTTTCACTTATTTATCTGATTGATCCCATCCATAATTGTTGATTTTTACGGTATACCCAACTGAAAGGGGGGCAGCCAGAGCTGCTGGTTTCTCATCATTAACAATTTCTCCTTTCCCTTCTGCTTTGTCTCCTGCTTCATTTCTGTGGCTAATTTGACCGTTTCTGCTGTCAGCGTATCTTGGACTCTTTTCCTAGTGGCCCTTCCCACAAATCCATCACTTCTTCCAGGTCCTTCTGTGGCCACTCCAGGGCTGCCGCCACCACCAGGAGCGACGCGAGCCACAATCATGCAGAGCCGGAGCCCGGGGATACCACCTGGCATCGCGAGGGCTGGGCTCATGACGCACCTTCCGCTGCCGCTCCCCAGAGCGCTGACTCGACCATCACGTGCCAATGCCCCCAGCGGCGCCTGCGCACAGATGTGGACGTGCGCGGGCAGGGGGGTGGGGTCGCCCTCTAGGACGCCTGCGCGAGCACAGACTGGCGCGATGGGCCAGATTCCAGAGCTTCACCCCCTCCTCTTAGCCCCTCCCTTCCTCTTGTTATCATTCATAATGAGGTCTCCCATCTATATAGAGGGGAGTTCTGCTGATAACTTATGCTCTCGCTGCAGTGAAGCACCACCTTTGGAAAATTATTAAATTTATTTATTAAATATTATTATTAAATATGTCATGAGAACTGTATTGCCTCATAAGAATCACTTTGCCTCTCTAGGCCATGATTATCTCATTTGTAAAATGAAGGGATTGGACTAGATGATCTCAAAGGTCTTTTTCAATTTAAGATCTAGGATTCTAGTTATCCCAGGTCATATTTTCCAGACCTTTCATCAGCAGTTAGGTGGTACAGTGGATAGAGCGCTGGGACTAAAGTCCGGAAGAAATGAGTTAAAATCCAGCCTCAGACCTCTACTAGCTATATGACTCTGGGCAAGTCACTTAACCTGTGTTTACTCAACTGTATGGAAATAATAAAAATAAATAAATGGAAATAATTTAAAAAAACTAATTCTCATTATCACTGTAAGGATCAAATGAGATAATATTTGTAAAATGCCTTGGACATAGTAGGCACTATTTAAATATCAACTATCATGTCTGAGCTTCTTCTGTTTTCTTTGAGTTTTCTACATCTGTGAAAAACATGTAAACTCAAAAGTGTGTGTAAAGCCCTCTGTAAGACTGATACAAACCATGATCCAGAACCCAAACGCTTGTAGTATCGAGGTAGATTCCTTGACCTAGGCACTCACTGTGTGAACTAAAATCATCCACTAGAATGAATTCCTTCAGCAGGTGAGAAGGGGTCCTATCAATGATGCTGGTGGTGACCCGTTGTTTAACCAATATGGCTTCATCCATAAATATGAGAATGACACTCAGACTTGGGAGCTGGTTGGGATATCTCTTCTTGAGACACCCTCAAAAGACCACATTCTCACTATTATTCTTAATAATAACAAACAGTAGTAGTAATAGTAATTATATAGAGAGTTATAACATATGGCTTTAGAGGTGTCCCCAAAAGGCAGCTAATTCAGATTTCTTGTCTTTAGTCATAACTGTAACTTAACACAGCTGAGATTGTCACCTATCCTACTAGGAATATTTTAGAGACAGAGATTGCAATAAATACTTATCCCAATTGCAATCAAGTAGTTATTTTGTATGCCTCACCTACATTTCTCCTCCCATTGTAATAGGGACACCTTCTTATTTAGTTTCTCATATACATTTATATTTGGGTGTCCCTGCAGTCCTTCAAATGAACAAATTCTTCTCTTTATTTCCCAAATAAAGTTCTTTCTTCTTGGCATAATGTTTATGAGGAACAGCTGATTGCCAATAGATTCACTGCTTTGATAATGGCACCATCATTCATAATAATAATAGCTAGTATTTATATAGTGCTTTAAGATTTGCAACACCCTTCAGAAATATCATCTTGTTGATCCTCTCTACAAGCCTTGAAGGTAGGTGATATTATTATTTTCATTTTACCAATTAGGAAATCAAGGCAGCTAGAGGTTAAGTGACTTGCCCAGAGCCATATCGTAACATGTATTTGGGATAGGTTTTGAGCTTGGGTCTTTCTGACTCCAGGTTCAAAATCTATCCATTGCATCTCCTAGCTACCTTGATTACTGCTGCATAGGGCTGCATATATCTAGGGTATTAAGGAATTGGAAGAGTAGTGACTTCTGCCTGTGACTTATTAGAGAACCTTTGGGAGGATGAGATTGGGGTACGGATAAGAGAGAAGAGCCCAGGATAGCATGGTTATAGTGTCTGAGCTTTTTCTTTGTCTGGGTAGGGAATTTCTTTGATGGAGACATTTTCCTGTCTTCTCTGTTCCCAATAGGAAGGCAGTCAGGAAAACATCTGCATTTCCCTTCTTCTAGAGTCTTCTGGGCTGTAGCATGCTTGATATCTCCCCTAGTGGGAGGGGGTCAGTTTTCTAATGCAAGTCATACCATGATGAGAAGACCACTCAGAGATATCCCCAATTGAATTTTTGATATAGTGGTTGATCATTCTGAGACTCCAGTCCACTACTATCCTATGGGCATTTTCAGAGTCCATATATAAAATCCACACACTGTCTAGTACTTAGTAATTATTTAATAAAGGCTCATTTCCTGACCATTACTGTAGGATAAGATACAAACTGTGGCATTTATAGCCTATCACAACCCACATCCTACCTCTTCTTCTAGGCTTCATATACCTTACTCCCCCTCAGGAATTCTACCTTCCAGCCAAACTGGCCGACTGGCTGCTCCTCATATACCATTTAATAATGATGATATTAATAATAACAGCTAGCATTTATATAGTGCCTTAAGGTTTGCAATATGCTTTACATATATTATCTCTTATTCTATCCTCTATGTCCATGCTTTTTCACAGGCTGGCCCCATGCTTGTAATATATTGCCTTACTTTTTCATCCCTTCCTCTCAGAATTCCTAGCTTCCTTCATATCTCAGCTCAAATGCTACCTCATTCATGAGGTCTTTCCTAATTTACCCTAGGTACTAGTCCCTCCCCTCTACTATGATATTACGTTGTTTTTACTTTATATATTTTTGCATATGTTTGTTTAGGTACTGGTAAATGGTCTCAATAGAATGTAAGCTTCTTGAGAGAAGGGATTTTTTTTTTGGCTTTTGTCTTAGAAACTCCAGCAGCTAGCAAGGTGATTGACCCTTACTTAGTAGGTGCTAAATAAATACTTGGCTAATTAATTGAACTTGGAGGGTGGACTCTAATCTCCTTACCCAAGGATTTCCCTTTGACTGTTATTTTTGACATTCTTATCAAAGTTGAATGTGAAAACAAGTGGCATGCTTACCAGATCACACAAAGCTGGAAGGATAGCTAATTCACTGGATGGTAAAATCAGGATCCAAAAGTATCTCCATAGGTTCTAACAATGAACTAAGTCTCATAATATGAAGTTTAGATGTGGCAAATGTAGTCACACAATCACAATATCTCAGAATTGAGAGGGATCTTAGGGACCATCTTTTTCAGTTGTTTTTTCAGTCATGTCCAACTCTTGGTGACCCTAATTTGGATTTTCTTGGCAGAGATACTGGTGTTGTTTGCCATTTTCTTCTCCAGATCATTTTATAGATGAGGAAACTGAGGCAAACAGGGTTAGGTGACTTACCCAGGGTCACACAGCTAGTGTCTGAGGCTGCATATGAACTCGTCTTCCCTACTCCAAGCCCAGCACTTTATCCACTGCACCACCCTAGCTGCCCAGGAACCATCTAGCCCATCCTGTGTCTAAACAAGGCTGCTCTCCTTGTACTCAACACAAGGTAATTACTATTCTAGGTGGGACAGTGGATAGAGTGTTGATCCTGGAGTCAGGAAGACCTGAATTCAAGCTGTGTGACCCTGGGCAAGTCACCCACTGTTTGCCTTGGTTTTCTCATCAGTAAAATGGGGTTAATAATAGCACCCATCTCCAAGGGTTGCTGTGATGACCGAATGAGATGACAATTGTAGTTGAGCACAATGCCTAGATGAGCATAGTACTATATGAATGCTAGCTGTTACTGTTATTATAACATGCTGGTCACCCCCCTCTGCCTGAAGACCTCTAAAGAAGGGAAAACCACCACTTCCTGAGGCAGCCCATTCCACTTCTGTACTGCTCTAATTATTAGGAAATTTTCCCTGACATTAAACCTAATTTTGTACCTTTGCAACTTCCACCCATTGCTTCTGGTTTGTCTCCTTGTGGCTGAACAAAAGTCTAATCCCTCTTCCATATGAGCGCCCTTCAGATACTTGAACACAACCCTTGTGCCTCTCCCGAGTCTTTTTTCCTCCAGGCTAAACATGCCCAATTCTTTCAACTGATCCTCATGCAGCATGGCTTCAAAGAATTTTCATTCTGATTGTCCTCCATTGGACATTCTCAAGCTTATTAATTTTCTCTTAAACTGTGGTACCTAGAACTGAACATAGTATTTCAGAGGAGTTCTGATGAGGGCAGAATACAATGGGACTATCACTCAACTACACCTGGCATCTCTGTCTTTTCATATGTAATCCAATATTTCACTAACTTTTTTTTTGGCTGCCACATCATATTGCTTGCATAGAGCTTGCAGTCCATTAAAACCTCCATATCTTTCTTTAGAACAACTGTGTATAGTGTCTGACCATGACTACTCCAGCTTGTGAAATTTATTTTTGTGTCCAGGTGTAAAATTTTACATTTATCTCTATGGAATTTTATTTTATTCAGTCCAAATACCAACAGTATAGCAGCTTCTCCCTTTGGGACATTGAATCTCTCTTCATGAAGTTTAAGACAGAGTTTTCAACTCATGTCACATGATAAGCTTGAAGTCCACCAAAGCCTATAGATCTTTGCCAGATTATCTTTTATCTAGAAATGCTTCTCCCATCTTGCACCTGGAAGCCAAGTCTCTGATTTCTCATTTATCTATATTAAATTTCATCTTCTTAAAATTTAGTCCATCAATCTGATCTATCAGTGTCTTGAATCTTGACTCTCATACATTACATTAATTATCTTCCCATTTTTATGCCATCTACAAATTTGATGTTTGCCGTCTATACTTTCCTGCAAGTCACTAATATAAATGCTTTGGTCAATTTATTGATATCTCTTCTTTGATTTATCTCTTTCCCACACACCTAAAAGCAATTTTGCTTTTGTCCTTACTATTTATTACCAGACTCAGCATATTCTGCTTTTAACACTGCTGATAGTACCATGACCCACTTTTATATTCATAGCATCATAGATTCAGAGCTAGAAGGGACCTCAGAGATTATTTAGTCCAACCCCTTCGTTTAACAAATAAGGAAACTGAGGTGAGGTTAATGACTTTCCCAGGATCATATAGGAAATAGAAGTAGGGTTTGAACTCAGGACCTCTGATTGAAAATTCAATGCCTTTTCCAAGAAACCACAATTTTTTCTTCTGTTAACTTGCCTTTGCTTCCATCTTCTTTGCATGACCTTTTCAAAGAAAGTGGGTGGAGACAAATAAACTGGGTTTTGTATGATATTAGTCAATTTACTTAATGTATTGTGTCTCATTTTCCTCATCTGTTAAAAATAAGAATGGTGAACTGTGTTTCCTAAAATACATTCAAGCTCTGAAGAGTCTATGATTTCTCTGACTCCAACTGTAATTTTGAAACAATCATCTGACTCTAAATTTTCTGTTACTCAGTTTCTTTAGGTAAACTGGAGAGAAAAAAAATGACTAATAACCCACACCTGATTTTTATATTCCATTTCCTTCTCTATGCTGTCTTCTGTTCAACCTTCCCACCTCCATTCCAAGTTGTTTCTCCACCAAAAGCTCAACCTTCTAATAAGTGACCCATTTAGGCCTAGGAAAAGAAACTCTTCTGATTTCACCTGATACTCCAAGTGTCCAGGATGGAGAAGGAGAGTATGGTCTGGAGGACCTTGTGGACAGCCTACACCCAGCAGTGATAGAGGGGAGAGAGAGAGAGAGAGAGAGAGAGAGAGAGAGAGAACGGAAGCTTAAGAGTGGCAGATTTCAGGGAGATGGCGAGGAGTCAGAGTCAAGAAGCTAACAAAGAATCAAGCTTTTATAGAGACCCAAAGATCATTAACCAGAAATCAGCTGACTAGAGAAAGAGAGAATACAGGGAGTGAGGGCATTATAAGTATCACCTTCTTTAGCAGTTTATGACAGATTGGAAAAAATGTGTGTGTGTGTGTGTGTGTGTGTGTGTGTGTGTGTGTGTGTGTGTGTGTGTTGTTATATCCTCTTTTTGTGGTAGCAAAGAATTGGAAATTGAGAGGATAGCCATCAATTGGGGAATGGCTGAACAAGCTGCAGCATATGATTGTGGTAGAGTACTATTGAGCTATAAGAAATGATGGGGGGGGGGGTTGTTTCAGAAAAAAATGTGGCAAGACCTATATGAACTTATGCAAAATGAAGTGAGAAAAACTAAGAGATCATTGTGCACTATAACAGTAATGTTGTAATGATGATTAATTGTGAAAGACTTGGTTACTCTGATCAATACAATGATTCAAGACAATCCCAGAGGACTCAAGATGAAAAAATTTGTCCACCTCCAGAGACAGAACTGATGAACTCTGAGTGCAAATTGAAGTATAATTCTCTCTCTCTCTCTCTCTCTCTCTCTCTCTCTCTCTCCATATATATATATGTGTGTATATATATGTATATATACATATATATACACATATATATGTATATATATGGCTAATATGGAAATATATTTTGCACGATTTCACATATATACTTTATATCATTTTGCTTGTCTTTTCAGTGTGTAGGGAAAGGATGGGAGGGAGAGTATTTGGAACTAATTTTGAGAAGAAAAGACTATTAAAAATAAATTAATAATTATTTGTGAAAAAATGACAAGCAGAATGGTTTCATAGATGATTCACAAAAAAAAAAAACTAGGGAGACTTCTACAAACTAATGCAAAATGAAGTGAGCAGAGCCAGGAGAACATTGTACACAGTAACAATAACACTGTAATGACAATCAGCTGTGAAAGACTCAGCTACTCTAATCAAGACAATGGTCAAGAAAATTCCAAAGGACTTGTGATGAAACATGCTATCCACCTCCAGAGAGAGAACTGAGGAACTCTAAGTACCCAATGAAGTATACTTTTTTCACTTTATTTTTCTTGATTTTTTGATGTGTCTTTTTGCAACATGGCTAATATGGAATTAAGTTTTGCATGACTTCACATGTACAATTGATAACATATTGTTTACCTTTTCAATCAATGGGAGAAGGTGAGACGGAGGGAGATAATTTGGAGCTCAAAAATTTTTTAAATGAATGTTAAAAATTTTTAATGTAATTGGGAAATATTTAATGAAATAAATATATAATTAAAAATAAAATATAAACACTTTACAGTTTCTCAAAATCAATAGATCTTACTCTTCTCATTCTACTCAATTTCAGATCCAGCTCATTTTCCATGTATACTATTGGACCCAGATATATGAACCAATAGGCAGGCTCTACTGGTTGCCTTCCAACTGCAGAAAAGACATTCCTCATATACATAGTTTTTCTTGGGTTGATAACTACACTAAACTCTTTTAAGTGATTAAGGATCTCTCTTAGTAGGCTCTGAGATATTCTGGAGCTTAATGTCATCTACCAACAGGAACATTTAGAGGGAATTCATTTTTGGTGACATGCTTTACACTTGAAATTAATAACCAAAGGGTTCTAAAATTTTTACATTTTTCAAGAAATCTTATATGAGACACTGTTAGAAGAAAGGGTTCTTAAAGTGGGGTCCTTGACCTTTTTAAAAATATGTTTTGAGAGCTTCATTTCAATATAATTGGTTTCCTTTGTAATCCTAAGTATTTTATTTTATACATTTAAGAACACTATTCCCAGATTGGATCCATAGGCTTCCTAAAACTGCCAAAGGGATCTATGATGTCAAAAAGGTTAAGAAAACTTGTTTTAAGGTGACATTTTGCTCTACAGATAAAACGCTTTTTTATAATCAACAAACAATAAGTACAACAGAATCTTGTGTTGTCTATGCCTTTTAGTTATATGACTACAAAGATATTGTTTGGTATGGAGTATCATTTGGGAAAGGCTGCCATTTTATTTTCAGGTCTTCATAAAGAATTTCTATGAGGCAATGTGCCAAAGGGGCTAAAAAATTAGAACGGAAGACCTAGTACTGGCTCTGAAATATACTAGCTGAGTGACTCTGGGTGAGTCACTTAACCTCTTAATGCTGTGGGTAACTCATTGTGTGTTTGTCCTTCGTTTTCAAAGATGACCATGGCATCAGGGAAATGATGACATGACTTGCAGTTGACTTTGGTTTGAATGAGGGAGGACTGTGCAAGGTCACCAGCCTCACTTTTTCCTCCAGAGTCATCTGGTACCATTGATCAGATATTCATCAGGATGACTGGAGATGACCCAGAATACAAAGAAGATCAAAGAACCTGTGCTGGCAGCTCTTGTTGCTGGTCTTGTTGGGTCTTACACCTCAGCAGCAACTGCAAGTGGCATTGTTGTTACAGGGATTCAGCCGGTTTACACTGATTTGGCAGAATTGATACCTAATTTTACATTGAGTTTGGCGAACCAGTTGTTAAAGTAGCACCTATAATCAGCTAGGTCACTTCTTCCTCTTCCTATCAAGCACAACTGCGCACCATGATAACCTTGAAAAGACTAAATGGAAGTGCTTGGCACCTGTGGAGTAAGACAGCTCACGCCAGCAAGCTGGAAAGTGCAGGTTCCCTTCTCTATAGGCGGCCCAGGTAATGAGAAGATGGGCTAATGAAGAGACCACGACAACTCTTAGTAAACCTCATTTGCTCATAGGCTCCAGTCAGATTTATTTATATCCTCCTTGATTCTCCATGAATGAATGAGTATATGAATGAATGAATGAATGAATGAATAAAATGAATCAACCACAAAACCTTCTTATTTCTCCCTCACCACCTTTATTTGTTTTCATCTTCCTCCCACTCCCTGCCCAAGCATCTCCCGAGGTCCTTTGGCACATGACATCTGCTGTTCTTCACTTGGCAGAACAGGAGAATAGTCTCTGGAGTCAGGAAAGAAGGGTAGTGTGTGTGGGTGGTACAGGTGTCAATTCTTTTTAGAAATCCAGTAGGGCATGACTTTGAATGAGTCATTTAACTTATCCAGACTTCAGTTTCCTATCTGAATAATTATGGGTGTTGGAGTTGATGATCTAAGAGGTTCCTTCCAGCTTTAAATCTCTGATCCCACGATGGTAATGACAGTTTAGGAAGGTTGGCTCATTTAGTGACTTTCAGGATGAATTGGAGGGACAGAGGTGGTAGAAAAAACTGGCCTGGGAGTCTAGTGAGGAGAGAGTTTTACTTCTATCTGTGATGGAGAGTGGCTAAAGCATCTGCTTCTGGTGGGACTTCTGTGTTTTTTGTTATATTCTCAAGGCATCGAGATTAGCTAGCCACTGAGGTACCTACTAATTCTGAAATTCTGTGAAGTAAATGTCAGAGCGCAGATGATGTCAAATATAAGATAAGCAAAAATAAAAACCTGAGATCTGCTTCCTACTCACATGGTTAGTGACTTATGCATGATTTGGACTGAGGTTGTCCAGTGCTTAATAAACGCTTACTAAGTGACTTATTCCAAAAAAAAGTCATTAGGGCAGATAATTGGTTGTTAATTTATTTGAATCCCACCACTTGGTAATGCCCATTCAGTGAATAGGCCTCTTTAAGAAGTGAGTCAAGGGATGGCCCCTTTAATTAGAAAAAAAGGAAAAAAAATCAAGCTAGGAAGGAAAGACCCTCAGAGTTGCTGTTCCAAAGAGAAACAGTTACTATTGACATTCACTCTAAGCCAGGAGGGCTGAAAATAGAGCCATTAAGTGGAGCTTGGGCAGGGACCTATTGTGGTCCAATCTATGAGCTTCACAGTGAACTGGGTTTAAGGTTTTAGGAAGGAAGGAAGGAAGGAAAGAAGGAAGGAAGGAAGGAAAGAAAGAAGGGATCTAGCAGTAAACCCCAAGTTAAGTAGGCAGCTTCTGGCCATCCAAATTTACCTTCCTTTGGAAAGAAGAAGAGGGAGGGAGAGAGAGAGGGAGAGAATGAGCTGAGTTATCCAGCTAGCTGAGTCCCCATTCAGGCAGCTCGGTCTACTCACAGGTTGTCTTCTATCTAAGACTACAAGTTACACAGAAGGTACCAAGCTATACCAATAGAGAGAGTTTCCTCCCCTAGAAACTCCCAATGGAATCACAGTCCTCATTCTCTAAAAATTTTTATATCTCTAAAAACTTCTATTGAGTTGTGAAAGCAAACGTATGGACCAGTAGTTACTTATGATCTTTTGATTGCCTAATTTCTCCCCCAGTAATAGCTAGCTTGATATAGCAGCTAAAAAGACTAATGTCATATAAGCCAGCAGGATTAAAAGAAACGTGGGGTTCTGAGAAATGAAGACAATAGTTCCCTTGTACTATGGAGTGCTGTTTAATTAGGAGCACCACTTCTTAGGGAAGATATTAAAAAGGTGAAACACAGTTAGAGCAAGAAACCTTACACAGTAAGTGGTCTAATGCTCTTGCCATTAAAAAATGAGTTAAATGAGCTAGGGATGTTTGGCACAGAAAAGAGAATACTTGGGGAATCATGTGATAGCTATCTTCAAGTATTTGAAGGATACTTGGATTGGGAAGAATGACACATTTTTCATGATCCCAGATTATAGAACTAGGAACGATGGATAATATTTGTGGCAGTACAAATTTAGGCTTGATATAAGAAAAAACCTAATAAGTAGAGATATTCAAACCTGGAATTAGATATCTTGAGAAGTAGGGTCATCCCATATTAGAGGACTTCAAGCAAAGGTCGTGTTGGACTAGATGGCCTCCAAGCGAAACTTTGAAACTATGTGATTCTACAATTGGAATCCTATTGGTAAAGAAAAGATTTTTTCTCATTGATTTCTTCCCTTTTTCTATTTCTCACATGGTCTTATACTTAGATTGGAACTTACATTTTATACCCTTTCTCTGAATATTAAACTGAGGGAGCAAAGGACACAGTTGCCTTGTTTTTCTGATGGTACTAATATAGTATGTCCATTGTTTGTCTGAATGAATGATACTCGATGGCATGAACAGTCTCACTTTGATATTTGTATTTCCAGTGCCTAACAGAGTGCTTGGTACATAGTAGGCGCATAATATGTTTATTGATTGGTTGATTCTGAAATGATTCCCTCATTTTTAAAAGAGGGGTTTATTATCAACTTAATCATGGAAAATGAATACAACATAACTTGCTTTGTTACTATTTACAGTTAAATGATTTCTTTTCAATGTATAAAATATTATAACTTTTAAGTCACTCCCTTCAAGTCATCAGTATTCTTCCCTATCCTCCTTCACTCTTAATCTCATGTGGCCATGCTTAGTGTGTTCTCTGTTCTTTTGGTTCAGCTTTTTCTATTGTTGCATAATTATTGCACAATACAGTATTCATCAGGTTTACTCTAGATTTCTTTATATTTTCTTTTACTTGTCCATCTTAATGGCATATATCATATTCCACAACCAAAATGTACTTAACCATTCATTTATACAATTAGACTATTTCTAGCTTTTTATAATTATATATAATACTGCTACTAAAATCTTTGACCAGACACATTATTTGTTTTCATTTGTTTGCTTTTTGATAATATCGTTGTGGAATATTCCTGGCAATAGGACATTTGGATCAAAGGTCATTATTATTTTTGTAACAAATTGTATGCTGCCAGATGACTGCCTCTCCTTAATGCTTTTTCACCGGCGTTACTGCTCACTCTGTTCTCATCAGAAAAGCAAACAGTGTTCACATAATGATCTGTGCAAGTCTCCATGGTTATTTGTTTTGGGATTGATGGCTTGGTAATGAGTATTTACTAAAAAAAAATTGAACATGTGATAGAGCAAAGGTGCATTTTTGTTCTCACTGTTTTCGTTATGTTTTGGCAGCTAAGCCATATGGTACAGTCATGAATAGAGCATCTCTGCTGCTTATAAAAGGGATCATAGATATGTCACCAAATAATGTCACCCCAGGAGCCTCAGTACACTCATGTACAAAATAGTGACCCTTGTACTAACCATCTCAACAATATGAGGAGAGTATTTTTTTAACTCTAAAGAGTTATGTCAATATAATTGTATTCTTATTGCACATCATGTTTATGCCTAAGCTAGATAGAGTCAGCATGGTATAGATAGGGCTGTAGTGAAAAGAGTAAAGGCCCTTTGGAGTCAAAGGACTTAAGGTTGAATCCTAACTATGCAACTTCCTAAATGTACGTCATTAGGCAAGTCCTGTCACTTCTCTGGGCCTCATTTTCCTGATATGTATTATACCAGGGCTGTCCAAAATGGGGCCAATTTATGCATCCCGCATACAAGCAAAGAAATTTACATGACTGCTTTAGTAAAGGAAGCTGAGCTACCAAAGAGCTCACACTAAAATGGCAAATCAAAATATATCATCTATCGTTTCAATAAAAACCTAAGGTTGGACAACCCTGTATTATACCATCAATTCTCTTTTTTGTCTCCTTGAGTTCTCCTTTAAGAGTTCCAATTTTTCTTTTTATATTTATCTTTAATTATTTTAATTAAGCTTCTCAACCATTTCTAGTGGTTCTTCAGTACCATTCTCACTTTTGGAGTCTAGTTGATGCTGTTAAAGTAGTCGCCCCTTCTTCTGACAATTTATTTTCTTTTTAAAAAATTTCTTTTAAACTATAGTATTTTTTTTCAAAAAAAAAGCTTTTTTGTTGTTGTCGTCCTTAGAATTCCATGCCATTCATAACTCATTTTAAGCTTTATTTAGTAATATGGCGCCCAAGAAAGCAAAGGCCATTTCAGGCTTCACAAGAAAGACATAGATTATTGGGAATAACGTGGTGGCAGTCCCACTGTACTTTGCCCTGGTTAGACCACATCTATATTATTTTTCTCAGTTCTAGGTGCCATATTTTAAGAAGAAAATTGATAAAGTATAGTGCATCCAGAAGGGGATAACCAAAACAATGAAGTATCTTAAATTTAATCAATATAAAACTTGGTTAAACCGAAGATTGGGAGTTTGGGTGTGTATGTGTGATAGCAGCTTTAAGTATTTGAAAGGCTATCAACTGGAAGGGATATTTAGATTTATTCATGTTTGGCCATAGAAGGTAGAACTAGGAGTCATGGGTAGATGTTGCAAAGAAGGGGATTTAGGCTTGATGCCAGGAGAAAACTTCCAAAATTAGAGACAACCAAATGTGAGAATTAGAATGAGATTCTTTAGAAGGTGGTTGGCTGCCTCTCATTGGAGACTTCTGGCTCAAAGGCTCGATTCTCACAAATGTTAAAAGAAGACTTTTTTTCAAGTATGAGTTGATCCAGATCGCTCCTGAGGTCTCTTCTGACTCTGATATTCTGCCATTCTGTGATCCTGAAAATATTCTTACAGAGCCAAGTAATGCTTTTATACTCACCCACTGTTACCTGAACTTGTTTCTATCCTCTCTACATATCTTAAGAATGTAATTAATTGATGAGTTCCCTACGCATCCACATCTTTCTCTTTAGTTCAAACTCTCTACTTCTACTCTTAATCCAAATTGCCTCCTGTCTCTCTGAAAGGTTGGCCAGTGCAATCACCTCCCCACCCCCCAACTCTGGCTGTCTTTGATCTCTTCTTATCCACAGGCTCATACCTTGCCTCCTACAAACATGCCTGACTCCTTCACTTAAAAAAACAAAAACAAACCTCTTGATACTACCATTCTTTTTAACTATCATCCTTTAGCCTTCCTCTCTTTCATAGTATCATGGAATCATAGAATAATAGATTTAGAACTGAAACAAATCTTAGAAGGTCATCTAGTCCAAAACCCTTATTTTATAGATGAGGAAACTGAGTCTTTCCCAAGATGGTCCCTTAGTCTTTCCACTGTACCATGTTGCCTCCTATGGTCTCTCTGGGAAATCTTAATTTGACTCATTTCTATCTCTCTCCAGGGATAGCCCTTTATATCCAAGCTCTTAGAAACAGGCATGTACTGCCTCCACTTTATTTCCCCTCATTTTTTGCCTTCTTCAGTCTACCTTCCAACCTCATGACTTAACAGAAACTGTTTTTTCCAAAGTTATCAAAAACCTCTTAATTGCCAAATTAATGGCCTTTTCTTCGTCCTCATTCTTCTTGAATTGTCTGTAACAGTGGATACTTTTGACTACTCTCCTCCTCAAAATACTCTCCTTTCTGAGTTTTGAAATATTAAGACACTGCTATCTTTTACACCACCTCTTTGTCCATTCCCTCTCAATCTCCTTTGCTTCATTACTCAATCCCGCAGCTGTGGGTATACCAAAAGGTTTGGACCTAGACCCTCTTTTTATCTTTTTGCATTTTCTTTCTTAATGACTTCAATGATATGTAGGGGCTTAATTGTCATCTTTCTACTGATGACTCCCAGATCTATAAATGCCCTGCATAACCAATTGTCTATTGTATGTTTTCAACTAGATATATGCATCTCACACTCAACATACTCCCAAACAGAGCGCATTTTCTTTTGTCCCCAAACCCATCCCTCTTCTTAATTTCCCTACTCCTTTAGAGATTACCATCATCCTTCTAGTCACCCAGATTAATGAACTCCAGTCATTCTTCACTCCTCCCCACATCAGTAAGGCAAAATTCATGACCTCAAAGATGACTATGAATATGCCTGCATAGTTTCGAATTGTAAAGTATAAGAGATTTTCTAGGTAGAAGGCAGGGGAAGTATAAGATTTATTTAGACACCAGAGGATTAAATCCCAAAACCAATAACCTCAACCCAACATAGCAGTAATTGTATTTCCAAAGCCAGTAAGTCCACCTCAATGTAACAACAAGGAAATTATAACACAATATTACAGCAAGGAACCAAGTCATCCTGTAACCTTCCTCCCTGCTGGGCCCTTCCCATAATCACTCACAAATACCAACTGTCCGTTTGCCTTCACTCTTTCCTCTCTCAGTTCTCTGGTCTCCACAACTCTCCAGTCTCTACTCTCCACTCTGCACTCTCTCTGCAGCTCTCTCTCATTTCTCTGCAGCTCTCTGAGTTCTATGGCTTGCTAGTCTACAGATTCTCAGCTCTGTCCTCTAGGAGTTCTTACTTCTCCTTGGGCTGAATTCTAATTCTAATGGCTACCTTCTGGGTTTGTGTGTGTATATGTATGTATGTGTGTATATATATATATATATATATATATATATATATATATATATATATATATATATATATATATATATATATATATATATATATATTCTTTTTAGGGCTGGAGGGCTTCATGCCCAATGAGGGAAAGGGTGTGGGCCTGGGGTTTAGTACTTGGTAAGTAAAGAGCGTAGGCCTGGGGCTTAGCACCTAGTAAGTAAAGGGTGTAGGCCTGCCTCTAATCAAACTTCCCTAAACTGACCTCACCTGAGGCCTGTTGAATGGGCAGGAAAGATCTTTAATCACTGATTGGCATCACACTCCCTCTCCTTCACTTCCCATAGCCAAACACTGGCAAGCCCTAATGATTCTACATCCGTAAGATCCTTTGCATCCATCTGTTTCTCTCTATTCATATGGCTTTCTTTGCTTTCAGCCTAAAAAAACTTTAATTGTTTAGCCACCATAACAGTAATAGAGGCTTTATTATCCCCAGTCTACAGATTAAAGAACTGAGAAGAAGTTACTGGTATCAGAGCCAATATATTTTAATCTAGAGTGTCTATATTTTAATCTAGAGTACATTATAGAAGAAATTAGTCTACTGTAACACAAACTAAACAGTGAAAAAACACATTGAAAACACCCTAAATTGTTCATCTCCTGTACTGGATCAGATTCTAAAAAGAAGCAATCTCCACCAAGATAAATGCTCATTACTAATCTACCAGGCAAAATAAAAAAAAATAACCCATTAGTGTCACACAGGTCCACATGACTGACTTTGCATAAGCACAATTTGCTCTGATCCTAAGAATATATAATCCACACTGAGAACAGAGTTAGAAATGCAGACAGTGACAAAGTAATAAGAAACTGGTGTCTTAGAAAAATAATGAACCAGCAAAATGAGAAACACAAGGAAGCCAAGCCTTTGGGCCCCTTTTAGTGCCAGGCAATGGGTATCAAAATCATGTGTAACTTGTGTACATAAACTTGTGGAGAAGGGAGAAAGAAGATTAATGGACAGATCTCTTATTTACCAACAGCATTCCAAACCTGGTGTTTTCCATGCTGAGCAAAAATATCTCCATGATATCTACTTCCAGTATTTTTTCTCCAAAGGCACACCATGTTTGTTAGCAACACTTTTAAAACAATCCATTCCAATCTAATAAACATTTATTAAGCACCTACAATGTTGTGCAACATAATACAAGCATTTTGCTAAGCACTAGGGATAAACAAAAAAATATATAAACATAATTTAATTGAATATTCTTCCCTCTTATCAGCTCAGAGGAAAGAAATAAGAAGGTAAGAAATGAAAAATGATAGAACTAATTGCTGGCCATTAATCCATAAACTTTTGGCTTTGCTTACAAATCTATAAAGTAGGCCAAATACTAGGGGACATTTTTCTTTTCCCCTCAACTGGCTATATTGTTATGCCATAAGTGTTCTAAAACTAATGTCGGCCGAAAATGTCAGTTCCTTAGGCCAGGGAATTTTAGTCTCAGTTTTCACTGAATAATGTTCAGAAAATTACCCAGACTTACCTACATTTGGAAAACAAAACAGAGTTGAACTCTTTTTTACTTTGTTCCTCCAGTTTCATTATACTTCTACATGTTGACTACAATGCATCTACAAGTTGACTACAACTTCTACATGTTGACTACAATGCATTTCAAAGAATCACAGAATTTGACAGTTGGAGCAGACTTCAGCAGCTGTCTAGTGTGATTTATACTTGTATGGTACATACCCTAGAGCTATTATCTCAATCTCCACTCACACTGATGAATTGACTCTCCAGATGATAGCTCCTACATCCCCTCAAGGCTTTAAGTATAGTCTTGAGGGATTAGGTAGTTGTTTTTCTAATACAGTATAGGTTGTGAGCCCCCACCAGTGTGTTTATCCCCATGACTGTCAGTTACTGTTGATCAGAGTCAATAAGCTTTTAGAAACAGGTTTTCAACAAGGGAATATGGAATAATTGGTCCTCCCTCCTCCAGAAAAAAAAAGCCTAGGACACACTCTCCCACTAGTACTTAAAGAGTGCAAGGGAAAGTAAATTTAAACTTAGTACATATGGTAAAAGATAACTCACAGCTCTTGGAAATCCTTTTGCTGGAGTCTTCAAGATGTTCAATTTGGATATGGCATAGGCTTCATTTACTGAGCTCTTTGTACAATATTGAACCTTGATTCTCAATATCTCTTCTGTCAGTTGTTTGAAGAACACTTGTGGGACATAAGTTGGAAGACAGGAAGTCCAAAATCCTCCATAACTCCTAAATTTACTAGGTTCTTCTCTAGTCAATGCAGGGGAAGGAGATTAAGAACAAAAGTTCTTAAGCCTGGGATTCTGCTCCTCTCCCTGACATCCCATTCTTTCTATTCTTTCTCAAGTATTTAGATGTAACCCTCCCTGATGTAACCCTCCCTCCTCTCTATTAGCAAGCACTCTAAAACTCAGGATCCAGCTAGTTCTATGGTTTTTATGTGTCCAACAAGTCATAACCAAGTTTCTCAACTATTGAGAACATACTTCCAGTTACAGACAGCTGAAAAGTCTTTGGTTGATTCAAAGGGTTGTCTAGACCTAAGGTTGTCCACCTAAGTCTCATTGATTGATTGAATTGTCCTCAGTTAAGTTATCAGGGCTTAGCAACTTATGACTTACTTTAAGTGAGGTGGAGTGGCTTGAATGATTTGCTCGATCAATTTCCTTACATATAAAAGGAATCACCTCTAATAATATAGCCAACAGGATCCATTTTCTGCTTGAAGACCTTGAAGGAAGTCTTCCCTCCTTTACTTAATACCACCTCTTAAGGGAGCCTATTCTGCTTGGAAATAGATCTAATTATTGGAAAGAATTTATTTAAATTTGAACTTACTTAAATTTAAATTATTTGAATAGATCTAATTATTAGAAAACTTTCCTTAAATTTAAGTGTAAATTTGTCTCTCTGCAACTTCTACTCGTGGTTCCTCATTCTGCCCTCTAGGAAAAGGCTAATCTCTCTCCCACATGATGGCCTTTAAAATACTTAAAGACAGCAATCATATACCCCCTAAGATTTCTCTTTTCCTAGCCAAACATGTCCAGTTCCTTCAAGAAATTCTCATATGTTATGAGCTCAGATCCCTTAACCATCAACATATTTTATCTCCTATGGACATTCTCCAATGTCCTTCTGAAACTGTTTTGTCTAGAAATTAACACAATATTCCAAATGAGGTCTGATACGGTCCTGATAAAATACAGAGGGACAATTGTCATTTTAGTTGTGGCAGTTATACCTCTCTTAAGGTACCCCAGGATTGTATTTGGTTTTTTGATGTTATAAAACAGTAGCATTGTATCAAGATGCCACCGACAAGAAGAATTTGGGCAGACCAGGCAGGTTCATTATGGCTTTTAGGGACAGATAGCAGAGAATTTCAAATGCCAGGCTAAAGATTTTGCTAACTCAGTGGAGAACAGTTATGAGTTTTTGCTCTTAAGAAATAAAACTTATGTGATGGCATCAAGAGATTCAACAACTTGCCCAAAGCCACATATGAAGTGTGAGGAAAATGTAGAAGAAAAAGAAGTAGGGAATGAGAGCTCTGAACTCAGACTACAACCCAGGAGTTTTCCCTAGAATCAAAGCTTCTGTACTTTAGAATACTATACCACTTTACATCAGTTATGATAAAGGTAAAGAGCGTACTGAGAGACATTGTCAAATGAAAGAAATTCTCTGGAAGCATAAGCAACCTCCTTCCCCATAAGCAGCCTTTGGTGGGCCAAACTTCTTTTCATCCCTGATAACTATAGATAGAAAGGATCCTATGGGCCAGGTGACAGGCACCTATGGAGTAAGATGGGCTCCTGGAAGGTCCCTTTCTTATCCTACTTTCCCACATTGTACCTGCAGAAACCAGACCTGACATACCCTTCTAGAGTTATATTTTATATTTTCTTGCCAAGGGCAAAGAAAACTTCAACCAATCAGCCATGAGGCTATCTATTTTTATTAATCTGATTTGTAAAGCCCTGCCTGACTGACCCAGCAGTGCTTGGAAATGTGCCCCATAATGTTCTAAAAATTTCACACTGCCTCCAGGAAAAGCTAGGCTATCTCAGAGAGCTTCCTTAAGCAGGAAACACCTGACTTCTTCAGATTCATTGTAAAGCAACTGGCATTAGATTCTTTGCTAAAGTGTGCTTTGGCATGACTCACAGTCCTTTCTGATCACTCCCTAAAGGATTAGAGATTTAGACCAGCAGAAGAAGTAACAGGATAATGCAGGGCAGAAGGATCCCAATGGTCTTCTCCAAAGGGATGGCTTTACTCTTTGTCTTCTTGGTCATCCTGGTGCTTTTTATCATTGGTATCATCCAAAAGGTCAATATTGAAAGATCCCAAGGGGAGAATACCCTGTCTCCTCCTGTGTCACACAATGAAGGAATACAACATCAATCTCCTTGGAAAACGACTTCGCACAATCTTGGTAAGTTCATACCACCTGGTCCCCTTAGAAGCACAGTCCATGTGAAAAGGCTATGTAAAGGTATGTCCAATGTCTCTACAATTATGGTTTAAATTTAAGGAAATGAAGAATAGGAGAAATGGAGACTCTATAAAAATGTGTTCAAAGATGCATTTTTACTCCTGATTTTTAAAATGGGAAGCATTTTCAATGTCCTGAAGCCCAAAGGGAGAAAATGGGATATTTACCTTCCTCATACCCATGAGCTGATCTTTTGTCTATATCAAACATGTACAAGCCCTTTCCTTCACATATGTACCACAGGCAAATACATAGGTGAACCCTTAACTTTCAGGAAACAGCACATGGAGCAAAATTTGCCTAAAATGAACAAGAGGACATTTAAGGTTTGGATCAAGAGTTTCTGGTGGCATCTAGGCTTGAGAGAATAACAGATGGCCTCAGAGCCGGAAGGAGTAGAGTGCAATAAAAATCAGCAAGGTTAACATTTTACCACAAAAATTCTTAAGGGAACTAGGAGTATTTAGTCTTCTTATTTCTCCTGTGAGCTTTGCACACAGTAGCTTCCTAAATGAAGAAAAGAGGAGATAGTAACATGTCAGCCACATTAAAGTTCCTGCATTCCCCAAGGCAGAGGGAAGGGAGTTAGCATTGGGGTAAACACTGAGAGTAGCAGAACTTGGACAAAGTTGGAGTCAGAGAAGGTAGGAGATGGTGGTGGTTGAGATAAAAGATAGCACTGGGAGCAGGAACTAGGGTCTCTACAGAATGTTAGGCCTGAAAGGATCATCCCATCTAGAACCCTTTGCACTCCTTTTTGCACTGCTGCTGTCATGTGTTTTGTCTCTTTCTAAATCTCAACATTTGGCCTGACTTCTAGGTTGCCAGCTGCTCATAGTAAGTATGAGATGTTAGCAATAATAGCAGAAAGAAGAACAGGGTCATGGCCTGGGCGATGGTTAATTCCAATTCGATAGCTCTCTATAGGCTTGGGTGCCCTTGGAATATACATTGAACTACATGACTGCTGGGAAGACAAACATAAATTTGTCCTCCATCCCCACCCCCATCTAAAAAACATCTCTGTTGGTATCTACCAATGATGTTCCTGGCTGATGATGATGATGATGACAAGGATGGTGTAGATAATAACTAACATTTCTAGTGTTCTTTTGTCTAAGATTTATAAAGTATTTTATTTCAAATATAGCCATCAGAGACCCCTTGCTTTTGGTTAATCCATACCATCTTGAATTCTCTTTCAATGTCAATCTCATACTACTGCCTTATATAATCTTACTGATTATCAGAGACTTACACCCAATGCTTTCTGTTGCCCACACTCTCCAGAGCTTTGGGCTTCCCTTGATACAAGGTTTCTGTGCTTGGAATCATGCCTGCTGTCTCCTGATCTCACACTTTGCTCTTCTGGCTAGGTGATTTTGCAAATGTCCCAATTGCTAAACGGGCACAGGATCCACTCTCATTTCTGTCCTTTGAAATTCTTCTCTTCCTTGAAGGTCCAACTGAGAGGTCCTCACCTTGACTCACCAAAATATAGGTGGTTCCTTCCCCTTTGAACTACTCAGGCCAGTCTATTTGACTTCTTTTGTGCACATAATAATCTTGCAAAATAATAGTAGTAATATTTTATTCTGTGAGGCTAATGGGCTAGATGAGTAATTACATCAGTGAGACCTGTCAGCATATAGTCTGTAGATTAGATGTTCTTTGTAAGTGACAGCCACAAATCAACCATGAACATGACCCCACCCCCCACCCCCCGTATTGTTGTCTCCAATTAGAATGTAAGGTCCTTGAAGGTAGGGACTGTGTCTAGATCAAAAGAAAAGCACTTGACAGGGCCTGGCACAGGACTTCATAACTAGTAAATACACGATAAAGGTTTAGTTTTGTTTTTCCATTTGGTTCTAGGGTCACACAGCTAGTACATGTCAGAGGCAGGATTTGAAACCAGATCTTCCTGATTCCAAGTTCAACACTATCCCCTACAATTCCCCAATAATAGTTGACTGACATTTCTAGAGCACTTTAATGTTAATGGAGTTTTGTTGTTGCTTTATACATTGTCTTCTTTGATCCTCACAGTGCTTTGAGATAGGTACTATAGGTCCTTTTATTGCTATTTTATAGATGAAGATACCGAGGCTCACGGTTTAAATGGTTCACCCATGGTATTACTGCTAGTTAGTGTTAGAGACAGGATTCAAACCCATGTCTTTACTAATTCTGAATCCAACTCTCCCTATGTTATACCATGCTGACTTTCTTAACAGTATCATTCTCTGTGCCCATGTCTCATCTCCCTACTAGATTATAAGCTCGTTGAGGGCCAGGATGGCATCGTTTTTCACCTTTGTATCCCCAACCTCTGACACAGTGCATTCATTGCATAGAATAAGTATTTAACGAACATTAGGCTAAAGGGATTGAATTGACATTCCAAATAAAACAAGAAATAGCAATAGAAAGGGAAGCTAGGTTGCACAGTGGTTAGAGCACCAGGCCTGGAGTCAGGAAGACTCATCTTCCTGAGTTCAAATGTGGTCTCAGATACTTACTAGTTGTGTGACCCTGGGAAAGTCACTCAACCTTGTTTGCCTCAGTTTCCTCATCTGTAAAATGAGCTGGAGAAGGAAATGCAAACCCCCTCACTATCTTTGCCAAGAAAATCTCAAAGAGGATCATAGTCAGACACAACTGAAAAATGACTAAACAACAACAACAACAAAGCAGGAGAAAGGGAAAAAAGATACCAACACATCCATGTTAGTCTGTGGTATCAGAGCTAATTAGCTATACAGACTTTGAAAGATTGGACACAGGACAGATAATTTTTAATGGCCCTAGAGGAGGGGATCTTTGAGGAAAGGAATAAACATTGATTACGCACCTACTATGTGCCAGGCACTCTGCTAAGCACTTTACAAATATTATCTTATTGGAGCCTCATACCAACCCTGGGAGGTAGCTACTATTGTCATCACCATTTTATGGCTGAGAAAACTGAGGCAGACGGAGCTTAAGTGACCTGTCAAGGTTCACACAGCTAGTGTCTGAGACCAGATCTGAACTCAACTCTTTTTGGGTTCTAGATGGTACAGTGGATAGAGTGTTGGCCTTGGAGTCAGAAAGACCTGAGTTAAAATCTGGCCTTAGATGTGTGACCCTGGGCAAGTCACTTGCTGGTGTTTGCCTCAGTTTCTTCATCTGTAAAATGAGCTGGAGAAGGAAATGGCAAACCCCTCCAGTATCCTTGCCAAAAAAAAACCAAATGGGGCAAGGAAGAGTTGGACATGATTGAAATGACTGAACAACAACTTCTTGGGCTTTTTTTGGAGCTAGCATTCTATCCACTACACCATCTAGCTGCCTTCATACCTGTTTGCCCTATGAAATACACAAAATAATTTTTAAACCATATAAAATGAAAATCATACTTACAAAGAAAACCAATTATTTGTAAAAATGTAATTTCCCCCCCGCCCCAAGCTCACAAGCCTTCTAAAATCTCTCTAGGAACTTCTTATAGATTAGAGGGAGGGAGAGGTCACCCCTGGACCCCTACTTACAACCCTGCCCCAAGGAGAGTGATGCTCTTGGACCACATATTTTGTCCAGAGAAGAAAGGCATGTGTGAACCATTTCCCACATTCTGGCACCCAGACCACATAATCCTGAACTCTTGGGAGCCTCAGAAAAATTTGAATATGTAGAAATGTCTGTGTGATCAGAGTTGCTTGAAATATGTATATTTTTTCCCTTTTCGCCACCCTCCTTCTTTCTCTACTCTACCCCACATCCCATGTGCAGAGAATCCCACGAAGCACACCAGGATGCAGAAAGAAATGAAGCAAGCGGAGACTCTTACCAAGACATCAAGAAGACAAGAAGATGAAGGGAAACAGGCCCCCACAGCACCGGAAAACAGGACTCAGGAGGAAGCAGAGCCCAAGCCACAGAGAAAACTTTTCCCAAACTCACTTCTTTTCCGACGTTGGGGTGAAAATTTGACTGAATCCCAACAGATTCTGGCCCACGACCTCTTTGTCCAGTTTGGCTACAATGTGTACCTGAGTGATCGGCTGCCTCTCAATCGCTCTATTGAAGACATTCGAAGCCGCAGGTACAATAGGATTGGGGTTGTTCTGACAAAGAGGTTAAGAAGTTTAAGATGTTAAGAAGTCCAGAGGGGTTTTTTGTTTGACTAAGAGTTGTACCTTTGAGAAAGTGCTAAAGGGGATGAAAGGAGAAGGGGCAAAAACAGTGAAAAATGGTTTTGAAGAGCCGGACAGTGGACTCAGGAAGGCTAAGTAGAGTTTCTCTTCATTTCACAGGTTATGAAACTGATGTAGAGTGTTTGTAAGAATATTCTAGAGTACATAGCAAAGGGAGGCTGGACAAAAATTGTATAGATCCTTACAACTCTCAGAACCAAAATGGAATTTAGAGATTGCTTCTTCTAGCCCTCTCATTTTGTAGAAGAATTTTATTGGAGGTCACTCAGGACCCAGAATATATACTATTCTCTCCCAAATCCTTCATCCAAATATCTCTGTATTTTCCCTTTATTCTTTTTTATTTCCTCCCCTCTGCCCTTTCCTTATTTCTCTTCTTCCTTCAATTTATAAATATTACTCTACAATGTGCCCAGCACTATGCAAGTTACACGAGAAATACCTTGACCTCAAAGACTTTATGGCTGAATTAGGGAAACACCAGGCAAAGAGGAAATCTTGTCAAGGGAACACACAAAGGAGTAAATATTAGGCAATACAGATGAATTTATATGTGCTATGCATACTTTTCATTTTCCCCCAGTCATAAGAACAAATAGAATGCTTTGCAGCGTCAGACAAGTGAAAGCCAAAAACATGCCTCAAATAGTCGGGGCATTATCCAGCATCCCCTGAATTTGCTTCAACACTTTTAATGTTAGTAGTGAAATCTTTTGTCCCACTAATGTGGTGTGGGAATGAAATACTTGCTATGCGCTAAGTACTATGTTAACTGCTGGAGACAGAAAGATAAAAATGAAAGACTCTAGGGGCAGCTAGGTGGCGCAGTAAGTAGAGCACGGCCCTGAAGTCAGGAGGACCTGAGTTCAAATCCGGCCTCAGACACTTGACATGACACACTTACTAGCTGTGTGACCTTGGGCAAGTCACTTAACCCCAATTGCCCTGCCCTCCCCCCTGCAAAAACACACACACACACACAAAAAAATGAAAAACTCTGACCTCAAAGAACTTACATTCATTAGGGGATAAACAATGTGCACACATATGAGTAAATACAAAATATAAGTAATTTGAGGGCAAGGGAAGTAATTAGGGAAGGCAGCTAGAGGAGATCAGAGAAGGCCTCAAATAGGATGTAGCAATTGAGCTTAACTTGGAAAGAAACTACAGATTCAAAGTGGAGGTGAGAATAGCACTCTAGCTGCAAGGCAACCTGTGAAAAGCCCCAGAGATCTCCTTTATTTGTGTGAAAAGTCTTTTGTAATTGTGTTCACAGAGTCCCTAGCCTTGTCTTGGACAGTAGACTTGTCTGTAGTTATTTTTAAAGGAATTTTTCTTTCTGTCTCTTCCTGCTGGACTTTGTTATAGAAATATTGAAACATAGAAATATATAGAAATGTTGATGATTTGGGAGGGTTTATTTTATATCTTGAAGCTTTGCTAAAGTTGTTTGTTGTTTTAGTTGATTCTCTAGGGTCCTCTGAGTATACCATCATATCATCTACAAAGAATTATAGTTTTGTTTCTTCATTGTATTACTATTCCTTCAATTTCTTCTTCTTCTCTTATTGCTATAGCTAGCATTCCTAGTACAATACTGAATAATAGTGATGATAATGGGTAGTTTCACTTCTGATCTTATTGGGAAGGCTTCTAGCTTATCCCCATTACAGATAATGATTGCTGACAGTTTTAGATAGACGCTACCTATCATTTTAAGAAAAGCTCCATATGCTTTCTAGCCCTATGCTTTCTAGTATTTGTTTTAAATAGGAATAGGTGTTAAATTTTTTCAAAACCTCTCTATGCATCTATTGATATAATTATATGATTTTTGTTGATTTGTCATTGATATGGTGACCTACGCTTATAGTTTTCCCAATATTGAATCAGCCCTTGATTCCTGGTATACATCTAACCTTGTCATAGTATCTTTGTAATATTATTTGCTAGTGTTTAATTTTTTTACATAAATTTCATTAGAGAAATTGTTGTATAGTGCTGTCTTTCTCTCTCTCTCTTTCCCTCTTTTTTTAGTTTTCCTTGGTTTATGTTTAAAAACCATTTTGGGATCATAGAAAGAATTTGATGGGACTCCTTCTTTACCTATGTTTTAAAATAGTTTATATATTATTGGAATTGTTTTTTAAACGTTTGGTAAAATTGACTTGTAAATCCATCTGAATGTGGGGATTTTTTTTCCTTAGAGAGTTCATTTATGGCTTGTTCAATTTCTTTTTCTAAGACAGAGTTATTTAATATTCTATTTTCTCTTATTCTAGGGAATTTATCTACCCATTCTATTTAGATTGTCAGTTTTATTGGCATATAATTGGCTAATAGTTCATTTAATTTCATCTTCATTGGTGGTGAATATGCCCTTTTCATTTTTAAAAAAATCATTATTTATTTATTTAATATTTTTTGTTTTCGGCATTAATTTTCACAAGAGTTTGAATTACAAATTTTCTCCCTATTTCTACCCTCCCCCCACTCCAAGATGACATATATTCTGATTGCCCTGTTCCCCAGTCAGCCCTCCCTTCTGTCACCCCACTCCCCCCATCCCCTTTTCCCTTGCTTTCTTGTAGGGCAAGATAGATGCTTATGCCCCATTGCCTGTATATCTTATTTCCTAGTTACATGCAAGAACTTTTTTTTGAACATCTTCTTTTAAAACTTTGAGTTCCAAATTCTCTCCCCTCTTCCCTCCCCACCCACTCTCCCTAAGAAGGTAAGCAATTCAACATAGGCCACATGTGTATCATTATGCAAAACCCTTCCACAATACTCATGTTGTGAAAGACTCACTATGTTTTGCTCCTTCCTATCCTATCCCCCTTTATCCAATTTTCTCCCTTGACCCTGTCCCTATTCAAAAGTGTTTGCTTTTGATTACTTCCTCCCCTGTCTGCTCTCCCTTCTATCATCCCCCCTTTTTTATCTCCTTCCTCCTTCTTTCCTGTGGGGTAAGATACCCAATTGAGTGTGTATGTTATTCCCTCCTCAGGTCAAATCTGATGAGAGCAAGATTCACTCATTCCCCCTCACCTGCCCCCTCTTCCCACCCAATAGAACTGATTTTTCTTGCCACTTTTATGCAAGATAGTTTACCCCATTCTATCTCTCCTTTTCTCAACATATTCCTCTCTCATCCTTTAATTTGATTTTATCTTTTTAGATATCATCCCTTCATATTCAACTCACCCTGTGCCCTCTGTCTATATATATATATATATATATATATATATATATATATATATATATATATATATATATATATACATATATATGTATATATATATACATATATATGTATATATATACACATATATATTTATAGATACACACACATATATGTGTGTATACATATATATATATACATGTATATATGTATATATTCCATTCATCTACCCTAATGCTGAGGTCTCATGAATGATACACATCATCTTTCCATGTAGGAATGTAAACAAAACAGTTCAACTTTAGTAAGTCCCTTGTGATTTCTCTTTCTTATTTACCTTTTCATGCTTCTCTTGATTCTTGTGTTTGAAAGTCAAATTTTCTACTCAGCTCTGGTCTTTTCACTGAGAAAGCTTGAAAGTCCTCTACTTTACTGAAAATCCATTTTTTGCCTTGGAGCATGATACTCAGTTTTGCTGGGTAGGTGATTCTTGTTTTTAATCCTAGTTCCATTGACCTATGGAATATCATATTCCAAACCCTCTGATCCCTTAAAGTAGAAGCTGCTAGATCTTGTGTTATCCTGATTGTGTTTCCACAATACTCAAATTGTTTCTTTCTGGCTGCTTGCAGTATTTTCTCCTTGACCTGGGAATTCTGGAATTTGGTGACAATACTCCTAGGAGTTTTGTTTTTGGGATCTTTTTCAAGAGGCAATCGGTGGATTCTTTCAATTTCTATTTTACCCTCTGGCTCTAGAATATCAGGGCAGTTCTCCTTGATAATTTCTTGAAAGATGGTATCTAGGCTCTTTTTTTTGATCATGGCTTTCAGGTAGTCCAATAATTTTTAAATTATCTCTCCTGAATCTATTCTCCAGGTCAGTGGTTTTTCCAGTGAGATATTTCCCATTGTCTTCCATGTTTTCATTCCTTTGGTTCTGTTTTATAATATCTTGATTTCTCATCAAGTCACTAGCTTCCACTTGCTCCAATCTGATTTTTAAGGTAGTGTTTTCTTCAGTGGTCTTTTGGACCTCCTTTTCCATTTGACTAATTCTGCCTTTCAAGGCATTCTTCTCCTCATTGGCTTTTGGGAGCTCTTTTGACATTTGAGTTAGTCTATGTTTTCGGGTGTTGTTTTCTTCAGTATTTTTTTGGGTCTCCTTTAGCAAGTCATTGACTTGTTTTTCATGGTTTCCTCACATCATTCTCATTTCTCTTCCCAATTTTTCCTCTACATCTCTAACTTGCTTTAGCAAATCCTTTTTGAGCTTTTACATGGCCTGAGACCAGTTCATGTTTTTCTTGGAGGCTTTTGATGTAGGCCCTTTGACTTTGTTGACTTCTTCTAGCTGTATGTTTTGGTCTTCTTTGTCACCAAAGAAAGATTCCAAAGTCTGAGACTGAATCTGAGTCTGTTTTCACTGCCTGGCCAAGTTCCCAGCCAACTACTTGACCCTTGAGTTTTTTGTTCGGGATATGACTGCTTGTAGAGTAGAGAGTACTTTGTTCCAAGCTTGAGGGGATGTGCTGTTGTTTTCAGAGCTATTTCTATACAGCAACCTGTGCCACACCAGCATTCCTCCTCCCCCAAGAACCACCAACCCAGACCAGACTGAGATCTTAAGCAGGCTCTGCACTCCTGCTCTGATCTGTCACTTCAATTCCTCCCACCAGGTGGGCCTGGAGCCGGAAGCAACTGCAGCTGTAGTTCTGTAGCTGCACCTCCCCCGCTGCCCCTGGGGCAGTGACCCAACTGCGAACTTCTTTCACTCTGTCCCCTGCAGCTTTTCCCACTAACCTTCTCTGTTGTCTTTGGTGTTTGTGGGTTGAGAAGTCTGGTAACTGCCACAGCTCAGTGATTCAGGGTGCTAGGGCCTGTTTGGCCTGGCTCCCAGTCTGGTTGGTTCTGGCACAGCCCACGCTGGGCTCTGCTCCACTCTGCTCCCAGGTCTATGTGTGATAGACCTTACCCAGGGACCATCCAGGTTGTCCTGGGCTGGAGCCCTGCTTCCCTCTGCTATTTTGTGGGTTCTGCAGTTCTAGAATTTGTTCAGAGCCATTTTTTATTGCTGTTTGGAAGGTCCTGGGGGAGAGTCCTAGGCATGTCCCTGCTTTCCAGTCGCCATCTTGGCTCCGCCCCCTGCCCTTTTCATTTTTGATACTTGCTGTTGGTTTTCTACTTTCTTTTTTAAAAATCAAAATAATCTATGGTTTATCCATTTAATTGTGGTTTTTTTTTAAATAAAGCCACCTCCTAGTCTTATTTGTTATTTCAGTGGTTTGATTTTTTTACTTTCAATTTTATTAATCTCTGATTTTTAGAATTTTTATTTTAATGTTTAATTGGGAATTTTTAATTTTTTCTAGTTTTGTTGTTGTTGTTGAATGCCCAATTCAATGATCTGCTTATTCTCACTTTTATTGATTTCAGCATTGAGAGATATGAATTTGTTCTTAAGTACTTTTTGGCATCATACCACAAATTTTGGTGTACTGTCTCATTGTTGTCATTGCCTTCAATGAAATTATTGATTTCTTCTATGATTTGTCCTCTGAACCACTCATTGCGGGAATCCCTTTGGAAACCCTTGGAATCCCTTTCTGACCAGGTGTTCAATCCCCTTACCATCTCTGGGCAGTGAGAGCTCCTAGTTCTGCTGCTGCTGCTGCCACTGCCTCCAAGGCCTATAGCTGGTGTTGCAGCACTGCTGTATACTTCTGGGCAGCCCCCACCCCAGTGCCAGAGAGCAAATTTTCAAGATGGCAGACTACTAGGCAATCTTTGCAGACAACATAGGACCACTAATACTCTCTCCTCTAAGAAATCAAGGTTTGAGCGAGGGGTAGGGTACAGTAAGGATGTGCATTTGGTCTAGATGGTCTTGTAGAGTTTGAGGGATCTGTGTAACAACTAAAGGAAAATATCCCACAAAGATAATAGAAATGGAAGAGGATTTTATTGCAGCAGAAGGGATTTAAGCTAGGCGTATAGAAAAACTTCATGATTGTAAATGGAATAAATAATGATGATTTCTCTGCCCTCTGATGGGCTTGGATTTTGGGTAGGAAGCCATCCTGGTCCAATTAAGGTATTGCAAAGTCATGCCTAGAGGCAAGGGGCTGGTAAGTATTAAAGGTTCCTCTTCAACATTTTAATTAATAATAATACTGTAATTTTCACAGGTGTCTTCAGAAGCAATATCCCCACAAACTCCCAACCCTCAGTGTTGTTCTTACATTGATGAATGAAGCCATGTCTGTTATACATAGAGCCATCATCAGCATCATCAGTAGGACACCTTCTCACTTGCTTAAGGAGATCATCCTAGTAGATGACTTTAGTTCAAATGGTAAGTAGCTTGGTTAAGGTATCCACTTGGATGCTGGGAAGGGGTTCTGGTTTGGAATCTGAAAGAAATGGAATTTACAAATACTTTTAGCCTACACAGGGGAAATAGAGAACCCGGAGAGGATCTAGAAAGGAGTCTTACGTGTGATGAAAGAGATGGGAAATATGGTCAGTGAGGAAGGCATAGAGGAACTGGGCTAATTTGGCCTGGAGAAGAGAAATGGTTGAAGAGTAAAGAGCTGATAAAAATTTTCAAATGGCAGTTAAAAATAAATTTTAATTAATAATTTCATTTTCACATCAACCACATTCCTATTTTTATGTCAGCTACATTCCTATCCCTCTCTGAAAGCCATCCCTTAAGCCAGATGACTCAGTGGATAGAGCTCTGGACCTGGTGTCAGGAAGACCTGAGTTCAAATCTAGCTTCAGACACTTACTATCTGTGAGTTCCTGGGCAAGCCACTTAACTCAGTTTGCCTCAGTTTCCTCATCCGTAAAATGTGCTAGAGAAGGAACTGGCAAACCACTCCAGTATCTTTGCCAAAAAAAGAAATGAAGGGTCAGACATAACTGAAACAACTGCACAACAACAACCATATAACAAAGAAAACAAAGAGGGAGAAAAACATAGTTCAGCAAAACTAATCAATACAATGAAAAAGTCTGACACTGTATGTAGCATTCCACACCCACAGTCCCCTGTGTCTGTAAAGGAAGCACAGGAAATGATTTCTCATTACTTCCTCTCTGGGGCCAAAGTTGGTCATAGTCATTTTAGTGCTTTCAGGGAGTCCCATGAAAAGGAGGTAGGCATATCAAATATATATATTTTTTTTTACTTTAGAAGTTGCTACTGAAGAACTCTCCCCTTCTTCCAAGCGGTCTGGACAGCCCATTTAATCTCCCTAGTAATTCTACCCCCTTGATCTTCCAAGCCTTCCTGAGAAGGGGCTGTCTGTTGACCACTGGATTCTCTACCAGCAGCAATCAGTTCTAGATCACAGTTAGCAAAGGGCTACTCGGGCCCTTCCATGGCCTACTACCACACTTCTGTACCCTGCAAGGGACTTATTCCATTGTTATCTTCCATAGTACCCACTCCACCAGTGGCTATGGCTCACTTTGCTCCCCCTGATGCTTGATCATTGCTGTGGACCCCTTATGTTGGGATCCATGGGCACTGCCAACAAAACTAAGAACATCTATCTCAAGATCACTGTTCTCTCACCTATGCATAGAAAAAAAAGAAACAAAGCAGAAGAGGGGACCAGGAACTCTTCTAGGCCAGTACATATGTTTTAGTTGCCGTGTATGAGCAGTCATCATTTCTGCTGGGGCATGGAAGTAAAGCAGGGATCTGCACTAACACCCACCCTTCTGGGTGTCCCAAAGGAATTAAGTTTTGGATATAGAACAAGTATTGTCTCTCCTTTTACTGTGAGGTAGTGTTCTATTCCTCCCTGTGCCCATCACTCTTCTCAGCAAATTAACTTAGGTTACTTTAGCACATTTCATCTGTATCTCCAATTCTGGAAACATCTTTGAGCTCCTGGGGACACTCAAGTATTTTACTTTCAAGGGCCACCCTAAATGCCTTGCACTGAAAAATGTCAACAAAATCCATGTAATGCAGTTATTAAGGGTTTCCTAAATGCCGCATTAAAAGTAGCCCATTCATTAAAGCCTATCCCAAGTAGCCCATTCATTAAAGTTCTGTTCCAAAATGAAGAAAGTCTTTAGGGAGGGCCTAACATTATCACAGATGATGGGCATGGAGTTTACAATCACTCTCAAATACAAATTGAAGCAAATTCAACAGATGTTTAACTTTACAATGTTTAACGTTATTTGGGGCATGATTCTTAAAGACATAGCATATTCTCATGTGCATTTAGTTGTTGAATGTTAAAAGATGATTTATTTGGCTCCCTCCCTGTTCCACCAACAGATCTTCTCTGGAATCATGGTTGATCACTGTGTTCATCAGAATTCTTAAGTCTTTCAGAAATGGCTCTTATAATATTGATATTATTGTAGAAATACTTATCCTCATTCTGTTCATTTCACTATACATTAGTTCATATGAGCTCTCCAGATTCTTTAAAACTTTCTTCATTTCTTGTAACACAATAGTATTCTATTACATTTACATACCACAATTTGTTTAGTCATTCTCCAAATAATGGATACCCTCTTAATATCCAAATATTTGCAACTACAAAAGAGCCTGCTATAAATATTTTTGTACATATGGGTTGTTTTTCTCTTTCTTTGATCTCTTTGGGATATAGATTTAGCAGTGTTATTGCTGAGTCAAAGGGTATGCACTGTTTAGTACCTTTTTAGATATTTATAATATAGAGATGATATCCTCCTAAGTGGGGAATTAGATAAACCAAGAAGACAAAGATGTAAGATAAAAGTTTTCTAATTAAATGGAATAGCAAATTTTGAGAAAACAACATCATTAGACTGTTTTCTCTAAGAACTATATACATATGAATATGATTGACTTGCAAATGTATATAGTATGAAACTTCAGGCTTTGGTTGTGTTTTAATAATAAGTTCTCAAAATTGGATTGAAGATTTTACACATAAAATTGCTTTTGTAAATGTAAAGAAAATTATTTTCCCATTTTAAAGTATCTGTCTGATAATTTTAAAAAAACATGAGGGTACATTTTACCAGTTAGACCCTCATGAATTGTTTTTTGTTTGTTGGGATTTTTTTTTGTTGGGTTTTTTAAAGATTCTTATATCAGGTACTGGGTTTAGGTAAAGATATATGCCATAGCAAGTGGTTTATAAATACTGAAGTTCTCTGAAGTTTCAGGTTTGGAAGACCAAATTTAAGAGATTACACCAAATTGCATCAAGTCTTGTTACTAGCAGATTGTAGTAGGATTACCTAGAAATCTCTACAAGTGATTTGGAACCAGGGCGCAGAGCTCCCTTCAGAGCTGTTCAGAGAATGAGGCCTTTTCCAGAATGTCCAAGAGAAGATATTTCCGGGGACCAGATGACTACATGGGACATCTGGGACTCAGGATGAAATGATTAAAAGGGCATTGGGAGTGGGTTACTAGGATAAGGCTTGATGTCATTTAATATTGGTGATCATAATTGTATTTCTTTGGCCTTTTATTTCGTGGTATTTATGTATGCTGAATTTTCTTGGTTCTCTTGGTGACGTGTAAATCTTCCCTCTCAAAATTAGTCCATTGTGAGCTCTAAGTTTGATCCGAAGCCTGACTTAGTTTACCCACAGAGTCTATTTAACAAGGTTTGAATGTTATCATTATTGGTTTGTAGGCTTTAACATTAGCTGTTGTTCTAAGCTATGTGAGAGGATGCTTCCCATTGGTCTTTTCTTGGTCCGTAAGGTTGAGGATGAGCATAAGCACATTAAAAACCTTATAAAGTTGGCTTATAAATAAGTGATCCATAGCCATGAATCAAAGGGGGAAATTGAGAGAATTGTGTGAACAAACTGACTCAATCTTATAAAACTGACTCCATTTTGAGACCTAAGTTTCACCTGCTTGCTAATTGTGGGAATCAAGTAACATCCTGTTTTATGTCTGGGAGAATCTATGCGCTCACTTTCCCGGCTCCTAACTTGGAAAGTCCATAATCTTTCAGCTAATTAAAAATCAGATTACCTAATCTTATGGGCAGCTAGGTGGTGCAGTAAATAGAGTGTCAGGACTGAAGTCAGGAAGACTTATCTTCCTGAGTTCAAATCTGGCATCAGACAAAGCTGGAGAGGGAAATGGCAAACCACTCCACCGTCTTTGCCAAGAAAAACCCAAATGGGGTCACAAAGAGTTAAACACGACTAAAGCAACTGAACAACAACAATCTTGAATCCTTGTTTATAGTCTGTTAATTATTTGCTTCTAATCCATAAAAATCTGCCCCCCTCCATCTTTGTGGTCTAGTGGCAAGCTGAGGAGGCCTGGTCCCAATTTGTTATTCAATTATCATGCATTGCTTAATAAATCGATACGCTTAGAGGAATCTTTTTTCTTCAGTTATTTCAGATTTTACCTGTCACAGTTAATAATAATAGCTAATATTCATACAGTATGTTAAATTTTGTAAAGTGTTTAACATATGTAGTTGCTATTATTTTCCCAATTTTACAAATGAGGGAACTGAGGCTTAGAGAGATCAAGAGATTTGCCCTGGGTCAGGTAAGTCAAATAGTTGATTTACCAGTAATATTCCCTGATTTGAACCTGAGTCTGTCAGGGGCCACTAAACAAGACCCTATGATTTCATCTATGATCCTACATTTCCAGTTTCTGAGATCAACTCATAGTCTGTTCCCCAATCTAAATCCATAATAGGCTACTTGGACATACTTCTCTCCCATTAAAGCAAGAACAAATGAGAATATTTTGGCGAGGGAGATATAATATTACTTGAACATATCCAGACATGTTCAGGGCCAAAAAACTGAATAAGAAAAGAGTAAATTGCCCCAGAGTACAATAACACAGTTGTCCCTTTGTCAGGATAGACATGGTGTAACAGTAGAAAATACCTAACAGTTTAGTATCCTGAGTACATACCTTCTGGACTCTGGAAGTCTATCTAGAGTTACTTGATAATGTGGACATTTCTGTATCACATCAAATATTAATCCTAGAAATTCAGCAAAAGTTGTGTTTTATTGGCAGAGGAGCTCAAGAGGGATTTGGACAAACAGATCCAGCTTTACAAAAAGAAGTACCCCAAGCTACTGAAACTAATACGTCATACCAAGAGAAGAGGGCTTACTCAGGCCCGCCTCTCCGGCTATCAAGTTGCCAGAGCAGATGTGGTTGCCATCTTAGATGCTCATGTGGAAGTGACCACTGGATGGTAAGGTTCCATTGAGTTGTTATCCACCTGGAAAAAGGCAGTGAATTGTTGGACCCTTCATAGTCCAAGAAATGAGGAGTAGAGATGGATAGGGTAATAGAAAAGCCAAAGGAGAAGAGAGCCCTTATTTCTTGGATTTTGATCATCCAAGGTAGATAGCACGGTATTGTGTGGAAAGTTCTGGGCTTAAAGTGAGACCTTAGTTTTATTCCTAAATGTGCTACAACCTATTCTTGTGGCCTTAGGAGTCACCTAAATTTTTTGGGAATAATTTTTCTCATTTGTTAAATAAAAGGGTTGGGTGAAATTTTCTCCAAAATTCTTTCAGATTGAAATATTTTATAGCAACCCTGTCCACAGGAGGAAAGGCTCTATATCTATATCTCTATACACACACATACACATACACACATATATGTGTATATAGACAGACAGACTGATAGAAGCTCACATTTATGCAGCACTTTATGGTTTACAAAGCACTTTTCTCATGACAATCCTATAAGGTTTAACAAGGATAGTCTTATAAAAAGAGGAAACTGAGGCTGAATAATATTAAATGTTTTATATTTACACAGCTAGCAGGTATTGGAGATAGGACTCCAACTTGGGTCTCCCGATTCAAAGTTCATAGGAAACCAATTGGCCAAGGCAAGTCAGTTGGAAAATGTAGACACAGAAATGGGTAAACCTTTTGATCCAGTATAGGAGTGATCTTTACCAAATCATAACTTCCACATGATACTTTCCACATCACAAGGACATCTGGCCCCTAATCTTTCCTCTGCCTCTGGCACCAGTAGGTTTGCTCTCCTCCTGCCCTTGTCCTAGGCTATCAAATAGAGATAATATTCATAATCCATACTTTGTTTCTCTGTACTAAACTGTAAATTCTTCCCCAGAAATAGCTCAGGGCTCTTAGAGATTACCCTAAAACTATCATGCATCCTTCTGGATTCTCTGGAGCAAGATTCATCCTGAGATTGTTGCCCCTCAGTATTGAAGAAGAAGGCTTTCTAGGCATACCCTATTTCGGACCCAGACTATTGGTTTTGCCCCAGCAGCTCCTGAGCCACCTAGACATGTAGTTGTGAACTAGTCAGTATGTCCTTTTTTACGCACTGGTGGGAAAAGACACAAAAGGTGAGCGTGAATGTGGAAGGTATTTGGTTCACCTTTCTCTGGACTTCACTGACACTTCTATGTTCTCTCTGTGTCTCTCTCTCTACCTCTGTCTCTCTCTGTCTCTGTCTCTGTCTCTCTGTCTCTCTCTCTCTGTCTCTGTCTCTCTCTCTCTCTGTCTCTCTCTCTGTCTCTCTCTCTCTCTCTCTCTCTCTCTCTCTCTCTCTCACTGTTCTAGGGCAGAACCCATCTTAGCTCGGATCCAGGAAGACCACACTGTGATTATATCACCAACGTTGGATGGAATTTCTTATGATACTTTCGAAGTGCTTCCACATCCAGTATCTCCCATTGGTTTTGACTGGGAACTCTGGTGTTGTATTGATTATATGCCAATGGACTGGTATTTACTGAATGATGACAGTGCACCTGTGAAGTAAGTTTGAAAAGCTTGAAAAAGGAAAAATTACACCCAGAAATTTGAATTCTTGCAAATGGGAGGCAGAAATGGATCATTTGAGGTTTTTTTCCCCTTTCTCATCAGAATTTGCTCAGTATTAGAGACCCCATATATCAAGCCCAATCTGAGCAGAAAACCATTCATTCTTCAGGTTACAAGGGGACTTCAGAGGTTTTTAAAAATCCAATTCTTCTGACTTGAAGCAGGACCTAAATGTTTCTTTTTTTAAGTTTTGATTTATTTTGTGAGGGGTTTTTTAACAAAAGTTTTTTGAAAGATTTTTTTAAACTGGTTTTACTTTTACTGATTAACTTTATTTTACATTACAAAAATTTTTTAGATTACTCCTAGTACATGAAAGGTCTCTTATGAAAGAGGAAAACATTTAACTAAAATTAATTAACACAGTGACCTCCTTTGAAAGTGGATGTAATAGCTCATATTTGTAGCACCATCTCTCACATCTCTATTTTTAAAAAATCAATTAAATTCTCTTTTTAAAGATCCCTGGAATGTCTCTTCAGGCCAAACCTTCCTTCCCAACCCTCCACATTTTTATGGTCCCATGTCTGTTCCCTACTTCCACTCCCAAACCCCACTCCTTTCTACTCCTCAGTAGAGGAGGTAATGACCTCTCTGCTGTGTCTTCCTACAGGAGTCCTTCTGTCATGGGCATCTTTGCTGCAAACAGGTTGTTCTTGGGAAAGATTGGATCCCTGGATGCTGGGATGTTGATCTACGGGGGAGAGAATGTGGAGCTGTCCCTGAGGGTAGATTTCTATTCCCTTTCCAGTTTAAGTGATGGGAATCATTGGGCAGGTTTGGACTTCTGTCCAGGGTGAGGCTCAAATGCCCATGTTGCTAGACCACTAGATGGAACCCTGGGAAACAGGTAGGACTTTCAGGGGATGAAGTTTTCAGGGATTAGTGAAATCTAGCATTATAATCCCGTATGGTAGGGAGGGAGTTGAGGTTCTATGTTGTTCTTCTGCCTCCTCTCCCTGAAAGAAACGTATAGGCCTCTCAGTACTCTCTGAATATTTGCCTTCAAGTTATCTAGGGTCTAGAGTACTCTACCCCTGGTGTAGGGACCTTCAGCTAGAAAACACAAGTATGACAGCTTGATTTAAATGATGATAATAATAGCTGATATTTATTCAGGTTTGTGAGGGGTTTTACACACAGTATCTTATTTGAGTCTAACAATAATCCTGTAAGGGGGACTCTAGAGATATTATTAACACCATTTTAAAGATGAAAAAACTGGGGATCAGAGATGTTAAGTGACTTCTTAGTAGTCTTTCAAGTAAGTGTCAGAAACAGTATTTGAAACCAGGCATGTTTTAATCTAAGTCCAAGATTCTAGCCACCATGTCATACTAGTCAAACAAAGAAAACTGGACTGAATAGGAACCAGGCTACATGTTGAGAAGTGTTGGTGGTATGACTTGCCTGCAAGGAAGCGTGAGCAAGCTTTTATTGAGTTTTAACACAATCCAATGTAGCATTTGAGTTTAACACTTTTTCTGTTCTTATGTAAATAAGCACAAGACTGGGATATGATCTGGATAATACAGTAAATAAAAACTAAATAAAAGAGATCTGAACAGCAACATCTTTGCCAAGAAAATGCCAAATGGAGTCATGAAGAGTTGGATACAAATGAAAGACTGATCGACAACAATAACAACAACAGAAAGGGTTCAATTTAACTTAGATTTAATATGCCAACTGGCCATCCCTCCCCTTTTGGGCCTTTGTCTCAATTCAACTTACAGGAAGGGCTTTCTTCTATAGTTATTTCTTCCTCCTGCCAAAGGGGTATTTCTCTATGGTCTGTCATCTCTGCCTTCAGAGGACTGCAATACAATAAACATTTATTAAGCACGTAATATGTGGCAGACACATTGCTAAACACTGGGGATACAAATAAGAAAAAGAAGTGTTGTCCTTGCTCTCAAGGAGCTTACAATCTAATGAGGGAAGAGAATACTCAAAAGAAAGCCAAAAAGGAATGGGGACCCAGAGAATATCTGGAATGATGATGGTGGTGGAGTTGAAAAACTATATGAAGAGATGTCTGGGATTCTTAGCCTTCAATAAAGGGAGGCTTTGGGAGGAGTTTTATACTCCCCCTCTAGACCTCCTATCAGATGAGCAGAAGCAATTAGGGTACTGATGAGGTATAAGTACTAAAGCTGAAGGAATCTCAATGATGAATTTCCTGGTGATGAATTTAGGGAAGCATGATGAAGATGGTGAAGTTGAAATCAAGCACAGTAGCTGGACAGTTCTCTATGGTTTGGCCTTCTCTCTAGAACAAGGATAAAACCTAGGAATTTTGGCTTCTGGTGAGGATTCAAAGCAAAGGATCTTCTATTGAGGTCTGGTACAAATAGTCCAGTGCTTACACAGAGTCTGGTACATAGTAGGCACTTAACAAATGTTTACTGACTGGTCAAGGTTGATGACCTCCAGAAGGAGAAATGCATCATAGACAGGGGACCTTGCATATGGGGGGGGAGGAGATGGTGTCCATAACATATGTGGCATTGTAGAAGTCCCCAGAACAGCGATAGTGCTCCAGAGGTCCATGGCATCAACGAAGCACTCCTCCCTTTTACCCCAGTCTTAACGCTGTGGAAAAAGGTCTTAGCTATGGCTCTCAACCCAGTCAAGATGTTTCCTATGAACTTTTGCTCAGAGCACAGAGGGGAAGCAGCAACTTCTCTTCTGAGCAGTGAGAGAAACTTTATGGAAAAGCTAGGATTCCAGAAACTTTATGAATAATGAAGGTAGCTTTGTACACTTTAGGGGGAGAGTGTGGAAGTGGGATAACTAAATTTACATTTTTCAAAATTAATGCTAAAATGTAGCCTGTGAGTCAATAGAATGGAATTTATTTGCATGCATGTGCGGTTTTCTCTTGGACGCAGGTGTGGCAGTGTGGAGGGAAGATTGAAGTCCTACCCTGTTCCCGGGTTGCTCACGTAGAGCGAGCCACCAAGCCCTATGCCTTAAATCTGAGGTTACTCATGAAACGCAATGCTCTTCGTGTGGCTGAAGTCTGGATGGATGAATACAAGTACATGGTCTACTTGTCTTGGAATGTGCCTCTGGAGGTAATCTGTCAAGGACCTCAAGCTAGATGAGGAAAAGCAGAAGGGAAGGGGGAATAGAAGTACAAAGGGGAAGATGCGAACCCAACCACAAGGTTACTAGGCAAGTTTCCTCCACCATTACTGTCTCCCCTCCCCCAACTGTTGATCAGTCTCATGGAAGCAGTCAAGGATTCTGTGTTCTGAGCATGGTACAAAGAACCATAGCAAACCATTTGGAAAGTATGGTTGCAATCCAGTCACGTATTTCCGACAGTGACAAACTCAGGTCGAAAAATATATCATAGGAGTAGTATTTGTATCTGAAACTGTTACTAACATGAATTACCCTGTGCTTGGGTACAAATATGTGGCAACCTGGTTGCTAAGGTTTCTTTGTGTAGAAAAGTAACATGCCAGGGTACTAGGGAATGTAGATCCCTGGCTAGAAGCAGAGACAGTGGGATAAATGGGAAAGACAGAACCTGGAAGTGAGTGTGATTAAAGATCAAGGAATTAGATAGGAACTATGTGATAGGTTAACATATGTTTGGTGGTGGTTGGGATGTGGGGGAGAATATTTATAAGATAGTGTCTGGAAGGAGCTGGGCTTTGCTAGTTGCTCCAAGGCATTAAATAGAAAAGGGATCCTTGGCTAGCCTGAGCAATTACTAACTTAATGTGATTTAAATGTGAGAAAGTGAGCTCTTTTACTCTAGCATGCAATAGGTCAATATGAAGATGGGATTCCCTTTACCTAGGAAACCTCTTGCTTTCACCCTATAATAACAGCTAGCATTTATTATGTACTGGGGACTGTACCAGTGTTTTACAAATATTTTGTCATTTTATCCTCAAAACAACCCTGGGAGATGCTGTTATTATCCCCATTTAGCAGTTGAGGAAACTAAGGCATGTAGAGGTTAAATGACTTGCCCAGCTAGTAAGTGTTTAAGATAGGATTTAAACTCAGGTCTTCATAACTTCAGGCCCAGTGCACTATCCACTGGACTACCCACCTCCCCCTACCTGCCTTCTCTACAGAGACATTCTGCTCTACCTCTTTGTGATGTCACAAACAAGCTGAATTGGCTTGGTAATGTTGCTGGATAAATATCTTAGGATTTTTAAAGTGTTTGGACAACATAGGTTTTAATCTCATTTAATTTTCCCCATTTTTTTCTCTGTGACCTGTTGAGAAACAGTCTTTGCCATCAGTTGAGGATTGTTGTTTGTCCTTCATTCTCAAAGAGGACCATGACATCAGGGAGGTGATGGCATGGCATGCAAATGAATTGGATTTAAGTAAGGGAGGGCTATGCAAAGTCACCAGCCTCACTTTCTTCTCTGGAGCCATCCGGATCCAGTTGTGAGATACACATCAGGACAACTGGAGATGGCCCTGGATGCAGTGGGAGACCTTGGCTTTTTTAAGCTAAAGTCTTTCCCAGGTCTCAGTTTGTCTAAGCCTAGAAACTGTAGAGTTTAAAGAAGAGTTAGGACTGTGTGACCTCCATGCCTGACGTATGTCCACTGTGCTAAATCGGTGGGTATAAATTCCAGGGTTAAAGACTAGCTTATTAATCTGCCTCTTCCAGGAAAACTGCAAAATGTAAAGATTACCCAGAAGGCATGAGACACATGCCCACTTGCCTTCTCAAGTGACCCAACTTGGCATCAGACAAGGAAATTACAGATTCTGAGGTGTCTGCATCTGAAAGAAAATCTGGCTTTTTTCCAGAACCATGGAGTTGACTATGGAGACGTGTCTTCCAGAAAAAAGCTTCGAAAGAAACTTAAATGCAAAAGTTTTGACTGGTACCTCAAAAATGTTTACCCATCTCTGAATCCTGTTCCCAACATTGTTGCCTATGGACTGGTATGTACCATCCTCATTGCTGACATGAAAAGAAAGCAGACTCTGTGGTCTCATAGTGTTGCATGTCCAAGGAACATGCATGATTTACCTCTGATATACATGAAATTCTTTCCAGCCAGGATTCTGTTCTGACACGGGATATCATTTCCCAGGCCCCTTTTCCACAATGTTCCCCTAAGTTTCATCTCTTTCTTGCCTCAGTATCCCAAGTGTCCTTCCCCACACATGATCTGTAGATGCTTTTAAAAATTCCTCTTCCTTTCTCACTCTACCCACATACATCTCAGCTCACCAGGCTATGCAAGAAAACTTAAACCCTCACATCTTCCCAGTACCAATTTTAGGGTCTAGAGCTTATGGCAGTATTGTTTTACCAGGATATAGGAAATTCTCAGCAGCAGCATCATGAAGTTTCCACATATAATTAAATAATTGCTACCCAGGAGACCAAATTTCTTTATTTTTAGCGGCACTCATATTATGTTTACCAGTATAAGAAGATAAACTTTGGGAAGAAATAATCTCTCTTCCTTTCATGGTCTCCTTTAACAAGAACTGCTATTTGTTTTACTATAATAGCTGCGAAATTCTTTGGATGAGAAGCTCTGCGTTGACCAAGGACGTCCCCAAGATGGCAATCCAGTCATGTATTACTGCCATGGATATGAAACACAGGTATCCTCGTTGGGTAGATATGTTCTTAAAAGATAAAGCCTGTTCTACCTCCCTCTCTTGTAACCTTGATTCTCATTCCCGCAAAGGAAAAGCTGGGTGATTGTGGAACCAAGAAGAGATCTTCAGGGTGAAGCCAATGCCTTTACAAAGCCCCTTCTCAGCTAAACTCAGGAACCAGCCATGGCTGGCGGGTTCCCTTTCACATTCACAATAGAGCAAGAGCAAAAAGAGGTGTGAGTAGGAGAGTGACTCAAAGATTAGAGTCGAGAAGCCAAGGAGTGGGATCAAGACAAGCCATGAGAGCTGCCTGTTGAACCACGGATAGTATTGGTACATTATGGTTCATGGAATCATGAAGAGTCACACATGATTGAATAACTAAATAAGAAACTATTATATTAGTAATTATACACATTATAAAACACAACAATAGAAATTAATATGAGGAGATGAATATGAAATCCTATTTGGGTGCATAGGGAGCTGCTATCATTCTATTGAGTAGCATCATCAGATTTGCACTTTAGAAAAATCACTTTGGTAGTACTATGGAAAATGGTTTGGCATGTACAGTGAGGCAGAGAAAAAAAAACAGTAGAAATAATGACTAACAATGCCAATGGAAAGAACAAGTATAAAAACTCAAAAGTGAATGTCAAACTGTAAAGAGCAAGCAGAACTCGAAAGAAGAAATGAGAGAAAATACTCCCAATCTACCCCTCGCATAGGTGGGAAGTCCCCACCTGCTGTACTTTCCATATACTTTCAGATTTTTTCAATATAGTGATCACTTATGCTGAGAGACTAGACAGTTATGCTGAAAATAGAGGCAGAGACACTGATTAAAAAGTTAAATAATCCAGGTGATGAAAGCCTGAAATAGGGTGGTGGCTGTGTGAGTGGGGAGAAGGGGAGAAAGATAAAAAATGAAAAGATTTGGCAGTAGATCAGCTATGTGGGGAGAGTACATGTGAGGAGCTGAGAGAACTTGTCTAGCATGGGTGCCTTGAATTCATAAGCGGTAACTAGGTTCTACCTTTCTATCTCATTATTTACCTTGAGTTTTGTTTCCCTGTTGGTAAGCAAAATTGGAGCCCAGCAATTTTGTTGTTTTTTTTTTAAATCATATTTGCACAGCACTACAAGATTTACAAACCATAGCTTCTAGCTCTAAATCTATGGTCCAATGAACACAGCGAGTTACGTACCACAGGTGCTATTTTCTCCATTTCTCCAAAAGACTGAATATCTGACAAGTCATTTGTCCTTGGGAAGGCATCCAGTAAATGTCTGAGGGGGCATTTCAACCTGTTTCCTCATGTCAAATGCAATGATCTTTCCATTATATTATACCACCTATATTCTTTCCAGCAAGTATTACTATTGTTCTTTCTAGCCCAAGCAGTGGGACCTACCCTTACTATATTTTCTGGTCCCCAAAATACATCTGAACATTCAATGGACTTATGTACAGATTGACACCCCAACTATGCCTTTTCATCCAGTGGGATATTTGTCTTTGCCCTCCCGCAAATCCACCATAGGCTACCTGTCAACACACTAGAACCTTTCTTCTAGATTTTCTAGCTATCAGTCCAATATTCAGGCTAGCCCTCTGATATCCCTATCTTTTGAGGGGGATAACAGCTCTTCATTTTCCAAACACACATTTCCTGAATCATAACTTTTATACCACTTTGGAGTATGTCATCTTTGGAAATATATCTCAAGCTATATGCAATCTGTATGTTGTAACCTATTGGCCTTTTGGGCCACTCTCAATATGAATCCTTCAAAGAGTGTGCTTTTCAATGATTTTCTGTCATATAACAAGAGAAGAATATGAGTGCTAAAAAGACTAGTCAGGAACAGCTTGGGATCACTGAAAACCCCCTGCAACCTCCCAACTATAATCTTGCCTCCTCTCTCCCTTATACTCAGTTTGGGCCCCTTTTCATTGTTCACCTGCAGCGTCTGTGAACTCTATAGTCAGATGTCATTTGTCCTTTGTTTTTGGAGAGGATCAATGACATCATAGGGTGATGTCTTGACCTGTGTGTGAATGGGATTTAAGTGAAGGCAGAATCGCACAAAGCTGTCAGCCTCACTTACTTCCTGAGTCATTGAAATCCAGTGGCAAGACAAAAGTCAGGACACCTGCCGATGGCCCAGGATGCAGTGGATGACCTTGGTGCCCTCAACGTCTGACTAAACTCTAAGCACTCCACAGCCCCTGCCTTAGCCGCCTTCATGGCTGTTGGAACAAATTGTTCTCATATGCCCATTCTGCTGGGGAAAGTCTTCACATGCTTGGGTGGCTGTCCCTCCCCCACCTTAACTCACTGATGGGTTTGAGGCCTGTGGGTTACTCTCAACCTGGTTTAGTCCATATGCTGAGAAGATTTTATCAGGGTATAGCCACTGTGCCTACTACAGCTTCTTGGAGCCACAGGTGAGAGTTAGGTGACAAGCGGACAGCAAAGGTGGATGAGCAGCCCTGAAAAGGGCTCAGCAACCATCACACCACAGGTGCTGGTTGTCTCTGAACACCCCATACACTCTACAGTCAATATATCTGCTTGCATAGCTTAACCAGGACAATGGTCATTTTTCATCCATTTTCATGCAGAGTGTCTGGTTTAATGTCTTTTTTCAGGACAGCAGCATAACACAGTAAATATGGTGCCAGACTTGGAGTCAGGGAAACCTAAGTTTATCAGACACTTACTAGTGCTATGCTGGGCAAATTGCTTAAGCTGAACCTCAATTTTCTCATCTGTAAAATAAGGGGGTGGACTCAATATCCTCTAAAGTCACTTCCAGCCCTAAATCAATGATCCTATTCAAGGTACATATTGTATCCCTTACATCTGTACTGCTTGGCACAGTGTCTAGTAGGTACTTAATAAACGCTTATTGATTGCTTGACATCTCCTTAGTAGAATGTAAGCTCCTTAAGTCAAGGATTGTCTCATTTTACATTTCTGTGCCTAATATAGTGCCTGATATATACTTCTTTTTTAAAAAATGCTTTGTTTATGTCTTTTATTTTTTACATCACCAAAGTTTCTCTCAGTAATCCTCCCCAACCCACAGAAAACCATCCCATGTAACAAATAGTATTTCTAAAGATTAAATAAAAAGAGAAAAAGAAGAGGAAAAATCTGCATAAGTGAACAACATAAGTTGTGGACCTCCCATCTCTACAAAGGGGTAAATTGGGAATATCTTCTTCTGGCTTTTCTTATGAGTCACACATTTTTTTTTTACAATTTGACAACATTCATTTTTTATTTTTTTTGTAGTTCTTTCCTTTTGCACCGTTAGTTATTATTTATATTGTTTTCTTTGCCCTGCTTAACTGCCCCCTGCATTATTTCATGTAGATTTTTCCATGTTTGCCTCAATGCATGACATTCATCATTTCTTACATGTTCCATTACACTCATGTAACACACTTTTTTAACCATTCCCTAATTGATGGGCGTCTATTTTATTTCTAATGGTATCATAAAACAATGCAGCTATAAATATTTTAGTATATTTGGGGACTTTCTTCTCATCAGTGACCTCTTTGGAGAATAACCAACTAATGGAATCTCTAGAGCAAAAGGTTTAGTCACTTTATTTGCATCATTCCAAGTTACTTTCCAAAATGGCTGTGCTCCACCAAAAATGCATCTTCCCACAATCCCTCCAACATTGACTATTTGATACATATATTCTTAATGAGTGTTTATTGATTAATTCATGCATCCACAATTATATTATCCCAACCAGGAGCATCTGCAGGCCTTAACCATAGGGAATCTTTCTACCCAAACTGTACAAGATAGTTAACTGTGTTGTGCTTCACTTGATATTAATCATCAGATAATCATTGAACAAAATTCTCTCTATAGTTGCCCCTATCAAGCAATCTTTTGACTCTCATGTTATTCATGGTAGTCATTTGTTATAGGAGACTCTTCAGGCTCTGTTTTGCTCCACAAAGTGAAGTACTTGTTTATAATCAACAAATAACAGGTTATTAATTAATCTAGGGTCAGGTATACTCCATACTTTTCGATCAGTTGCGTAACCAAAAATGAGATCTGCTGTAGAAAATGTCTTCTGAAAAACCTATCCCCTTCTCATATTTTCATCAGATACCCAAGATGCATCTACAGCTCATTCTCCTAAAACTTTATAGAGATGATATGCTCTTCCAATTGCCTTATTTTGATAATAATTTCCATAATTTCTCCAGTTGTGTGTTATTTTCTCTTTTAGGTATCTTATAAGTTAATTTCTTAGTGATTTCAGAAATGTGTCTTCTCCAGAACACAACTATTGTGTGTGTACTTGGCCTGTTCTTCTCCTTCTGATGTATGGGATTGGGAGGATAATAGTGTCCTCGGTAGTAAGAGGAAAGTTTGGAAGGAGGAAACATATGGGAGGAAAGATAATGAGCATAGTTTTGGACATAGTGAATTTAAGATGTCTAAGGAAAATCCAGTTCCATTGCTGCTGAGCTTATGTTATAAATTGCTGTTCTTCATCATTGTGTTTCTCTGCTTATTAGGGGTGGAAGAAGGGTCAAGTGTTTGCTAACTGATGTGAATTCTGAGATTTTTGCAACCTTCTTCCTATGGGAACTGCTAAATCAGTTAAACCATTTGTAGTAAAAATGGTGATGATGTCAATAACTTTTCTCTCTATATTTCCATTTTACAGCACTAATACATTTTTGAATAGTAAATAGATAGAATAGGAATTACTTTAATTACACCTAATATCATCTTATTTTGTCGTTCTAGTTTGGTAGTGATTTGAACATTGATTTAACAAATTGATGGCTTGACTGCACACAAACAGATGATTCTGAAATGACTCCCACATTGATAACCAGTATTTAAGATACACAGGGTGTCCCAAAAGTCTTAGTGTCATTTTAAATACTTGAAACAGCACTAAGACTCTTGAGACATCCTGTATGGTTAATTAAGATGTAGATTTAGGAAGATGGCTGACTGAGTAGTTGTGTCTAAGTCCAGCTCCCAATCATCACATAAAAACAGCAAAATTTGTTCCAAATAAAGCAAAAGAACAACAGAAAAGGTAAAAGGAAAGCATCACTAGAACAAAAACTCCTGAAGAAAAATTAGCCATAGATCTGATCAAATCAGCATCCCATCCTGCCCCCCCAAAATAGGAAGAACTACTAAGACTTAAAAGAATCAAAGAAGAAATTTCCAGAAGCTAAAAATACTGCAGAAACTACAACTGCATTCCTAGAAATGAGACAGGAACAACAGGAAGCAGCCCAGAAATATGGCAGCTAGACTGCCAGCCTCCAAATGAGGAAAACTTGTGTTCAAGCATTATGTCTAACACAAGCTGTCCATGTGATTCTGAAGAAATTTTTTCACCTTCCAATGCTTGGGCAACTCATTAAGATTGTAAGTTTCATTGCAAATGTCAACTTGCATTAGTGAAAGGCATTTCCTCAGCAGAATTTCCTTATACTTGTGAAATCAAAATTCTGGCCCCAAAACAAAGTAAGACAAAGCTGAAAGTACTAGAGAAGTTTAATAAAGAAAGATATAATTGAAATTGAAGCTCTTAAAGAAGATTTAAGAAGTAAATTCATGGCTTAGAACAGAAAGTGAAGAATTTTAATAAAGCAGTAGATGCTATGAAAAAGATAACGGCAGAAACAATACAGAATTGCAGCAATGCAAAAAGAAATTATTAGAGCAAAATTTTTTTAAAACCCAGTGAAATTTGGAGGACACCTGCAACTTCTATTTTTAAAATGCTATCAACCTTAAAACTAGGCGTCATTGAGGCAATCTAAAAATTGTTATCTCTCCGAAAAACATGACTGGTGTGTTAAAAACAAAAAAGAAACATCAATTAACGATAGAAAAACTCAATTTTGTAGCATGAAATCCCATGCTTACTATTTTCATTTGTTCTCTGACCTTCTTCTTGAAAAATGCATCCATGATATATTGTCCTGAGATTTCTGAGAAATGTACAATCCTTGCATGTCTTCTATTCTGATTCTTAATGTAACAAGGGGACAAGCCAATGAGCACACAATCTTTAGAACATGCTCCATCTATTACCAATTCAGATGGAGGCTGAGTGAGACTGCTTCTGAAAATACATGACTGAGGATCCTTTTCCTTTCTTGATTCAGAGCATGTGCAGGTAATTACTGTTTCCTGACTTACTGTATAATGGGGGAAAAGTCTTTTAATTGGTTGCTGAGCGGTATTTGAGAGTGCATACAAAAGTCTGGAATAAACAAAATTTCCCTCTTCCTTGGTGGTGACTTAGGCAAGAATTGATGTAAGCAACTGGGTAGGAAGAAGGGTCATCACTTGGCCATGAATACATGACACTACTGTTTCTTCCATCTCTGTGTGTTTCTTCTTTCCCGATCTAAGAGGGCTGAGTACCATAAATGGAACCAAGTTACTAACTTGAAAGCTTTGAAAGGTCAGAAAAACTGTCAGTGGCAAAGTAATAGAAGTTAGTTACAGAATCTGTTGGCAGCTATCAAACTTGGTGAGGTGCTATTCCTGAGGAGTTCCTCACTTCACACAGCCCAGCAGTGAGTTGACCCAGCAGCTAAAACACCATGTCCTGAAAACAAGGGAGTGATACTTCTCTCAACTGCACCATGCTTAGAAGTGAACTTGGTGGGGACTTTGAGAAGGGAAAAAAGAATTCCCCAGGCCAGGAGAATTTCAAGTATCTCCCAAGCTGGAAGAGTGGAATATTTTATAACAACCACTTTATATTTGAGTCCTCTCTCTCCAAACCAAATAGGTATTTAGGGAATAGAGTACACTACAAGAAAGGGACCAACTCACCCATCAGCAAGGTTAGCCCCAGGAGCGGCCTTGTATTTTGCAACCACTACTTTGTCTGAGCCCACATTCCCAAGGAACTAAGTGGGTGTGAAGAAGGGAGAGTGCTCCCAGTTTGGAAGGTCTTTGTACTTTAATTCTTGCCATATCTTTTCATTAAACATCCCTTTATAAAAGCTAATTGATATTGGGGAGATGTTAACTGGTTGTTTGATATTGGAAGGGAACATACCTGATGGGGACTTATTAGTGAGAGTGTTAGAAAAAAACCTCATCCCCTCAAGATTACCCTTGCAAGGAGAAGTAGTAGTCTGTCTTTAGGATCTGCCTTGCTAGTTCAAGTGGGGGTTGAGAGCTTAGCCCAGAGCTTATGTGTTACATTTATTTTCCAACATAAACTTTCCACCACTCTCCCCTTTGTCCACCTCTGTACTGAAGACAATATCAACGCATATAATGATTTATTTTAGAGCATCTTGTTAAGTTATTCTGGGCGTGTGTAAACTGCAATTATTTCCCTTGCATGAGTGTTTTGAATTTGTTCCATCATGCGTTCTGCAAGAGGAGATGACCAAGAGTTCCAGCAAATTCTTTATTTCTTCTGGCTTCAGTCATGGCAAGGATGTCTTTATTGATATGGTTCAGCTGCTTTAGTAGAGTAGTAGCTTATTGGTCACTGGACAAAGAGCTCACATACAGAATGCTGATTGATAAATTAATGTTCATAAAGGGTCTAAAACACTGTGCCCCTTCCTTGCCACTCTGATATTATCATTGTGAAGGGGAAATGAGCTCCTTTGTTTCTTGGGTTCTCAGAACCAAAGAATTTATCATCTAGCAACAAGCCTATCAGTAAGGTGCCTCTCCATGATGCTACTGCAGTGGTTCTCAGACTATAGGACCATCTTGCTGTGACTATAGGTAAAATTGTGATGCAATCTTCTGGAGCTTGTGCTCTGTTGTCATAGCCTTCTATTCCACAGTTGGGGTGGAGCCAAGATGGCAGACTAAAAGCAAGGACTCCCTTGATCTCTCCCCCAAACCCCTCCAAATGCCTGTAAAAAATGACTCCAAACAAATTCTAGAGCAGCAGAAACCACAAAAAGAGAGAGTGAAACAAATTTCTAGCCCAAGACAACCTGGAAGGTCAAAGGGAAAAGTCTGTTGCACTGGACTGGGAGAGGAATACAGTCTAGTGTGGGCAGAACTGACACAGGCAGGGCTGAAGCAGGCTTCAGGGCACTTAATCACTGGCAGCTGTGGTGGTTTCCAGACTTCTCAACCCACAAATGCCAAAGACAACTTAGAAGGTCAGTGGGAAAGGTCTGGTGGATCTGGATGAGAGAGGAGCCTAGTCCAGTCCTCGGGCAGTGGCAGTGGTAGTGGTAAGTGTGGCAGCTGTTGTATCAGTAAGGCAAGTAAGTAATCAGTAAGAGGAGTAGACACCTCTCCTTAGATCATACAATCTAAGAAGAACTGAAAACTTACAGGTCCCTAGAAGTATCTCTGAAAACAGCTTCATAAAACCCCTGAAGCTTGGAACAGTATGCCCTCCACACTGGAAGAAGAACCCTTTCTTAACAAGTAGTTAAAAAGTCAAGTAATTGGCTGGGAAAATGAGCAAACAGTGGACAAAGTCAGACTATAGAATCTTACTTTTGTGACAAGGAAAATCAAAACATACAATTTGATGAAGACAATAAAGTCAAAGCTCCTACATCCAAAATCTCCAGGAAAAATACAAATTGGTCTCAGGCCATGGAAGAGCTCAAAAAGGATTTTGAAAATCAAGTAAGAGACGTAGAGGGGAAAATGTGTAGAGAAATGAGAGTAATGCAAAAAAAACCATGAAAAATGAGTCAACAGTTCGTTAAGGAGACCCAAAAATGCAGAAGAAAATAACACCTTAAAAATAGACTAACCCAAATGATAAAAGAGGTCCGAAAAGCCAATGAGGACAATACCTCAAAAGGCAGAATTCGCCAAATGGAAAATGAGGTCCAAAAGCTCACTGAAGAAAATAATTCCTTAAAAATTAGAATGGAGCAAATGAAAGCTAATGACTCTATGAAAAATCAAGAAATTATAAAATAAAACCAAAAGAATGAAAAGACAGAAGAAAATGTGAAATATCTCATTGGAAAAACAACCAACCTGGAAAAGAGATCCAGGAGAGAAAATTTAAAATTATTGGGCTACTTGAAAGCCATGATCAAAAAAAGAGCTTCAACATCATCTTTCAAGAAATTATCAAGGAAAACTGCCCTGATGTTCTAGAACCAGAGGGTAAAATAGAAATTGAAAGAATCCACTGATTACCTACTGAAAGAGATTCTAAAAGGAAAACTCCCAGGAATATTATAGCCAAATTCTGAGTCCCCAGGTCAAGGAGAAAATATTGCAAGAAGCCAGAAAGAAACAATTCAAGTATTGTGGAAAACACTATCAGGATAACACAAAACTTGGCAACTTCTACATTAAGGGATCTGAAAGGTTTGGAATATAATAGGATTAAAACCAAGAATCACCTACCAAGCAAAACTGAGTGTAATCAATGAGGGGAAAAACTGATATTCAGTGGTGTAGAGGAATTTAATGCATTCTTGAGAAGCCAGAGCTAAAGAGAAAAAAATTAACTTTAAAATACAAGACTCAAGAGAAGTATGAAAAGGTAAACAGGAAAGAGAACTCATAAGGGACTTATTCAAGTTGAACTGCTTACATTCCTACAAGGAAAGATGATATTTGTAACTCATGAGATCTTTCTCAATATTAGGGTAGTTGGAGGGAATATATATAGACAGAGGACACAGGGTGAGTTGAATATGAAGGGATGATATAAAAAATTAAGGGATAAGAGAAATGTAATGGGAGAAGGAGAAAGGGAGAGATAGAATTGGGTAAGTTATCTCACATAAAAGAGTCAATTAAAAAGCATTTACAGTAGAGGGGAAGAGGGGAGAGGGGAGAGAGAATGAGTGAACCTTACTCTCATTGGATTTGGCTTGAGGAGGGAATAACATAAACATCCAATTGCATATGGAAATCTATACCACCCTACAGGAAAAGTAGTGGGGAAGGGGATAAGAGAGAGGATGGGGTAATAGAAGGGAGGACAGATTGGGGGATGGGGTTATCAGACGCAAACACTTTTTTTTGTATTTTTTTTTGTTTTTGAACATCTGTTTTTAAGACTTTGAGTTCCAAATTCTCTCCCCTCTTCCCTTCCCACCCACCCTCCCTAAGAAGTCAAGCAATTCAACATAAGCCACATGTGTATCATTATGTATAACCCTTCCACAATACTCATGTTGTGAAAGACTCACTATATTTTGCTCCTTCCTAACCTATCCCCCTTTATTGAATTTTCTCCCTTGACCCTGTCCGCTTTCGAAAGTGTTTGTTTTTGATTCCCTCCACCCCCATCTGCCCTCCCTTCTATCACCCCCCCCTTGTTTTTATCTTCTTCTTCCTCCTTTTTTCCCGTGGGGTAAGTTACCCAATTGAGTATGTATGGTATTCCCTCCTCAGGTCAAATCTGATGAAAGCAAGATTCACTCATTCCCCCTTACCTGACTTCTCTTCCCTTCCTACAGAACTGCTTTTTCTTGCCACTTTTATGTGAGATAATTTACCCCATTCTATCTCTCCCTATCTCCCTCTCTCAATATATTCCTCTCTCATCCCTTCATTTTATTTCTTTTAGATATCTTCCCTTCATCTTCACCTCACCCTGTGCCCTCTCTCTCTCTCTGTATAAAATATATATATATATACACTTACATATATACATACATACACACTCACATATAAATATATATACATAAACATATATATATATATATATAAACGAATATTCCCTTCAGCTACCCAAATACTGAGGTCTCATGAATCACAAGCATCATCTTTCCATGTAGGAATGTAAACAAAACAGTTCGACTTTAGTAAGTCCCTTGCAATTTCTGTTTCTTGATTACCTTTTCATGTTTCTCTTGATTCTTGTATTTGAAAGTCAAATTTTCTATTCAGCTCTGGTCTTTTCACTCAGAAAGCTTGAAAGTCCTCTATTTTATTGAAAATCCATATTTTGCCTTGGAGCATGATACTAAGTTTTGCTGGGTGGGTGATTCTTGGTTTTAATCCTAGCTCCATTGACCTCCGGAATATCATATTCCAAGCCCTTCAATCTCTTAATGTAGAAGCTGCTAGATCTTGGATTATTCTGATTGGGTTTCCACAATACTCAAATTGTTTCTTTCTGGCTGCTTGCAGTATTTTCTCCTTGATCTGGGAGCTCTGGAATTTGGCGACAATATTCCTAGGAGATTTCTTTTTGGGATCTATTTGAGGAGGCGATCGGTGGATTCTTTCAATTTCTATTTTGCCCTGTGGCTCTAGAATATCAGGGCAGTTCTCCTTGATAATATCTTGAAAGATGATATCTAGGTTCTTTTTTGATCATGGCTTTCAGGTAGCCCAATAATTTTTAAATTATCTCTCCTGGATCTATTTTCCAGGTCAGTGGTTTTTCCAATGTGATATTTCACATTGTCTTCCATTTTTTCATTCCTTTGGTTCTGTTTTATAATATCTTGATTTCTCATCAAGTCACTAGCTTCCACTTGCTCCAATCTAATTTTTAAGGTAGTATTTTCTTCAGTGGTCTTTTGGACCTCCTTTTCCATTTGACTAATTTTGCCTTTCAAGGCATTCTTCTCCTCACTGGCTTTTTGGAGCTCTTTTGCCATTTGAGTTAGTCTATTTTTTAAGGTGTTGTTTTCTTCAGTGTATTTTTCAGCATTTTTTTGGGTCTCCTTTAGCAAGTCATTGACTTGTTTTTTATGGTTTTCTCGTATCCTTCTCATTTCTCTTCCCAATTTTTCCTCTACTTCTCTAACTTGCTTTTCCAACTCCTTTTTGAGCTCTTCCATGGCCTGAGACCAGTTTATGTTTTTCTTGAAGGCTTTTGTTGTAGGCTCTATGACTTTGTTGACTTCTTCTAGCTGTATGTTTTGGTCTTCTTTGTCACCAAAGAAGGATTCCAGAGTCTGAGACTGAATCTGGGTGCGTTTTTGCTGCCTGGCCATATTCCCAACCAACTAACTTGACCCTTGAGTTTTTCAGCGGGGTACGACTGCTTGTAGACTAAAGAGTTCTATGTTCCATGCTTGGGGGGATGCACCAGCTCTGCCACACCAGCACTCCTCCTTCCCTAAGAACTCCCAACCCGGACTGGACTTAGATCTTCAGCAGGCTCTTCACTCCTGCTCTGATCCGCCACTTAATTCCTCCCTCCACATGGGCCTAGGGCCCGAAGCAACTGCAGCTGTACTTCCGTAGTTGCCCCACCTCCACTGCCCCCAGGGCGGTAGCTGAACCCCCGAACTTCTTCCACTCCTGCAGCTTTTTCCACTAACCTTCTCTGTTGTCTTTGGTGTTTGTGGGTTGAGAAGTCTGGTAACTGCTGCAGCTCACTGATTCAGGGTGCTAGGGCAAGCTCCTCCCGGTTCCTGTTCTGGTTGGTCCGTGCCGCTGACCCTGGGCTCTGCTCCGCTCCACTCTGCTCTGCTTCCAGCTCCGTGCGGGATAGACCTCACCCAGGGACCATCCAGGCTGTCCTGGGCTGGAGCCCTGCTTCCCTCTGCTCTTTTGTGGGTTCTGCAGTTCTAGAATTGGTTCAGAGCCATTTTTATAGGTTTTTGGAGGGACTCGGTGGGGAGCTCATGCTAGTCCCTGCTTTTCAGCCGCCATCTTCAGAAGCAAACACTTTTGAGGAGGCACAAGGTCAAATGAGAGAATAGGTGAGTGGGATAGGATGGAGGGAAATACATGACTATTATGGAAACATTTTGCATAACTACACATGTATAATCTATCTCAAATTGCTTGCCCTCTGAATGAGGGTGGGTAGGGAGGGAGGAAAGGAGATAATTTGGAACTCAAAGTTTTAAAAACAAATGTTAAAAATTGCAACTGGAAATAAGATACACAGGCAATGGAATATAGAAATCTATCTTGCCCCACAAGAAAATAGAAGGGGAAGGGAATAAGAGAAGGGGGGTGATAGAAGAGAGGGCAGATTGGGGGAAGGGGTAATTCATGATGTCCTGGGGTAGGAGGAGATGAGGGGAGAAAATTTAGAACTCAAAATCTTGGGGAAGTGAATGTTGAAAACTAAAAATAAATAAATAAATTGGAAAAAAGAGAAATCATTGTAACATGAAAAAAAAAACACAGAAATAAAACTTATTTTAAAAAAAGAATTATATGCCACAATGAGAAAGTACAATAGGACTTTTCTGGCATGTCTCAGCATGTGTTATTGATTATCCTGCACATTTAGAAATTCTCAACTCATACTGGTATTTAGCAATTTTGACACAGTGGAAAGAGAAAAATAAGGTTAGAACTCTGACAGATAAACAGCCTGCTGGCTTTGTCTGGCTAGAATTGTGTCATTAAGAACTCTAACTCTGACAGGTTCTTCTGCTCCTATTTAGATTTTATTTTACTCTCTGACTGGACAGCTGTATCTGGGGAAGTTGTATGATAAATGGCGTGCGTATTTCCGATGCCTGGCGGACCTTGGAGAAGGGGAGAAGCCAAAATTACTGTCATGCTCTGAAGCAGCTGAAAATGGGACACATATATTTTGGGATTTCAAACAGGTGAGTAACAACTATTGAGTTTTTTTTCTGATTTGTTTTTGTGAATGTCAGGTTTTGGAGTTTAGACTTAGGGTGATGAGACTAAACTCCCCTTTTGCCAAAGCATTGACAGTTTCTGACCAGGGAAGAGACATGTTGAAAGTGGTGTTCTAGGAAGATTTTAGTGATATGAAATATGCATTGGAAAGCTCAGACAATCAGAAGGAAATTATCTAGCCACAAAGTGGCAATTGTAGCTCACATATATAAAAACCCTTTCAGGTTTACCAAGTACTTTCTTCACAATAACCCTGTGAGAGTGATAGAGAAAGTGTGATTGTCTCCATTTTGTAGATATGGAATCTGAGGCTCGGAGAGGTCATGTAACTTATCCAAGATCACATGGCTCACGAGGGGCAGAACTAAGATTTGAACTTAGGTCTTCTGATTCCAAAATCATCATCTTTAAACTACACCCTAGACTTTCTGTCAGTGAAAACAGTGAAATTGTCAGCAAGTGGACTTGCTTGAAGTCAGGAAAGTTTGGCTAAACTTGCTTTAAATGTTCATGGATATATGGCCACGAACAGATAACCTAGCACTTTTGGATCTCAGTTTACTTATCTGTAAAATAGGGATAAGGAGACAAAACAGGGGATAATATCTACCTCAAAAGTTCAGCTCAAGTGGCATAATATATGTTAATCACTTTCCAAACATTAAAGGATTTTGGGAAAAATAGGAAGAAAGGAATGATAAGGAGAAATATTTTGAAGGGAGAATCCTACCAAGCTAGATTGCTAGCCAGAGATCCAAAATCCAAAGAGAGGAGTCCGAATCAGTTGGTCAGATATAAAAGGAAGAAGGGATTTCATTTGGATCAGCAGATCAAAGAAGCACCCAAAGGCAAGTGATCCTGATAGTATCCCCATAGTCCCAGTCATGGTTTAATGGGGTAAAGCTGGGGAGGGAATGAGATTATTGACCTTAGTCCTATTTATAGTTCTCAAAAAGGCATGTTCAAACCCAACTCTTCACTTCCCTCTGCATTCTTAGAGAAAGAGATGTACTTTCAAAAGCTGGCTCCCTCTGTGCTCTCAGTCTCGTCTTATCCTTACTTCTGAAGAATCTGCCTTTCAGACTCATTCTCTCCTCTGACATCTTCAATTATTCCCTCTCTTCTGACTCCTCTTCAATCTTACATATGTTCATCTCTATTAGCCACCCTTTCCAATGACCAAGTCCTTCCTTTCATTGACAAACTTCTCAAATGAATAACTTAGCCCACTTCCTCTATCTCCTAATAATCAGCAACCTGTTCACCTCCCTTCTTTTCCCCAGCACCCTACTGAAATTTCTTTGGAAGATCATCAGAGATCTCCTTTTAGCCAAATTGAAATGGACTTCTGCATAAGGAAGAGCAGAAAAATCAACCATGGAGCATGAAAGATAGGGAGTGGAGCAGGAAGAAGACCGGGCAGGCAGGGTATTTTAATCATAATACCTATGCTCTTTTTATATTCAGGGGGAAGCTATCATCAACAGAAATACCAAGAGGTGTATGGAGCTCAAGAAGGGCCCTTCAGAATCCTATATCATAGTCTTCCAGGAGTGCACTGGGCAATCATGGAACATTCAACATTTTGTCAGAAACTCGCGGATCCCAGAAACCTTTGGTTAACATTAAGTCTAGCAAATGATTTATAGGATCATAAAATGCTAATATTCCAGGGGGCCTTAGAAATCATCTAGCACAGTCTGTTTAGTTTAAAGAGTAGGAAATTGAGGCTTAGAGAAGTGAAGTAATTTGACCACGTGCCCACTGATAGCGAATTTCAGAGCCAGGATCTGAACCCCATGTCTTCTGACTCCATATCCAATGTCTTTCCCACTAAATTATGTTCTTTTCTTGAGCTAAAAGAACTTGGACTTGAGTTTACCAGTGCCATCAAGGTCAGGGACCATGAGACCTGACCCTTTTAGCTATAAAGACAATTTTATGACAACCAGATCTTGGAAAATAAACATCATTGAATCACACCAGATATCCAAATGTCTGTATGGGGAGGTAGCCCTTGTAAAGGGATGGAGGATAGAGAACTGCAGAGAAGAGAAAATAAGCTATAATGATAACCTATCTCATCCCGCTGTAGGAAGAGGAATTTCATTCCAGGGATCATTGTTAAAAACTCTTTAAAATAAAAAATATTGTATGGCCACAGGACGATTGTATTGGTGGGAAAGGAAAATGAAATATTCCTGTGGGTTTTATCAATTCTATAAAGCTCACATCTCCTACAACTACCGTTTCAATTTTCCCTTTCTTGTCCCCTCTGCTCAAATCACCTTGTTTCCTTTAAGAAATTGTCTTCCAGTTCATACAAGATGGGCAACACTTACAGTCACCATTTTACACAAAGATCTCAAAGCACTATCTCTTGTTGCCTTTTTTGAAAACCCTAACAAATTTGCCCTTCTCCAGTACTGTGCTTGTCCTGTTCTCCATGATTTTCCAGAGATGACAGGTAAAAACCCAGCAACAACCTGAACCTATAAATGATCATGGATCTTTCTTTTTTCCTTTCCCTTCTTTTATCTCCCAATCTCCAAACACATCAATATTTCCCTTCTTTCTGTTCATATTTTTTTCATCTTTTTATTACTAGAAGCATTTACATTCCTCAACAACATTATTCTCTTTGATAATCTGGAGAGCATAGAAGCATTAATAGCATTATACAGTAAAGGTCTTAGAGCTGAAAAGGACATCAGAGAATATCTAATCTAAGCCCCTAATTTTGCATACAAATAACTGAAGCCAAAGAGGTTAATTGGCTTGCCCAAGGTCAAGGTGGTAGTAACTGAGGCAGGATTCAAACAAGGGTGTCCTGTCTCCAAAACCAGTGCTCTTTCCACTGATTTATATGGGCATTGGGCAAGAAAAAGCAAGGAACAGAATAAAGGCTGGAGAGACAGATTAAACACGGAAGGTAGGGGGTTGAAAATGATGACTCCACCATTGCCTTCACAGACAGAACACAGCAAGAAGGGACCTCTGAAGCAAGAGTGAGAGACAGGTCCAATTAATGCTTAATTGTCTGTTGGATTGAAATGATACAGTGGTGATTTTTTTTGGCATATACTTCAATTCATTTCACCAGGAAAGCATATACTAAATCCAAAGCTTATCTATTTTTAAAAATGTATTTACGTTTATGCTTAACTAGTTCAGATGCCAACTAGATAAAAAAGTGACGGATCATAAATATTTCAGTTTGCATCTTTCACTATTTATGAACAGAGTATTTAAACAGTGAAGGACAGTGGCAGGAAGGCAATGTGAAGAGAAAGAAACAGTGGTTCTGACCCTCTGTTTATTTAAAATTGTCAGGACTTCATCCTGCATGGAGGCTCCTGAGCAAAATGAGAGAGAATATTTTTTATATTGATTTCTTTTCTATTTTATATAAGTGTACCAAAACAAGGTACACATTGCAAGTAGCCCCCCCCCCCCACCTTAGATGAAAAGTGAGCCAGTGACCATTGCTGTCTGGTGAGGGGCTGAATGTTGTGAACCACACTTCATTCTCCATTATTCTAATGCTTAGGACCCATGTCTTTCCACAATTTATAACTCTTGGTTTTGTGTTTACTTCCTCTATTAGCCAGGTATGAACATACCAAACCCACACTTCGGGATAACTTTCATCATTTGGGTTGCTCTAGATTTTTCCTTCTTTTCCCTTACTTTTCTCCTCAGCTTGAATACCCATGGTATAAACCTGTCTTTGTAAAGCATTATGTCCTCAGGGACTTACGTTCCTTGAACCATCTACCATACACCAAGCCTGACTGTGCCATTACTCCTGCCCCAATTTCTCACAGCATGGGTTTGGGATGTAATGCCATGTCTGTGAATCTGAGCACTGAAGACCAGAACAACCACTGGCATTTCTCCAAGTTCTTCACATTGGAATTTTTCCACCATGACTAGGTAGCCATGCAAAGCACAGCTCTCTGTACTTGCGTGGTTTTGTAGTCCGAAAAAAAATACAGCTGATGTTTGCCCAGACAAGCAGCTTTCTCAGGCCTCAACTCCACCTAGAGTCATGTCTTATGGTCTCTGATGTTAAAACAGCATCTAACCTGGAATATACCAACATTCAGTTCAGTTCAGCACACATGTATTAAACATACGCTAGGCTCAAAGCTCAGAACTGGGCTTTTGATGCAAACGTAAAAAATTAAAATAATTCTTGCCTTTGATGATCTTATATTCTACCTTGGTTTAAATACATAGATAAGGAAATATAAAGTGATTTGGAGGGAAGAGTACTAGCAATTTGGGAGATCCCTAAAAAAATAAAATAGTCTCTATTCTCAATAAACATATTCTAACAGGGAATACTAGTACACATGTAAGGAGATACTGAATAAATACAAAATAAACACAAGGTAGCTGGAAATGAAGGAGGGGAACTAACAGTTGGGAAGCTTAGGAAGGTCTTCATGTACAAGATGATGCTTGAGCTGAGTCATGAGGGAAGTAAAAGATTCCCTAAGGCAGAGCTGATAAGGGAAGTACATTCCAGGTAGAAGGGCCAGATGGTAAAAATGCAGGGAGACAGAAGATCAGTGAAGTGTCACATATGAGAAACAGCAAGACCAGTCTGGTTACATCATAAAGTGCGGGTAAAGAAGTAATGTATTCAGGCTGAAAAGAGTTTGGAGCCGGATTATAAAGGCTACAGAGGAATTTATGTTTGACCCAATGGTAATAGGGAGCCTCTGGTAGTAGGGAGTGATAGTCAGACCTGTGTTTAAAGAAAATCATTTTTGGCAACTCCCTGGAGAAATAGATTGGAGTGGGAAGAGACTGGGAGGATGATTAAGTCATTGCAATAGATTAATCAAAAAGTGATAAGGTCATGAAATAAGATAGTATATGTGGGACTTTAGAGGTAGAGGGGAACATTGTGGAGGTAGAAGTGGCAAGATTTGGCAAATGGTTGTATATGTGGGAGGACAGATAGTAAGGAGCCATGGATGGGTTGCAATCTGTACTGATGGAGGGCATTTCTTCCCACTATGATATTAAGGAGATCATAGAGTTGTTCAACTACTGCTTAGAATCTACTCAAAGATCTTTCAAATGAAGAGTTTCAGTGAGTTTTGAATCCATTTCTTAAAAATATAAAACTGCAATGCCTTCTGAAGAATTTGCAAAGAAAATCAGTTGACATCAGGAAATATGGACATTTACTAGCCAAATTAAAAAAAAATCTTTGCATAGTTGGTGGTTAGGATTTAAAAGTTAATTATATATATATATATATATATATTTAATAATTGAAGCCAGTAATATACTTCTTCCCTTTGGATATCTATCTTTATTACATATCTCTTCGAGCTACAATGGTCATCAAAATCAAGTATTTGAATAAATTGAACTTAGAAGAGACCTTAAAATGGCTGCATCACAAAGAGTAAAATCAAGATTTTGAAGAACAATGAAGGCTGTGCATATTACTCATATGCTTCATTATGCTTTAACATAATTTTTTTAAAATAAAGAGTGCAAAAAGTTTCCTACTACTCAAATAAAATTTAAAGGGGCATCACTGAAGAAATATAAGATTGGAAAAGGTGGTAGGATAGCATTTGTATATGATTTGTATTGATCTACTTGTATCCATGTCCCGCCCCCCGCCCCCCACCCCCACCCCCACCCCCCCCCCCCCCCCCCCCCCCCCCGCCACCCCGGAGAATGTAGGTTCATTGAGGGCAAGGACCATAATGTATTTTGTCTTTGTATTTTCAGCACCTAGGACAGAACATTGTTTACAATAGTTACCTAATGAAGTCTTGCTGGATTGAACTGGAAGTGGGAGGAATGAAGGATAAACAGACACAAGAGTTGTTCCACTGGAACCCTACCCAAGAAACATACGTTCCTAGAGGAAGACCTCTAACACATTGCATGGATCATTATCTAATTTTCTAATAACAGCTAGCATTTATATAATTTATATAATTCCTTAAAGTTTGCAAAGCACTTTATCCTCATGGCAACTTTTGGAGGGGGGTCACTTCAGAAACAAAAGCTGAATTTTTAAATGTTTTGCTCTCATTGGCAATTACCTTAAGATGCAGTATACAGTTAGCGTCAAGTTCATTATTAAAGATACTGAATGTAAATCTTATTTCAAATAATAATTTTGACAATTTTCAATCTTTTTGGCTGACCTTTTTCATATCTAATTGAATTATTATTAGTTTTCATAATACCTTGTAATGTGGCTGACAGAGCTTAGGCCGGAAATAGAAGAATTGTAAACATTGCCATTTTCTGGATGACTTTGTGCTTGAATTATTAAAGTTATTTGTAATACATGGCTTCTTAACAGGAATCTTTTTTAAGCTTTTTTAATCTTTTTTATTTTGTGACAGTTACTTCTTTTCAAATGAGACAATAAGTCTGTAAAGCTATTTAGTTGGACACACGTAAATTGCAGTTCTTGACAATACCCTGAAAATGGTCAAATGAGTAAGAACATCACATCAATCCTTCCATACTGTAGAATTCCTATTCTTTCTTTAGGATTCCTTATGTCTGAACATGACACAGGATATGTGTCATGACATAAAGACAGAGTGAAGGTATCAGTGTTCCTCTGTATGTTAAAAATAAATAAAACTTAATTTATTTCTTTTGAGGGTGATAGTGTAAAGGGACGATTCTATTCATCTACACAGGAGGAGCCAATAGATCAATGTCTATTGCCCAAATTCAATATGGATCCAGATGGACACTTTACAGAGAATTTGCCCAACATTATGTATATCTGAAGCAAACATACAGATTGACAACAAACTAAGCACATAGTTGAAGAGAAAGGGAAAACAAACTGGATGACTTTTAGAAAATCACAGCTAAGCTAAACTAAGTCTGTGTATGACAATGTAGCATCTGGACCATCTGCACTGTCATACTGAACCTCCCCTCCAAAAAAATTAACTCAGATTCAAGGTATTTTAGGGGTTCACACACATTCAAAACCATAGCTTACAAGCTCTATTATGTTTATTTTTTTCTATTTAGCCAGAGTATGCAATTAATTCAAAATAAAGATGCAATAAAATAGAATTAAAAAGTCACGATGAACAATTCTTCCATTAACCTTGGGGATGTTCTTTCAGGAATTCACATACCATCCATCAGGAGAATGGGCATACATATAACAACAGTAACAATAGAATAATAATTAGCATTTATACAGTGCTTTCTGTGAGCCAGGCGCTGTGTTAAGCACTTCATAAATATTGTCTCGTTTGATCCTGACAATAGCTTTGGGAGATAGGTGATATTATTGTCCTTATTTTATAGTTGAGGACACTGAGGCAAACAGGATGGCCGGCAACCTTTGGGTATGATGTAACCGCTGAGCATATTGTGACTCTGAATGTCTCCACTATACCTCTCATATCCAGGGAGAAATCATAGCCCTCCGGTATAGACAACTAGCTACCTAACTAAAGAATCAGCCATTCCCAAGATCTTCTCTGGCTTAGCATGCAAATGTATTTGAGCCAGAACAAAAGGTAAGGTCTGAAGGTGACTCCTAGTCTTAGAGAGTATCCTGATTAGTCCTCCTGGTGACTGCTGGGCATTGTCTTTGCTGAATTGCTCCACTGGTCTCATAGTATGGGTATTCTCCCTGCCACCAGCTTCTGGGCTCATTTCTTCAGGGTTACCCAAAACCATCTTTAACTTCAGTGTGCTGATATGCCAGGGATAATGTAGGCTGACAGTTATTTTATTCAGATCAGTGGTTCTATGGCCTTTTTATTTATTTTTGCTTCCATCTGTTATACTTCAATTTGTCTTCCCTTAATTCCTTAACAAAATTTTAAATCCTTAATTTTATGTGGAGTTGAATTAAGGTAATTAAGATCTCCCAGGCACCTGACTTGGAAAGTCAAGATGATGTTCAGATTTGGGCTGGTTTGTGGGTCAAATTTAGAGATGCTGGTGGCAGCTGAAGAGTACAAAAGACCTCTTGGAAATGGCTTTGAGGGTCAACAACAGAAACTATTTCCTGTTCCCAAAGGGTACAGGCTTACAGGGTAGTAAACACACAGACATATTAGTCAACACACTCTCTGCCATAGTTACCCACATTTTTAGCAATTACCCGTTAGTCAACAAAACAGTTGAACCACAGAACATTTGTTAAGTGCCTTCTGTATGCCAGGCGCTGTGCTAGTCACCAGAGATACAAAGGTAAAATATATCTCCACCTTCCAACCAGACAATAAAAATACTCAATAGATCTGTAGTTTCATTATGATGGACAATTCCTTGTGTGAGAACATTCTTCACCAACACAGATTTCAGGTCAACCTATCACTTAATGGATAAGCCCTAGCTTAAGGTGCATAGAAATTAAAGAAAGCTAGTGCTCAACCTAGATCTTCTTCTTGTCTTTCTAATACTCAATCCACAGTGCCATGATATCTTTGCATTTACCAGAGAGTGGCTAGAAAAGAGTATGAATAGAGGTGAAGTGGTGATTAGAAGACCTGAGTTCTACATGCTGATATTCACCTGTATGGTATGCATTAAGTATTCTACCCTGGACAGAGAGTATGAACTGAATGATCCTTTCAAAGTCCTTCTATTCTAAAAAAATCTAAGTGGCATACTTCTATCTACAACAATTTCAAATACAAAAAAGGAGGAATTGGAAGAGAATCTTTGTTGCCCAGAGAAAATCATTTTGAGTGTTTTACTTAGAGGTGTCACCTAAATACACTTTCTCCTGACTGTATGGTAAATGAATTTCCCAGGTTGTGTTTATCCTTCATTTTCAAAGAGGACCATGACATCAGGGAAATGATGACATCACTTGCAGTTGGCTTTGATTTGAGTGAGGGAGGGCTGTGCAAGGTCACCAGCCTCACTTTCTCCTCCAGAGCCATCTCAGTCCAGTGGCCAGATATTCATCACGATGACTGGAGATGCCAGGATGCAATGGGAGACCCTGGCCCTTTTATGCCAAGCCCTTTTCAGGTTCTCACTTTGAGTGAGGTAACACCCATTCAGTGAATAGGCCTCTTTAAGAAGTGAGTCAAAGGATGGCAGCTTTAATTAGGAAAAAAAATCTTAATAGATCTTAAATACCTCCCAGTTATTTACATGTTGTTTTCTTCATTAGAAAGTATGTTCTTTGAGGGCAGGAACTGTTAGGTTTTCCTTTTTTTATCCCAAGTATTTGACATAGTGCCTGGCACACAGCAACCACCTAACTTCTCTAAGAATTGCTACTTGGTGTATATGTGTTTAATACTGATATTACTTCATTGTCTATGGTACCTTTTAACAAGATATAGTTTCCTTCCTTCTCTCTTTTAATTAGGTTTATTTTTGCTTTCGTTTTGTCTGAGATCAGAATTGCTACCCCTGCTTTTTTTCTGCATAGCTCCTTTGATTTCCCAAGAATTTCTTAAATGGGACAGAAAAACACCAAGTGGAGTGGATTAGCTTCTAAGAAGGTAAGAAAGGAAAGTTATGGAGGAAAGGGATAAATGAGGTAGGTACAGAAATTGTTGGCTAAACAACACTGGTAGGACCCAAACATAAATGCCTTTATTGTCAACCTTACCCTTTCACTTCCACCAACAGAGAAAAGCACCTTGCACCCAAACTGTGTTTAATTTAAGAAGTTTCAAACAATGATACCTGCAAGGTGAATTCTACCCCTGGGAGAAAGTGGAAATAGCTTGTCATAGTATTCTTTACCCTGTCCCTTGAAAAACCCCACTTCTTCCTAAATTGGATCTTCTAAGTTGCATGCATAACCTATTTGAATTTATGACATTCATCTTCTATCACTTGGATGTTCAAAAAATGTCCTTGTTTATAGTCATGATGAGCATGCCCCTCTGAACGCTGTCAGGACCTGGCATAGTCCCTCCAGCTGCAAGGGCTAGTACTACCAATTTAAGCTCTCTTGGGTCAAGACACTTGCTAACCTCAGTACTAAGAACTCTCCCAATCTCTGACAATATGTTGGATGTTCCACGCTTGCCCTGTACACTCCTGGAGGGTCAGAATGTAGGATCTTGTGGCATCTGGCTGGATTTCCAGGCACCTTTTGGTGTCCCTGTTGATGATAGCTGCCCCCTAAATAGGAAAAGAGCAGGGAGTGATTTCGATGAAATATTCTCAGACCAGTCTTCTTCCTGTCCCACACCCCCATTTTCCCCACTTAATCTTTGCTGTCTGCTGTGGCCAGTGTTATGTGAAGAAATCTCTAGTCCCCACTTGCAAGGAAAGTGGGATTAAAAAAAAGAACATATGAACCAGAGTGCCAAGATTTAGTCACGTGTACATGTTGTTTCCCCTGGTAGAATGGAAGCTCCTTGAGGTCAGAGACTGTTTGATTTTGGATTGTGTATCCACAGAGCTTAGTTCCGTATATGCCACATAGCTGCGACTTAATGAAGGCTTCTTGATTGATTGATTGGTTGATGTGGTTAATTGAAATGGTGGAAGCAGGAGCAAGAAAAACTGACGTTACATGTTTCAGGCCCTCCTGGTTCATAAATACCAGGTAAGTTATTAACTGCCCTTGATCCTTCCAGAATCAAAGTCACCTTTCCCTCATTCTTAACTGATTCACATGTTCCTGAACAGTCCTAGTACCCCGCTGGATGCTGACCCCTGGTATGAGGAATGCCACTAAGCAATGGGCAATCTATCCCATACCTTATGGGGTAACCTAGACTTCCTATACTTTTTTGGTATGTGGAGATGAAGCAGCCGTTGTCAGGTGCTCCTTGAAACTGCCCAATAACTAAGGACGATGCAAGGTAAATTTGCGATTAGTCTGCTCTCCTTAGGCAGGTGGTAGCCTTCAGCTCCTGGAAGATCTCCATACTGGTGCCGGACAGTGCAGATACCTTATCTATCCTCTTCAGCCTCACTGGAGTTCAGAACTCTTGAGCTGCTAGCCTCAGCCTGCTCTGAAGGAATAAGCATTTATATAGTCTCTACTATGGGCTAGGCACTAAACTAAGCTCATTTTATAAATATTATGTCATTTGATCCTCATGACAACCCCAGAAGGCAGATGCTGTTATTATCCTCTTTTACAGGTAAGGAAACTGAAACTAATAGAGGTTAAGTGACTTGCCCAGGTTCACACAATTGCCAAGTGTCTGAGGCCAGATTTGAACTCAGCTCTTCCTGACTCCAGGCCCAGCTCTCTATACACTGTACCAGCAGTTGCCTCTAAGGCCCTGCAGCATCATTTCCAGCATGTTTTCTGGGGTACCTAGGTGATACAGTGATTAAAGCATTGGGCCTAGAGTAAAAAAGACCTTAGTTCTAATCCAGCCTCAGATACTTGTATGATCCTGGGCAAGTCACTTAACCTTTCTTTGCCTCAGTTTCTCAACTGTAAAATGGGGATGATAATAATAGCACCTACTTCCCAGGGTTGTTGCGAGGATCAAATGAGATAATATTTATAAAAAGAGCTTAGCACAGTGCCTGGCATTCAAGTCAAGAATCTAAAATCCCCATTAACTTGCCTGTTTAAAATCCCAATGTCCATGCATTCTTTTATATGTCACATTAGAGCAGGTTGCTAGTTCTGGCTCAGGCCCTTGGCCGGGGTCCACAAGGCACTGATTTTTGGAGAGCCAGTCATCGTGTAACAGTCCCAGGTACAGCTCTCCAGTCAGAAAGTAGAACACAACCTAAAAAGGAACAAAGTAGCTTGTAAGGGATACAGAGTCGTTGAGGGTAAACACTTAACTCCAGCAAAGCCAACAGGTTGCCCTCAGGGCGTGGGGAAATTGCTACATTTGCTCATCTTATTTCTGGGAACCTTCTTCACTCCTGCTCCACTAAATCTCAGCTGACACTCATGGAGAAGAGAGTCTCCAAGGAAGGGGTTCCACATTGTTTTCTTCACGGTCTGAGTTTTAGCAGTAACATGGCAAGAAGGGAACCTAGTCAGTCAGTAAGTCAGTAACCATTTTTAAGCACTTAATATTTGCCAGGCACAATGTCTAAGCAATGCGGATACAAAGACAAAAGGTAGTCGCTGCCCTCAAAGATCTCAAAATCTAATGGAGGAGACATGATGCAAATAACTATAAACTATAAACTACTATGTTCCAGATACCTTCCTAAGTGCTTTACAATTACTTCACAACAACCCTAGAAGGTAGGTTCTATTTTATTATCTCTCTCTTACAACTGGGGAAATGTAGGCAAACACGGTTAAGTGACTTGCCCAGGGTCACACAGCTAGTAAGTTTCTGAGGCTAGATTATGAACTCTGATCTTGACTCTAGATCTAGCAATCTATCCACTTAGCTTCATCTAATATTCAGGATAAATTAGACAGAATCAATAGAGAGAAAGCATTGGAAATAAGAGATCAGGAAAGGCTTCATGTAGAAGATGCAATTTTAGCAGGAATTGGAGGGAAGCCAGGAGATGAAGGTGAGGACAGAGAACATTCCAGGCATGGGGAAGTCAGTGAAAATAGCTCTCAAACACAGAGCACTTGGCAGTGGGAGGGGAGGTCTGTGTGAAAGGGGGGTGGATGTGGGTGTGGGTATGGGTGTGCAAGCCTAAGTATAAGAAGCCTGGAAAGGCTAGGTTGTAAAGGATTTTGAACACCAAACAGATTTTACATTTGATCCCAGAGATGACCCTAGGGAGAGACACTGGAGTTTTTATGTCAAAATTGCAAAGAAGTCTCTGGTGGAGGGTTCTAAGAATTTCTGCCTGACCCTGGGATGTTTATCATGCTTATCAATGATTTGAATAAAGGTGCACTTAACACACTTATCAAATGTGTGTATGAAACAAGTTAGGAGGGAGAAATACCACTTTGGAGTATAGTCAGGATCCAAACATCTCAACAAGCTAAAAATTTGGGTTAAATGGAAAAAGATGGAATTTAATAGGATTTGCATTCACATCTGTCTTTTAAAAAATATGGGAGAAATCTGACTAGACAGTTCATTGGAAAAAGACCTAGAGAGTTTAGTTGACAACAAGCTCAATATGAACCAAAAGTCTCATATTGAGCTTGGGATCCAAAAAAGCCAATGGAATCTTAGACTGAATTAGGAAGAGAACTGTCCAAAATGAGAGAGGTAAATCATTCCCCTGTACTTTTCCCTGGTCAGACCTCTTCTGGTAAGTCATGTTTACTTCTGAATGCCACATTTTTTTTTGTTTTTTTTTTTGTTTTTTTTAATTAAATAAATTTCTTTATTTATTTTTAGTTTACCACACACGGTTCTACATAGTTTTGGGTTCCAGTTCCTCTCCCCTCCCTCCCCCCTCCCTCCCCAAGACGGCATGAAGTCCCATATAACTGTCACGTATAACTTCGCATTGAATTAATTTATGCTCTAGTCAGGTCGTGGAGAAGAATTCTGACCAATGGAATGAATCATGAGAAAGAAGAAACAGAACCAAAAAAAAAAAAAAAACAAAAACAAAAGAGAAGCAGAAAAGGCGAGCATGTAGTGTGCCTCAGTCTGTATTCAAACTGAATGCCACATTTTAGGAGGTACATCGATCATCTGAAGAGAGTCTAGAGGATGGTGAAGGGCCTTGAGATCCTGCTATACGAGGATCAGATATATACTGAGAATGTTCAGCCTGAAAAAGAGAAATCTTGGTAACATTCCTTAAGATTTTGTCCTAAACTCTCTTTTCTCTAAACTCTCTCCTTTGATGATCTCATCTGATCTTTAGTTATCATCTCTATGTAGAGAATGAGGAAGTTTGAATCTTCATTCTCAACCTTCTCTAGATTTCCAATTGCCTGTTGGATATTTCTCCATGGGTATTATACCAGCACTTCCAATAAACATCTGAGCCTAAAATGGACCAAGCCCTGTGCTAAGCACTAGGGATACGAAAAAGAGGCAAAAGACAGCCCTTGTTCTTAAGGAGCTTACAATATAATGGGGGAAGCAAGTATGAACAAACAAGCTATTTAGAGGATAAATAGGAAATAATTAAAAGAGGGAAGGCACTTAAGTAAAACCAAACTCATCCTCCCCACTTAAAACTGTCCTCCATAACCTTCTTCATTTCTTATGACACCCAAGATCATCCTCTTCTAACCCCTAGATACTCAAGGCCTGTCATTTCTACCTCTGGAATATCTCTCTCAAATCTTGCCCCTCTTTGCTTTCTTCTCTAATTAACTTATTTATTTTTGACATGCATTTAAAAAAAAATCTCGAGTTCCAAATTCCCTCCTTCCCTCCCACCTTTCCCCTACCCCTTGAGAAGGCAAGCGATATGATATCAATTTTACATGTGAAGTAGTGTAAAATATATTTCCATATTAGCCATATTGCAAAAAAAGCAAGAAAACCAAAGAAAGTGAAAAAGTATGCTTCAATCTGCACTCAGAGTTCATCAGTTCTCTCTCTGGAGGTAGGTAGCATTTTTCATCTTGGGTGTCTTGGGTATTGTCTTGATTAGAGTACATGCCCCTCTTTTCCATTAGCCCTGCATCTCCCTAGTTCAGGTCCTTGCTTCTTATCTAGATAAGACTCTTAGCTACTACTCCTACCATCAGTTTATACTCTTTCCCTTCCATCCTCCATACCATTCCCTGAATGACATTTGTAATATATTGCTATGGTCGTATCACTCTTCTATTAAAAGAAAAATCTCCTGGACTTTAGGTGACACATAGAGGAATTTATATTTATATTTTATCCTAGAGGTAACAAGGGAACCAGTAGATTTTATTTTTTATTGTGTGTAAAACTTGTGCTTCAGGAAAATCACTGGCAACTGTGCGGCAGACGGATCAAAGAAGAGAGAGACTTGAGGCAGGGAGAAAAATTAGGAGGTGATGGTAATAATTTAGGTAAGAGGTGATAAGGGCTTGACTTAGAGTGACAACTGATTACAGAGAGAGGGATAGATAAGAGGTGTTGTTAGAAAAGTAGAATTGAAAAGACTTCTTCAAGACCACCATTATTTCTTGTTTTACGTGATTACATATGTTATAACCTATGTCACATTGCTCACTATCTCAGAGAGAGGAGAGGGAAGGGAGGGAGGGGCAGAATTTGGAACTCAAAACAACAACAACAAAAAACAAATATTAAAAATTGTTTTAATGTTTAATTGGGGAAAAAATTAAATATTTTTTAAAACGGGAAAAAGACTACAGTTATTTCTGTAATGGAGCAGCAACAATCAAATGTCTTATGGCTACACACCATCCTTAAGACTTCACACTTCCTGGTGACCACTGTCCTACACGTGTTGTCTCCTTCATTGAATGTAAAGTACTTAAGAGCAGGGACCATCTTGCTTTTTAATTTGTACCCCTAGCACTTTTCAGAACACTTGACTTTTTCATTTATTCATTCCTAATTAATTGGATATGTTCAATAAAGTAGAGTAAGGAGCCAAAGATGACTCTGAGATTGTAAACCTGGGTCCTAGAAGGATGAAGTAGACCTCCACAGAAAACAGAGAACTTAGGAAGAAAGATGTGGTTATGGGGAGATAGACAATGGATTTTGTTTTGGACATAATGAGTCTGAAATGACTAAAGGCATGCAATTCTGAAATGTCTAATAGGAAGCTGCTGATGCAGGACCAGAGATCAGGAGAGAAACCAGGGCTAAGTACATAGAATAAAGAGTCATCTGCATAGAGATGGTAATTAGATTCATGGCAGCTGAGGAGGTCACTAAGAGAGTATAGAAAGAGAAGAGAAGGGGGGGTCAAGTATGGAATCTTGGGGGACACCTACAGTTAAGTGGTCTACTGTAATAGCTGATGAACTAACAAAGGGGATTGAAACAGTAGGAGAAGAACCAAGAAAGCACCATCCAAAAAAACCCCAGAGAGGAGAGACTACCCAGGAGGATATCATATTAAAAGCTCCAGAGAGCACAAGAAGGATGATAACTGAGAAATAGTTATCTGATTTGGTTGATGGAAAGATCACAGTTTATTTTGTAGACAGTAAGTCTCATGTTCTCACTCTTCTATTTTCATCTCCACACCTTTGCTTACTCTTTCCTGCCTCCTTGGAATAGGTTTGCCTGTTTCCATTTTATGAAGTCCTTCACTCCTGCAAGGTCTAACATTAATGCCAATTCTTCCTCCTCACTTTGCCTAGCTCTCCTTTGTCTCTACCATGGGATCTTCTATCAATCATTCAATCAGTCAACAAACATTTATTAAGTACCTACTGTGTGTCAAGCACATGCTAGGCACTGAAGATATTAAAAGAAAAAAATGAATCAGTAACTGCCTTCAAGGAACTTACATTTGTGGGGGTGGATAGGGGGTGTGGAACATGTATAGACTATAGAAAGTCGTAACTAATATAGAGAGGCATTTCTGTGCTGACCTTGGAGCCAGGAGGAACCATGTTCAAGTCCTGCCTTTGACTCTTACTTGCTGTGGGACCATGGGAGAATCATTTAACCTTTCATTGCTTTGGGCAATCTGTAAGTTAAAGAGAAGATACTGGCTTGCTCCGGTAAGAGGAATCTCTTCTTCTAGGAGTTCCCTACATCAGTGAATGTTATAGGGACTATTTGTGCCTGACCTGTGGTAGAGCATTCTAAGCTCATACTGTTCTGATCAGCCACAGGCAGACACACTGTATCTTGACCCCAACATGTGATGTTTTCTGGTACTCTTTGAGAACAGACAGCAATTGTATTAATGAAAACATATCCGCTCTCTACTATAAGGGGGGAAATCGCATAGGGCGTGTGACTTCATTGTTCTAGGGAAGACTTGGCATGAGGAAATTCCCTTCACCAACGCAAATATGCAATTAGAACCTCAAAGAATTGCCTAAATCACAGAAAGTTTAAGTAACCCACCCAGGGTCACAGAACCAACATGAATCTGAGACAGGACTTGAATCCAAGTCTTCCAGGCTTCTTTCTATCACATGTTTTCAGTTCTACTGTCTAGCCACAATGCCACACAATTTCTATAAAATGAACACAAGTTCATTGGTGGTGGACCTTAACAAATGTTCTATAGATTTCAGTTTGGAGGAAACTGGATGACTGGCAGACATCCGGCTATGGAGCTGGTCTATGTGGCATCTTGAACTTGTCTCAATATTACTCCCTGAATTTCTAATCTCCCTCCCACACAATCCTATCCCTCACCCCAAGTGTCTCAACTCTTTATGCTGTGAATCAGAAAAAGAACCTTCAATAACCAGGTCCAGAGCAAAAGTAAGGAAGGGATTTGTTCTAAGTTATGGTGTTGGCTTAAACTCTAACACATTTCCCTCCTTCCCTCTGCCCAGCTTCCCCCCAGTTGTCCATCAGGTCTTGAATCCAAAAACCTAAGAAAAGTTAAAAGGGACCAAGCCAAGCTTTATTTTGGATATGAGGGGTGGGAAGTGACAGGGTGGAAATGTCTACTTTGGGACCATACCTGTGATTCATACCCATGGCAAAGATGCAAGATTGGAGTTTTTCCTGAGACAGGTCCCTGATCAATGCAAATCATGTCATCCATAGCATTTTTCATCTGGAGGAGCAAACATACACAGTACTCCTGGTAAAGAGAGACTGAGAAAAGTAAGTCCATCATCTATACCTGATTATGATTCAGCTTCTAATTGTTAATATGCATTCTCATCTTAAAGTATGATAGATTTAGCCCCTGGAAGGGACTTTACAGATTATCTTGTGCTCTAGCTTCATTGTACAGAGCCCTGGAGAAGTTAGGTGACTTGCCTTAATATCACACAGGTTTGTAAACAGCAAAGTTGTTCCTTAGACTCTATATTCAGTACTGACACCATGCTTCAGCCAAAAGGAAGAAAAGATTTGGGGCCTGCCAGTTATTTTCCAAGCACTGGGAATGAGCCAAGTATTCCAGAGGGCAAGACAGCTGTAATCTTCTGGAGACACCCACTTGCCTCCTAAAGGACCCTAGTGTAGCTTCTTGGAAAGTGTGTGTGCTTGAAGCCACTTTCTTGAGTTCGCTGTGACTAATAGCACTGGTTCTGGAAATCTGGTAATGGGTTGGGAAACACAAGGGAAAATGAAGGGACTTAGCTACCTTACAAAGGAAAGAAAACAATGACTGTGGATCAAGAAGCATGCAGAATTAAAGGGGAAATAATGGTTTACGTAGTACTTTAAAGGTTGGCAAAACATTTTGCCTGTGCCACCTCATTACCTATGCCACCCTTGGAGGTTGGCACTATTATTATTCCTATTTTGCAGATGAAGAAACAGAACCTGAGAGAGGTGAATGACTTGCCCAGGGCCTCACTACTTAGACAAAATTTAAACTCAGTTCTTCCTGTGTCTGAGTCCATTTCACCATTTACCTGTCTCAAACCTGGGAAATTCAGAAATGGAAATCAGATGAGTAGCATTGGATAACAAATAGAAATCCTGATCATAAGGAATTTCAGAAAAAGTGAACTAATATAGGCCCCTTGGAGGGAGAACCAAGCTTGTTTTAATGTGTCTCAGAGCATCCTTAAATGTGGTACTTACTGTTCCATAACCGAAAATGTTTCGAATCGGCCTCAGAGATGGGTAAACGTTTTTGAGGTACCAGTCAAAACTTTGACAATTTAGTTTCTTCCTGAGTTCCTTTCTGGAAGACACGTCTCCATAGTCTATGCCATGGTTCTGCAAAGGAATCATCTTTTCTTTCAGAACATCAAATCTCAAAATGTGTAACTCCCTTGTCTCCAACCTAAGATGGCTCACATGACAAGTGGACAGTTGCTCCATGACAAGTGGATAAGCACACAGTGTCCTGTGGGTAACCTTCATAGTCTTTGGTTTTCCTGAGAGGAGCGAATAGCAGCGCTCTGGGTCCCCAACCTGAACAAATGCCTAGACAACCAACATCATGGTCATTTGTCAGGCCTCCTTAACAGACGTTATTCTATGCTGTTATTCCACCTCTCATGAAAGACCATAGCCTTTTGCTGATTATAAAGCCAGCTTTCCCACAGGTCATGGGAAATAAATGGTCAATGAAGGACAAGATTAGAGTTCATGGTGCGCAAAGTTCCAGAGAAAGTGAATTTATCTGGTTTCATCATCTAGCCATTTCATCTTACTTTGGCCCTACAAAGAAAGCAGGACAAAGCAAAAACACTATGCCAAATAAAAGGCTTCTGGAGAAAACGAGGATTTCTTCTCCCATTGTGTCCTGGTGTTACTGAAGAGCTTAATTGCTATAAATTGCTAACAACATGTGCTAATTATTACGTATTTACAAAACCTTAGGCTAGTAAGGAAAAGAATTCCATCTGATGACTTTAAATCTGAAGCAAAGCTGAATTCTTTCTGAACATTTTATCACTATCACCACCACCATTACACATACATTTACATGCTTACATGCGTGTGCACACACACACATACACACGTACACACTAACTCTCTACAGTTTCCCAGCTACTTAGTCTGATTTCTATCTCCCTGTCTACATACCCTTCCATCTTCTCCAGTCTAGGATTACTCCAAAATTCTATTGTCATTGAATATGACATCTGTGGATACGCCGGAGTCATTCCTGGTGATACTAGTTTCAAGTCCACATGCTAACAACAGGTTGATATTGTGGATGGGGTCTGAATGTATAATGTGTTTCCTTTATCTGGCTTGCGTCAAATCTGAATGTAGCTTTTCATTGCTATTATCTTTAATGCCTAATTTTGTTTTGTTTTTGTTGTACCTTTAAAGGTATATGATTTTGGGGATACAGGATATATTAAGGACGAACAATGCCCATTGTCATTTGAGTTTCTCCACCTGCCATACCTTCATTTGCTCAGAGCAAAGAATCCCTGACTTCCCCCATGGTATTGTTGGTCAAGCCTGGAGATTTGGGGATCTATGGGGAAGTGAGTTTGACCCAGAACTGAGTTGTTACATTTTTTTCTTTTTCCTTCTACTCCCCACCCTTCTTTTTTCCTTTTCTACCTTGCAGTTTGTGACAAACCTTCACAGGCAGATTCCAGTAATAGTAAACCATGGATTTGTAATTATCCAACCAGACTTCAGCCACACGAAGAGCATTACGTCTTACGAATTGCCCCAGATTCCAAGCATAGGGTTTGAAGGCTCTCTCCAGGTGAACAATCCGGGAACAGGGAAGGATCTCAATCTTTCCTCCACACTGCCACACCTGCATTAAAGAAAAATCCATAGATAGATAGATAAACATAGATATAGAAATAAATTTAGATATCTATATCTATTTATATACATATATTTAGCCACATATATATATATATATATATATATGTACACACACACACACATATAGCTATCAGGCTATAAAAGTTTGTCTCCTAATGAGTCATCGTTAGGCCCCACTTCAGCACCATTTTTAAAAAACACATGAATTCCTCCATCTTGCTCTGATGTCCATCACTAAAGTCTACTGAACTGCCTAACCTCAATTAACCTAGTGGATTAAGGGTAGATTAAAGGAATTATGGAGACATGGCTTAAAATTTCAACACAGCTTTTGAGAAAGTCTCTTGCCTGCCATCCTTAGGAACAAGGTAGAGAGGTAGGAGCTAGGTGGCAGTACAGTAAGGTGGATTTTGAGAACTAGTTGAATGACTAGTCCCCAAAAGCAGTCATTAATGAGTCAACATCAACTTGGAAGAATGGCTATCATGGAGTCAGTCAACAAGCACCTATTATGTGCCAGGTTCATAGCTTTGAAGAGACCAGTTTCAGTTGAATGATGAGGTCAGAAAGCAGACTGCAGAGAAATAAGAAGAGAGTGAGAGGCAATGAAGTAGAGGCACCAATTATAGATGGTTTTCTCAAGGAGTTTACATACAAAAAGGTTAGATAGCAGGAATAGAGGTATCAACTGAGGATTTTTTTTGAGGATGGTGGAGTTTGTAGGCAGTAGGAAAGCAGCACATAGATAGGAAGAGATCAAAGATTAATGAGAAAGTAGGAATGACAGAGGGGGCAATCTGCTGGAGAAGATGGGATGCAATGGTATCACTTGTCCATGCAGAGGGGTTAGGCTTGGCAAGGAGAAGGGCCATTTCTTATATGAGAAGGGGTAAAGAATAGAAGAGGACCTGAGTGATGTAAGAGGGGGAGGAAGGAAGGAAATAAATGTGTATTAAGAAGCCTACTATGTGTCAGGCACAATGCTAAACATTTTACAGATATTATCTCCTTTGATACTCACTACAACCCTGGGAGATAGATGCTATCATTTTCCTTGTTTTATAGACAAGGAAACTGAGGCAGTCAGAGGTCAAGTGACATGCCCCAGGTCACACAACTAGTTAGTGGCTGAGGCTGGATTTGAACTCAGGTCTTCCTGGTTCCAATCTTAGTGCTTTAACCATTAGGCAGTTAGAGGCAGTTATGCCTCTGAGAGGAGGGAACAAGAAGGAACTCTGAAAATGACCTCAATTTTTTTCTATAAAATATGAGGCAGGGATCTCAGCTGAGAGGCTGAGGGGACTCTTGCAGGAATCTGTCCTTTGCCACATCATGTTGATCAATTACTTTTGTGAGTGATAATAATTAATGAACAACACATAACACTTTAAGGTTTACCAACTGCTTTGCGCATGCTAATGGCATGCTTTTCAAATTTGCAGATGATTAAAAGCTTATCATCATAGGGAATACATTGGCTGACAAAGTCAAGATCAAAAATATTTCATTGGACTTGAGCAACAAGCTAAATTTAATAAGATTACATTTTTAAAATATAAATATAAATTCCTTCACTTTGATTAAAAAAATCAACTTCACAAGCATAAGATGGGGGCCAGCTCAATATATCAATAAATATAATGACAGCCAAAAGACATCCCCTTATATTAAGAGACATAGAGTGTACAGAACAAGAGTTAAAAATCTCCCAGCAAGCCCAGATCTGGATGATTTTCTATAGTTCTGCATGCCAAATTTTAGGAAGGAAATTTACAAACCATAGTATGTCTAGAGGGATGGCCGTTACGAAAAATAAGGAGCTTTAAGACCATGCCATACAAAGAATGTTTGAAAAAACTAGGAATGTTTAGGCGGACATCGAGGGAACATAAATGCCATGTTGAAGTATTCAAAGGGCTGTTAGAGCATGAAAAGGACTTACTCTGCTGCAGAGTAACTGAAGAGAAATTAAAACAAAAAAAAGATGGAAGGAAACCATCCTTGCCATTAGAGCTATCAAACATTGGGATGGGTTGCTTTGGACATAATGAGTTCTCCTTCAATAAAAGTCTCCAAGAAAAGGCTGGGATTGTCTTAGCAGGGATATTATAATAAAGATTCCCATTCAGATGCAGGTTGCTCTACGCTCTCTGAGGAAGTAGATGGGAAAAAAGAATGTAGGGAAAGAGATTTTTACCCATCCAGGCAGAGGTTGTGAATGGAAAACATCTATAGAATATATCAGCCCCAGTGTTTTAATTAGAATGTGAAAAAATGATGATTTCTTAGATTTTCTATCTCAGATGGTTCCCACTAAGATGATTTCATCATAAAAAAAGTCAAAGGTGGAAGTAGAAAGTTTTTTTTCACCTGTATGAGGAATCAAAATAAAATCCCCTACGTGGGATAATAAATGAATAAATGAAACATGGCTAGAAAGCAGTTTATGTGGGGAAAAAGATCCAGAGTTACCTAGTGAACTTTGAAATGAATGTGAATCAATAGTGGAATAATAGCTAACATTTATATGGCGTTTACTATGTGCCAGGCGCTGTGCTAAGCACTTTACAATTATAATCTAATTTGAGCCTCACAACAACCCGGGGAGGTATGTGCTATTATTATCCCCATTTTACCGATGGGGCAGCTGAGGCAAACAGAAGTTAAGTGATTTGCCCAGAGTCACACAGCTAGTAAGTGTCTGAGGCTGGACTTGAACTCAAGTCTTCTTAATTCCAGGCCTGCTGCTCTATCCACCGCACCACCTACCTGCCTAGTATATACCTAGTGTAATGTGGCAACCCAAAAGTTAATATAATTTTGTATCACTATAATAGTAGAGTCCAGATTGAAAGATGTGAAAGCTCCACTGGGCCTTAAGGCCAGCTTGGGGTGAAATATTTTAGGAAGGAAACTGAAAACTTGACATGTATCCAGAGGAGGGCAAACCAGGATAGTGTGGGAACTCAAAACCATGTTATATAAGGATTCGTTGAAAGAAGTGAACCACAGAACTGATGCAAATTTCTAATATCTAGTGCTCTCTCTCTCTCTCTCTCTCTCTCTCTCTCTCTCTGTCTGTCTGTCTGTCTCTGTCTCTCTCTCTCTGTCTGTTTGTCTCTCTGTCTCTCTCTCTGTCTCTCTCTCTCTCTTTCTCTCTCTCCCTCCCTCCCTTTGCCCATGGTCTTCCATCTTCATCCTTGACCTCTGCAACATCTGATACTATTGACAACCATCTACTTCTCTATAGTCTCTCTTCCTACTGTGTTTTCATGATACCATTTTAAAAATGTTTTATTTGGGGCAGCTAGGTGGCACAGTGAGTAGAGTACCAGCCCTGGAGTCAGGAGGACCTGAGTTCAAATCCAGCCTCAGACACTTGACACATGTGCTAGCTGTGTGACCTTGGGCAAGTCGCTTAACCCCATTTGTCCTGCCAAAAAAAGCAAAAAAATATGTTTTATTTTCCCCCAATTACTTGTAAAAACATTTTCAACATTTGTTTAAGTTTTGAGCTCCAAATTCTAACCCTTCCTCTCCCCTTCCTTCTCCCTGAGATGGGAAAGAAAGAAAGGAGGGAAGAAGGAAAGAGAGAAAGAAAGAAAGAAAGAAAGAAGGAAGGAAAGAAAGAAAGAAGAAGAGAAAGAAGGAGAGGAAGAGAGAGAGAGAGAGAGAGATAAAGCTTCAGTCTGTATTCAGACATCAGTTCTTTCTCTGGAGGCAGGTAGGATTTTTTCAACATGAGTCCTTTGGGATTGTCTAGGATCATCGTATTGCTGAGAATAGTGAAGTCATTTGTTAATGTGTATAATGTTCTGCTGGTTCTACTCACTTCCCTTTGTACGTGACACCATTCTTTCTTGGTTCTACCTATTTGACTACTCCTCTGTTTCTTTTGCTTGTTCAGACAACTAGGGAATGTAGATAGAGTGCTAGAGCAGGAGTCACGAAGATCTGAACTTAAATATCACCTTAGATACTTACTAGGTGTGTGACCCTGGATATATCTCCCCCAACCTTTCTTGGCCTCAGCTTTTTCCATATATGAAATGGGAGTAAATAGAATAAAATACTTAGTAAACCTAAAAATGCTCTATGTTAGCTATTATTATTATAGTCATTATCATTAGAATTATTATTATCCATAGCAAGCTGCCTAACTCTGGGTGTCCCCCAAGGCTCTGTTCCATTCCCCCTTCTTTATCTATACTCTCTCACTTCATAACTCTCTCACCTCTCAGGGTTGATTAATCACTGTGCAGATAACTCACAGACTTATATGCCCAAAGCCCTAATCTTTCTCCAAAACTCAAGTCCTTCATCGTTGGACATTTCAAATCAAATGCTCCATACACATCTCAAATTCAACATGGTCCAAACAGAATTTATTTTCTTTCCCAGAAACCCACCCCTTTTCTGAACTTTCTTCTCTCTGTCATGAGCATCTCAATCTTTGTAGTCACCCAGGTTCACAACTTCATAGCCATCCTTGACTACTCACTCTCTCTTGCTCAACATACCCAATTGGTTGGGAAATTGTGTAGATTCCACTTCCATGACAACTCTCACATGTGTCCCTGTCTCTCTACTTTCATGGCCACCATTCTAACGCAGGTCCTCATCAACTCTTCCTGGACTATTATTTCAATAGCCTCCTAAGTATTCTTTCTACCTCAAGTCTGTCTCATCTTTAACCCATCCACCTCACTGCCAAAATTGCATTCCTGAAGCAAAGTACTGCCAATTACCCTTCCCTACTCAGTCAATTCCAGTGATTTTCTATTACCTTTAGGATAAAATAGAAATTTCTCTGACATTTAAAGTCCTTTACAACCTGACTCCAACCTGCCTTTCCAGTCTTATTTTGCATTATTACTCTTAATACACTCCCTAATCAACCCAAATTGGCCTTCTTGTGATTTCTCATTTGCACTACGCCATCTCTCATTTTCATGGTTGTTGTCCTTTGTTCTCAAAGACAACCAAAATGACATCACGATGCTAAAGTCAAGTTTCACTGTGCCTGACTGTGTGGCCTGACTGATCAGACCAATACAAGCTCAAGATGTTCTACTACAGGTCAGGCACAGATAGTCCATATGAACATTTGGAATGGATACTCCAAACTTGTGCATCCTGTGTTTCCTTTGAGCTATTTCAATTCTGCTTTGCTGCCATGCTGAGCAGTCCTGTGCCAGCATCTCCCATGTTGCAAATCAATTCCAAAGTTCTTAAGAGAGACCTTGAGAGTGTCCTCATTTTGCTTCTTCTGATCACCACATGTTCTCCATAAAATAGTATTTTTGGCAAAGGTACATTTTGCATTCAAACGACATGGCCAGCCCATCAGAGTTGTGCTCTCTGAAGCAGAGATTGAATGCTTAGCTGTTTAGTTCAAGAAAGGACTTCAGCGTCTGGTATCTTATCCTGCCTGGTGATCTTCAGAGTCTTCCTAAGATAATTCGAATGGAAGCAATTCAGTTTCCTGGCATGGCACTGGTATACTGTCCAGGTTTCACAGGCATACAACAATGAGGTGAGCACAATGGCTCTGTAGACCTTCAGTTTGGTAGTTAGTGTAATATCTCTTCTCTCTCACACTTTCCTTCAGAGCCTCACAAGCGCTGAGCTAGCCCTGGCAATACGTGCATCAACCTCATTATCAATGTGTACATCCTTGGAAAGTACACTACCAAGGTAAGTGAACTTATCACAACATTCAAAACTTTTCCATTTGCTGTAACCAGTGGCTCCGAGATATATGGATGGTGTGTTGGTGGCTGATGGAGCACCTGTGGTTTTTTTGGTGTTAATTGTAAGGCCAAAATTAGCACAAGCAGCAAAGAATCGCTCCATACTTTGTTGCAGCTCAGCTTCAGCAGCTGCATTGAGTGCATACTTTTACATAGACTGGACCCCAAACCTAAAACTGCCTGTTCAGATCTGCTTTTTTGAATTTCTAGCAAAATTCAAAATTCAGCTCAAAGACTACATTGTATTTGAAGCCTTTTCTGATCACCTTAGCTCCTTAGCGTCTTTCTCCAAAAACCATCTTTATTTTATTACTATTGTAATACATTGTATGTATGTCCTTATTTAATGGAAGAAGCCATGGAAGAAAAATCAGTATAAAGAAAGCTTGGCAAGAGACCAAACTCAGCCACATTATTCGAGGGGTATTTAAGAATAAGACTAGTAAGAGGCAACAAATAGGCAAAAGAAAGATATATAATGATTTTTGTACCAAACTTTTTACCATTAAGCTAAGTGTGGCAAACCACTCCAATATCTCTGCCAACAAAACCTCAAATGGGGTCACAAAGAACTGGACATGACTGACAAATGACGGAACATCAACAAAAGCCAATGCCTTTAGATTCTAATGTCAGATCGCTAGATATGCTTATAAGACAATAGGAAAATAACAATGAAAAGAATAAGAATAGGAAAAAAGTAATTGAACTAGATCAAGTGTACACAGCAGAGTTCAATCCTGGAACCAATGTAATTCTGAGGATGTTGAAAGATTGGTTTGCGGGACATCTAAAGAAGATAAGATACAGATGATGTGGAAAAAAATCTATGACCTTTTACTGCCAAAAATAAGCAACTGTTATTAAATTATTTTTTTGAAAATTACTTTTGAGATATATTAATTTTTTGGAAATTATTATTGAATTCTAGCGGTCTTGTTTTGAGGTAACCCTTCAAAAACAGAGCAGTCTTGATTGATGTAGATGTCTTTTTAATAAGTAATAAAGATTTTTTCCCTTAAAGTATTTATTTAAGCTCAGCTAACAAATAAAGGTCTGTACTGTAAATAACTTTTTGCTTCATAATAATAGTGCTAAGTTTTGAGAAAATCATTTCTTGCATCTAGACATGTAAAACTTAAAAGAATTACCAATGGGCTTTGTGACCATTTTTAAGAATACACCCTCTCAGTCATTATCAGCAACTGGAATCCAGTTTGCAGTCATAAATTAACATATTTTGTACTTTTTAAAAACACATCTTATCAGTTTTTATTTTCTAATTATTTTACTTTTTAATGTTAAAAGTGGTGAAGTCTATATCAAATCCACGAAATTAATTTTAGCTTTGTATCTATGTGGGACATAAAATGGCAGATATTGATCATCTGGTTTATTATACTCTGAAGGCTACTAAAAAGTGAATAAAACTATTCAGAAAGACAGATGCTCTCTACTTTATGAAATACAATTTAGTGTATTTAGCATCTTCTGAATTTCATCTATACTCTCCTGATTTTTTTACATTGTCTTTATAAATGGCAAGCAAAAACATGGTTTTGTTTTGCTAAAAAGAAAAAAAGACAACTAAGACAATGTCGTTAACTACTGACTCATATGCCTACCTTCCCTTATACTTAAAATTTGTATAAGAATTGAATAATCTGTACACACCTTGAGGGTATCCTTAATAAGAATATTAGAAGTAAAGAGGTAGGCTTTCTTAGGCAACATTCCATATTCACAATCACAAAACTAATTGAAAGATAGAGAAGACATAAGATCCTGCTGTGTTCCTTGTTAACTACAAATAATTTCTGATTTGGTAGAGCAAAATGCCAATTTAATGCATCTCCTTCAATCAAGTGTTTCCCATGTATGTGTCAAAATTATTAAAGATTCCTTGAAATATGTAATATTGATAACTTGTCTTGGATCCTGTGATCATTTCTTCCCCCTTTCCTAGCCTAAAGAAAATCACCAATTCACAAAATTGAGACTAGTCTTCCTCGTGCAATTGTAATAATGATAACATTTGCAGTTCACTTCAAAAGAAATTTCTTGTTTTATTTTCATATGCCCTTGTTAGGGAGGAAGATCAAGTATGACTCTCCCATTTCATAGATCAGGAAAGAGTAAGTTACTCAACTGTATGCTCATAAATTTGACAATCTTAGTGAAATGGGTGAATATTTACAAAAATATAAATTGCCCAGATTAACAGAAGAGGAAATAAAATATTTAGATAACCCCATCTCAGAAAAAAGAATTGTCCACTGTGGCAGAAATACTTCTTTCCCAATACTTTTATTATGAATTGAGAGGCATATCCAACAAAGGACTGTGGCATATTTGTAAATTAAAATGTTAAGTGTGTGGACTCTAATCTGGGGAGGACAAAAGACTGCCAAAAGACTATTTTCCATCTGACACCAAATGGGCTAATGTGGGCTCCAAATATGACAAGACCTTGTTCTTCAAGAGACTACAGGGAGGCTAAAGATAGTTTCATTGAAAATATAGGACAGAATATTTGACCTGAAAGGAACCTTAGAAATCACCTAGTTCAAGCCCTTTATTTTATATATAAAGGGTTGTCTTGACATTTCACAAACCAAAATCATAACAAAGCCAGTGTTTTTCCTGTCCAGTGCTCTTTTTTCTGTGGCATATTAAAAGCAACAGTTTAGATGTAAATTGGAATGCGGAACCAGTGTGGATTAGCAAGAACCAAAATCCCAAGGGTTATAATTTAGAAAAGATACCTATGAACTTATAAATGGAATTAACAAAAGAAACATACTAGAGTAATTCTCAATGACTTAAAACTGGGGAACACCTGAGCAATTGAAATACCGCGTTTTATCCAAACTGTATGCACCCCAAGTTTGTGCTTCATAAAAATCACTTCACTGTGTGCTCTTGAAATGACTGTATGCTAGATGGCCATGCACAAGGTAGAAGAAGAGAAACCACCCTTTGGTGGGGAAATGTCATTGTGGTATAGCTAGTTAGTGTAGGAGTCGAGTACTAAAAATCTGATCCCTTGACTCCCAACCTTGGGAATTTTCCATACTATGTTAGACATCAATAAAATGTGTTTACAACTAGAATAATAAGACACAGATCAATCTTTATATATAATTAAAATGTAACCAATCTTTTTTTGTCTTCCTGGGTCCTCTTTACTTCAACTTTTTTTTCTCTCTAAATAGGCTTCAGCATCATCAAGTGTCATTACTTGGGGTCTTCCAGGTTTAATTGGTGGCAAATCTCAGGTCTTTTTTGGAAAATTCTCAGTGTGTCTTATGGAGTCTATACTTTTCTTGGTGGGAGAGAGGTAGAGGAACAAAATGGCAACCACTTGTTGAGTTTCACTTCAGTCATTCCCTCACACCCAGTGCTTATATTCTATGAAAACCCCACCCAAGGAGTTCTGTCTCCTACTCCTTCCCAAAGCTCTTCTCAGCCATTTTGAGCATTTACCTTTCTTAGCCTTAAGCAAAAGAGATCCAACAGTGCACAATTATTCCAAAACTGTCCCACCTGTTTCTGCTCATGACTTGGACAGGAAAAGATCAGAAATTTACCCTCAGACCTAGTTCCACATTTTCTCCTCCATAGACTTGCATTCCTTTATCAAGGGACCCAATCTCTTTCAAGAACTGTCTGTCTGCAGCAAAGATGCCCATGATGGAAGGACTCCTGTAGAAACACACAGCAGAAAGTGGGAAATGCTGGAGCATGGATATGGGGATGCAGGGAGTAGAGATGGGGTCTGGATGTACAGGGGGGAGAAGAGAAGGAGAAAAAAGAGAAAGAAAAGGAGGAGGAGGAGTAAAAGAAGGAGGAAGAGAAGGAAAAGAAGGAGGAAGAGAAGGAAAAGAAGGAGGAAGAGAAGGAAAAGGAGGAGGAAAAAAAGGAGAAGGAGAAAGAGGAGGAAAAGGAGAAGAAAGAGGAAGAGGATGAGAAAAAAAGATAGATCCAAAAATGCTGTGCTGGCATTTTTTTATCTATGCTTCAAAAGTCATTATGGAGGCATAATGGACTCAGAATGCAGAATGGAACATGTTTTTAATTTGTTTTTGTTTTTGATATGGCTAATATAGGAACTTTTGTCCCTGCTTATTTGTTTCAGGGGTTTGTTTTGCTTTTTTTTCCATTGGGGGAGAGCATTATACAAGGGACAGGATACAAATGCTTGTTAATTGATAAAAAGCAAAATAGCAGGGGAACAGGAATGGATGAGGGCAAGAGCGAAGGACCATTTGTCTTAAAGATGTCCTCTCAGTTTAAGGTCTTCACCAAGACCTTTAAAGATGAATATATCAATTTAGGGTGAGTTTTCCCCAGAGACGGGGAGATGAACTCTAATTGGCCTCTGATGGCTCTTTGTATCCTGTGATATTTTTGCTTTTTATACAAATTGCCAAAATTTGTACTGTGTCCCATATTGTGTAAACTCAGCAACTTTTATCTGATGCAGAAGAAAGTCCCATCCGATTCTTATGACTTAGAAATAGTCTTATTTGTTTCCAAGTTTCAATAAATCAACGTCTCTGGGACTATAAGTGATAGTTGCAAGTTCTCCAGACTTACTTCACTGGTGCAGTATCATCCTTCAATTTAAACCAGCTTTTTGGTACAGGATCATAGAGGCACCAGAGGGCCCAGTCAAATCCAATAGAGGCTAAGGGATAATGCTCCACTTCCAAGGTGTCAAAATGAATTTTGCCAAACATGGGAGACACAATCACAGTGCGGTCTTCCTGGATCCTTGCTAAGATGGGCTCTGCCCTAGAAAGATGGCATAAGAATTCCAGACTATGATAAAGCAATGCCAGTGAGATCCAGGGTAATCTGTATCAAATATTCCCCTTTACCCCCAACTTTCCTACTTTTTCCCACCTAGGATGAGATGACTAGGGCATTAGCCCAATGCACCAAAATTTAGAGGGTGCAAACAGAGCTCACACTACTTCAGCAGCATAGAAACAAATCAGCTAAGCACTTTCTTAGCAAGACTAACTAGTTAAAATAAGAAGCTGCCAGATAACATAACTCCTCCCTCCAGCAACTACACCCCAAGAGAATTTCTCCCCAGCTTGGCCTCTGTTTCCCTCAAACACAGTGGTGTCTTCTCCAGCAATAAATTCATGATACGTTACTGTCTTTCCATATCAACAAACTATATTTCTCAGGGTCTCTCACCCAGCTAAGCTTATCAATTTTCTTCGAGGTTAAGCTCAGAGTACCAAAATTGCTAGTTACAGTTCTACTGGATGGCGAAACACAACAGTTGAAACTTTAAGGTGACTCTGGAACCCCCAGAGTGACTAGGGTAGAATGATGGATTCATATCAAAACCACTTCATAGTTGGAAATCTCTCTACCCCAACATTAAGCATCCTTCAAAAATCAGATTCTGTTGCAGGGGATCAGAAAGCCAGATTGATTTAAGGATAACCCAGAGTTATGAGTCATTCTTGGGTGAAAGGCTCTAGTTTAATTCAGTCCTAGGAATATAAGAATGTTAATTAATAATGTTAAGACCATCTCCATTTGATAGCCTGGGGTAACATGCTTTCCATGACCATGTCATCAGAAACTGGACCAGTAACAAACAATGCATCTAGCCAGGAGCAGAGGGAGACTTACTGAAGACAAGAGCAATACCCCCTTGCATTTGAAAAGAAGACCATCTGGAAACTCTAAAAGGGACTTCCTGTAATCCTTAGTTATGCATTTATCCTTTGGCCACACATATATTCTCTACACTATGCCTCAGTATCATTATGCATTAGACTTGTGACCACTCTTTGCATTTGGAGCAACTTGGTGGGACAGTGAATAGAGCATTAGGGTTAGAAGACCTCAGTTCAAATGGAGCCTCATACTTTTATTAGCTGTGTGACCCTAGGCAAGTCACTTAACTTCTATCTTCTTCAGTTTCCCCATCTGTAAAATGGGAGTAATTATAGTACCTACCTTTGCTTGGTAAATAGCATTTCTAAAATTTACTTCACTATGACTGATAATCAATTAGGAGCACACCAGTGTAGGTTCATTAGCATTAGAACCCCCAACAATCTTCAGAGTTACTTGATTATGATATCCTGAAGTGAGAAGTAGTCATCGCTCTCAGGAAACCCAGCCCATCAATTTGAGTCAAAGTTGGGGAAGTAGCAATATATATATATATATATGTGTGTGTGTGTGTGTGTGTGTGTGTGTGTGTGTGTGTGTGTGTGTATACAATATAAATTGCAGATATTAACAGATTGGGGGGGGTGATCAGGAAAGGTTTCGTGTGGAAGGTAGCCCTTAAGCTGGGTCTTTTAGAAAGCTACAGATTCTAAGAAAGAGAGGTGAGGATGGAGTATGTTCTAAGAAGGGGGTACAACCACAGCATGGAAACGAGAGAGGAGTGGTGTGGATAAAGAACAGTAAGAAGACCAGTTTGGTTGGATCATAGAATGTGTGAATGTATAATAAGACTAGAAAGGTCAGATGGAGGAGTGTATGAAAAGAAAAATAATAAAGAAACAGGACTCCTCCTGAGTTTAGTTAGATCCTAGAGGTGATTGAATCATGGGATTTTACTGAGTAGACCTGTAATTTAGGAAAATCATTTCAGAAGCTAACGAGGACAGATTTTGAGTGGGGAAAACCTTGAAGCAAGGAGAATAATTTTAAAAAATTGCAATAGTCCAGGGGAGAAAGGATAGGGCCTGAACTAGGGTGGTAGAAAGAAAATCAGATACCTATTCTGTGAGGTAGCTGCCTTTGTCACTCTCATTTTACAGAGAAAGAAACTGATGCTAATGGAAGTTAAGTGAGTTGCCCATGGTCACATGGCTAGTAAGTGTACAAAGTGGGATTTGAATTCAAGACTTCTAGACTCCAAGTTCAGTGATCCAAGTTCACTGGGCCACCTAGCTGCCTTTAGTAAATCTCAAGTTTTGTGGCATGAGTTTTGTCTTTTTCCCCTCTATTACAGTCTGAAGTGTTAGAATATTCTAGGTAGTCAGTCTATAAATATTTATTCAGTGCCTACTCTGTACTAGGCACTGTGCTAAGTTCTAGTGATACAAAGAAAGACAAAAGCCAGTCCTGCTCTCGAGGAGTTCACAGATTAATGTGGGGAGATAACATAAAGCCAGCTATGTATAACTTGGATATACACAGCTCAAATTGGTCAGAAGAGGCTAGATTTGAATCCTAGGTGACAGGGAGTCACCAAAGTTTATTGAATAATGTTGATGGGGGGGAATCACATGATCACTTTAGGTAAATTAATTTAACAGCTGAGTGGAAGATGGACTGGAGTGTGGAGGAACTTGAAGCAAGATAACCAACCAGAAGGCTATTGCAATAGTCTAGGAGTGACGTGGTGAGGGCCTGTGGTGGTAGAATCAAAGGAAAGAAGGGGGTCTATACTAGAGGTATTAGGAAGGCCTTTGCATTACAGTATACTACTCCCAGAGATAAGAGGGTATTCTTCCTTTGGGGCTTCCCCTCATCTAAGATTTGGTGCTGCCTTTGCCCATCTCTACCCTATCCCTGTGGGGACCCATGAAAAAAATGCATTGTTTTCTTATTCCCCTTCCCCAGAGCCAGTCCATGATGTCTTACCAACCAACATTCACTTCAACATGAGCATCTAAGACAATGACCACATCCGCTTTAGCAGCTTTGCAGCCGGAGATACGGGCCTGAGTGAGCCCCTTCCTCTTGGTGTGACGGATCAGCTTCAGCAGCTTGGGATACCTGAGGTTGTAAAGCTGGATCTGTTTACCCAAATTTTCCTTTAGTTCATCTAGAAACAAAGCACAATATTTATTTATATGGTATTCAATATGGTACAACAGCTAGGTGGTGCAGTGGATAGAGTGCTGGGCCTGGAGTCAGAAAGACTCATCTTCCTGAATTCAACTCTGGTCTCAGACACTTACTAGCTGTGTGACTCTGGACAAGTCACTTAACCCTGTTTGCTTCAGTTCCTCATCTGTAAAATGAACTGGAGAAGGACAGAGCAAACCCCTCCAGCATCTTTGCCAAGAAAACCCCAGATGGGGTCATGAAGAGTTGGACACCACTGAGAAATGACTGAAAAACAACAATTAATATGTATTTTGTAAGTATGGGTAGAGATATCCTTAATTGAATGTTCAATACATTCCCAGGATATTAAGTCAGAAAGTGAATCTCCCCTGCTGCAGTTCCTACCCCCACTTCCACCTTAACAAAGGGGCACCATTGTCCTCCAGGATAGATACGGCTAGATTCTTCCAAAGATATGTATATACATATAACCCACACCTCCTTCTATTTGGTCCCTTTGTGCTTAAGTATATCTAAAAGGATTTGGACTCAAGTGTGCATTGTTTGCTGGTTTCTATGTCAGAAGTAGGACAGATCCACACATGGTAGTCAGTGAATTCAGCCTAAGGGATAGCTATTGAAACAACACCATTGTAAGAGGAGTTGATCAGGAGAGACTCATCAATCTGATGAGCCCCCCAATCAATTCTATGAGATTATACAGGATCCACCTTTGTTTATAACACCTGAAGGGCACCTGTCATGGAAGAGAGGGAATCTCTTATTCCTTATGCCAACCTGTATAATGGATAGAAATAAGTTGTCAAAGGAAATATATCAAGGGTTGAAAGTGAAATATTTATGTAAGAATGAGAATTCCAGAGGGCACAGTGGAAGGGACTTCTCTTAGATGAGACTGGATTTGGAAAAGGCAAGGGCTGGGTTATAGAAATGGCCTTTAAGCCAGGGAGCCTTGGGTTCAAGTCCTACCTATGACATATAATAACTGTGAAGTCAATACATAGAGATGGGGTGTCCTGTTCCTGGAACAGAAAAGAGGCCAATGTCACTGGATTAAAGAGTACACAGGGTGGCGTAAAGTAAAAGAAGACTGGTAAGGTGAGAGTGGAGTGTGGTTATGAAAGGCTTTGAATGACAAACAGAGGATTTTATATTTGATCTTGGAGGATATAGGGAACCAATGGAATTTATCAAGGGGTGTGTGTGACATGGTCAGATCTGCACTTTAGGAAGGTCAATTTGACAGCTGAGAGGAGGATGCACTGGAGTGCGGACAACCAGGCAGAGAGACCAACCATAAAGTGATAGCCTGGGTGTGAGGTGATAAGGCACTGAGCCTGGGTGGTGGCAGTGTCAGAGAAGAGAAAGGAGCATATATGAGAGATGTTACAAAGGTAGAATCGACTGGATGGCGGTGGTGAGAAAGAGTGAGGAGTTGAGGGTGACACCTAGATTTCAAGCCTGTGTAACTGAGAGGGTTGTGGTGTCCTTGACAACAATAAGGAAGTTTGGAAGGGGTGGGGGGCTTGGGAGGAAAGATAATGAATTCCGTTTCAAGCATATTAAGTTTAAGATATCTACAGGACATCTCAAGTTTGAGATGTCAAATAGGCAGCTGGAGATTTAAAACTGGAGGTCAGAAGAGAAGTTAGGGCTGAATAAAGAGATGTTGAGAATCGTCAGCACAGAGGTTTTTCAACCACAGCAGCACTTGAAGACCATTTACTATTTTACAATGGGATTGCAACATGCATTGGTCGAGGTAATACCTATGCCAATTACAGATTCTCAAAGTTTTGGGAAATAACGTTTGGTATGACAGCACAAATAATTTGTATTCTTTTGTCCAAATATGTTAAGTCTCAGGGAGAGCCCAGTGTAGAGATGAGACACTAACGCAAACACTATGCACTATACAATCACTGGAGTAGGGTCCAGGCCACCAAGTCAAGGGAATTCAATCTGAGAGAGAGCCTAGGCTGCGGAAACATGACCATCATACCGTTGTTCCTTCTCTTTGTTGTTCTACCTTCTCAGCATTCTGGCCTCCATTTGCTAATTCTGTATATTCGGCACCAACCCACTGCTATGGTTAACATAGTCTTCCAATTTGTGAATCTTCTTTTCTCCTGATCTCTGTTATCCTTAATTACCAATTTGGGCACAAAACTCTCTGCTTTGATAGACGCTTCATCTCTTTCTAGCTCAGCCCTTGAATTTCCCAAATCCACTTTCACCGAAGCAAATTCCCCTCTACTAAATTCTTCCAGTGTGTTCTCTGGAATTCTCATACTTAGATAAATAGTTTACTTTCAACCTTGATTAACTCCCTTTACACTTGTTTCACATTCCCCAAATGAAATTAATTCTTGCCATACAATGACCAGTCTTGATTACAGAGGACTAAGATGAATTACAGATAGGAAATGAAGAACACACCATGAAAGGTCAGTATGTACATTTGTGTTGCTTAACTGTACTTCTTTATTATGAGAGTTCTAGGTATGAATGTTGTGAAGTAACTGAATTATTTAAAAAATCATTAATATAACATTTTCACAAACTAATGAAAATCTACTTTTACCCTGATAACACTCAGTCTTGGAGAATCTCCTCAACTGTGGCTATTTCTTCTCCCACATTCCACTGCTCCCATGGCTGAGAATAGGAATCAGCACACCTCTAATGCCCCATTTACACATCCACTTTATTGTTCTGCCACCTTCTCTTAACCTTGTACCTTAGAGCTACTATTCCATCTTCTATTCTCCTTTGCTTCCATAGATCAGTCTGTTCTCATGGTCTTATTTTACTCATCACCTACTCACTCCTTAACCCTTTGCTATCTGGTTCTCATTCCCACCACTCTGCTGAATCCAATAATCTATAATCGCCAAATCCAAAGGTCCCGACTCATTTCTCATTCACTTTAATCTCTCTGCAACATATGACACTACTGATAGTAGTCACTTAATGCCCTCTCCTCTCTTTGCTTTGATAACACTGCACACTCATGATTATTTTCCCACCTCTCTGACCAGACTTTCACTGTCTCTTTCTCTGGCCCCTCTTCTCCACGTAAGAATCACTCAACTTTCTGATCTTAGCCTTCTTCCTTTTCATCTCTATGGGTTCTCCCTTGATGATATTATTCATTAGTATAGCTTCAACTAGTATCTCTATAGATGATTCCCAAATCTGTAGCTTTACTATCCTTGACCTTTCCCCTCAATTTCAGGCTCACTTCTCAAAAAAATTTACCAGGCATCACCTCTATTTTTTGTTGCCATGTCAACCTTCAACATGCATATTACATTCTCAAAAAAACTTCTATTTTTTCTGGCCTTGTTTTTCTCTGTCTAAGAACCTTTTATCCTCTAGCCATGTCCATTGACCCTACCTGGTATCCTCTTACTTGAACTTACCCATTTCTGAATTTACTATACATGGAAGTTTTGAGGCTGGAAACTTCTTGTTTTTAACTACCTGGTTCCTCTCTGACTGTGACTTCAGTGATAGAAAACCAATCAGACACATCTTAGAAGTATAAGTACCCTGAGATACTATAACCTTGGAACTATTTTGGTCTATCATGACCCCTAATAAAATTGTCACTACTTTACATATTAATTCATAGATTTAAAGGAATTCTAATCAAATAACAATAGGCTACTTCATGTAGTTGGATTTACACAAAAACCAAAATAACAAACTAATCAATGATTTAAATATTTTCCAAAATCATTTTGAAAGCAGAAGAATATAGTGGAATAAAGTTAATAAAGTCCCCTAAGTTGTACAAAGGAGAAATTTTTATCAAGAAAACAACTGTGGGAAATTGTAAAGACAAAATTAGTTTATTTTCAAAAGCAAGCCCATGAACCTTGCTAAAGGACGTGCATGATATAGTATTTGTGTTGAAGATTATTGGCCACTGACAAAGAATTGGAAATTGAGGAGATGTATAACAATCAGGGAATGGTTGAACAAGTTGTGGTTTATGATTGTAATTGAATACTATTACGCTATAAGAAATGATGAGCAGGACAGTTTCAGAAAAACCTGGAAAGACATGAACTGATGCAAAGTGAAGTGAGCAGAACCAGGGAACATTGTACATAGTAACAGCAATATTGTATGTGATCAACTGTGAATGACTTGGCTGCTCTCAGCAATATAATGATCCAAGAAAATTCCAAAGGATGCATGATACAAACTGTTATCCATGTCCAGAGAAAGAACTGATGGAATCTGAATGCAGATCAAGTATATTATTTTTCACTCTATTTTTGTGGGTTCTTTTTTGATCTGTGTCTTCTTTCACAATTTGACTAATATGGAAATATGTCTTGCATGATTACACATGTACAATCTATATCACTTTGCTTACTATCTCAAGGAAGGGAAAAAAGGGGAAGGAGAAAATTTAGCACTCAAAATTTTTAAAAATGAATGTTAAAATTGTTTTCACATGTAATTGGGAAAAATAAAATATTATTCTAATTTTTTAGAAAAGAAAAAAAGACTATTGGCCCCTGAGAAAGGAAGAGTAGCCTTCTCAGTAGTCTATAAAAGGATCAAGAGAAAGAGAAGGGGAAGGGCAATTCTTTTTCAATGTATTACTTAGGACTTTTCCAGCTGCTCCTTGGGATTCTAAAGGGAGGAGAAAAGATTTATCTACCCTTTCCACCCCCAGCAAACATGGAAACAAGAACATCTCCTTGCCCAGACGAGCTTGCAACAGGACATCAAGTCCTTGGCTTCCTCTTCTGTTTGTTTGGTTTTTTTTTTTTACTCTGAGTACACATCACTTAACAGTGATCCTGAGGAGTAGTTGTCCAAGAGTGACATCTGACTAACAGGAGATAATTCTGACAACTACGCTGCTTCTTTAGTAACATCTGACTAACAGGAGATAATTCTGACAACTACGCTGCTTCTTTCAGGGAAAACAAAACAAAACCCTATTAGGATCATGCAGAACTTGGAGGGACTAAAGAGCTATTCCTGGCTACCCAGAAGATCTGGATTTATAAATTGCTCAGATAGTATAGATCTCACATGGATGAATATCTGTCCAGCTGTCCCTAAAGTTATTTTATCTCCCAGGAGATTATAATACATATGGTGGGTTATTATTTTATCTTTTAAGTATTAAGGTATGCTTCGGAGTCTTTTGTATTGTAAGTATTGCATTTGTGCTGGAAGAAAGAAATAGCTATCCTCTCTCTGTTATTGACTTTGTACATTACTTTCTAGAAGGAAAACTTTTAATCCCTTTTAGGGGATACTTTAGACAAATGTCACACCTAAACTTTGTTTTAGAAATGTTTCCTTGTTGTGAGGAAAAATGAGAGAGAAAAAGAGAGTGACACATAGACAGAAAGACAGACAGAGACAGAGAGATGGGGGTTTGCAGGAGACAGCAACAGAGACAGAGAGAGGGAGACAGAGACACAGAGATTGCCTGATTTCCTTCTTTGGGGTAATGTTGCCCCTATGATGAATCTGGCCTCCACTTGAACCAGAGTCAGAGTCTCAAGGGGCCTTCCCCAAGAATCTATATGATATCTGAAGGGCTTGACTGGGACCTTAGGGCTTGGTTCCAATTAAACTCAATCCCAATTGTTTAATTCCCTTTTGTGTTTTAAGTTCATCTGAGTTTGTTCAATTCTTTTAAAACTAGCTTATTCATCTTATTTTGGGGGGATATAGACTTCCGTTTGAATTGCTCTAAAGAAATTTAGAGTACCTTGTCTTTTGCAAGGAGCACTGATCCCTAGTCACAGAGACTGATGGGTCAAGTAGAAGCTTATATCCTTTAGCAACAATTCATCATTCCCTATTCTCAACATTCTGATGGCCAATTATAAAACATCCTTAGGATATTAGGGGAACTGGCTGGAAATGTCAGATTGTACTGGCCTCCCCCACACATGCATCCTAGTGTTTAACATCTCTCCCTGCCAGAAAATCCTTATACCTGGCCTAAATCCTTACTTCTGTAGCTTATTTTGTCCCCAGTGGAGCTGGAGAACTGGGAAGATTATCCTCTGAGTCAGAATCTTTGAAAATTGTCACTGGGTTCCTGGGTAAAAATTCTTATGGACCTTAAAGCCTTTTTATTCGCCAGGCTGCATTTCCTTTGTCCCTTGACTCTTTCCTCATAAGTCATATACTTTAATCCCTTTCTCGTGTATGTGGCTCTTTTCCATACCCTCTCCAGTTTCTCTATGTAAATCAAACAGTTTAGATGAAAAAAAATTAGTAAATTCATCTGTAAGACTTGTATAATGTCCAAACCAGAAACAAAATCCCTTCCCAGTATTCACCTCACCATTTGAGCTAAAGTCATCTACCAGGATGAGTTCCTTCAGCAGATGGGCAGGGGTCCGGTGGATGATGCTGTTGATGGCCCGTTGTATAACTGACATGGCTTCATTCATAATTGTTAGAATGACACTAACAGTTGGAAGTTGGTAGGGATACGTCTTCTCGAGACACCTTTAGGAGAACAAACCATAAATAATGATGATCAGAGCATTATCATTGTATGGCTTAGATCATATCCCCCAAAGTCACTTATCCCATCCCTCAGTCTGGAATGTCTTAATTACCCCTGACAGATAACCATCCATCGTAGCCCTAGTTATTTAGAAGAACAAATTCTAGCACTTGTCTCAAAAACAGCCAAGGCAACCTTCAATGTGTCTAAACTCCTTGCTGGAGTTAATATCAGCATCCTTTGGTTTGGCCTTCAGTGGACATTTCGATCTGAATGTCATTCTATCTTCTCAAATTCATTGTATCTATCCCCAAATAAATTCTTTTTCTTCCACCTACACAGGAGCTACCCTTCTCAATGTCCTCATTTCAATCAGTGGCTCTAACATTCTCCAATTCCCACAAATGATAGGAAAATCTAGAATCACGTCTGACTTGTTCCTTTATTTCATATTCTATGGCCACTTAATTGGTTACATACACATATTTTTCAAAAACCTCTAGTTTTAAAAACTAGAGGAAAATAGAATAATAAATTTGAAATAAAGTCAGATCTGAATAAATTGAAAAACATCAGTTGGTCATGGTTAGGCCAAGCTAATATAATAAAAATGACAATTTTACCTAAATTAATTTACTTATTCAGTGCCATACCAATCAAACTACCAAAAAATTATTTTACAGAGCTGGATAAAATAATAATGAAATTCATCTAGAAGAACAAAAGGTCCAGAATAACAAGGGAGTTAATGAAAAGAAATGCTAGGGAAGGTAGCCTAGCCATACCAGATATTAAACTGTACTACAAAGCAGCAGTCATCAAAACTATTTGGTACTGGCTAAGAAATAGAGTGGTGGATCAGTGGAATAGGATAGGTACACAAGATATAGTAGTCAATGACTATAGCAATCTACTCTTTGATAAACCCAAAGAATCCAGCTTCTGGGTTAAGAATTCACTATTTCACAAAAACTGCTGTGAAAATTGGAAAATGGTATGGCAGAAACTGGGCATAGACCAATATCTTACACTGTATACCAAAATAAAGTCAAAATGGGTTCATGATTTAGGAATAAAGGCTGATACTATAAGCAATTTGGGAGAGCAAGGAATATTGTCAGATTTATGGGAAAGGGAAGAACAACAAGAGATAGAAAGCATTACAAAATACAAAATGGATAATTTTGATTATGTTAAATAGAAAAGTTTTTGTATAAACAAAGCCAATACAACAAAGATTAAGAGGGAAGCAGAAAATTGGGAGAAAATCTTTACAACCAGTGTCTTGATAAAGGCCTCATATCTAAAATATACAGGGAACCGAACCAAATTTATAAGAATACAAGTCATTCCCCAATTGAGAAATGACCAAAGGATATGAACAGGCAGTTTTCAGAGGAAGAAGTTAAAGATATCTATAGGCATATGAAAAAATGCTCTAAATCACTATTGCTTAGAGAAATGCAAATCAAAACAACTCTTAGGTACCATATTTTTGCTGTCAGATTGGCTAACATGACAAAACAGGAAAGTGATAAATGCTGGAGAGGATTGGGAAAATTGGAACACTGTTACATTGTTGGTGGAATTGTGAACAGATCCAGCCATTCTGGAGAGCAATTTGGAACTATGCTCAAAAGGCTATAAAAATGTGCATACCCTTTGTCCAGCAATACCACTGCTAAGGCTGTATCCCAAAGAGATCACACAAGTAGGAAAGGGAGCCATACATACAAAAATATTTATAGCAGCTCTTTTTGTGGTAGCAAAGAATTGGAAATCAAGGGGATGCCCATCAATTGGGGAATGGCTAAAGAAATTGTGGTATATGAATATAATGGAATACTATTGTGCTATAAGAAATGGGGAACATATGGACTTTATAATAACCTGGAAAGACCTACATGATATGATGCTGAGTGAGGGGAGAAGAACCAGGAGAACATTGTACACAACACACAGAAGTGATGGCTAACTTTGATAAACTTGACTCTTCTCAACAATACAAAGTTCAAAGACAGCTCCAAAGGACTCATGATGGAAAGAGCTATCTATATCCAAAGAAAGAACTATGGAATCTGAATGCAGACTGAGGCAAACTATTTGTTCTCTCTTTTTTTCTCTTCTTTTTTGGTTTTGCTTCTTCTTTCTCATGAGCTGAAGAACCCAGTGCTACAGTCTAAGTGTCTTTGTGGAATGGAGATAATGACGGAGTTGAGCCACAGTGAGAAGACAGCCAGGAAGTGATGTAGAGGTCTGGACCCCAAAGATGTACAAAATTCCAGAACTTCCCATGCTCAATAGTTGTTGATCATTTTTAAAAAAGCATTTTATTCAATATAGCAAAATGCTGCTTTAAAAGTTCTCTTCCAACAAGGTGTCTTCTATTTAAAATTATTCAAGATTCCTTGAGAGGTATAGCATATATATATATATATATATATATATATATAACTTCATTCAGCAAACCTCTAATTATAAATATCAGGCTAGTTTAGATCTCCCATTGGTGGAGGATACTATAATATTTGCATCAAATCCCAGAACGTTGATGATACCACTTGAAATATTTCAGCCTGACCATTCACACAGGTAAAGTGGCTGAAAAATGTTTATTATGCACATTATGGCATGTAATAGGATAGCCCACCTATAGAGCTATTCTAGATAGATAGATAGATAGACAGACAGACAGATATGTGCACATGCACACACACACACACACACACACACACACACATTCACACAAACCATTGGACCTTTCCATCTAACAGCTAAAATCTTTATGTGTTGTCTTCCACCATGAGGTCAGCTTTTGGGGAGCAGGAATTGTTTTGTATTATTTTTATTTGTTGTATCCTTTGTACTTAGCACAGTGTTTTGCAAATAATAAGGACTTAGTAAATGACTTTTCATTCATTACCCAGAGACAGTAAATGTGTCAGACAATGTGCTGAAAGAGATTACAGGGGACCCTTTGCCAGTACTGGGCACAGCTAACTCTGATTGGTAACTCTATTGCTCATATGCAATTCCAGGTCACAGTTTCCCAGAGGAGAGGAGCACCTGTGGTCAGTCGCTAGGGAGTAGGGGACCTGATCACAGTTCCAAGGAAGAGAAGAGAATTAGCACTTGCAGCTGCAGAGGAGCAGGGGCCCTTCCTGGGTAAAGACCAGAGCTCAGACCAGAACAGCAATGACCACACCTCTCCCCAAATCATACCACCTTAGAAGCACCAAGAACTTGTATAGCCCCAGAATTAGCTCTGTAAAAAGCCTGAAGCTTGAGACAGTGCCCAAGCCCAAACTGCACGAGACCCTGAAACAATCAAACATAGAAAACATAGTGTTCAATAAAACCAAGAACTCCAACTATCTGGAAAAGAACAAATGCTATTTGACCAAAACTGGTGAGAGCCTGGAAACCAGTCTGACAGAGAAATTAGCTTTCTCCAAAGCTCCAAATGGAAATGTCACCTAGATGTAAAAGGTCATATCACAAACAAGTTAGAGAAGGAGGGATAGAGATACCTTTCCAGGCCTGGAAAGAAGGGACATTCAACTTCCTAAGCAAATTTTATTCAGATTTAATTCATTTCTAAAACTGGGGTGAAGGCTTATCAGACAGGGGAAGAATTCTTCACCAAACAAGAAATAGAAAGGATCATAGGAGATAAAATAGATATTTTCTCAACTTTACAAAAATGAAAAAGAGTAATAAAATTTTTTTTAAAAAAAATGCATTTCAAGCATCTGATGCAATGATGTGTATGTGCTGACTTTCTTTTTCCTGGCTCCCACAGTTTTCCTGACCATCCATTAACCTTATTCTCCAGCACTCCAAACAGAGGATGTCATCAATGTTTAGGAAACAGTTGAACAAATTGTGGACTATAAGCACAATGGAATATAACTGTACCACAAAAAAGTGACTAATGATAGCCAATATCTATATAGCACTTATTTGCTTGCCAGGCACTGGGCTAAGCCTTTCATAATTATGATCTTGTTTGATCCCTCACAACAGCCCTGGGAGGTAGGTACTATTATTTTCCCCATTTTACAAATAAGGAAACTGATGCAAAGAGAGGTTAAGTGACTTGCTTAAATTTACACAGTTAGTAACTGCCTGAGGCCAAATTTGAACTCTGGTCTTCAGGACAACAGGTCCAGCACTCTAGCCATTGTACCACCAAGCTCCCCCTATGAAGAAAACTTAGAAATAAAAGAGGACAGGAAATCACGCCTAAGCACAAAGTATATTAGAACATTTTACAACTATGTAAAAATTTTTTTGAAAAAATAATGAGAAATCTGAAAAGATACAAAGACGAAGAAGAGAATACAAAAGGAAATAAAGTGTTTTGTTATTTCACTAAAGTTAATGACTACAACTTTTAAAACAAATTGTAAATTATGTATTTTAAAGTTTTATGCAGTTATTTCATTTACTATTTCTCTACTTTGACTGTAAGATCTTCTCCTATATTTTCCATAGTGTCTCGTAGAGCTGGGCACATAAAAGAATGCTCAGTAATTATTTATAGGGAAAAAATGTGGACAAGACAGAGGAATTCTGAGGAAAGAAAAGAACATTCTTTAAATATGGTCATATGTCAAAGGGGACCTGGAAAAAGCATTTGAGAAATTTGAGTAGACTGTTAGATAGATTATCAGGATACTGTGTTACTTCAGGCAATTCACTTAATGGTCTGTACTTCTGTTTCCTCGTGTGTAAAATAAAGGGGTTGGAATAGATAACATTTAAGGTCCATTCCAATTCTAATAATCCTATAAGTCTATGAATTCTCTATCCAGTGTCAACTTGCTCTGTATTTTCATGGCCATTCAATCCCTCCAAGGCTCACTTTGTTCATGTGTAAAATAAGGAGGAAAATGGTACTTCTCCGTCTAGATTTCATTATGCTGCTATAATGCCTTCCTTCCAGCCTTGACTTCCCTCAATTCATTCTTTATATAGTTTTCTACCTATCCATCCCCCCAACTCTACACTCTCAATACTGCATAACTTTAAATGGAAGCTCTTTCAAGATTAATAGAGTATTGTAAATCCAACTTCACCTGGGATTGCGACCATCTTTGAAAGAGCGATTGAGAGACAACTGGTCACTCAGGTAAACGTTGTAACCAAACTTCATGAAGAGGCTCTGAGCTTCAGTCTGTTGGGACTCTGACAGGCCTTCACCCCAGTTAAGGAAAAGCACTGAGTCTGGGTAGAGTTCACTCAGGACTTTGATTGGCGCCTTCTTTCCAGCCCTGGGTTCCAATGACTGGACATGATTCCCTCCATCTTGCAGCTTTACTGGTTGTCTCGTGATAGTTTCTGCTTGCTCCATTTCCTGTTGTGTTGTGGAGTGTCTTGTAAAATTATCTAAATGTAAGGAAATGCAAAGAGAATATTTCTGGCAAACTCCAAACATCTGTACACCTCTGTCTATCCATCCCAATTTCTCAAAGACTCTCTCACTTCTGGGATTCAGAAGTCTTGGTCTCAGAGAAATACAACAGGAGAATAGCCCCTCTAAGACAGGGCTGTCCAACCTTAGGTTATCTTAGGGTCTCATTAAAATAATATAATTATTCGAGAGCCGCGCCAAGAATAAAAAATACAGTACACTAATAGAAAGTGGGGGAACGCGCATCATCAGTACAACAGATGAAGGCACAAAACGACAAAGTGACAACACAACAGTATAAAGGTAGGTGCATACTGACTAGTCTGCATCATACAGACAAAACGCATCCCACAGATCGATTGAAAATTCCATGCGATACATTCTGTCTGTAATACTGCTTAAAAACACCAAAGAAAATTAACATTGAGATTATTTATTAGTGATGGAATTAAAAAATCTAATACACATTCCATGCAAATTATTATTTTATTTTTTCGCTTGTGAAAATTAAAACCCACGGGTGGGCCACATAAAATCACACCACATGTGGCCCACAGGCTGTATTTTGGACAGCCCTGCTCTAAGATACCTGCTGTGCAGCCTCTATGCTTTAGAGGCACTATTCCCACTGCCTCCATTAAACATTACTTGTCAAGTGTCCCATAATTTCAGAGCTTGTGTACCTGACTAGTTCTGACCAGTTTATCAAATTCACACTAAGTTGTTAGTGCCAGCAGAAGACTCAATATATTTCCAGAGATGTTTGAATTTTAAGGGGAAATTCCGATGATAACACTGTTTAACCCAAAGAAATAAATGCGTAATGCTGGAAATTCTGGCATTGGGTCAGACTATTGGGGAAAACATTTGTGGAGAACTTTTTCAGGGACTGTACCTCTCTATTAGACCTACTGGGAAAAGTATTCAACGAGAGCATTAGAGAAATGGGTTTGACCCAGCCTCTTGTATTGGTCCCATTCTGCATCTTGTCTATGCTGCCTACTCCCAGAGTTAGATGACAGCTCCAGGAGACAAAGCAACTCTGGAGCGTCACCAAAAGATGGACCACCTGGGAAGAGCACAAGCAGAAGGAAAAATAGTGCATTAGGCTAAATCTCAGATCCTTCCAACTCTTAAATCCTATGTTTTTATAATCAGTCAATAAACATCCATGAAGCACACACTGTGTTTTAGTCACTATACTGCATTTTGGGCATACAAAGACAGAGTATGAGTGTCTCCCCTAAAGGAGTTTACATTCTATCAAAATAGAACTTTATCTATAAAAAGAGCCATTGACTCCTGCTCCTGTTTTTGTTTTGCTCTGTTTTTTAATGTTTTGCTTTGCTTCTGTTTTTGTTGACATTGCGGTTATCCTGTTGTCTCCTACACTGGTCCCACCACCCCTGTACCAATTCTGCTAACTACCCTTCTACGCTCAGGGTTTGCCTCCTCCCTACTATCACAGAATGGACAGATATTCCACTTCATTTTCATATATGTTTGAGCTAGGCCTGACATTTTACCGGTATGAGGAATGGTGCCAGGGAGGACATACATCTAGAATTTAGATTTTTCAAGTGTTTCCTAGGGAACTGGGAAGTTGATTCCCTTGTCCAGGGCCACACAATGTGCCCAAGGCAGGACTTGAACTCAGGTCTTCCTGACTGCAAGGCCAACGCTCTATATTTTAGAACACATTGTCTATCATCTTCATGTCACTATCTCCTATTTTCCTCATATTTCTTAAACAACCTCATCAAAAATTAAATAAGCCCCCATTACATGTAGATTGCTATGCTAAGTGCTGGGGAAGATACAAAAATTAAGTAAGAGACCACTCTGCCCATACAGAGCTCATGGTCTAGTAGTCACCAGAACTACTAGTGGTGACCTGAACATTCATTGCACACTTTATTTTTAATGAGGATTTTTTTCTGCTTTCTGCTATACCAAATTTGAGTTACTCTCTCAATCTCAGGTGCTGTTTTTAAGTGGCTTAAGTGAAAGCTCCAACACCCTCTCCTGACCATTCTAGCAACTTTCTTCATCCATTCCCTTGCCTTTCAACTTGTGAAGGAGATTTGTTGTGTACACGTGATATAGACTGACAGACTTTGGATGGGCACGTGGTCACCAGTTATATAAGGATCCTGACCTCTCCATCAGGCTTGGGGACATTTGAAAATGATTTTTATTACACAACTGAAGCATAGATATACATCTTTGTGTGCATGTGGAAAGTTCCCCATCCCAATTCCAGAATTTGGCTTCAGAAGCCCTTCCCCACAGATTATGATTCCAAAGAGTCTGTGTGTAATCTTACCTAGATCATAAACAGTCATCTCCCCAGTCGTCTTCCTGAAAGTCCAGTTTGTTTTATCATCCTGTAAGGAAGGAGACAAGGCCTTCTGCTCTCCGTGTTGTCCTTTTACCTTTACTTTATGAAGGATTCCCTTGATAAAAATGACCACAACAATTTGGATGGCCAAGAGCAGAACTAGCCTTTTGGAGAAAGTCCTTGGGAACCTTATTCTCAGCACCATCTTTTATCCATCTGCTCCCTACTGGTTCAGTTTTATGGTCCTTTGGGGAGGGTTCAGAAAGAGATGAGGATCATCCCCAGGGAAGTTTCCACAATGATCTTGACTTATCAGGTACAGCAGCACTATGATGCCCCAAGGAGACAAATGTTTCCTGTTCAGAGAGTTGTCTGATACAGTTCAGCTTTTCCTATGGGCAGTGCTAAGCTTTTAGGATAATGCTGGGACAGACTCTCAAACACTTATGAGCCAGCCAATTAAAACTTGCAGGCATTTGGGAAATAAATTAATATGCATCCGAAGGAATGGCTTCATGGTTAGTTTGTTGAAGTTTTCTTAATCCTTCTAATGAGGAATACATGGCAGTGTAGTTGTGGGTATTGTAGATACAGTGCTGAGGGAGTAGTGGGGAAGGGACTAGAGAAAAAAAGGATCTAATAAAAGAACTCCCCTTGTTGAATCCCTCACGGAGATGACAGGAACATATGTCCCATTCCTCAGGATCTCTCCTACCTGGAGTCAATGGGGATGAATATAGGATGACCAGCTAAAGGACAAACTTGCAGAAGATCACTGTAATTAAATTGTTCCTCTACAACAATTCTTAAGCTTCACCATTTCATTACCCAGTTGTGGAAGAGCAGTAGGAGCTAATAGAGGGAATCACCCTCCCTTTGAGGTGCCAATCACAAGTGTGACCTACTCTCCCCCACACCTCCTCTTGCCTCACACTTAGCATTCCCATACTAAGGGTTAGTCACAAAACCTCTTATCATTCATTATATCAAAGGCTCCACATTATCACCTACAGGACCAATTCTATTGCCTTGTATTCAAAATCCTCCTCTGGTCTAGCACAATTAGTGTGTCCTTTTCCTGCCTTGCCCCCACCAAAAAAAAGTGTTCCTGATCTACTCGCTCTACCCCTGATCTACCCTGATCTACCCATCTACCCAAAAAATAATGTACCTGATCTATCTGCTGTCCTCACTTTCCCTTTTTCCTTTTCTGGCTATTCAGGGACACCTGACTACAAGTACAAGGGGCAGAAGTGTCTATTACCCTACCCTGAAAGAAGCTTGGCAGCAGCCCAGAAAAAGTGCTAAAAAGCTGGACAACCAAAGCAAAAATGAATCATCACCTGTTTTCTTGTATTGTTTTGTTCTGAACTACCTCAAGGCAATCTTCTTATTGACGCCAAGCAAAAAACTGGTTTATTGGTTGTTCAGGACTTTCCGCAGTCAATTCGAAAGTCAATTTTGCTGCCCTCCAGGAATGGCATTCCTATGCAAACTGAGATTTCTAGAATTACAGTCCAAGCAATTTAGGTAGGATTCTATACCCAGCAAATTCCTGTGGGAAACTACACACACACACACACACACACACACACACACACACACACACAGATATTTGCTTCCACAAGCAACACAGGTTATCAATTTGTAAACTAAGTTCAATGGTTTTCCATTCTCTGCTTTCCTTCTTTTTCTTCCTAGGGGCCAAGGGCTGGGAAGAATGCTCTTCTGGGGGAGGTGGGAACAAAAATGTTGCTCAGTAGCTCTGGATGCCCTTAGTGGAAAGAATATAGGATTTCAGTAGATTCCAGAAATAATTTTATGGGTAAAGATTGGGGGACATGATGGGGAAGGATACTGAAGGTCTGACTTGTTTGTATTTCTCATGGCCCTTGCTGGTTCACTGCTTTTCTGAAAAAAGAGCAGCTTCTTAATGTTTTTTCACTGAGGATACTGCTCACTTTGTTCCCATTGTGGGATGACATGTTCTCAGAGGGAGAGCAAATGGTGCGTTATACAGCGTGAAGATCTGTGTGACTCTGGAGCAGGAGTTCTTGAACTGAGATCTATGAGCTTATTTTATAACTGCTTTTTGATATAATTAAAAATTATACAATGAGTTTTATCTTCTGCATTTAAAAACATTATTCTGCGAAGGGCTCCATAGGCTTCCCCAGCCGATAAAGGAGTCCATCACACACACACACACACACACACACACACACACACACACACACACATGCATACACGCATATATGCACACACAAGGGTAAAAGCCCCTAGCAAGCTGATGGTTTAATTATGAGATTTCACCTTAGGGAAGGGAGGGAGGCTTCCTTTTATTTTACTTTGAGAATATGTTGGAGGAGAGAGATAGTTCAGTTTGTTTTTGTTTTTGTTTTTGTTTTAACAAACTTTTCCCAGACATTGCTAGGTCAAGATCACTGAATTTTATATCTTGAGCACATAGCTGGCAGACAGTTTTCCTAGGCCTCCTTGATAAACAGAATTAATTTTTTCTCTAGCCTTAAAAACACTGGACTCAAACTTAATTTTTTATATTTGTTTTAAGTTTAGAACCTTCATTTGTAAATCTTTGTCTCTTTTTTCAGAGACAGTTTTAAGTTCTGGCTCTGATACTGACTGTGTGACCATGGGTCAGTCCTCGGTTAACCTCTCTGAGCCTCAATTACTTATCTATCAAATGCTGTAAGTAAAACTTACATGACCTGCCTCAATTCCCCCTTTTCAACTGAAAATACTTTATCCATCTCTTCTTTTTTTTGGTTTCAGTCATTCTAAATTGTTAAAAATCTGAACTTAAAGACAACTCTCTGCACCCCGCCCCCCAAGAACATTTTAGTATACATAAAGGCCACTAGGTATTACATTAGACAAGAATACTGGGCCTGGGGTCAGAAACACCTGAATTAAAATCTTGTCTCAAATTTTTACTAGCTGTTCAACCTTGGGCAAGTCATCTAATCTCTGTTCTATTCCATTTCCTTATTTATAAAATGGGGGTGATAATAATAGCAGCTACCTCCCAGGGTTCCTGTTAGGATCAAATGAGACCAAATTTGGAAAGTATTTTGCACAGTTCCTGGCACATAGTAGTCACTATATAATACTTAATTGTTATTTTTATTATTATTTTATAAAACAAAACACAAAAGGATTATATATGAAAGCATGACTCTCCATTTCATGCCACATGCCATATATACATATATATACACATATATGTATATACATATACATATATACACATATATAATAAATTCAACATGTTACTTTCAAAACCAGGTACTTATCTGTGCTTCTTTCTGAACTACCTTTTTTTTCTCTTCTGTATATTTTTTTAATGTTTCAATGACTCTTTTTTTGGCATCACTATTAATAATTCTCCCTGTCTTCTGCCCTACCCTAACACTCCCTCTATTAAAAAGAGCAAAAGAATTTTTAAAAAAAAACTATCTCATAACAAATAAATATAACCAAGCAAAATGTGATCGTGTCCAAAATTTCAATCTTTTTCCACATCTTAAGTTCTTTATCTCTCTGTTTTGGGTAGCATGCTTCATCAGAGACATGATTTCTCACTGCATTGATCAGAGTTCTTAAGTCTTTCAGAGGTGTTTTTTTGTTCATTTGTTTACAATGTTCTTATCCTTGTACAAATGATTCTGATCACTTCCCTCTACATCTATTCATATTACTCAGGATTCCCTGAAATAGCTTCTTTCATTATTTCTTTCAGGAAAACAATATTCCATTACGTTCATATACCACAATTTGTTCAGCCATTCCCCCTTATATTCTAGTTCTTTGCTGGTTCATCATTTAGATCATATCCACGTCCAGATTCTGCCCTGGGCCTTCTCTTCTCCGTCTATATACTATTTTGTGGAAATCTCATTAGTTTCCAAAGGTTTAACTATCATCTCTTTGCAGAAGACTCCCAGATGTATATGTCCAACCCCAGCCACTCAACTGAGCTTTAGTGCTGAATCTCCAGTTGCCCATTGGATATTTCAGACTTGATGTCCTGGAGACATCATAAACTCAACATGTCTAAAACCAAACTCAATTTCTTTCCCCCAAAACCTTCATCTCCTTGCAGTGCCTCCCTTCAGAGATTGTTATTGTTACTGAAGTCATTTTTTCAGTCGAGTCTGACTCTTTGTGACTCCTCTCGGGGTTTTCTTAGAAAAGATACTGGAGTAGTTTGCCATATTTCCTTCTCCAGATCATTTTAAAGATGAGGAAACTGAGGCAAACAGGGTTAAGTGACATGCCTAGGGGTTATCCAGCTGAGTATCTAAGGCCAGATTTGAACCCAGGAAGATAAGTCTTGACTTCCCAGCATTTTATCCAATGCATCACCTAGTTGCCTTTTTTTCAGAGATTACTTTCCATCTGCTCTGTGTATGGCTTGGATGTATCTAGTTATTTAAATATTGTCTCCATTATTTGAACATGAATTGTTTGAAGGCAGGAATGGTACTTTTGTCTTTCTCCATGTGAACCAGGATTCCCCTGTTTTCTCCCAGTAAAGATTAGTTTTCCCTAAAAGTCAACTAAATTTTCCATGGGACTTGATTGGCCCCTGTCTCCTTTAACACAGCTTCCTGTTCACCTGAGGGATTAAAAGACCCACCCACACAGAGTGAAAGCCCCTCCAACTTGGTGATTCTCTGAAGAGGGACCATTTTCAGAGAAACAAAATGCTACTCTATTCTAGTTGGGAGGATGCTATTCACTGTTCTAAAGAGCTTGGCACCTGAAGTTGAGAATCTTCCACTGGAGTAACATGAATAACCAAGTCTCTGAGGGAATAAGACAAGTGAGGTTTTTTGCTGATACTAGAGCCAGGATTTTCTGCTTCATATCAAAAAGTTGGGGAAAATCTCTAGGCTCTAAACTAAGAAAATATGGCAATACACATAGTTTTTCAAAAAAGAGATAGCCAAGGATTTCAGATGAGCAAGAAGCTGGAGGCAATGGATGATATTACATCGGACTAGCGTCCAGTAGAGAATACAACAGAGTAATAACCAATAGAGACTATGTCTGATTAAAAAACATACAGCAAAGAATACGAAACATGTCCAACAGAGAATATGAAACCAGTGGTAAGCAGAACTATCATTAACAATGTAACAGCATCCATCACTAGACAACATGGATGATGCTGTAGGGTTGAGGGCATGATGCATGTGTTCTGGCCACATGTTTCCTTGCATAAATGTTTTTTCTGTGTGCACTTCTCTATTTGTATTTTCTAACCTATGAGTTCACTCTTCCCAGCGATTCTATATGCATTCATGAGAGAATACTATCCCTTCAAGCTTATGGGGAACTATCTTGTTTCTACTCTTCTTATGTTACTTCATTTAATGTCTTTGATCTTAACTAATCATGTTCTCTGGTTGATTGTTAATTGATTTGATTGATGTATATGTAGGGGCTCATAAACTGTGGTTTTAGGGCTATAGGTCTACAGAATACCTTGATCCTGAGTAGCCATTCACTGGGGGTCCCACACTGAGAATTAGGGATGCTGTTAACCAGGGGCTACATTTCTGTCCCCAGCACTTTGCACTTATTTTAGTAAGTACACATAGTAAACACCCACGCTGTGTTTCTTTATACATAGTAAATGTTTAGTAAGTGTTTATCGAACTGAATTTTCCTCTTGGGTTATTCCAAATTTTCTCCATTCTGAAGCCACCAACCCTGCTCGTTCACCATGTAAATGTAATTCTTGACCCTGAAGATCCTTTTGACTCCCAGGAGTGTTAGGGGCCGAGTTAGAGCTGAGCCCTGTCCTCCTCAGACCTCCAGGCCCAGGGGCCTGCTGAGATAAACTCAGGGCTTTGGGATGTGGGTGGAGCCAGGAGGAGGGGTCTCACCTTTGTTGCCTCCCTAGACATTCCAGGTCTTTGCCCGGACCTGCCTGATCACATGGAACTTCAGGCTCTCTGTCTGGGCTTGCCAGAGCACGTGGAGTTTCCGGTTCTTTGCCTGGACTGCCTGACCGCAGGGAGCATTGGGTTAGCGCGGGAAGAGAAGGGGAGGAGAGTAGGCGGAGTCGGGGCAGTTCTAGTACCCAGGTGTATTGAATTTTACCTGTCCTTCACCCACATAACCAAAGAATGTACCTGCGTCACTAAAGATATAAAGGTGCTGCTTGCTGAAATAAAATTCAGAGTCACTCACCATCTTTTCGGCTCCCGCCCCATTCATTGTCCGGGAGATCAGGTCCTTTGCTTAGGCAAAGGCCTGGGGCTTGGGGGGAACCCTGAGTATAGCTGCGAGGCTTCAGGAGCCCGTAACAAGTAGCGCTCAACGTGGGCCCGCGGCACAGGAGGGTCAAGATCAAATAGAGTTTGTAAAGGGCATGCTTAAGGGACACTGCCTTGATTCACTTATTCTGCTGAACTCTTTACATCTTCCCCCTCACCTAGCTGTGGAGAGACAATGTGATCTGAAAGAAAGAAACCCAGATTTGAGGCGAGGACATTTAGATTACTTACTGTCCTAGTCCTCGCCTGCCTTACCAGACAGACTTCCACCCATACATCAAACTTACTGTATGGATTTGGTCAAGTGGCCGAATTTCTTAACATCATCAACAAAAGGCTCTTACAAACATTTCATTTAAAAAACCCTACAACTGATTTCAACATTTATTTAGTTCACTTGATTTTAATAGTTTCCCATTGCCTAAATTAAATTAATTCTTTAGTTGGCATGCAAGGTCTTCCACAATGTGACCCTGAACCAAATGCAACAATGACCCTTGACTCCACTCTATGCAACTTTCTGCAGGCTGGTACCCTCAATGGTCTCTGCACATACGAGGCCAGTCAATGACTCTCTGTCAATGGTCAGGAAAGTGGATTGTTCTAAACCTAAATAAGTTAGGAGTTGGGGTGGAGAGGATGTGTAGAATCTGGAAGAGCCAAGTAGTAAGTTACCATGTTTAGGGGTTTTGAACATCATAAAAAGAGCCCTTCTCTAGCTTCAGCAATATGTCAGCTGCAGCTTGGGTGACTCATACTGACTTCAAGGTAAAATACAAACTCCTCTGTTTGTCATGTAAAGCCCTTCACAGTCTGATTTCATCTCATTTCTCCAGGGTGATTGTACGCTATTGTTCATTATGCACACTCCCTCTATAGCTGAATTGAACTCTTTGCCACTCCCCCAATGCATCATTCCATCTCCCTTATATCTCCCAAGTCTATCTTTGCACAGGCTGTTCCTCTTGAGTGGGATGGTCCACACCCTACCTACCTGCCCTGCCCTTACCTCCACCTCTTGGAACTCTTATCTCTTTATGAGGCTCAGTTCAAGGGTCACCTTTTCAGGGTATGTTGTTGTTCAGATGTGTCTGACTCTTTGTGAACCCATGGACCATACTGTCCATGGACTTTTCTTGGCAAAGATACCGGAATGGTTTGCCATTTTGTTCTGTAGTGGATTAAGGCAAAACAGGTTAAGGGACTTGCCCAGGGTCACACAGCTAGTTGGTGTATGAGGCTGGATTTGAATTCAGATCTTCCTGACTCCAGGCCCAGCACTGTACTCACTGAGCCATCTAGCTGCCACAAATTGTTGATTCCTTTCCCCAATCATTGCGCATTTTTTATAGCCTGTATTTATCCTTCTATGTTGTACCCCCAAAACCGCCAAGTAAGCTCCTGAAGGCCAAGGATTAGTCTTATTTATATCTACTCCCAGCACCTAGCACAGTGATGGCCACATGTGTATTGATTACAGATTAGAAGGCCATGTTCCCTGCCCTCCCAAAACTGGCATCATCTGCAAATTAATTCCCTAACACTTTCTGGAATCACAATCTAGTTAATTGGGGGAGAAAGAAGGAACAATAATTTTCAGTATTTACTTCTACTTCAAGTGGAAGTGGCTCAGTTTACAGATTTGTAAGCCAAGTCAGAAGTTCCATCACCAAACAGCACCTTTTTTTCTTTCATTTTTCTTTTCCTGCCTTTCTATCATCTTCCTGGAATTGGAAGAATTATAAGAGTATTCAATTGTGGAGATTTAAGTTCTTGCCCAGAGAACTAAATCCCACCCCTAGAGGTAAAATACTGGAACTAGATTGAACTTGTTTTATCTACCACGGAAAACACTAAACTTATAACAACCACATGACTCCTTTCAAAGAAAGAGGGTATTACTTTAATGAGGCTTTGCAAAATGAATGTCCTTTGTCAGGCCGGTTCTGACAGGTTCAGAAAATATGATGATTATATATCTCCTTTATGTAATTGGATAGAGATAGAAGCAGAGAAATCAAGAGAGACAGAGATAGAAATAGAGATAGACAAAGACAGGCACCCAAAAGGAAATGCAGGGACAGATCAAGGGAAAGAGAGATAGAGATTTTCGCGTTAACAATGTTAAGCCCCTAAGATCATATTTTATAAGAGCCTGGGAGAAGTGTGGAAGGCCCAGTTCACTTGTGCTTTGTTTTTTTCATGGTGCTGGTTCATTGCTTTTCTGAAACAGTTGTTTCTCCATGCTTTGTTACTAAGATCACTGCATTCTCTGTCCTAGGGCAAGATTGAATTGTGCCCCGTGTAATCAGTCAAGGGGATCACTGTACATCTACAAAAGTCATTTTGTTTTTCATCTGATAGCTTCATAATGAGGATTCATTTTGGAGAAAGGAGACTTCTTTTTATACTATTCTGAATGTGTGTTGGTGGGAAAGAACAGATCAGTCTTAACTATATCAGGATAATTTAATTTGAGACCTGAAAAATACTAGCAAGTCAGTTCTCATGCTAATTTTATAGCAAGTGTTTTTCCTCCCTATAACAGCCCAGGAGGGTATACTCATCAATTAGGGAACATCTAAACAAGTTATGACATACAAACATGATGAAATACTATTGTTCTATAAGAAATAATGAAGGACATGGTTTCAGAGAAACCTGGGAAAAACTATATGAGCTGATACAGGGTGAAATGAGCAGGAGAGCAATTTATACAAAACAATACTATGAAGACAATCAACTTTGAAACAATTAGGAACTTTGATCAGTATAATGACCCATCACAATTCCAGAGGACTAATGTTGAAACCTGCTACTTGCCTCCTGATAGAGAGGTGAAAGATTCAGAGTTACAAAATGAGGCTTTTGGGCCAGGAGGGGGAACATGACCAATGTGGAAATTTGTTTTGCTTGACTATGCATGTTTATAAGAAGCGCTTTGTTTTTCTTTCTTTTTTGAATGAAGGGATGAGTGGTTTTTTGAGAAAGAATTTATGCTAATTAAAAAAATAATTTATAAAAAGGAGAAGCAGGCTTAAACTTGGGTGTGACAGAAGAAAACTACATAGAGAAAATACATGTGGTAATACAACTTCGCTGATGATACTTTTCTCCCTTTGAGGGAGCTGGGTGAAGCAGTAGTGGATACAGTGCTGGGCACAGAAAGATCTGAATTAAAATATGGCCTCAGGTGCTTCCTAGCTGTGTGACCATAGGGAAGTCATTTAACCTCTGTCTGCCTTAGTTTCCTCAACTGTAAAATGGAGATAATAGCACCTACCTCCCAGGATAGCTATGAGGATCAAACGAGATAATAAATATAAATAACGCACAGTGCCTGGCACATACTAAACACTATATAAATGCTTATTCTTTCCTGTCCCTCTTTAGAATCTTTAGTTGTCATTTTTTTCCACCATGAGGAATCATGTTCCCTGGAAATGCCTTTCCTCAGGTGACTATCACTCCACATTCAGGTGTCTCTCTGCTGCTGATATAGGCATTTTCACTTGTCATCTACTCTCACTCTAGTGGACACTGTGACTGATGCCATTGTGCTCCAGTCACCAATATCACCTCTGATAGGACTTCCCGATCTCTTGAACCCACAAGGTCTCATCAGTCCTGGCATGTTCACTTTTCAACATCAATGAAGAATAAACCTAAAGAGACAGAAAAGGACATGTGCTCGTGGATGCCATTGCTAGGTAGGAAACAGGACAGACCTTCCTCTTTCTCCCACCCAACTATAAGAGGATCAGGTCAAGGTAATCCCACGTCTTCACAGCTGCATTGGAAAAAATGGGGGCAAGTCACCCCCTTTTATATATCCAGAGTTCTAGCTCAGCAACCTCTGAGTCATCAGTTCTGCTGGCCTCAACAGCCAATTGAAGGATTCTTCATCGTTTCCCGTCACTAACCCCATGTCATCATGGCAAGGAATAGGCTAGTCTCTAGCTTCCACATGGTCACTTTGACTGGAACCATCCAGAAAATAACAGTTCCCATTCCAAAGTCTATCCCCACTCTTATTCCATTCATATTTATACAGGTGGTGTTCTTTCCACAGGACACTCCTTCAAGACAGGTACGGTGAGAATGTATCTCCTAGGCCTGACATAATGAATAAAATGCACCTAGATCTTAAATCACTTAAGATTGAAATTTATAAGGTTTTTTTAAAGTTTATTTTAGTGTCACTTGCTTGTACCCAGAGACATCTAATTTGCATCAATACTAAGTCAAATGATCCTTTTCTTTCCTCATTCCCCTGAATCAGTTGTCTCAAACTTCAGACTAGTGGTAGAAACTCAAATTCATGTTGCTTTTCTTCTTTTTCTATAAGTCATCTAATTGTTCCACCACTATTTAAATCTTTTTTTAAGGACAGAACCAGGAGCAAGGGGTAGAAGTTGGAAAAGGGTAAATTTAGGCTTTAAAAAAAACCGCCCACCTAACAATTAGAGCTAGCTATCCCAAAGTGAAATTGCTGTCTTCAGAGGAAAGAAAAGGTCTTTAAATAGAGGTGGAATGACCATTTACTAGCCAAATATTTGGACTGAGCATTTCTTTTCAGGCATTGGTCTAACTAGACAGATGCTGCGGCCTTTTCCAACACTAAGATTTCATGTCTGTGATTTTTTGTTCATATTTAAGGTCATAATGCATATCCCATTCAGAACAGGACCAAAGATGGAGATCCTTCAAATGTCGGAGTTAACATTCCAAATGCAAGTTGCTATAGGCTAAAGATAACCAGACCCATCAGGTACCTTAGCTTTAGAATTGAAATGGAATTGAGACACTTGTAGTTTATCTAATAGTTAAGTGAATGAAGTTTATTTCTCTGTAGCAGGAGGAAGGCATTCAGAGCAGAAAAGGAATGTTCACTGAGGATACAGTTGATTTCGGTAAGGGTAGCTTCCTTGGGCTGCTCTTGGTCATGTTGCTGGTCAAAGGTTCAGAGCTTAGAGGAACAGCTCCTGTTTCTCAATGTCCAAAATGATTTTTTTCTTCGATGACCAGGAAGTGATGTCAATGACCAGAACCCTAGTCCTCAGTCAATTATATCCTGAGGATAGCTCCAATCCCGGTTAAGGAAAAAATTAATCCAGTTTGCATGGATCAAGGCCTTAGATTATTGCTCCCACTGCACAAGCTTGTTTGGGTCAAGTTGTTGTTTTGGTCTTAGTGTCACCCCCTGCCAAGGCTTTGACAATGTGTTGGATCTTCCACACCTGCCCAGTACATTTCTGGACGATGAGGGTATAAGAACCTGGGGCATACTCTTTAATCTCCAGGAGTCAATTAGTGGTCCTGTTGGTGATAGCTGTCCCCTAAGAGGAAAGAGGATCTAAATGCTCTGTTAATCAGTCCATTACTTTTCCTATCCTACACCTATATTCTACCTGTTCCTGACTCTCTGCTGTGGCCAGGGCTATGCTTGAAAGACACTCTTACATTTCCTAAAATCTTCCCTACATAGCCTACAATGTCCTATTCTAGATGACATAGTGGACAGTGTGTTAGATTTGGAGTCAGGAAGGCCAGAGTTCAAATTATGTCCTAGCTATGTGACCCTGGCACACCAATTACCCTCTGTCTGCCTCAGTTTCCTCCTCTGTAAATGGCAATAATAATAATAGCATCTACCTCACAGAATGTTTTGAAGATCAAATGGAAATATATGTAAAGTATGCCCAAAAGGCTGTAACAATGTGCGTACCCTTTGACCCAGAAGTACCACGTCTAGGCCTATTTCCCAAAGAGATCAAAGAAAAAGAAAAAGGACCCACATGTACAAAAATATTTCTAGAAGCAATTTTTGTAGTGGCAAAGAACTGGAAATTGAGGGAATATCCATCAATCGGGGAATGGCTGAACAAGTTGTGGTATATGAATGCAACGGAATACTACTGAGCAGGCGGACTTCAGAAAAACCTGGAAAGACTTATATGACCTTCTGCTGAATGAGGGGAGCAGAACCAGGAGAACATTGTACATAGTTATAACAGCATTGTGCAGTGACTAACTTTGATAGTTTGCTCTTCTCAGCACTGGAAGGATCTAAGACAACTCCAAAAGACTTATGATGGAAAATGCTATCCACATCCAGAGAAAGAATTACGGAGTCTGAACGCAGATTGAAGCATACTGTTTGCCCTCTCTCTTTTTTGTTTTCTTTTGTTTCTTCTTTCTCATGGTTCCTCCCATTGGTTCTAATTCTTCTTTACAACATGACTAATGTGAAAGTATGTTTAATATGAATCTATATGTAGAGCCTCTATCAGATTGCACGCTGCCTTGGTGAGGGGTGACGAGGAAGGGGAAAATTCTTTTTTAAACTTAAAAGCTTGTGAAACTGAATGTTGCTAATTAAAAATAAATAAATTAAAAATAAATTTGTCCACAAAGAAAGAAAAGAAAATTGTGTAAAGTGCTTTGTGAACCTTAAGGTGTTATACAAACATTAGCTATTATTATCATTATTATTATTAATTATCTTTGTGCTCTTTATATCTCAATGCTATGGAAATCCCATCTGTCCTTCAAGATCCAGTTCTATTCCCCTCTGGTACAAAAAGCCTGGTATATTCCTCCTAAGTAGCAGCATTAGGATAGGTGCTATGTTCTACATATCTTTACACAGACTTTACTATGTAGCACAGTGCTTTGCACCTAAACACCTAGAATCATAGATTTAGAGCTGAAGGGACCTTAAAAGAAGCTAAGTGGTCCAATAGAGAGCTGGGTTTCAGGTCAGAAAGACCTGAGTTCAAATGTAACCTCAGCCACTTACTAGCTAGGAGACTCTGGACAAATTACTTAGCCCCTTTTGATAATAATAGCGCCCACTTCCTAGGGGTTTTTTGAGAATCAAATGAGACACACATGTAAAGTGCTTTGAAAACTTTAAATGTTATATAAGTTCTGGCCATTAGCATTAAAAGTCATTTTTTAAATGAGGAAATAGGTCCAGAAAGATTAAGCAATTCTCCCACAGTCATATAGATAGTTCATTAGAAAGTTAGGATTTGAACCCAGGACTTCTGACTCCTAATCCAACACTCTTTCCACTGTACCAGACTATTTCTCCTATTGTTTAAATTATTTTTAATCTCCTATATATTTTTAATTAGATTAAAATCCTATACTTGGGTAACTTGTTGAACAAAACATTTATATGTATCCACTCTTGGCTTTGGCTCAGGGTTCTAATTTGTCAGGATCTTTCCTTCTTGATGTAGGAGATAGAGCACTGGGCCAGGGGTCAGGAAGACCCAAGTTCAAGACTTGTTTCAGATGCTAACTAGCTGTGTGATCGGGGGTACATCACTTCACCTCTGTTTGCCTCAGTTTCCTTATCTGTAAGATGAACATAATGATAGCACCTACCTTCCAAGGTTGTTGTGAAATCAAATGAGATAATAATTATAAACAACTTAGCACAATGCCTGGCACAAAGTAAACACTATATAAATCTTATTATTATAATCATATTATTATTTTCATTGTCACAGCTGCTCATGCCTGAATCCCTGAAATAACCTCCTGACTGGTCTCTCCATCATCTACCTACCATCATCTTCCTCCTACCTGGACTGTCAGATTCAGCTTCTTTTGCCATGTCCCTTCCTTCATCAAAAATGACGAGTAGTTTCCTGGGCCCAGACAGAGTAAATCTAACCTCCTCAGTATTCAAGGCAGATTATGTGAAAACTTACCTGTTTAAAATACCAATACATGTGCCGCTTTTTTGCAGTTGCCTGAAAGCATGGCTTGAAAACTTGTCCTTGACCTTGTTTGGAGGCTACCAGGCAATGATCACCCAATCTGAAATTAGATTTAACATTCCCACATGCAATTCTCCAGACCAAAAATAAACCACAGTCTAGAAAGGAGTGTAAAAATCAATCCATTGAAGTATCACTCTACTTTGCACCCCTATCTTACAGATTATTCATCATGAAAGAAAACCGTCATTAGATAGCTGATTCCTGAGAAAAGCTAAGGAACGGTTTTGTTTAAAGTTCAGGTATTAGCTTCACATAGATGTCCTGGTCCCGTAGTTTCCCACTAAGCCCCAACAACAATTATAATCCATTCAATTCAATAAATGCATATTCAGTACTTACAACATTAAAGGCACTATGCTAGGCACCAAGAGGCAATATAATTCATATTATGGTGGGGTGAACGTCCATGCAGAATACCTTTTTTTATAGATAGTATTCAAAGGTTACCTTGCTAAGGCCTCTTTCATCTTTAAAATTCTGTGTTCTCTACCTGCCTTTGCACATATACATGATTGGTACATCTGCTGTGATAAGTCCCTGGTCAATGTAGAAGTTCTCATTCAAAGAGTTTTTCACCTGGTGGAACAAAACACAACATCCTTGTTAGCTGAGACAGAGAAACTAGGCCCATTTGCATGCCCAGAGTTTGCAAGATGAGAAGGCCAAAGGGCAATACTTCTCTGGTAGCCCTATCCTGGGAACACCCACCCTGTCCTGAGTCCCATACTCAAGTGTTCCTGGAAGCAAGTGCTTGCTTGAGGTCAGATAAGTGAGCTTTCTAAAACACCAGTTAAGATCTGATAAGAAAAGAGCAAGGGGATTTTGTGATATAGAGGAAGAAACAGAAATAAAATGCAAAATGTTCCTAATTCCAGCAGTCTCAAGAATCCCAAGGGTCTTGGGCAGGGACAGAAATCCCGGCTATGGGACAAGAGTGAGACAAATTGAGGGAGACACAAGATGATGAAGTGAAATCAAGTGTCACAAGAATACATCAGTCAGAAAGAATTCCAAGGACACCGATGTGCATTCCTCAGAAGACAACTCTACATGGACACAGAGTTCATTGTAATATGCCATACCTTCAACAACTATGATACTCACTGTTCCATAGGCAGCAATGTTTTGAAATCGCTTCAGATCTGGATAAACATTTATAAGGTACCAATCAAAGCATTTACACTTCAGTTTCTTTTTCTGTTTGTTTGTTTTTTTTTTTTTTGCAGGGGGGAAGGATGGGCGATTGGGGTTAAGTGACTTGCCCAAGGTCACACAGCTAGTAAGTGTGTCAAGTGTCTGAAGCCAGATTTGAATTCAGGTCCTCCTTGACTCCAGGGCCAGTGCTCTACTCACTGCACCACCTAGCTGCCCCAGATCAGAGTTTCTTTCTGGAAGACACATCTCCATAATCTATTTCATGATTCAATAAAGACATTACCTTTTCTCTCAGGTTCACAAAGCTTAAAATACACAGCTCCACTCCCTTTCAAATTCTCCCTTCTAGCATCTTCCCACAGGCTTCCACCCTTCCATCCAGGAATCTTGGATCTTTAGTATCCTAAGGATTACTTTAATTTCCTTTATGATAAGTGAACCTATGAGGTTAGAAGCAATACCAGCCAATCATTAAGGCATTTGTGTACAAGCAAAGAACATATATTAGTAGCAGATTCATATACAAACAAACAGATGGCTACTACTGCTGGTCCTGCTGACACTATTTCTCAAACTATTCATTACCGTCATGAATGTGTGATTAGATTATACTGGCCATTGTCAGATGTGTCCCTCTATGTACCATGACTGAATCTGCTCAGAAGACTTAGTCATTGACTTCCATCGTGGTACCATTTAGGTTTGTGGAGAAGGGAATGGTTAGACCAGGGGTGGGAAACCACGGCCTCAAGGCCACATGTGGCCTCAAGGCTGCAGGTTCCCCACCCCTGGGGTTACACTGTTTCCTCAGCCTGTGATTTAGGCTGGATTGGACTCTTTTCTCTGTGTCCTTCCACTTACTGTCTTTTTTTTTCTTTTCTTGAAGGCCTTGCCACACCTCCATAGGGAGATTCCAGACGTAGTAGACCATGGGGATCTTGCACCGACACTGCCACATCCATGTCATACCCTGGTAAGTGCATATAGTCTTGCGTATAGACCACATTTATATATCATTTTAAATTTTTTTAAATGTTGTTCTTAAGAAACAAAGCAAGCATTTCTGTGATATAGTAGAATAGGGAAAAAAGATAATTGTACATGAAACTGCAAATCTATTATATACAACTTGCTATTCCTTTTAAATACATAATAAAGTCATAACATAACATTTTCCCCTTTTTTCTTGTCTCCCCCCAACCCTGCCATAGAGATGGCTACCATTTTTTAAAAATATAAATTCATTTTCCCCCCTCCTGCTTACAAGTTGCATGTAATATTGACTGATTCACTTATAGGCTATTTTTATACCTTTTTTGAAATGGAAGTTTAATTATGCAATTCTTACCACTTCCTCTATTAATATGGATCAGCTGGGGTGGCACAGTGGATAGAGTGCTGGCCCTGGAGTCAGGAGGATCTGAGTTCAAATATGGCCTCAAACACTTTCTAGACTTACTAGCTGTGTGACCCTGGGAAAGTCACTTAAGCCCTTTGCCTCAATTTCCTCATCTGTACGAGGAAGTGGAAAAAGAAATGGCAAACCAGTCTAGTACCCTTGCCAAGAAAATCCCAAATCGGATGACAAAGAGTTGAACATGACATAAATGATTGAAGAACAACAAAAACCTCTATAAATATACTAAGCTGCATTTCTCCTATCATTCAAAGAACTGATATTTCACTTTCCCTAATCCAATTCAATAAACATCTATCCTGTGCAAGATGCTGCTATTTCTCTCTACTTCCTGGAAAAGTGAAGAAAGTAAAGATTGCTCATTGGATCATTCATTGAGAAGAAATGACTTCCCTGACCCTACCTGTTTGCGGGGTTGAAGTTGAAGTTAAGGCAGCTGTGAGATCATACAGATGGAAAAAAGTAAGGGTAACCATAGCACTGGGATAATGACTTGTTACATGGGTTAGCTCAATCATAGATAATGTGGCTTAACCCTTATGATGAAGAAGTAGGTGTAGCCACTACACTGGCACAGTGCAACCTCAGTATTCTAAAGTACACTGAAGCAACATGTCACTAATGAATTTTAGTGGTGGGGGGGGACTATCAAAATCATGAGTTTTGGTGCTCTGATCTGCAGTATTTCAATACTGCTTATGCAGAGGGATCAAGTGCTGGGAGGGATAGACTTTGGCTGCAGCAGACTCACGAAGCTGCAATGGTTTGCTGGTCCTAAATCTTTTTCTTCTCACAGGTGTCTGAGCCTTCAAGGAGCTTCTTCTTTTCATGGGACATCCAGGATGGTATGTGTGCTATGTGTGATTCCCTCAGGTTAAGGATGATTTGACAAACTGCTTCTGAAAGATTGCCAACCTCCATCTTAGATTCAGAGTTTTTAATTTTCAGGACATACAGGTCTTCATTGGGTCAAAGGTCCTACCCCACTTGCTCCTTCTTGCCAACTCCATGCATTCTACTGCCTGAAAAATCCTCATGATCTGTAGGGTTTTTGCCTAGATAGATGACCATTTCCTTTGTCAACATAAATTAAATAACAATTTTCATGATGTCTAATGTCAATTTTAAGGATTTTGATGTTTTATGGAAAATTTACCTTAAAAAACCACAAAAACATTTTAGCGAATTGTATTTTCTACCACCCTATGAAATATGATGAAGGACTGACAATACTGCATCTCCTGCTTTAAGAGCTACTGTACCAAGCATTATACAAACTTAACGTTAGTTATTTAATACTTTTCCATGGGACTCACTTTTATTACCATTTTTTCATTAGCCATGAGGTATCAAACCTAAACCTAGGTATGGCTATTGTTTGTTATGTAGTAGTGGTAGTAGCAGCAGCAGCAGCAGTAGCAGTAGCAGTAGTAACAGTGGCAGTAGTAGTAATGGCAGTAGTAACAGTGGTGGTAGTGGTAATGGTAGCAATCATTGTCATCATAGTAGTTGTAGTAATTTATCTTTGTATAGTAAACCTCCATATATTATCTCTTATAATACCCACAACAACCATATGAGTTGATCAAAATCTTTATTATGATTTCCATTCTATAGATGAAAAAACTGAGACTTGGATAGAATAAATGACAAGAGGCAAGATCAGATTCCAAATCTTTTGGCTAATGCACCAATGTTCAACCCACAATGCTGTACTGCCTCACCATGGTTATGGGGCTCTATCTGGAACCTCTGTGCCCAGGAAACTCAGAACCCCTTCACTTGGTACATTACTTCTTTCTAGTCACATTCGCTCTGCCTTCTCTCCATAGGGATCATAGAAGAAGGGTAAAAAGTTCATGTGAAGAAAGATGCTATCTGCATCCAGAGAAAGAACTGATAAATAAAAGTATGTATAGAATAATTTTACATATATATGTATATATACATATATACATATATGTATACCTATTTGTATCTAATGGTAGCAATCTCTAGGGTGGGGAGAGGAAGGAAGGAAAAAAAGGAAAAAAAGACATTTATGTGATAACTTTATTATATATTTAAAAGGAATATCAAGTTGTACATAATAGATTTATAGTTTTGTGCATGATTAATCATCTTTTTATTATACTATGTCTTGGAAATGCTTGTTCTATTCCATAAATTAAAAATTAAAAAATTTTTAAAAAACTCATTCTTCACATTTTACAGAACATGTGCTAAGAGTCAGGAAACCTGAATCCTAATCTGGACTATGCCTCTGCTTTGTTGTGTGACCATGGGCGAGTCACTGAATGTTTCTTTGCCTAACTTCCCTCATCCATTAAATTTCCTGTCTAACCCTCAGAGCGGTTGTGAGGAGAAATAATAATTCACATTTTGATAGCATTATATAAGACGCTATGAGGAACAGCAACCGTTTGGGGTGGTTATTGTAGGAATCATTATATCAATTTGAGATGCATTTTCAAAGAAATGAAATTGCTTGCTAGTTAGTGTCACAGCTGGAACCCAAATCCAGGTCTCCTCATTGGCACCATTTCTAGTGTTATTTTTTTGACTACACATTCAGAGAAAGTCTTTTGAAAAATACAAAGCTATTTACAAGTACAAGCCATCATTATCATTATTATTCAGAAAGAAGAACACTAAAGCATCTGTGTATTGTCACTGAGTCTAGATCACACAGGTCATTGGCAGGGCCAGGAAAGGAACCAAGTCTAGGTCTAATTACTTCAATAAAGTAGAGTAGTTAAAATCTCTAGGGATCTAACTTCCTAAGGTACCTAACCCCTAGTCAAGAAAGGAGTAAATATTCAAGATCTACAGCAATCATTCATCTTCCCCTACCTTGAGCTTCAAGAAAATCACCAGTTCACAAAATTAATACTGGTATCTCTTCTATAAAAGTGTTATGGGGGAAAAAATAGTATACATTAACACAGAAAGAAACTCCTATCTGCTTATATACTTAATATCACCAGCACCCTGAATAAGGAAAACCAAGGATGATTCCTTTTTTAATAGCAAAAGAGACTGATCAAGACCATTGTTTCAAAAATGCTTCCCAAAAAATATGGCCAGCCCCAGTGAGGAAGTTAAAATTCTGGAAATGTGCAGTCCATCATTTTTGAAGCAGCCTAAGACAGCAATTTCAAACAAAAGTCTGCATCATATCTGGTAGTGCTGAGTTGAACCAAAACCCCTCAATCAGTTTTCTGAGTTTTACCTTTTAGCCCATCGCTTTCACCCCATGATAGAATGTTAGCAATCCCCAATCCCTGAAAGTCCCACCCAAGAAATCCTGCTTCTCCCTTAGCTCTTGTCAGTGGTCTAGAAACATGGGTATTTGTCCCTACTCCTCAACAGAGGAAGTCCAACAGTGCCCATTGATTCCAGGACTTCCAACATCCTCACCACTATATTTCCATTCTTGGTTTGAATTGAAAAGAGACTAAAAAATAAACCCTCACACCCAGCTCCACATTTTCTCCTTCATAGGTTTGCATTCCTATGTCGAGGGATCTGATTTCTCCCAAGAAGAGTGTATATGCAGCAAAGATGCCCATAATAGAAGGACTCCTGTAAAATACACAGTGTGAAGGTCACTACCTCTTCTCCCAAAGATTGAGGAGAATTTGAAGTTTGGTAAGGAAGTGAGATAGCATAGGGATAGAGCAGTGAAAGGGCCTGGCAAGAGACTGCAATCCTCAACATATTTTTAACCGGATTGAACAGTTAAGGTTTAGTCCTGTCTAGAGGCAAGGGAATAGATTTCAAATTATTAATGTGGATTCAGCTTAACATATGATATTTCTCATACTATACAAACTCAATAATCACTGCCTAAAGAAGAAAAGTCAAATCCATGTTGGTCATTTCACTATTCAAAGTGCCAGAATCAAAGTCTCCAGGTAGCTCTGGGTAGCTCTTCCCTTTACAAAATTGCCAGACCTACTTCACTGGTGCAGTCATCTTTCAGGTTATACCATCTTTTGGCAAATGATCATAATGATACCAGAGGGCACAGTCAAATCCCATAGCAGCCAATGCATACTCTTCCACATCCAAGGCATCAAAATGAATTTTGTCAAACATGGGTGACAGATCACTGTTGGGTCTTCCTGGATCCGAGCTAAGATGGGCTCTGCCCTAAGAGGTCACAAACTATTTAGTGGCAAACAGAGCCCAGGTTTCCTGACTCCCAAGCCCAGTGCATCTTCCACTAGCTTCCTCTGGCTAATCAAAATCCTGGAGACAAAAAGATTCTCCTTTGGGCTTCCTGTTTTCCTTTTCCAACCTCTAGCCAACCCCTCCTTGGACTCCTGAAAAAGTCTGACATCATCTTATTCCCCTTTCTGGGAAGCACAACAGCCCCAATGAATCTTGCCACCTGACATTCACTTCACAAACATCCAAGATAATAACCACATCTGCCACGGCAGCTTAACAGTCAGAAAATTGAGTAGCAGCTATGCCTTCCTTCTTGCTATGACATAGCAGTTTCAAAAGTCTGGGATATTTTAAGTTGAAGATCTGGATTTGTTTGTTCAAATCTCCCTTCAATTCCTCTGCCAATGAAAAACAGTACTTGTACACTTCATATTTCACGTAAATGCAATCACATTTGGCCAACTTCCATAGATCCAGCTGAGAAAATTCCCATAATACTAAACCACTAGGCAAAGATTCTGCTGCTCCACACTTTCTTCTCTCTCAGAGAAGAAGAAAATGCCTGATTCTCCATCAAAAAGAGTTCAATTCTAATTATTCCATACCAACCTGTATACATGCAACCCATTGTATATTCTGTTTGGCTAGCTTAGACTTGAGTATATCTGGATTTGATTACCCCTCTCACCTTTCCCCTTCTGGTAAAGGTACAAGAATCATACTCTACAAAGTTTATGATGGCTCTAGGTTCTGGTGAGCTTTGTTTTTTAAGGAAAAAAAATCTTATTTCTTTTAATTAGCCAAAATCCTTTTTTTCACCCTCCAACTCAACTCTCCTCAGTACCACCCTACCCTACACCATCACCACCACTCCCCAACACACACCAATTGAGAATGCAGGAAAAATAAAATGCATTATGAACATCAATAAAATCAAATTTCCACATTAGCAATGCCCTAAAATCTATTTGTCTCATTCTGAATTCTGAATCCTTCACCTCTTTCATGTGGGTAGCGTATTTCTTCATTAGTCCTATAGAATCCTGGTTGGTCATTACACTGTTAAGAATTCAGCACAATAGTATTCCATCACATTTATATATCATAACTTATTCATCCATTCCCCAGTTTATGGGGATTCTCATTCTTCTCTGCCTCTAAAAGGAGTTATAAATACTTTTGGATATCTTTAGAGTTTGTTTTGCTTATAAATCCTTCCCTTAATCTACTCTCCCTCTAATTTCTCCTTTCCCCCTTCTCTCCCCCTTTCCCTCCTATTTCCATGTTCAGGGATATATATCCCTTTTCCCCCCTCTTTCCATTTTCTTAAAATCATTAAGATGTAACAGAATGACTTCCTGCCCTTGTCTAATTGGAGTCCCTCTATGAACCCTGAAGGTACAGTTCAGAGGGGACACATATATCATCTCCCCCATATTTGAAAGTAAGCAGTAGCGTCCTTTAGCACCACCAATGAGTTACAGGAAAAAAAGGAGTCTTTGCGACTCTTTTGGTGTCCTGGTAAGCTACAGCTGCACTACTCAGGATGAGGGAATAACTTTCTGATCTGGTCTGTATAGCTCAGAAATAGAAAAAATGAACTTTGTGGTTCTCTGCCTTACAGAGAACTGATAAATTAGCAGTAAGAGCTAACACATTCTAAACTTCCTTTTAAAGGTAATAGTTAATTGAAAGAGTTTCTAAAGGCTATACTCAAGAAAGGAGAAAAGTATTTTCTAAGAGAAGTGACTCAACCACAAAGCAGTGAACAGAGAAGCATTTTCATATAGTATGGAGCAATAGCATTGAAGCCTACAGTCCAGGGTTTGAGTTACCCTAGACACATGAGTTTTCATTTTTCCTGTCTTTCCTTTCTAGATTTCCATATGTGTGTGCCAATTTGTCAGTAGAACTGTTTTGTACATACTTATAAAGAAAGAATAGCAGTCCATATAAAAGGACTCTTCACCACCAGGGACCCACGATTGAACTGCTATTCCATTGTAAGGGCTCTTGTCACTAGAAAGCCATCAGATGATTCCATATATTTCCGGAATTTTGTCCATACTCATCCTTCTTGACCTCTCTGCATCACTTGACACTCTTCACCCCCCTTTTGGATGGTCTCTCTGGATTTTTATTACGCTGCTCTCTCTTGGTTCTCCTCCTGTCAATATCACTGCCCCTCCTCAGTCTAATTTGATGGGTTATCATTCATATTCCTTTCCATAACTGGGGATCAAGGCCAAGAGTGATTGGGCCCTCTTTTCTCTCTACATTTTCTCTAGGTGACTTCACCAGCTTCCATGGTTTCATTTATTGCTATGTAGACCACTCATAGAATAAGCACTGAGTAAATGTTTATTTCATTGACACAATCGTTTGGTAAGTCTGATCTACAACATCACTCTTAGGAGCCTCCTTCTCTCTACTCACACAGCCACCACTCTAAATCAGGCATCATCATCTCTTTTCTGGACTACAGCAATAGACGTTTAATTGTTCTCCTTATTTCAAAGTTTGGTTCTCTACAATTTTTCTTTCATACAACTTTCAAAATGATACTCCTAAAGCATAGTGTGTTGCCATGGAGATTTCTTTCCTGTATCTGTTGGACTCTAAGGCCACTGGGATCCTTTCCTCAAATTCAATGATTCTGTTCTCTTGCTGCTTAATTTAATAAGTTTAATAAAAACTTCTGATTTCCTTGAGGGTCAAATGCAAACTCCTTTGTTAACCTAAAATCTCCCATCCACCAGCTGGCTTTTGGACATCTAGATCTAGAGAACTAGAACCAGATTTCAAACTCAACATGTCCAAAAGAAAACTCATTATCTCCTCCCTCCCCACAAACCCTTCCCATCTCCCAAACTCACCTATTATTATCCCCCAGGAAACCACATTGCCAGTTACTCAGGCTCACAAGCTTAGTGTCATCCTTCATTATTCACTAATTCAGCCCCCATATCCAATGTATTGCACGGTCTTGTCATTCCTACCATCATGACATTTCCTACATACCTCCCCTTTTTGGCACTCACAGTTGCCAACCTGGTTGAGATCTATACCATTTTGTGCCTGTACTATTGCAATAGTCTTCTGGTTGACCTCCCTACCTCAAGTCTCTTTCCACTCCAGTTCATCAGGGCTTTAATCGTATCACTCCCTACTCAATAAACCTCATTGGCTCCCTATTACTGCCAGGATCAAATATAAAATCTTCTGTTTGGTTTTTAAAGTGTTTCATTAGCTGGCCTCTTCCTATCTTTCAGTCTTCTTACACTTTACTCCCCTCCACATAATCTGTGATCCAAGAACACTAGACTTCTTGCTGCTCCTCAAACACAACACTGTGGTGTGTGACTGTGCCTTTTCACTGGCCATCCCCCACACTAGAACTTCCTGTCTCCTCACCTCTGTCTTCTGGCTTCCTTCTAGGCTAGCTTAAATCTCATCTTCTATAAGAGGTTTCTCCAGCTCCTATCCTCCACTTCTAGAGCTTTCCCTCTAAGATTACCTCCCATTTCCATGATACATTGTGTCTCAAAATCTTAGTGCAGTTTTAAGCTTTTGATTACAGGAAATATCACTAAGACTTTTGGGGTATTATATATGTATATTATACATGTATTACATACGTGTGTATATACATATATTCACATGTACATACACAACCTTATATATAGATACACACATTAATTACATATTAATTTATATATTAATAATATATACAATTTATAAGTATGTGTATATGGTATACACTTTTTTTTGGTCTATAGTTTTAAAAGTGAAGGAGAAATGTTCATAATGGATAGTAAACTTATGTATACTTTCTTTTGTGAGAGCTTGTTAAACATTTCCTAGCATTCTACCGGTGTAATGTCTCAGCTTGGTATGATATGAGAATAGGGGGATACAAATCAATCAACAAATAGTTATTAAGTGGCTACTGTGTGTGGAGTAGCTAGGTGCTGTAGTGGATAGAGTGCTGGACCTAGAGCCAGGAAGACTCATCTTCATGAGTTCAAAACCTGCCTCAGACACTTACTGGCTAGATAACTTTAGGCAAGTCATTTAACACTGTTTGCCTTAGTTTTCTCATCTATAAAATGAGCTGGAGAAGGAAATGGTAAATCACTCCAATATCTCTGCTGAGAAAACCAAAAATAGGGTCATGAAGAGTTGGACATGGCTGAAAAACAGTTGAATACCAACTGTGTGTGAACCACTCTTAGGCACTAGGGGTGGAAATACAATGAATAAAACAACATTAGAGTAATGACTGTTTTTTAATATTTGAGGGTTTGTGATATGGAAGTATTATACTTGAGGTTTTTGGCCCCAAGAGTGTAAAATATCAAAATAGATATAATTTTTGTTCATTGATGTAAGTCAATAATTGGTATGTATTTTACCTCATTACACATGATAGGGGAATGATATGACCAGAAGGTTTCTTGGGAAGTGATGTGAAGGATGCCTCTGAAAGGAGGTATGACAAGAAAAGGGTAATGGAGTTATTATAATACTCTAAGAGAAGAGTGATGAGAACCCATAATAAAGTGGTTGTAGAGGGAATTGAAAGGAGGGGACAAATTCAAGATATAGTGGAAGGAGAATTAACTAGAAACTGAGTATATGTTGTGATAGTGAAGGAGGGAAGAATCAGAATATAACTTCAAAGTTGAAAATGTGGATGATTACGAAGATTGTGGAGCCATCAATAGAAATACAGAACTCATACAGACAAACTGGTATTGGTGGGAAGATAGGGAGTTGTATTAGCTGACACCCTAGCATACCCAGGATGGCCTGCTAGCACAGGTTCTTTGATCTGCTTTTATAAAGGGAAGAACAGCTTCAAAGGGGTTAACAATCTCACTCTATTTAAACAATGCAGACTTTATTCTATCTAACCTTCTCACAAGGGTTGCTGAGTACCAATTCCTACAGCATTCCCTAGTCACCCTTCTCTCAGGGCCCAGCGAGAAGCAGAGGGAGGCAACTCCCCCTATGTCTCGATGGGGTCAGTCGAGATGGGCACAACTTGCGCATTCCCCCAAATCCCCTCAAGCTTCAGTGGGGAACAGTTGAGGCAAACACAGATTCCCCACAAGCCTTGGTGGGGGCCGATCAAGGCGCATACAGCATCCTAGCTTGTGTGTTTCAACCCTAAAGGTTCCCCACTCACTGACCAGCGCCCACCTGCTTTACACTTATACTCCACCCCTCCATGGTCCTGACCTTTACAATTTCAACAAGTAATACCTGGCCCTCACAATCTACACGGGTCATGGTGGAGATGTTTTGAACCATAGAACTCATATCTAACACCAGGGGGACAAGAGATTATTATGGCCATGGATCTTGAAAAACAAAACTCAAAAAAATACTAACAAAGTTACACTTACAGGAGTCCAGCAGGACGTTCAGACAGCCACATCTGGCAGGCAGCTGGAAATAGACCACTGGTGTTCTGGGAGAGTTTGGAGGAATAGATATAGATTTGAGGGTCATCTGCATAGAGGAAATGATTTAAACCATTGAATGAACTCACCAAGAGGGAAAGTATGAAAGAGAAGACAGGACAAACATTCACAGCTAAGGGAATATAGGAGGATAAAGAACTATCCAAAGAAACAGAAAATGACAGTTACAAGGGTAGAGGAGGGCCACAAAGGTGAAGTACTATGGAAGACACAGAACTCAATGAAGGAAATAGCTAATTTATAGAACAAAGGAAACGAATCTCTTAGCAGACAAGGGTCATGGAAAATGTCAACACCTATCAATGGGCAGCCCTTCACAAGCTAAAGTATAGCCTCAGTCATTTATAATTATGCTCTAGGGAGGGTTCCCACCAGATGATACTTTTCCTAGTTCCTCAGTCTGGGTTGTTTCTTGAAACTCCCAGAAGGTGGCACCACCAGCCTCTTTTCCTAGACAGCAACTTCTATGTTGTTGGTCCCTTATAACAAGGGAGGGTGGGGTGATAGGTCAAAATTCCCCATCATAGTAGAAGATGCATTTTTTCTCCCTTGAACCTCAAATGTAGTGGCAGAGCAGCGGTTTCCACTCTAAAGCCTTCCCTTGTGCTACAATGCTGCCAAAATCTGACCATGCACAAAATCTGGCCCAGGAGAGTTAACTCTACCAAATCTTTCTCATCTCCAGGATAGTCTGCTTTGACCAACACTGGGTTGGGGAAGACTAACTTCATGGTCTGAGGACTTCTTTTACCCAGTTCTCAAGTGACATGTTTTCTTGGCTACTTCTGTACTTTCGATGAGCATAAGTTTTTTATCAAAATACCACATTTTCTCTCCAATTATCTCTTGGTCGATGTGAATCACCTTGGGACCAATTGGAAATATTATTTAAAATACTCCTGATTTCTTCCCACAAGAGTAACTGTAGGAGGGTGAGTTGTTACCATGCTTTGGGAAGAAACAAAAATTATAGTTCCAGTCACATTAGTGAAGTTAACAGGCTGTCACAGCTGAGAGTAAGAGGGAAGGGAATGAAACTGAGAGCTTGAAGAGAAAAGAGAAAGTTTGGAATACTCATTTTGAAGAATGCAATGTATAATAAGAGATGAGTAAAAAGATTGGCACCTAACAGTGACAATCTTGTTGAGCTTAAATTTGGAGTAAATACAATTAGCATAGTTCTACGATTTCCTTTAGCTCTGATAGAGGAGCTAAGGAACTGGATGGTATAAACTATATAAACTTATATAGCAAAGGTTGAATTGCCTAAGAGGCCAAACCATGGAGCTTACTCAGGTGACACTCGTGATACCAGGAAATCACTTTCTAGCTATAAGAGACTTTGAAATTAAGAGTTTGAATTTTGAAATGAAGAGTCTCAATATTATCTGTAAAGGTAACAAGTGGTAGAAAGTGAAGAGATTGTGTTGAATGAAAGGATGTTCACAGATCAGGATCTCATAAATGAAATTTTTTAGATGATGGTCTAAGCTGGTATAACCACCTTTGTGGGAAAGTTCATCAACAAATAATGACTTTTGATCCAAAACACACATTTTGGACTTGCAAACCTATTCAACCCAAAATCAGTTCCAGTTATTCTGGGCACAATGAGTTAAGAAAAGGATCTTAGAAATAACAGAATAGGAAGGAATCTAAGAGGCCATCTAACTCCTCATCTATCCAGAACATGAATCCAAACACCCCCAACGAGTAGTCATACGACCTTTGCTTAAAGATTTCTAGTGAGAGAGACCCCGTTACCTCTAAGCAATACCTTTGCACAGCTTTAGCTAGGAAATTTTTACTTACATTGAACTTCAATCTACCTCTGCAACTTTCAATCATTGTTCATACCTCTGCCTCTGGGGCTAAGGAGAAGAAATTTAAATTTTCATCAAGGAGACAACCCAAATACTTAAAGATTTTTAATCTCTCCCCACCATCACCACTTATAAGTCTTGCTTCTCCAATTTAAGCATCTCTAGTGGCTTCAACTTATCCTAGGTAGCATTGTTTCAAGTCCTTTCTCCATCATGGCCAACCTGCTCTGGACAGGGTTCTACTTGTTAAAATTTCTGCTAAAAGAGGAAGCCAATTTCATCTCTCTAACATACCAGTCAAGGAAACGGGAAGAGTTCCTTCTTCTGTGCCCACACAAAGAAGACATCAATATAAAAACTTAAAATGACACAGGGATAGACATACCACTCAATAAAGTAGATGTTACTTTGTTTCCTTTTACCCTTTACACCTTTATCTCCTTTAGACCTGCTGGAGGAAGACCTGCATAAATTACTGTCTCCATGACTCTTTTGCCATACTCTACCTTTTTCAAAGTTCTTACCTTACATCTAATTATCACCCATGTGTTCCCTTTATTCTTGCAGTTTAACACCTGTTTAAATGGTGAAAAGCTAACAGGAATAAAAAAATAGATCTTTATAAGATAAAGCATTTTTTCTATTATTTTCTAATTTTCTCTGGAATTGGGATCATAGAGAAGTAGCACAAATAAGTCTTTAATTTTGGCTTGTGATTACTGGGAGTAGAATGAGGGTGTGGGAACTGGTTTGTAGGACAAGGATTTGACATTTTCAGTTGTTGAATGACAGGGTAAAAAAAGATCTTGATATGTCACCTATTTTTAACCTATACCACCAGCTAACTAGAACCAAAGGAAATTTACCTAATCTTTTAAGATTTCAGAACAGGAGATTGCAGGGCCTTCCTCAGTCACTCATGCTTATTATCCCTCACTGTCAAGAAGTTTTTCCTTATATCTATCATAAATACTTGATGTTTTGACTTTTATCCTTTTTTCTCTAGATAAACAGGTGATTGGAAAACTTTTTATCATCACTTAACTTTCTCTTTTCCAGAATAAATTTCCCCACTCCTTCATCCTTTGTTCAAAGGTCATATATTCTAAGCTTTCATCATGGCTCTTCTCTGGGTCCTTTCCAAGTTCCCCATTGGATGAAAAGCAGTGTAGACTAAAAGACATCAGTGAATCTCTACATAAGATTTACATAACTCTCAAGCAAGAAATAAAACCAACCTATTTCCTCACATTCAAGTGCCTTTCCTGAGCAAGCCACTCACCATTTGAGCTAAAGTCATCCACCAGAATGCGTTGCTTTAGCAGGTGAGAAGGGGTTTGGTAAATGATGCTGGTGTGTAACAACAATGTTGCCAGCAGCTGCTGTGGGGGCATAAGACCAATAACACCAGCACACAGGAGGGCTACTAGCACAGGTTCTTTGATCTGCTTTTCTAAGGAAAGCAATTTTAAGGGGTTTACAATCTTACCTTAATTAAACATACATATATCATTCACTTAGTTCAGGGGAAAAAGCCAGCACCTTGAACTTCAGAGAGTATAAAAACAGGAATTACAAGCATATATTATATAAACAGAGCAAATAAATACAAACCAGTAGACAGGCTTCTAGCCGTTCAACTATAGCAATATATACAGTTACCAGAGAGAGAAGCATCAACATCTGGGTTTTCAAAGCTGGGAACAGGGGCTCCCAGGGGAGGGGAAGCTCCTTGATGGTTACCCAGAGTCTCCACACCAACACTCTACCAATGAGTGTGTCCCAAAAACAAAACGCCAACCTAGATCATATATACTCTTCTCAGGGTCAGAGGGTGTCACAACCGTGCAATTCAAATCTGTGTGAGCTAGGCTTTCTTGTTTCTTAAGCAGGTCATCAAAGACTCTTGATTCAACCAAAGACTCCCTATTGAAACAAGGCAAGAGCCATCAAAGGCACTTGATTACCTCAGTGCTGAGAAGCACTCAAAGGAAAAACAGCAAGAAGTCCCACTTTGCTTGCCATTACGTTTGAAAGGCAAGACTCATCAAAGGTATTTGATTACCTTTGCATTCCAAAAGAGAAAACAGCAAAAAAAAAAAAAAAAAGTCCCACCTTTCTTACCATTACATGGTGATGGCACATTGGATAGTTGACATTGCATCATTAATAATTGTGAGAATGACACTGACAGTTGGAAGCTGAGTGGAATATTTCTTCTTAAGACATCTGTAAGAGATCAAACTATGATCACCATGGTTGTTATCTGATTGTTACATGTTGTCTGATTACATGGATGGATTTATAAGAAAAAAAAAGGAAGGAAGGAAAGAAGGAATCTAGCAATAAACCCCAAGTTAAGTAGGCAGTCATCTGTGCATGGTATGTTGAGAAGGAAAGAAGGGTGGAGAGAAAGGGAAAACAAAACATTTCAGGCAAACCTTGATCATCTGGGCATCTATTTCTACCCCCTAAGTACTCCTGACTTCTTGAGTTCCATTATTGGGATGTCTGGGTCTCATAGGATGTAAAATAGGGCAATGCACTGGACCTTGACCAGATCGATGACCTTTCTAGGAAAAACTCCTTTATCCTGATAGCTCTATTGATCACTCAATAAATAAGCAGCTATGAAGTACCTACAATAGCACTGTGCTAGGTGCTGAGCATGTAAATAAAATAAATAGAATAAGCCTTACTCACATGGAGCTTTATCTGTTCTATGTCCCATTCCTTCAAAGCCTTGTCAGGTTGTTGGCCTTTCCAGGTTTTTTCTAATCTTATAAATAAACCCACCATCATTGTAACCAGAATGGCCTTTGTTTTCTTTGAATGACTCAGCTTACCTCATTGAGCCTCTGGACACTGTGGCTTGCTCTTCCGGGGCAGGAAGCCCAAAGAGCATGCCAGGAAGCAGACAATTTCCTGTGTGATGAGTCATGGGGCTGGCTGAGGGGAGGTGTTAGCTCCAGAACCCAGTCAACGCTAGGGGGAGGGGCCAAGTCAAGAACCAATCAGCCCTGGTCATTCAGGCGGTGCTTGATGATGTCAAAAACTCTATAAGAGGGGAGAGGACAGCTTGAAGCTCTCTTTCTCTTTCCTTTTCCGGTTGGTGTAGGAAGCAGCGGCAAGCAAGTGTGACTCTGGGCCAGCCCTTGCTCTCGGGCCGAGCCCAGATGTTGGTAACTATGAATTGTATTGGGTCTCTCTGTTGATATTTGTAATTTGTTTGTATTTTGGTTTTGAGGTTCACAGTGCTGGTTCTTTTCCCCCAAACTAAATGAATGTTCTGAACCTCAGGGTGCTGGTTTTTTCCCCTGAAGTAAGTGAATGAAATTGTATTTGGTCTGTCTCTTGATGCTTATCTGTATGCTCCCCTGAACTAACTGAATGCTAACTGAATGTTGGCATTTTCCCCTGAACTAAATGGATGTTGTCTGTATGCTAAGTGAATGCTGGATTAAAGTAAGCTGGTCAATCCCTTCACTGTGCTTTCCTTGTTTAAGCAGATAAAAAGAACCTGTGCTTTCCCGGCAGCCTCCTGGGTCTCGGCAGCCTCCTAGGTGCCAGCTGTGGGGGAGGGATCCTACACCTCCACCGAAGCTGCTAGCTGGGTTGTTAAAACAATCATGTGTTAGTTCTTCTTGTGCAGTGAATGTGATTTCTCTCCTAGGGATGTCTGTCTTTTAATAGGAATCTCTGAAGATTCAATATTTTAAACCCAAAGAATATTTCTCCAGCAGAACTTCAGAGGGCAGATGTTTTGGAAGCGGGAGGGGCCTTTCCTTAATCTGTGTAAATCACTGTCTTTTCCAATATGGTCAAAGTATCTCTGCCCTCAGAAAGAGACCAAGGCCTTCTTCTGCTCCCGGGGGTTGCCTGCTCTCAGTTCTTCAGAAAGCCATAGGGATAGCACTGGTAATAATCAGCAGCCCAGAAGACAGCACCCATTCCATCCCTCCCCGCCCCCCCAAAAAAGTCACCATAGCCAGTAACTACAACAGAAGGATATATAAAATGATGGGGCTGGATTAGATGATATCTAAACTGGTCTCAGTTACTTACCAGGGTGTGATCCTGGGCAATTCACTTAATCTCTGTCTGCCTCAATGTCCTAAACTGTAAAATAGAGATCATACCTACCAGTGTAATTGGGGCAACTAATGGTGCAGTAGATAAAGTGCTGGACCTGGAGTCAGAAAGACCTGAGTTCAAATTCAGCCTCGGACACTTGACACAAGCTGTGTGACCCTGGGCACACAAGGTCACTTAACCTCTCTGCATCTCAGTCTTCTCATCTGTAAAATCAGGGGCCGGATCTGATGGCTTCTAACATCTTTTCAAGCTCCAAATCTATGATCCTACAGTTCCCTGGCTCCTTTCCTCAGCCGCTGTTGTCTCCTGAGTCAGTCCCAGCCCAGCCCAGATCTTCTTCAGTTCTGCTGCTCTCACTCATCTCTGGGCAGAGGGAGGGTAAGAGAAAGGTTTGAAGTTACTATATCATTATGTTCCTGACACATAACCATTTTCCCATTTCTTCTAGTTCCCTCAACCAATATTCATTAAATGCTTACTTTGTGCAAAGCACGTAGGGGAAATACAAAGATTAAATGACACCAAGCAAACTCTCTTTACTCACCAAGCTCAAAATCAAAAACATTTGTTTTACAACTCTTTTTTGTTCCTGTTTTCTCTTCCTTTCTGCTCTAGGATTCTCCCAAACCCAGGTCCCACTTATGTGGAACTTTCTTTATCTACACCTTAAGTAGCCTTTTCCTGTTCATTTTAGGTACTTTTTGCACCACAGACAGCAAAAATATGGAAAGTTCCTATTTATATAGGATAGAGACACATTTAAACAACATTTTTATTAAGTAACTAAGGAATGAAAATGTACCTTTGCACATATTTAAAGTATTACACTCACCCCCGCAGTGTAAACCATTGCTACACTAACTTGTTCCTTAAGGCTGGTACTTTCCAATATACAATGATCCCAAGTGTGGCAGGTGGTAAACCAACCCAGATCTTTGAAAGTTTCCTTCTTTGCAAGGGCCCATGAAGAAGCAATCAAGGGATTCTTCAAGGGTTTAGGTATGTCCATCTTCAGTGTGTGACTAATCTTTTTGATAAAAAACAAGAGGGCAATATGGAGGACAAAGACCAGAACCGGCCTGATGAGGAAGACTCTTGGCAACCTTCCCCTTAGTGCCATCTTTTATCTACCTCCCCCAAATGACTCAACCCCTGTATTCAATGGAAGTAATCAGCAAGGACTGGGAGTCATCTTCAGGAATGCTTTTGCAAAGATTATGCCTTGGCAAGTCCTGCACTATGTCACTTGGGGAGTCACATGTCTCCTGTTCAAGAAAGCCAAAATAACTCAGGTTTTCTTGGGGTAGTGTCAAGTTTTTAGAATATGCTGGGGCACCCTCTCAAGTACTACTGGACCAGCCAGGTATACCTTGCAGGGATTCAAGAAATCATATTAATCTAGTGGCGGGGGGGCAGAGAATAGGAAGGTGGTGGAGATCACCTCATGCTGATTGGTTAATACTTGTTTTTCCTTTGTCAGGAGAAGTAAATTGGAAGGTGCTTCTAGCAGAGATTATCATGTACAAGCATCACACATGAAAAGGAATTAAACTAGGGTGAAACAGGAATTTTCCCTCTCTTGCAGAAGGGACTTTCAAGGACCCTTATGCTCCACAAGCACTTGTCTCCAACCTTTGGTAGAGGATAACCAAGTAGAATTTTCCTCCTCCTCTCCCCAGGATATGTTTCAGGGAAATTGTCTTAATTGACTTATTCCTCTCATGGTATAATGAAAAGGGTACTGAACTAGTCAGGAAAACCTGAATTCAAGTCCTTCATAATTCTCACTAGTTATGTGACCATAGGCAATTCACAACCTCTCTGAACATCAACTTTCTCTTCTATAAAATGGGGGATAATAGAACTATAAGGACCTAGCTCACAAGGTTATTGTCAGGATCACAGTTAGGGGGCACTGTTGGCCATGTGTCTGACCATGTTCAGTAATGGGTCTAGATTTCAATCAAATTGTCATCATCACCTGATATTCACAAATGTTAAAAATTGTTTTTACATGTAATTGTGGAAAATAAAATATTTTTTTAAAAGATGTCTGCTGGACATAAAGTTTGAGAAGTTTGAAAGGCAATTGGAGATGTAAGATTGGAGGTCATCAGAGAGTTGGGGCAAGATAGGTAGATTTGAGAACCATCAACGTAGAGATGGTAATTGATCCATGGGAACTGATGAGATCACTGAATGAAGTAGTAGAGAAGTAAAAGAAAAGAGGATCCAGGACAGAACCCTAAGGGACACTTACAGTTAGAGGGTGTGATGTGGAAGAGGATCCAGCAAAGGAGACAGAAGAGGAACTGTCAGATATTTAGGAGGGAAACCAGGAGAAAGAAGTTTCCCAAAAACCTAAAGAGAAGAGAGTATCAAGGATCAACAGTGTAAAAGGCTGCAGAGAGGCCAATGAGAATGAAGTTAGAGAAAAGGTCACTGGATTTGGCAAAAAAGAGATCATTAGTATCTTTAGAGAGAGCAGTTTTGAAGGAATGATAAAATCAGAAGCCAGATTATAAGGGTTAAGAATGAAGTAGGAAGAGACAAAGTGGAGACACCTATTGTAGCTGGCTTTTAGAAGAAGTGTAGCTACAAAGGGTGAAAGAGATATAATATTAGTGGGAATGGAAGTACTGAGAGATTTTTTAGGATGGGGAGACATAGTCATGTTTGTAGGCAGAAAGGAATGAACTAGTAGTCAGGGAGAGATGGAAAATAAGTGATACCATAGGGATAACAGAGGAAGTAACCTATTGGAGGAGATAGGATAGGATAGAATGGGGTCACTCAAACCAGTAGAGGCAAGAAGTAAGGCCACTTCATTATGTGAGAAAGAGTAAAGGATGAGATAGTGGTAGAAGGTATATGACTTACAGGTGACGAGGAAGAGGGAAGAAAGGGGAACTCATGATGACTGGCCTCAATTTTTTCTGTAAAATGTGAGGCAAGGTTCTCAACCGAGAGAATGGGAAGAAAGGAAGCCACAGGAAGTTTGAGGAGGGATAAAAAACTTTGAAAGCCACTGTGGAGAGTGGAATAGTGATTACATGATGATCAAATGATAGGTGTGTAAAGGATTTTGCAAGTCTTAAAATGATGTATAAATGTAATAATAAATAATAATAATAATATAGCATTTATGTAGTGCCTACTATGTGTCAGGCACTGTGCTAAGCACTTCACAAATATTATGTCTTTTGATCTTCACAGCAACCATGAGAGGGAGGTGTCATTATTACATTCATTTTGCATTTGAGGAAACCAAGGCAAACAAAGATTAAGTAACTTGCCCAGGGTCACACTACTAGTAAATGCCTGAGGCTGGATTTAAACTCAAATCTTCCTGACTTTAGGCCCAGCACTCCATTCAATGTTAGTCAAATGAATCTGTGACTTTATCAATGCATATCACAGTCCAGTCATGCTTGTCTGTCCTGTGACATTCTTGTCCAGGTCTTCCCATGAGGTAACTACAAAGGGTTCACCCAAAGCCTTATTCAAAGGCCTTATTCATTTTCTCTTGACATTGCAAGGATACCAGTGGAATGTAAGAGCTGCACTTTCATTATCCTGCACTGTAATCATATGACCACAGCTTCTTTATGGAGTATACTTTTCATTGCAGAGTAGGGAAGAGTCAGGAAAGTCTAGTGGTTCAGGTTTGGGATTGGAATAAAATGAGATATTTGTAGATAGTCTAACAAAAGGAAATTTACTTAGCCAAAGCATGGGAAAGGATATTCAGCAAAAATCCAGCGTTGATTCAATTGGGAACATCTTTTCTGCCTCTGCTTTTGCCATGGTAGCCTGCCATCATCAAGGAAATTGCTCCACATTTTCCTCAGGTGGCCTTAATTCATCCCCAACATGGACCCTAGGAAGTGGCATGCAACTTAGGTATTCAGAGGCATGATGCCAAAGCTCTTCTTTAACTGAGCTAAATCTCTTACCCTAAAGTGAAGAGAGAGGGACAATTTGTCAGCTGGAGGCAGGTCGAGAAATTGCTCCTAACTCTTCATTCACTGATATTTGTACTTGGAGACCAGGAAGCTATATAAGTGGTTCAAGTTCAAGTTAAGGCTTGGTCCCCTGGACCAATTAATTCTCAAGGACAGCTTTGTGGTCTTTAAAGGAAATGTAACTGTATGGAGTAGAGCTTTAGAAAAAGTAGCACAGACTATTTGGCAGTGACCTTAGCAAATATAGCTCCTATCACAGCCTGCCCCTTGGTGGCGAGTCTGTTGGATTTATTGTCAGGAAGATTTGAGTTCAAATACTACTTCAAATACTTACCAGTTGTAAAGACAAGCCACTTCATCTCTACCAATTCCAATTTCCTCATCTAAAATAGGGCCAATAATAGCATCTATTTCACAAAGTTAGTGGGAGGATCAGATGTTACAATATATGTAAAGTGTTTTACAAACCTCTAAGCAATGTATAAATGTTTTATTAATTATTATCGCTGTCAAAATTCTTCTAGAAGAATTCGCACCACTTTATGGTCCTAGGGCACCTACTGGACAACCCAGACCTTAGGGATGCAAGGAGACTGGCATAGGTGGTACTGGAGGAGGAATGTCAGCTCTGAATCCAGACCACACATTTGTAACCTTTTTCCTCCAGGGAGCAAAATATTGTAAAAGCAAATAATTTTTAAAAACTTAAGAACTCTGATCACACAATTATCAACCATGATTCCAGAGGACCCATGATGAAGAATGCTACCCTCCTCCTGATACTGAGGTGATGGACTAATAGGCAGAATGAGAAATGCATCATTGGATATGGACAATATGAGAATTTGTTTTACTTGACTATGTCTATTTGTTACAAAGGTTTTTACCATTTTGGGTGAGGAAGAGAGAAAAAATAAAAATTTAAATTTAAAAGAAACAAACAAAAATAAGTTCAGTTTCTGGCTCACAAAAAAAGTTTAATTGCTGGCTCACAGTCTTAATCTCCACCTGGGAAGAGAAGGGAAGGAAAGGGAAAAGCAGGTGATTTGGGGAACAATTCACAGTGGATTTCCCATGAAAGCAGTGATGATGAGCAGGAGCAGCATCAGGGACATAGGAACCACAATGACACTTCTGGCACAGTCGCCAATTCTCATTACAGACAGGATCATCTATAGTGAGGGGGTGGGACAGGAGGGAAGCATGCAAAGGGAGGTCTAGGGAACTCTGTGCCATGGACAGAATAAATAAGGGTGGGAGAGGGTTAAGTGAAGGTATATACAAAAGCAGTCTATCCTTATCAGGTAAGCGTTCCTGGGAGGTCAGATCCAAGAAACCACTGGACCGGAGAACCCTCCCACTTTTTCTCAGGTGACCTTAATTCATCCCCACCATGGACTCTAGGAAGTGGCATGCAACTTAGGTATTCACAGGCATGATGCCAAAGTTCTTCTTTAGCAGAGACAAATCTCTTACCCTAAGGTGAAGAGAGAGGGCCAATTTGTCAGCTGGAGGCAGGTCAAGAACCAAGGGAGGACTACAATTGGCATGAGGAGCCCTGCTGAGTAGAAGTAGCTACCTTGTTTTATTTAGAAGAACCATGTGGTCCTGTGTCCAGCCCAAGATGGAATCATGGCCCCCACGAACAGATTGGCAATAGGTCCAACTACCCCCAATCTCTACCATTCTTTAAACAGCATCAACCTAGTTGCTTAGTTCAGCAGAGGGAATAAACAGTCACCTATTGCTGCTGATGTGCCCCACAAATAATAACATGCCATGGGAGACACTGGAAAATTTTCTCTATTAGTCTTGACTCCAAGAGGGAGAATGCTTGATTCTCTAGTTCTGTTTTCTTGAGATCCCAGAGCAATCAGACCCAACAGGAATCAACTAGGACTGGAGGCCTCAGCCTCTGGTAAAATCACAAACTGTGAAAGACACTAATGTCTCATGGTCCTGGATGAACAAGTTTTTGAGTATGCCCTTCCTATTTAATAGAGAGGCCCCTGGGGCAGCTAGGTCATACAGTGGCTAGAGCACCGCCCCTGGAGTCAGGAGGACCTGAGTTCAAATCCAGCCTCAGATACCTGACACTTAACTAGCTGTGTTGTTGTGGTTTCATGGTGTGTTGTGGTGGAACTGTCTCAAAGAATTCAGAGTCAAACCACCTCTAATCCAAGTATAGGCATTTATTGAGATTGACACCTCTCATGAAGTGGGCTAAGTTCCAAGAGGAACCAGCAACTTCAGGGAAAGCAAGATGGATTTTTATAGCATAAAGATGCAATTACATAACAGAAATTATGAATATTAAAAAGGCAGGAGGGGTTTGTTAAGAGATTAGGTAAGAGGGAAGGAGTTCCAGCCTCAGTGGGACTGCACATGCAATTACCTACAATGCATACAGAAAAACCCACTTAGAGGGGTATGTACGTATGATAACAATATTGTAACAAGCCTCTCTATGTCATAAGTTCACTCTAGGTCAGTTCTTTACTGTTACTGCGCAGGTGCCTACTCAGGGAAAGTCCCTTCTATTGTTTTGGGGTCCACATCCTGCCTGGGCATCGTGGTGGTGCTGCTGCTTTCTGATTGGCTGAATATTGTGGTCCTGTCTGAGGCTAGATGAATGTGGCTGTGGTTGGGTGCATGGACATACCTGCTGTTTCTGTGGGAAATATGAGGAATGGGTCTGGGGTCAGTGGCTAGCTAGAGGCAGTGGCTGGGATCCCATCGCAAGGACACGCCTGCTGTTCTGTAAGAAATATGAGTTCATGGACACACCTGTTGTTCTAGTGAGCAGTGAGGCATATATGAAGAAGTTAGGATATTGGGGGGATGAGTGGCTAGGTAGGGGCAGTGGGCCTGCTGTTCAGTGGGGCCTATAAGGAAGTTAGAATATTGAAGCTGGGGGCAGCTTTTATTAGGATTCTATTAGTGTGACCCTGGGCAAGTCATTTAACCCTGATTGCCTTACCAAAAAAAAACACAATAGAGCCCTGCCCATCTTGTTAGAAGTACCATCTTGCATCACCTAACACTTAATAGGCAACTCTGGGGAAAGGGGAAAGGGTGATGGTATGATCCTGTATCATACATTTGATAGTAACTAGGGCCCAGTTAACAGATGAATAGCTGCTCTTCCAAAGGGGTTTAATCAGTAGTTGCTTTAAGGGAGCTTATAGCTCCAGAAGATTAAAAGTTGTTTGATATGACCACTCCTTCCAAAGGTTCCATTTAGCCTAGTCTATATGGACAGAACTCAAAAAACATGGAACTCACCGAGTCTTATCATAAAGGTCCAAGATGAGAAACTGCCAGGCAGCCCTCAACAGACCGATTTAGGTGTTCCAAGGCTAACGTGTGTTCTAAGTCCCACTTGAAAGAGGCAGATGTATGGGTGATTCAGTAAACAGGGGCCATTAGGACACCCACGTGGGGAATGTTGGTTCTTTGAAACTTGAAATCCAAAAAGCAAGAGGCTTTTCTTTTAGGCTATAGAGAAATGAGCATCTATATTTTGCTCTGGGCTGTGTCTGGAATTACTTGGGTTCACCCCATTCACTCTGTTTCCCCAAACTTGACTGGGCAGTCTAGGTCCTGGATTTTCTTAGAGCTGATCTCCCTTCCTTTTTCCTTCTCATGGGCCACCATCCTACCCAGAACCTCTGTCACTGCGGCCTCATCTGGCTCGATCAACATTATGTTATTAATATTATGGCGGACATCAATGCCCTCGGAAAATGGACCTCTTTTAGGTCTCAGCCCACTAGATTGTGTCAGTATTAGGTAGCATCTGGAAGGGTGGTAAGGGTACACATAACTCCTCCTCAGATGAAAGTGACTGACTACACTCAGCCACTAGAATAGAGAAAAAGACATTAGAAAGATTGACTCAGTATCGTTCGGTGCCAACTATAAAAGTTGGCTCAGGCAACACCAAGGATTTCCATTTGTTCCTACGCATAGCACGCCATATGGGTATCAGCTCCCAAAAGCTGCTCATGATTCCCCCTTGTCTCAACGGTCTTCCCTCCAAACTCCTCCATGGAAACTGGTGGTCCACTGGTTATGACAGTAACCTGGCTGCCAGTGGCTCCAAGGGATTCTTTAGGGAATGCTCAGGATACTTTAGGCTTGGGTGGGGCTGAAAGGTCATTACTTCTAGTTGTTGTAGTACAGCCCCGCTAGCATGCCCATAGGTTGGCATCAACGGTCTCCCTATTAATACCATGTTTCAGGAGCCACACCCAAAGCTCCTTGTTTGTCTCCACTTCTAGAGTGTCCCTATATTCAATAGAATGCTCTTGTTTGCCATAACACATTTCCCCTCAGGTTTATATACTATCCCACAAGTTTCCTGCCAGTCTAAAAGCTTTATCTAAGGCAGAATTTAGTGAGAAGCTATAGCAGTAGCAGAGATAGATTTGTCATCTAATGAACCCAGTATTTCTACTAACCCAGAGTCAGATCTCATAGAGAAGGCATAGGAGTATAAGAGATGGGCCTAATGCTAGCTCTCTCTTAGTTCAGGTTTGATTTGGGGATAAAATGAGGCACTCCTCAATCCTTGAACAGTTTTGTCCTAATCCAGCAAGGATATTCTAAAAGAAGGCGTTGGTCCTTATAGCTTTGGTTGGTACAAGGTTTCACTCTCCTCCTTATGGAGATTTGTGAGCAGCACATCATGAGGGCAAGGTATGGCTACTTGTGTGGTCTCAAGTGCCCACTAAATCCTAGAAGCACCAATTCCACCTGGTGGGATTTTTTATGCCCTTAGATGACCAGGAAGATTCCCAGGGGAACAGGGGTCAATCAAGTCTCCCTTCTCCCATAGCATATATTCTTATCCCAACCCTTTTCCCCTAGGAATTGCTACTTATGGGAGCACAACATTGAATTCTAGACTCTTTAGAATTAAAATTATTAGATACGACTCTTCAGTGAGAGGGTACATAGAAGCTGCAGGGGAAAAAATTGTCTCTATGGTGCCTTTCTCTGAGAAGCTCCATGTACTCAACTATGTTGGCAGCTGGGGGGGATGGAGCCCTAGACCCAGCTGGAGTCACTGAGATTCAAATCCAGACCTCAGACACCTATTGGCTGTGTGATCCTGGGCAAGTCATTTGATTTCTGTCTGCCTCAGCTGCCTCCTCTATAAAGTGGGTATCATAGTTAGCACCTACCTCCCTAGAGTTGTGGTGAGGACAGAATGAGATATTTGTGAATTGCTTTACAAACTTTAGAGAACTATGTAAATACAAGTTGTTGTGGTTGTTTCTCTTACCATTGGCCGAGTGAAAAAGATGAAGCACAAAACTGGAGGGCAATTTACCTAGAATCATATGGCATCAAGTATGGCATATAGCAAGAGATGGCCGGCATCCTCTAGGTATCGAGTTACTGTCCAACCCTGGGCAACTTAGATGACATTTGTTTGCCTCAGTTTCCTCAACTGTAAAATGGGAATAAGTGACCTATTGTCACAGAGTTGTTGTGAGTGAGGACCAAATAAGATGGTATTTATAAATCACAGTGTAAAGCACAGTGCCTGGCACAATATAAATGCTTAGTCTCTTCCTTCCTCTTCCCCTTCCTCTTCCTCTTCCCCCAGACAACCCACCATTTACTGGTAAAGACATCTTTGGAGTACTAAAATGTCCTGGGCTCCCTAAACTTGCTGAAGGGCTAAGTCATGGGAGGTGCTGACAGATATGATGAAAAGAGGAGGTGTGATGGCTGGTGTATATCTGAACATGTAGTCATGTTACTACCAGTGAAGAAAGGCCACCAGGAGATAAGGTTTATAGGATCATAAAAAATACCTTCTTCACTGAATCTCAGGAGGAGTTCATGTTTTCTGAGTCCCCTGATTCCTGTAACCTAAACCTGACCCTTGAGAACATCTAAATTTTTCCTGATTCTTTCGACTCTGTTTCAGTAACCCCTGAATTTGACCAAGACAAGGAGACAAGCTGGAAGAATTATGGGAATACATAAACTGCACCAAATAAAAAAGAGAAGCAGAGAACTTTTGAGTTCTAAAGGCATAGCAACACTCTCTCTACTTAGCCTTGATTGAGTCTCTTGGAGAGAGTTCACTAAAAAGTATTCCTTTTTCATCTGCCTTCTTCTCCTCTCAATTTCACAAGGGCAAAAGTAAATTTTATGCCATTCCTACCTGTAGTACAATGGGTCATTTATATTTACAGCATCATCCTTGTCCTCAGAGAAAAAGGAACATTTACCCTTAAATGAAGAGCACATTTTCGTATCAATCACTGTTGCAGATGTGCAGGCTGCCATCTTTCTTTGGGAATAGGAAAGGGGAAGGGACCAGAAGAAAGTCTATTTTCTGATGCAGTCTTTTGGAGGTTTTGGTATGGGTGTTCCAAGATCAGACCTAGAGAGGCCAATTACATTTTTTCTGGAAACTCTAATGCCCAGAAATCAGGTAGATGCCACCAGCTGAATGTCTATGTTTGGTAAAAGCTATGAAAGCCAACCAGACTAACAGAATTCTGAGATTGCAAAGGACTTCAGATGCTATCTTATTCTAACCTGTAACTGAACAAAAAAGAATCTATTCTATAACATGCATGACAAGCCATTGTCCAGCCTTTGCTTGACAGCATCTCTAATAAAGAGAAGCTCACCACCTCCCAAGGTAGTCCATTCTATTTTGGGAAAATTTTTGTTACTTGAAAGTTTTTTGTTGCATAAAACATAGATCTAAAAACTTTCTGCTTCCCATAAGACTAATATCTACCAATGTTTCCCCACACCATAGGTTGTGGTTACATACCTGCTCCTTCCTACCTGTGATAAGAATTAGTTTTCCCTAAAAGGAGACAAAGCATTCCCAGGGACCTGTCTGACCTCAGCTTCCTGGTTATTTAAGGGCACAAAACATTCCACCTAGATAGGGTTGGTGCTTCTTGGATTCGATGAGTACCTGAGACTATACAAGTGGATATACTTTACCCTAATGACCTCATGACCAGACACATTTCCATAAAGAGGAGAGGGGGGCTACTGAATTTAAAATTTGCTGAAACCAGGAGAAACAGTGATATTTCTTCAGGGATCCCCTTGATTTCTGACAAAGAAAGTGAAAGGACCCAATCACTCACATGGAACAAAGACTGATCCAGGAGTCTGGGTAGGTGGGCCAAGAGAAGGCATAAAGAAAACAGAACAATTGTAGCATATGTGAACTCAGTCCCCCTAGCAGAACCCAAAGAGTAGCTTTTACACTCTTCATTAACAGCTCCCTTTCCCCAACCAAAGCAGTAATCTCACAGGATGTTACATTTCAACCAATTTCTAATGATCTGTGGAATGGACTGCAGTAGTGGTCTTTGGACGGATATGAAAACAAAACATAACTGCATCTTCTTGACCCCAACCCTCCTCACTCTCCTTCCCTGTTCCCATCCTAAGCTGCACTTCTTCCATGTTCCTCTTTAGCACCATGACATTCATTTTCCATTATGCTGGCATTAAAACTTTTATTCACATATAAGAGATGGCATCCTTTTCGAACAAGTTTGAAAGCAGGCAGTCTTCTCATTGCAGGGCTACACATCCTCAGATCCAGGGTCCCTTACGTTGTCACCTGCCAGTTCCATTCTTACTGAGGGCACTTGAGATCCCCCAGTTTCTGACAGTATGTTGGATAGTCCATCTTTGTCCAGTGCATTTTTGGAGGATAAGGATATGGGAACCTGAGGAATGCTTACTGACTTCTAAGCACCGATTGGTGTCCCTGTTGGTGATCGAGGCTCCCTGGATAAGAAGAGATAAGAGACAACAGCATTGAAATGTCCCAGTCTTCATGTGCTGGCATCTCCAACTCTCCTTTTCCCAAATCCATGGTCACTACTACAGCTAGAGCTGGGCTCGTAAGAAACTCTCACATTGCTTAAGTTATTACCTTAGGGGAGATGCAACGCATTCATTGTGAGTCTCAAGTGGGACACAATTTCTAGCGTATACATGTTCCAAAGTGGGGGGAGGGGAGAGAAGTGCTGACTTCAGATTCCAACATTAGCCCACTCTGATTCTGAATCTTCAGTAAGCAGCCTCTCTGATTCTGCCCCAGTCCCAACATTCTACCCATAATCCTCTGACAGAGGCTGAAAAGACACTTCCTGAAGATGACTTGATCCCCCATAGAGCTTAGTCAGTCAATAAACTTTTATTAAGTGCTTATTATGTGCTTTTCTAAGCAGTGGGGATATAACAAAAGGCAAAAGATAGTCCCTCCTTTCAAGAAGCAGATATTATAGTGAGAGATATAACATGGAAATAACTAGATAACACAAGATATAGAGAGGAGATGAAGGGAATCTCCCAGGGGAAGGCACTAACAGTTGGGGGACCTAGGGAAGGACTCCTGCAGGAGGTGGGGTTTGAGCTTATTCTCTAAGGAAGCCGGGAGAGCTGAGAGGCAGAGGAGAGGGAGGAGGACATTGCAAACACGAGGAACAGTCAGGACACAGGCACAGAGACGAGAAATGGATGGAATACTGTACTGGAGGAATTGTAAACAGGCAAGACTGCCTGCAGGGGGCTGAAGTGTAAGAAGACAGGAAAGGTGGGAAGAGGTCAAATCATGAAGAGCTTTAACATTTATATAGCTTCTACTGTGTGCCAGGCACCGTGTCGAATGCTCCACAAATACTGTCTCATTTAATCCTCACAGCAGCTCTGTGAGGTATGTGCCATTGCTATGCCCATTTTACAGTTGAGGAAACTGAGGTTAATTGACTTGTTCAGGGTCACACAGCTAGTAAGAGTCTGAGGCTGGATTTGAACTCCAAGCCCAGGACAACTCATTACCCAAGGAAGGAATATATATATTGGATACTGGATGTAGCAGGGATTCACTAGAGCTCATTTAGGAAGGAGGAACATGCTCAGATCTACACTTTAGAAAAATCACCTTGGCAACAGAGTGGGACTATGTTAGCATAAGGACAGACTGGGGCAAGGAGATTCACTGGACTGGAGTAGTACAGGAGAGAGGTGATGAGGGCCTGAGCTAATGTTGTGGCTGTATGAGAGATGTTGTAAAGGTCTGACAGCCTTGGACAATTTGCTTAATTTCACTGAACCTTAGTTGCCACATCTGTATAATGAAGGGGTGGAACTTTGTTGTTCAGTGATTTTTGCATCATGTCCAACCCTTCATGACCCCATTTGGGATTTTCTTTGCAAAGATTCTGGAACAGTCTGCCCTTTCCTTCTCCAGCTCATTTTTATAGATGAGGAGCTGAGGCAAACAGGGTTAAGTGACTTTACCCGGGGTCACACAGCAAGAAAATGTCTGAGGCTGGATTTGAACTCACGAAGATGAGTCTTCCAGATTCCAAGGCCAGTACTCTATCCACAGCATTAAATGGTCTCTGAATAGATGGTCTCTGAACTCCCTTTCAGCTCTAAATTAATAAACTTATGATCTCATTCTATAGTTGATTATGGTTTTTTCTTCTCTCAGAAATCGTAAGTTCTTGAAGACACGGAAAGCTTCTAATTATTGTACCCACCTTGCCTAGCACAATGAGTCCAACATAATAAGTTTCCAATCAATCAAAAAGCATTTATTAACTGCCTATTATATTCTAAGCCCTATGGATACAAATACAAAGAATGAAATTATTCTCATCAAGGAACTTATATTCAAATGAAAACAATAAATGTATGTGTGTATCTACATATATTTTACGCAGTGTCATGTATATATTTATTGTATTACATATGTATGTAGGCTTGTTACAGTGTACATACATGTATAATTATATATGGAATAAACATAAGTACAAGAAATACAAAGCAGCTAAATACTAGATAGGGAAGGATGCAAGAAGGGGACAGGTTGTTGGGATCAGGGAAGGCTTTGTGCAGAAAGTGGTACCTGAGCTCTTGAAGAAGAGGAGGAACTGCATTCCAGATGTGGAAGACAGCTATGACAAAGGCATACACAGCTGGGTGATGAAGACAATGTGTTAGAAATAGAGAGGAGATCACCTTGGGAAGCCTGCAGAGTGTAAGAGGGGGATATATAGATGTGTGTATGTGTGTGTGTGTGTGTGTGTGTGTATGCTTGTGTGTGTGTGTAGATATAGATATAGATATAAACATAGATATCTGTGCATAGATATAGACATAGTTGTAGATACATAGATATGTATATAGATATGTGTGTAGATATAGATATAAAAAGATAGGCTAGGGCCAGGTTGTAGAATGCTTTAAGAACTCAGCAGAAAAGTTTATATTGTATCCTAGAGGCAACCACTCAAGTTGATTGAATATGGGAGTGACATGGTCAGTTCTGCAATTAAGAGAAATTTTGCTGAAACCTATATAGGGGATTAGATCATAATATGTAGAGACTTGAGGCATGAAGATTAATTAGTAGCATATTTCAATAGTATAGGTCAGGGTTTGGGGAACCTGTGGCCTCGAGGCCACATATGGCCCTCTAGATCCTCAAGTGTGGCCCTTTGACTGAATCCAAACTTCACAGAACAAACCCCCTTAACAAAAGGATTTGTTCTGTAAAACTTGGACTCAGTCAAAAGGTCACATCCAAGGGCCTAGAAAGCCACATGTGGCCTTGAGGCTGCAGTTCCCCACTCCTAGTCTAGGTGAATGGTGATGGGGGCCTAAACTAAGGTGATTATTATTTGAGTAGAGAGGATAGTTCAGAAGAGAGATGCTGTAGAGGTAGAAATGTTACGATTTGGCAACTGATTGACTATGTGGGGTGATGGAGTGTGAGGAGTAGAAAATATAGAACAGGTTATGAAGCTGGAAGACTGGAAGAATGATGAGTTTCAACAGAAATAGCAAAGTTGGGAAGAAGGTAGGGTTTGAGAAGCAAGATAATGTTCAGTTTTGAATGTTGAAGTGGAGAAATCAAGGAGATATCCCTTCTGAGCCACTGATGTGGGAATAAAGAAAGACTAGAGTTTAACATGTAGATCTGTGAGTCACCTATACAGAGATGATAACTAAACTTGTGGGAAATTATGAGGAAGTACAGATGGAAAAGAAAAGCGTTCCTTATCAAATGCAGCTGATAGGTCCACATTTGGAAGCGGCATCCCCTTACAAAAGTAAAAGATAGGGTCGTCAAGCTGTAAAACAGGAATTGAGGAGGTGGGGGAGGTTTGAAGAAAGAAGAAAAGGTTTTGAATAGCTTCTGTGTAAACTGAGACAGGGAATAAATTAGGGAGAAATAAAAAGGTTGCCTTTCTGCAGTGTGGAGCTGCCCAACTGAAGTTAGAAAGCATAAATGAAGTCAATCCAATCAGCAGAGTTTTTGGGGTTTTTATTTGTTTGTTTATTTTTGTTTTTTACTTCTTCCATCTCTGTTCAGCTGTACAGATGGAGAAGGGAGACACTCAGAGAAATCCAGGGGTGGGGTTTGGCAACGGATGAGTAGCAATAATACAGGAGGGCAAGAGATTTAAGAATATAGGACAGTGTGGATTTGAATTAATTCACTTTGGGGTCAAGATTGGGGGCAGATGGAAATGTGAAGTCAGAGTAGAGATGGAAGGATGTGAAATCACCAAGAAAAGTGCTGGACAGGTTTAGGAGCGGTAAAGCAAAGGGAGAGACAGAATGGGGAGGGTGGAGAAATGTCAGAGTTTTTAAGATCCAGGATGTGATCATCCCTGTGTGGATTTGAGGTGGAACATAAGAACAGGTCATAGGATTTGGGGAGATTGAGGAATTGGACGGTTAGGAAGCTTCAAAGAGTATCAACATACATATTGAAATCCTTTAGTACAAGGTCAGGAGTTGGAGAAGAGAGGAAAATAGTGAGCCAGGGGCCGAAATACTTTAGAAAGAAACACTAAATAGTGTGCAATTTATTTGTTGGATTAAATTGATCTATACTTAGACAACTGAGGCATCTGAGGGGCACAATGGACAGAGCGCCATGCCTGGAGTTAGGCAGACTCATTTTCCTAAATTTACTAGCTGTGTGACCCTAAGCAAGTCACTTAATCCTATTTGCCTCAGTGTCCTCATCAGTAAAATGAATAGAAGGAAATGGTGAACCACTAGAGTATCTTTGCCCAGAAAACCTCAAATGGGGCCATGAAGAATCGGACATGACTGAAAAAATGACCGAACATAAGCAATTAAGTTTCTACACCAAAAATCAGGGTTTTCATAGTTATAATGAAATTTCTCATCCTTGGTTTGGCCTAGCTGCTATAATCATCTGTCAGAATTCTTCCTTTGAAATGTCTTCAAAACACGTTCTTTGTAAATAGAAAGAAAATCTCTCTCTCTCACACACGCACACACATGCACATACATATATGCATTCAAAAGTGAACATTTTGAAATTATAAAGATCAAGGATAACTTAAAAGAAGAAATATTAGTGACATTCCCAAACCACTCCATTGCAAATGTGGGAGGTGCACAAGTATTGCAGCTGTTTTCAGAATTTTGTAATGTATTAATTGGTTATGTCAATTTTTTCTGCTTCTTTTTCTTTTCTTAAAAATACTATTTGTTATATGAGATGGCTTTCTGGGAATAAGGGTGATGCTATAGAAAATGTTGGCAATATAATAAACAAAAAACCAATAAAATCTTTTTTTAAAAAAAAAAAACCACATTGCTACTTCTATCTCCCTACTCAAGTGCCTTATCCTCTCATGCCTGGATTACTTAAACAGCCTTCTAACTATTTCCACACACATACCCCACCCCCCATTATTTCCTCTTTGTAATCCAAGCTATATATACATGATTATTCTCCCTAAACCCTAGATTTCATCATGTCACTAAATAAATGCTTAAAAACCATCAATAATTTATGTTCTACATATTAAATCTAAACTTCTTGTCCAGGCATGCAAATAAGGGGATATTTTAATTACCTGCTTAAAATCCCAATACATGTTCAGCCTTTTCACTGTGGCTTCTTGACATGACACTAATTCAGGCTTCCATCCTTCTCCAGGGTCTGCCAGGCATAGATCATTTGAAAATGTTTCTGCATAGAGCTGTCCAACATAGAGTTCTCCAGTCAAGTGGTAATATACAAACTGAAAAGAAACAGAAGACAGATACTACTAGACATTTGCCCTTCAATAGAAAGCACCCAATCTGGACAAAGAATTCAGAGGGTTACACTTAGAGAATCACAACACATTTGCCTGTTCCATCCTGGGCTCCTCTCACAGTCTACGTTATACCACTAAGTCCCAGCTGATTCCCCCAGAAAAGAGGAAAACTGTGAGAGGGGTCTGGGCCTTCTTACTACACCAGAGTTCCAACAGCTCTAATAGGAAAGAATAAAATATTCCTTAAATTAAACAGGATTAAATGGGAAGTATAGAGACTTGAGCATGAGGTCCCAGCTACATGATTTCAACTTCGATAACCCCTTCAATCTGTGCTTTTGATCTGTGCCCGCCCTTTTAATCTCTCTGGAGACCTTGTGCTGATGCTCAAATTCTTGCCTTCTTTCTTCTCTTGGCCTGTATGCTTCTGTAGACAGAAAGGACCTGACTTCACCTTCCCACCTTTTAGGAAAGGCAAGAAGTGAACTGGACAAATATAGGCAGTCAGAGGAAGAAGGAAAAATAGCAGTGAGAAGTGTGAGGAATCCACAAGATGAGAAGAAAGGATTTGGATCAATCCTAGACATTTAGATAGCAACCACTGTAATGATATAGAGAAAGTGAAATGTGGTTAATGTCGTATGCTGGTACTTATATTGATTGGATGAAGAGGTGAGGAGTCTGAGGAGAGAAATGACCAAGCTACCAGCCCAATTGGCTACCCCAGCTTGTCCCAACTTCACTCTCTCATATTTTCTTATTTCACTGACATGGAGTCATTTCCACTAACCTTTAGTTCACATTTCATTCTGCTGTGGATCTGACAAAATCCTTCTTGTGGGACTGAGTTCTGGGAGCCAAGATAGCAGAGTAAGCAGCAAATCGCTAAAGCTCTCCAACATTCACCTCCAAACCACCATAAAATAGCACCCCAGAACAAGTCCTGGACCAGCAGAGCTAGTGGAAAGACAGGGCGGAGCAATCTTTTAGCCTGGGAGACTTGGAGGATTGACAAGAAAGATTCATCTCGCTCAGGTAAAAGGAGAGCACAGTCCAGAACCAGAAGTGTCCCAGCAAGCCCCACCTCAATAAACCAGCAGGAGATCCTGAGCCCTACTGTGGTGGAACAGGCAAACGCCAACACCAGAACCCCCCTCCACCATGTGCTTTAGTATAACCAGGGGAACTGGCAGACTCTAGCTCTGAGAACTACCATGTAGTCCCAGGCAAACAGCATGACAATAAAATAGGCCAGACCTCCATGTGTTTTAGTGATGTCCCAGGTGGGCAGACATCCTCCAGCAGTCAGACTTACATGTGCTTCAGTGCAGCCCAGGGAAAAAAGGCATCCTCCAGGGACCATGCCTCCATGGACTTCAGTGTGGCCCAGGGGAAGCACAGAAACATCCCACTGGGCCTCAGCACATGCCATTCATCACCACTAGGACCACAGTTTAGCACTAGGTAAGCTGCCAGACTCCTTTGGCCTCCCACAGCACCAGCCACTCCGCACCCTAACCCCTCAACACAGCATGGGACATGAAGGTCCCCTGCAGGACTCAGGGCAACATCAGTATAGCACCGGATAAACAGCCAGGGCCTGCAGCCACTGGCATAGGAAGCCTGAGACACAGCCCCTTCCACCCTGGGAGCAGAGATCAAATTTAAAAGAAAGGAAAAAGGCCAAAAAAAGATAAGCAAAAAACAACAAAAAAGAATCTAACCATATAAAGTTATTATGGCGACAGGGAAGACCAAGACACAAACTTAGAAGACGACAACAATGTCAAAACACCTATGGGCAAAACCCCAAATTAAAATGGGAAGTGGTCTCAAGCCCAGAAAGAACTTGTGGAAGAGCTCAAAAATGAGCTTAAAAATTATATGAGAGATAGAAGAAAAATTGGGGAAAGAATGAAAGTGATGCAAGAGAATTATGAGAAAAAAGAGTTAATAGCTTGGAAAACTTATTAAAAAGTAGAATTGGCTGAAGGGAAAAGAAAGTACAAATGCTAATTAAGGAAAACAATACCTTAAAAGTTAGAATTGGGCAAGTGGAAACTAATGACTCTATGAGATATCAAGAATCAATTAAACAAAATCAAATGAATGAAAAATTGGAAGAAAATGTAAACTACCTCATGGTAAAAACAACTGACGTGGAAAATAGATCCAGGAGAGACAATATCAGAATCATTGGACTACCTGAAAGCCATAATCAAAAAGGAGGACCTGGGTAGCATTTTTCAAGAAATTATAAAGGAAAATTGCCCTGATGTCCTGGAACTAAAGGCAAAAGAGGTTTTGAAAGAATCCACCAATCACCTCAGAAAGAAATCCCAAAATAAAAACTCCAAGGAACATTATAGCCAAATTTCAAAACTATCAGGTCAAGCTAAAAATACTACAAGTGGCCAGAAAGAAACAATTCAAATATCTGGGAGTCACAATCAGGATTGTACAGGACTTGGCAGCTACAACATTAAAGGATCAGAGCTCATGGAACATGGTATTCCAAAAAGCAAAGGAGCTAGGTCTACAACTAGGAATCACTTACCTGGCAAAATTAAGCATGATACATCAAGGGTAAAAAATGATCATTCAAGGAAATAGAGGGATTTCAAACTTTCATAAGAAGAACAGAACTAATTAAAAATTTGACCTCCAATATCAAGACCCAAGAGAAGCATAAACAGGTAATATGAATAGGATGAACTCTCCCATAAAATGGAAGCAAATAGTAGAGTGGATCAAAAACCAGAATCCCACAATATGCTGTTTACAAGAAACACACTTGAAGCACAGAGACACACACGGAGTAAAGATAAGGGTCTGGAGTAGCATCTATCATGCTTCATCTGAAGTAAAAAAGCAGGGGTAGCAATCCTGATCTCAGACAAAGTAAAAGCAAAAATAAACCTGACTAAAAGAGATAAGGAAGGAAACTACATCTTGCTAAAAGTTACCATAGACAATGAAGCAATATCAATACTAAATACATATGCACAAGTGGTATAGCATCCAAATTCTTAAAGGAGAAGTTAAGGGAGTTACAGGAAGAAATAGACAGCAAAACTATGCTAGAGGGAGACCTCAACTGTCCCCTCTCAGAACTCGATGAACCCAACCAAAAAATAAACAAGAAACTAAAGAAGTAAATTGAATGTTAGAAAAGTTAGATGTGGCAGACCTTTGGAGAAAATTGAATGGGAACAAAAAGGAATATACCTTTTTCTCAGCAGCATGTGGCACCTACACAAAAGCTGAACAGGTAAATAGGGCATAAAAACCTCAAAATCAAATGTAAAAAGGCAGAAATAGTAAATGTATTCTTTTCAGATCATAACACAATAAAAACTACATTCAACAAAGGGCAGTAGAAAAACATATTAAAAATAAATTGAAAACTAAATAGCCTAATCCTAAAGAATAAGTGGGCCAAAAAACAAATCATAGAAGCCATCAATTTCATTAAGGTGAATGAAAACAATGAGACATCACAACAAAATTTATGGGATACAGGCAAAGCAGTATTTAAGGGAAAATTTATTTCTCTAAATTTTTACATCAACAAAATGATAAAATAACAGATCAATGAACTGGGCAAGCAACATAAAAGAAAAACTAGAAAAAGAACAAATTAAAAATTCCTGACTGAACACCAAATTTGAAATCCTGAAAATCAAAGGTGAGATTAATAAGACTAAAAATTTAAAAAAAAAACAACACTGTTGAGCTCATAAATAAATCTAGGAGCTGGTTTTATAAAAAAAAAATAAGATAAATAAACCATTGCTTAATTTGATTTTACAAAAAAGAAAGAAGGAAAACAAATATCCAATATCAAAAATGAAAAGGGTGAAATCACCACCAATGAAGAAGAAATTAAAGCAACAATTAGGAAATATTTTACCCAATTATATGCTAATAAATCTGACAATCTGAGCAAAATGGATGAATATTTACAAAAAAAATATAAATTACCTAAATTAACAGATCAGGAAATAAAATATCTAAATAACCCCATCTTAGAAAAAGAAATTACAAGCCATTAATGAACTCCCTAGGAAAACATTCCCAGGGCCAGATGAGTTCCTGAGTGAATTCTACCAAACATTAAAACAACAATTAATTCCAATACTATATGAAGTATTTGGAAAAATAGGTGAAGAAGGAGTCCTACCAAATTCTTTTTACAGCGCAAATATGGTATTGATACCTAAACCAGGAAGAGCTAGAACAGAGAAAGAAAATTATAGACCAATTTCCCTAATCAATATCAGTGCAAAAATTTTTAATAAAATACTCACAAGGCAATTATAGCAATATATCACAAGGATTATACACTATGACCAGGTGGAATTTATACCAGTAATACAGAGTTGGTTTGATATTAGGAAAACTATCGATATAATTGAGCATATCGGTAACAAAACCAACAGAAATTATATCATTATCTCAATAGATGCTGAAAAAGCTTTTGACAAAATACAGCACCCATTCCTATTAAAAACACTAGAGAGCATAGGAATAAAGGGAGGATTCCTTAAAATGATAAGCAGTATCTATCTAAAACCATCAGCAAGCATTATCTGTGATGAGTATAAACTAGGCCCAATAAGATCAGGGTGAAGCAAGGATGCCCATTAACACCACTATTATTCAATATAGTACCAGAAATGTTAGCTATAGCAATAAGGGAAGAAAAAGAAATTGAAGGAATTAGAATAGGCAATGAGGAAACAAAGCTATCACTCTTTGCAGATACTATGATGATATACTTAGAGACCCTTAGAGCATCAACCAAAAAAGTGCTTGAAATAATTAACAATTTTAGCAAAGTTGCAGGATATAAAATAAACCCAGGTAAAGCATTAGCATTTCTTTATATGACCAATAAAGCCCAGCAGCAAGAGATAGAAAGAGAAATTCCATTTAAAATAACTGTAAGCAATATAAAATACTTAGGAATCTATGTGCTAAGACAAATCCAAGAACTATATGAACACAATTACAAAACACTTTTCACACAAATAAAGTCAAATCTAAACAACTGGGGAAAATATCGATTGCTCATGCATAGGCCAAGCCAATATAATAAAAATGACATTTCTGCCTAAACAAATTTATCTATTCAGTGCCATACCAATCAAACGACCAAAAAAAAATTATAGAGATAGAAAAAAATAACAACAAAATTCAGCTGAAAGAACAAAAGGTCAAGAATGTCAAGGGAATTAATGAAAAAAATGCAAAGGAAAGTAGCCAACCAATATCAGATCTCAAACTATATTATAAAGCAGTAATCACTGAAACAATCTAGTACTGGCTAAGAAATAGAATGGCTGATCAGTGGAATAGATTAGGTACACAAGACACAGTAGTCAATGACCACAGTGACCTAGTGTTTGATAAACTCAAAGACCCAGCTTTTGGGATAAGAACTCACTATTTGACTAAAACTACTTGGAAAACTGGAAAACAATAGGACACAATCAAGGTATAGACCAACATCTCACACCATCCACCAAGACAAGATCAAAATAAGTACATGATTTAGACAAAAAAGGATAACATCATAAGCAAACTAGAAGAGCAAGGAACAGTCTACCTGTTAGATCTATGGGGAGGGGAAGAAGTCACGGCCAAACAAGAGATAAGAGAGCATTACAAAACATAAAATACATAATTTTGATTACATTAAATTAAAAGACTTTTGTACAAACAAAACCAATGTAGCCAAGAGTAGCAAGAAAGCAGAAAGCTGAGAAACAATCTTTACAGCAAGTATCTCCAATAAAGGCCTCATTTCTCAAATATATAGAGCACCGAGTCAAATTCATAAGAATACAAGCCATTCCCCAATTGATAAATGGTCAAAAGATATGAACAGGCAGTTTGCAGATATAGGCATATGAAGAAGTGCTCTAAATCACCTTTGAGTAGAGAAATGCAAACTAAAACAATTCTGAGATTCACACCTATCAGATTAGCTAATGTGACAAAAAAGGAAAATGATAAATGTTGGAGAAGATGTAGGAAAATTGGAACACTAATGCATTGTTGGTGGAGTTGTGAACTGATTCAGCCATTCTGGAGAGCAATTTGGAACTATGCTCAAAGGGCAACTGTATTGGCAACCAAAAATGGGCTCCTTAGCACTTAGTCAACAAGTGCCCTTGACTAGTTTGGCTTTTTCCCCTGAACTGAATGCTGTTTGTATGTTGGACTGGAGTAAGCTTGTCGGCCCCTTCACCTTGCTTCCCTTGCTTAAGCTGATGGAAAGAACCTGTGCTTTCCCGGTCAACTCCTTCACCTTGCTTAAGCAGATTGAAAGAACCTGTGCTTTCCCCGGCGTACCTTACACCCCCGCAAAAGCTGGATGGTTAAAAGCAGCTCCCGTTGGAGCCAGAGGCTGCTACAGCCACAGCCATAGCCACAGCCACAGCCACAGCTGAAGCAGGAGCTGCCAGTAGCAGAGCTGACCTACGGGAGGAAGCTGAACAAAGACTTCAGGCCAGTGGGTAATCTTTTTACCATAGAGGGGGAAGCATGATTTTGCTTTACACAATCATGCTTCTCTGTAGCCTCCTGGTTACTCTTTCAAGGCGTACTTATTGGGCCTGGAAGCTTTTGATCAATATATCAAAATGGGGTTGCTGGTTCATGGGTTGGTTACTGTGGAGCCTAAATATATGTTTTGATTCTTCTACCTTCTACTTTGAGAGTTTCTTATATCCGGCGGTTCCGAACCTTTCAGACATGTTTATGATCCTCTTTGAGATTATAAACTCTGCCCTCCTAATACAGCAACCAAACTTCATATCCTTTGATCCAGCAACACCACTTACTAGGTCTGTATCCCAAAGACATGACAAAAAAGGGAAAAAGACCTACTTGTGCAAAAATATTTATAGCAGCCCTTTTCATGGAGGCAAAATATTGGAAATTCAGGGAATGCCCCAATGGGGAATTGCTGAACAAGCTGTGGTATATGAATGTAATGGAATACTACTGTGCAATAAGAAATGATGAACAGGCAGATTTCAGAAAATCCTTGTACTAAAACTGATGCAAAGTGAAATGAGCAGAACCAGGAATACATTGTACATGGTATCAAAAACATCATGTGATGATCAACTGTGAATGACTCAACTCTCCTCAGCAACACAACAATCCAAGACAAATACAAAGGACTCATGAAGGAATATGCTATCCATATCCAGACAAAGAACTAATGGAGTCTGTATGCAGATGGGAGCATTTTTTTTCACCTACTTTACTCTTTCATGTGGGTTTTTTTAATGTCTTTCTTCTTTCACAATTGTGATTAATATGGAAATATTTTTACATGATAGTACATGTTTTAATCATATCAAACTACCTACTATTTTCAGAAAAGGGGAGGGGAGGGAAGGAGAGCAGCCATTTCCCTAGAGAATATAGAGAAGGGCTTCATTTATTTACTAAGCACTTGTTAAGTGCTTACTTTGTACAAAGCACTACTGTTAAAGTACAGATATTGAGCTTTAAAACTCACTCTGGAGGGCGGCTAGGTGGTACAGTGAGTAGAGCACTGGCCCTGGAGTCAGGGGGATCTGAGTTCAAATCCAGCCTCAGACACTTGACACATGTACTAGCTGTGTGACCTTGGGCAAGTCACTTAACCCCAATTGCCCTGCCTTCCCCCCTCCAAAAAAAATCACTCTGGGGCAAAGGGGAGCCAGATTTGAGGGTAAATCAATGCTTATATCAATTTGTTATATTTTGCTGGCCCCAGACCATGCTCCATTTCATATAGTCAAACACCTAGACACAAAAGACGCCAGCATGGACATCTTACTATATGCTCTGTTGCTACACATATACTGTCTCCTCCTTCACTTTTCATCTCTTGCTTAGGGAACAATAATCCAAGCAATATTACCATTGCCACTCGAAAGAGAATCACAATCTACCATACTATGGTTCCACTCACAATGCCTGTGAATGACCAGACTAATACTCCCTTCCCTAACCACTACTTCCTGGCACTTGTTGAACCTCCCGAGTAGCATGTGAAAACCTTGAGGGTAGGGACTGTCTCACTTTTATATTTATATCCCCAGTACCTAGCCCAGGACCTAGCAATATGTATGTATGTATGTATGCATGTATGTGTGTGTATATGCATATGTGTATGTGATTATACACATACACATATACACATACTCGCATATATACATATACATATGTATATATATACATATATACATATATGTGTGTATGCTAAGACACAATAAATACTGACCAATTGATTTCCTTCACCCTGAATGTTCCCCGCAAAACTAAACTCCAGATCCCCTGAACCCCAATGAAGTTCAGTAACACTTATAAGGGGCTGAGACATAATAGGTAACAACCAGTGGTGACATGCCCATCTATGGAGAATACCTGTTGTCTGTACCCATTGCAATTATACATGGCTGGGGTGTTTCCTTGGATATCTCCTTGGTCCATGCAGATCTTTTCATTCACAGAATTTTTCATCTGTAGGAATAAAATATGCCACTCCTGGTGAGTATAGACAGAGGAAAGAAGTGCATAATATCTGTCAGAAGTTTGCTTTTTCACACTGTTTAGTACCACAAGGCTAAATCTAGATAAAAATAAGCAAAGATGTGGGGGTCCAGAAACAATTTTCTTGCTCTTGAGAAAGAGACAAGGAGGTACTGGTTTGGTGCTCCCATATCTTGGGAACATTGACCTATCCCCAGAACCAGCCCCTAATGGTATTCTTGGGAAGATATATATGCTTAGAGTCAGATGACTGTTATTTCTGAAACAAATAGTCTGGTCAATTGAGACAATGAAAAAAAAGTGGGGTCTAGGGTAAAAACAGGAGGTAAAATGCATGGGCATGGTATTCTTATGAAACGAAGGAAATCCTCATTATGGGGGCAATAGAGTGATGAAAATCGAAAAGAAATTTGAGAAATCTTGAGAAAAAAATTAAGTGACAGAGGATTCCAGGAAGAAAGAATATTGGGAATCTTGTATACTCACAGCTCCATAGCCAACAATGTTCTGAAGTGGCATTAGATTTGGATAAACATTTCTGAGATACCATTCAAAACTCTTACACTTCAGTTTCTTGCGGAGTTCTATCCTGGAAGACACCTCTCCGAAATCGATTCCATGATTCTGCAAAGAACCAGTATGTTTCAGGGACCTACTTGTGCCTTCAAATATGTAATTAAGGGTCACTCCTGAGGTCAAGTGAGTATTTGTTCAGGGATTTCACATTCTGGAGTTTTCCGGGAAAAGGGGAAGCAGCAGTAGCTTGAGCTCCCAAAATCTGTGTCAGCTCACTTGACATTATGAATATTTGCCAGATCTGCTTTGTAGAGGCTACTCTACATTGCCCATAAAGCTTCATGCCTCGTAACTTACAAAAAAGCCTGCTTTTCTTTTTTGCCACTCAATAAGAAATGGTCAAGATCTCAATCAAAATTAAATAAGATTAGAGTGTATATTGCTCCCATGTTTAAAAAAGGCAACTAGTTCATCCTGGATTCCAGATTCACAATTAACAAATTTTGTTTTTCATTTTAAACCTTTTCCTCTTTTACTCCTTCCATTTTCTGGTACTCACCAATACCTGAAACCTCCCAGATGATGCAGTACCCTTGGTCATCCTTTCCAGTAAAGATTACCCCCATTAAGTAGGGGAAAACAGAATATTCCTCACTCCTCATTGCCACTTCCAAACTCTATGTCTATTACCATCACTTAGCAAACTCTTCTTTTTGGAGGTTTTATCCAAATTTATCACTGAATCCAGATCTTGGTGGCCATTATCAGTGGACCTCCAGGACATGTTCCTCCTTTCTCAGTGAGCTTAGTGCCTGTTTTACAGTCTTGCTCCTTACCCCAACTCCTGCTCTCATACTAGGGGACTTCAATATACAGATTGATGTTCCCTCAAATATTTTTCATTCACTTTATTTTTAATTTATGCAAAAACAAGTATTTCTGTAACATTGCATAATAAAAAGATGACTGCACATGAAACTGCAAATCTATTAGGTACAACTTGCTATTTCTTCAATTATTTCATAACTGATACTTCCATTCCATCTCTGCTACACAGCATACTTCTAATCTTACCAGCACCCACATGTTCCACTTCCACATTTAGGAACTCCAGTATTTCTAATCTTTTATCATTACAGCTCTTCCTATGGCTTACTATTCTTAATCCTATTTGTTTTATCCATTACTTCAAATCATTCCATCTCTCAGAAGTTTCCCAGGCTATCATCCTTGCTCTAACTATAATACTCTCCCTTCCTAATCTCTGCTATTTGGTGAACCATTTCAACTCTATGCTAACCTCTGCTCTCAAATCCCATCCCTTGTTCCCTTGTTCTGTAGCCTTGCCAGCACCCAAGTTAGTATTATTCTGACTATTTGCCTCTTTTTCCTATTCATATGCTGCAGAATGGGGCTGGGGAAATGAAATTGCTGACTGGGTCCACAATTTGTATTATCTAATCTTAACTGGATCCTCCCTGCAGCAAGGCAATCCTTCTGCTCCTCCCTAATCTATTCTCTGTCCCCCAACAACCATTCCAACTATTTGTTTCCTGCTTCACATTTACCCTGGTATTCCTCCTCTCTCTCTCAGCTGAAGGCTTTACTTCATATTCACACACACACACACACACACACACACACACACACACACACACACACACACACATATGAAAAAGGCTAAAGTTTTACTGAGAACTTAACTTTTTTTTCCCTTATCTTTACTCATATCCTTCAAATGTCTTCCTCCACTAAATCTTCTTTCACTCCTGTCTCACACAAAGAGAGGACCCTTTACCTTGTAAAGGCCAACTCCTACCTTTACCAAATTCTTCAGCAGATTGCCCCCATGATCATACCCAGACTCTCCCTAATCTTCAGTCTTTCTTTACATACTAGTTCTGTCCAGGCTGCCTACAAAGTTAGTCAAGTCTACCCCGATCCTTTAAAAAAAAAAGCTCTCTCTAAATCCTATCATCCCCGCTAGCTTTGATCCTGTATCTCTCACCCCCAATCAGCTAACTCCTTGAAAGAGCCATCTATACTTTGTGTCTCCACTTGCTTGCTACTCACTTTTTAATAGCATTTTATTTTTTCCAATTATATAAAAAGACAATTTTTAACCTTTTATATGTAAATATGTAAAATTGTAAAAAAAAAAAAGTAAAATTATATGTAAAGACAATTTTTAACCTTTAAACCTTTACAAAATTTTGAATTCCAAATTTTTCTCCCTCTCTTCTCCCTTCTCTTCCTAAGACGGTAAGCAATTTGATATAGTTTATATATGTTTCTACTTGCTGTCTTCCAAACTCTCTGAAATCTGGCTTTTGACTTCACAATTCAACTGAAACTGCTTTCTCCAAAGTTACCAATGATCCCCTACTTGCAAGTCTAATGGCCTTTTCACAATCCTCATCCTTCTTGACACCTCTGAAGCATGTAACATTGTTTACTACCTTCTCCTTCTGGATGTTCTCTCTTCTCTAGTTTTTTTTTTGTTTGTTTTGTTTCATTTTTACAATACTGCTCCCTTTTGGTTCTTCTCTTACCAATTTGGTCTTTCTCAATCTCCTTTACTGGAACTTCACAACTGCATATTAAACATTTCACATTAGTCATTAGATGCCACATAGGCATCTCAAACTCAACATGTCCAAAACAGAGTTCATTATCTTTCTCCCAAAACCTGTCCTTCTCCTGAACTCCCTTATTACTGTCAAGGGCACCATCCTCCAGGTTACCCAGGTTTGCAATTTCAATGTCATCCTTAACTCTTCACCCCCACTCTCACTCAGCCCCACAAATCCAATTCATTGTCAAATCTTTCTCCACAACCTCTCCCAGGTCTGTCCCTTTATCTCCACCCAAACTGCTGCCCTCTAGTTCAGGCCCTCATCACTTGAACTACTGCCTCAAGTCTCTCCACACTCCAATCCATGTTCAACACAGTGATTTTTCCTAAAGCATAGATATGACTATATCCCACACACTTATGCATGCGCGCTCGCGCACACACACACACACACACACGTTTCAAAAGCTGCCCATTACCTCAAGGATCAAGTATAAACTTCTGTGCGGCATTTTAAAGTTCTCCATAACTTGGTCCTTCCCTATCTTTCAAGTCTTCTTCCACTTTCTGTTCCTTCTCATACTCTACAGTTAAGCTAGACTAGTCTATGTGATGCTTCTCCCATCTCCATGCATTCTTACTGGCTTTCCCCCATTCCTGGAATTCTCTCTTTCCTCATGTCTGCTTCTAGAAACTCTGACTTCCTTCTATATTCAATTCAAATGCTATCTTCTGCAGAAGGTCTTTCCTGGTTCCCTCTCCACCTCAGCTGCTCATGACTTTCCCTCTAAGCTTACCTTCTATGTATTCTGCATTTATATTGTGTATTTGGCCTTTTTTATGTGCATGTCATCTCCTCTGTTAGAATCTAAGTTTCTTAAGCACGAGGACTGTTTTTACTTGTCTCACCTATGCTTAGCACAGTGCCTAGTTTATCTTTACCTTCACTTATAATAAGTGCTTAATAAATGCATTTTTTGTGGATGGATGAATGGATCGATATTATTTTATGGCCAAGTCAATTCAATCTTCTTGGACATCATGAAGGGGTAAAAAAGCAAAGCATGACTGTGGAGCCAAGAAATTCAACATAGAATTTACAGGCTACATGTAAACTATTTCAGATTCTTAGCTAAGTTTTTGGTTTTCTTCTAATTAGCAATTATACACCAAGTAGTCAACCAGAAGAGTTGAAGAACTTGCTCAGTATTAGCCCTTTATAAATGACAGTTTCTGTGCCTATTGATTAGGGAATGGCTAAAGAAACTGTGGTACATGAATGTAATGGGATATCACTATGCTATCAGAAGTGGCAAATAGGTTGAATAAGGAAAACATAGAAAGAGCTACATGAAATAATGCAAAATACAGTTATCAGAGCCAAGAAAACAATGTAAATTAAAGGAATAACCATGAAAAATAAGCAAATGCCGCAACATTATAAAGAACAAGCATAGTTTGAAAGAAGAGATATGAGAAGATATTCCCACTCCTTTGCAAATGAAGGAAGCCCAAAAGGGTTGCTCATTTGCACATATTATCAGGCTTACTCAATGTATTGGTCAGTTATGCTGATTTTTTTTTCTTTTTCCTTTTTTGTCCTTAAAAAATGCTATTTATTATATGGGATGGCTCTTTAGGAGAGGGAGGGAAAAGATAGTGGAGAAAACTATGAAAAAAAGACATCCATAAAAGCTAATTGTTTAAACTGGCCATCACAATGCATCCTATTACCAAGCTTAAATCAATCAGTAATTGTTTTTAAAGCTGAATATCATAGTCATGTAATTAAATTAATTCCACCTTCTCATATGTGAATTTCTTAGTGTGATCATTCTTGAAAAATTGGGTCACCAGAGAGTAGGAATTCTTAACCTAGGGTCCATAAATTTATGGGGTTTTAAATATTTTTATTATGATTTAATGCTATTTATTTTTTGTTATCTTTTGTATATTATTTATTACTTTAAAAACATTATTCTGAGGCATCCATAGGCTTCACAAGATTTCCAAAGGGTCTCTAGCTACTATACATGAAGAAAAGAAGAATTCTCTCATGGAGGAGAGTATATTTCTTTCCCATTGTGCCAATGTTTCCTGGCGTAACTGAATAAAGGATATTTAAACAATATGCTGGCAGCTAGGTGGCGCAGTAGACAGAGTACCAGGGCTGAAGTCAGGAAGACTCATCTTTCTGAGTTCAAATCTGGCCTCAGGCACTTACTAGCTGTGTGACCCTGGGCAAGTCACTTAACCCTGTTTACCTCAGTTTTCTCATGTGTAAAATGAGCTGGAGAAGAAAATGGCAAACTACTCCCGTATCTTTGCTCAGCAAACCCCAAACAGGGTCATGAAGACTCAGACATGACTGAAATGACTGAACAACAACAAACAATATGCTCATTATAATCTATTACCAATATCTTAGCCTATGTAAGGGATTTTGAATAATGAGTAAAATTCAGTTTAAGCTGGGCACTTAAAAATATATTCCCTAAAAATGCTAACTTACCACATAATTCCCAGATATTTATTGTAATTTCTAGCTCTCCTATCAATTTCAATTTTCCCCCCTACCAGATTCCATTCCAAATTCTTCTTTTTCATCAAGGAATTTTTTTTACTTCATGGTACTCTGAATATGATGAATGGGCCTTAGAGCAAGCAGGCTAAGCCCATCAGATGACTGACTTACGCACTTCTGAATATGACCAGTGGCCAGCAGCAGCTTGCTTCAAGCACAAATACAGACACCAGGTAGCTGTTATTTCTGGACAGTATAATTCTTGAACTGAACCAACTATTCTCACACACTGGTGACTAGATCATAATGGCAAATGGCAGAATATATTCCATGAGAACATGTGTTCAGAACCCTGAATTTCTGACTTCCTTCATGATACCATCCATAGGAATAGAGGGCTTGCCTAGTAACCCTGGGGATGGCCCAGGGTTGGTACCTTGTCACATATAAATGTGAAATCCATTGTTCTATGGCTCCTTGGGAGAGGTAGTATCTCCCATAAGTCTTTTTTATGTCCTTCCATTCTTCCTACCGCTCTGCTTTTACCTACTTATTTTGAATTCCGCTACAAACCTTCAGAGGCACATTCCAAGATAAATAGACCATATGTTTGTACTTGTCCATCCAGACTTCAGCCACACGAAGAGCATTGCGTTTCATGAGGGGTGAAATAATCAGAGAATAGGGTTTATGGGCTCGTTGAAGGTGAGCAATCCGAGAACATGGTAGGATCTCAATTCTTCCTCCACACTGCCATGTCTGCATGCAAGAAAGAGCCATGTATCCATGTAAGGGCTGGTAAATTGCAAAATATGTTGTCCCAAACAAGATTACATTTAAGTACCATTTACTTTTAGATGTAAGTTTCCAATCAAGTTCTACCTTTAAGCCTTCTCTTGCAATGCTTTTCCGGAACAACCTGTCCTACAAATCTTTTCACCCAGCTCATGAAATCCCATCTCTTGCAGGAAACTTTTCCTCACTGAACAGAGACGAGATCCCTGCTGATCCCTTCCAGTACCAGGAAAAATACAAAAAGTGCAGGCTTACTGAGAAAGTCTCTAAGAGATGAAAGAGAAATGGCTCTGTACTGCCTTACTCAAATAACCATTCCTCTTGCCTTCCCTTGCAGGCATGCCTTTATGTTTGACCTAGAGACTAATCATATCCATGTGGAACCTCCTGCCAATGGTACTGATTTCACCTGACTCACACCTTTTCATCCTATGCAATTCTTATCTATTTTTTCCTATAAATCCTATTCTAGAAATTTATATCATAAGGTACTGGCAACATAGGATAAAAACACATCAATGTGTCATGTGATATGATTGTGAAGGGCACTAGTAATTCTAGTCCTTTTGAAAATATGCCAATGTAATGGCACACACACACACACACACACGTCACTTGGAAAGCGTACCCAAACTCTGTAAGAACTAGCTCGAACAAACAGGGGAGAGTACAACAGATTAAGTCCTGGATGAAGAAAATAGGGTGTGCAGGGAAAAGAGTAAGAAAAATTTCCTCTTCATTCTAAACTTAAATTTAAGTAGGAAAAACCATCAGACTATATAGATATGACCATTCCTTATGAATATGAAGTGGAGGTGATGAATAAATTTAAAGGATTAGATCTGGTAGATAGAGTGCCTCAAGAACTATGGACAGAGGTCCACAATATTGCATAGCAGGCAGCAACAAAAAATATCCCAAAGAAAAAGAAGAGCAAGAAAGCAAAATGGCATCTGAAGCTTTACAAATATCTGAGGAAATAAGAAAAGGGAAAAGAAAAAGTATATCCAACTGAATGCAGTGTTCTAGAGAATGCCAAGTAGGCAAAAAGGTTTTCTTAAATGAACAATGCAAAGAAATAGAAGAAAACAATAGAATGGGAAAGACAAGAAATCTCTTCAGGAAAATTAAAGATATTGAGGAAAAATTTCATGAAAAAAGTGGGCATGATACAAGGTCAAAATAGTAAGTAGTTAACAGAAGAGATTAAGAAGAGGTGGCAAGAATACACAAAAGAACTATACAAGAAAGATCTTAACATCACTGATAACCGCAATGGTGTGGTTACTGATCCAGCATCATAAATCCTGGAGAATGAAGTCAAGTGAAACTTAGGAAGCATCACTAACAATGAGGCTAGTGGAGGTGATGGAATTCCAGCTGAACTATTTAAAATCCTAAAAGATGATGCTATTTAACTGTTGCACTCAAGGATTAGAAAAAATCAGTTTACATTCTAATCCTAAAGAAGGACAATGATGAAAAATGTACAAACTATCAAGCAATTGAAGTCATTTCACCTGCCAGCTAGGTTATGTTTAAGATTCTGCAAGCTCAGTTTCAGCAACATGTGAACTGAGAATTACCAGAAGTACAGGCCAGTTTTCAAAGAGGCAGAGGAACTAGAGACCAAATTGCCAACATTTGCTTGATTGTAGACAAAGCAAGGATGTTCCAGGGAAACATCTACTTCTGCTTCATTGATTACATTAAGGCCTTTGACTATGTGGATCACAACAAAATGTAGCAAGTCCTCAAAGAGATGGGGATACCAGATCATCTCACTCATCTCCTGAGGAGACCTGTATGAGGGTCAAATATGGAACAAATGATTGGTTTAAGATTTGAAAAGAAGTATGACAAGACTTTATATTGCCACCTTATTTATTTAACTTATATGCAGAGTGCATCATGCAAAATGCCAGAGTAGATGGATCAAAAGCTGAAATTAAGGTTGCCAGGAGAAATATCAACAATCTCAGATATGTAGATGATACCACTCTGATGGCAGAAAGTGAAGAGGAATTAAGAAGGCTCTTGATAAGGGTGAAAGAAGAGCGTATAAAAGCTGACTTGATGCTTAACATTAAAAAAACCTAAGATCTTGGCAATTGCTCCTATCACTTCCTGACAAATAGAGAAAGAAGAAATGGAAATAGTGTCAGACTCTATATTCTTGGACTCAAAGATCATTGCAGACAGCAACTGCAGCCATGAAATTAAAAGATGTTTGGTGGTCTGACAATATAGAATTTGTCCTTCCTAGTTCTAGAAAAAGGACTTGCAGCCCAATGATTCAAAGTTCCATCTCCAAGCTCTCTTATCTTTATTTCCACACTTGATGGTCACTTAACATCTCCAGGCCTTCTTTATTTTTCTCATATATAAAATGAGAGCTTTGGACTAGATGACCTCTAAAATCCCTTTTAAATCTCAATCTATGATACTTTGACCCTAAATTCAATTCAACAAACATTTAAGTGCCTACAATACAGAAGATACTGGGTTAGTAGGTTACCAGTGGTATAATTTATAAAACTAGAAAAAATAACAAAATGAATACAAAAAAATAAAAAGGGAGACTTGGAGAGCCTGAATTTAAATACCATATAATAATAACTATCAAAACTATCTAATGTTTGATTAAAAATAGAAAAATATGCTAATGAAACAGATTAATCATAACTCCAACCAAATGCATGTTGTAGAAGGCTGTTCGAGTAAATCAAATCACAGTCTGATCCCTGTCAAACTAGAGTTACAAGAGAAACTGAAAAGGTAGCAGAAATATACCCTCAGGCTCAGTTCTACATTTTCTCCTCCATAAAACAGCATCCCAGTATCCAGGAACCCAATCTCCTTCAAGAATAATCTGCTTGCAGCAAAGATGCCCATAACGGCAGGACTCCTGCATAAACACATAATTGAAGAGTCATTAGCTTCTCTGCTAAGGAGTGGGAAATTTGGGGTTTAGATACGAGGTGTGGGAAAGAAGGCTGGTATAGGAGGAAAATCTGACTATAAAATCAGTATCTTAGAGACCTTTAAGAGCAAAATAGAACAGTTTAGAATCAGTCCTGCCCAAGGTCAGTGAGCGGGTTATGAGTGCTCTTGAAGGCCCCATATAACTGGAAGAGCATTGGCAGTCCATAGTATACATTCATCTCAATGGACAGACATTCATGTGATGAGAAGGAAAACCCAAACCCAATCTTAGCATTTCTGCCTCCCAGAGAATACTTTCCTTTTGCAAACTCTTCAGACTTACTTTATTGGTACAGTGTCATCTTTCGGGTTGATAGACTGATAGTCATAGCGGCCGTACAGTCTCCAGTTAAACCCAATAGACATCAGTGGATACTTGTCAACTTCCAAGGTGTCAAAAAGAATGTTGTCGATTATGGGCGACACAATCACAGCGTGGTCTTCCTGGATCCTAGCTAAGATGGGTTCTGCCCTAGGAATATAAGAGAGTCAGCATATATATATATAAAATACATATTATATATAAATGTCAGGGAGGTATAGTAAAGAGTATAAGAGATATCCTAGGTTCCCACTTTTGTACTTTCTCCTGCCATACAGTGCCAGGTTATCCAGGATATCCGGGCTGCGAATACACAGAGGGGACTCAAGAAGTTCTGAGGTCATGCTCTCTTGGGGGAGAGGGAGGTAAGAGGGAGAGAGAAAATTTGGAACTCAAAAACTTGTGGAACTGAGTGTCATAAATTAAAAATAAAAAATAAATCTTTAAAAAACAAAAAGAAGTTCTGAGGTCCTTACAGTATGAATCTGGATCAGGATCAAATAATGCCTGAAGATACCTCTGCCACAACACTGGGGATTCTCACCAAGCTCATGATGAATTCTAAATCAGATCATCCCAAGTGTGAAATGTTTTCCTTTTTGGCTGTCACTGGTAGGTAATATCTTAGCTATCAACCATCAAATAGCTATATTCTAGCTACTTGAGATAAAGGGCACGTGATTTTTCCCTCTCCAACTCAGACTCAGAAAAAAACAATAGATTTTGGAGAAGCACTTGTGGACCAGATCTGGAGAAGTGAATTGAATGTTGGACTGGTAGTCAGGAAGAAACAGGTTCAAATCCTACTTTGCATACTTACTATCTCTGTGACCCTGGGTAAGTCACTTAATCTCTCAACTTCAGCTTCCTCATCTGTAGAATGAGAAGGTTGGGATCACTGGCTTCTAGGTTCCCTTCCAATTCCAAGTCTATAATCTTGCACAGATGGATTGAGGAGGCGGCTTTCTATTGTTAACAGGGTTGGATATACTTGATGCAAAACTTTTGAAAGGTGCAACACTATCAGACAGAGAGCTTTGAATGCAGATGATACAATGTTGTCTCCAGTCCTCAAAGGGTGCTGAAGTTGCAAGTTGGGGGACTAATAAGGAGGAAAGGACTCATACGTTACCCTACTAGACTCCCCACCAAAACGAGTAAGACCAAGGACACCCAGTTCTTTCCACTCCCTCTCAGCTCTTTCTTGACTGGCTCTGTCCTTTCACTCTTCCTTGGGGCAGAGCAGCCCCCGGACTGGCCACAACAATCTTCTGTTCTCCCCTTTAACCAAAGGTTACCTGTATACCTGGTACTTACATGGGAGACTCAGCTTAGATTATCTGTTGATAATCTAACTCCATTGTCTTTTCAGGAACACTGTATTTATGTTAAAAATTATATTTTTAATTTATATAAGTCATTTTGATCATTTGCACTCAGCTAGAAATTTCTTCTAAAACCGTATAATATCAAGTCCTTATTAAATAATTTTTTTCCTTCTCTTGGGAAATGTCATCTGTTTATTCAGTGTATTCAAGAGGTTCAGCCAGACAAAGGTACTACCATCCACTGCTTAATGATACAAGTTATTAGTTGGGGGCAGGGTAGCTATAATCTAAAATCCTTTCTCAGAAAAGTGTTCTTAATTCAAGGGTTATTCCAAGACAAGCCCAGAGGTTATGAGCCATTCTCATGTAGAAGGTTCCAGTTTGATCCAGGGAAAGGATAAGAAATATCATCCTCATTTTGTAATGGAGATAAAGGAAACTTAATGCTATCTTCCATCTCTACCCTATTCTACACATGAAGGAGTATAAGAGCTAATGACTTCTCTTTCCCATATGAACAAACCCCTAGTATCTTACCACCCGATATTCACTTCAGTATGAGCATCCAAGAAGACCACTACATCTGCTGTGGCCACTTGACTTCCGGACTGGCGCGTAGAGGCCACCCCTTTCCTCTCAGTGTGACGTATCAGTGTCAGTAGCCCAGGGTACTGAAGGTTGTAAAGCTGGATGTGTTTGTCTAGGTTTTCCTTTAGGTCCGCTGTCAATCAAGCACAATTCTTACAGAGTTTCTGGGTGCAACAATACTGATTCTAGTGAAGGATTTTCATGCAACCATGATACATTTTCATACACCATGCAACCATGTATACGAGTGCAAGCTAAGTTAATTCCCATGATATCATGCCACCAAATAACATATATGCATGTGTAACTCCACCTACTTCATTTAGGTTGGTTTAGTTAGGTGGGGTGAAAATAGGGCTACCCTCTCCCCTACTCAACGCCACTCCATCAACTCCCACCTCATAACCGAGTAAAAAGGTCCTTGTTCATTCTTATTTCAGAAGGAAGAGGTCAAATCCATGGGCCCCACAGAAGTTTTGGCCTAGAATTAACTTGGATTGTTACTCCCAACAGCTAAAGATATGGAATCTCCCTCTTTCAAGTGGCTCTGGTCTATAAATGATTGCTGGCATCATTAAGAGACTCTTTGAAACTGAAGACTATTCATGGATTTTATAGCTTAGTGGAGAAACTAAAGCTACAGAGATTAGTTCTAGGCCATTGTTTATAAACTTATGGGGTTTTTTGAGGCAGCTAGATGGTACAGTAGAGAGTATATTGGATTTGGAATAAGGAAAACCTGAGTTTGAAATCCTGCCTTGGCTACTTACTAGACCTTGGGCAAGTCACTTAACCCCTCTCAGCTTCACTTTACTCACCTACGAAATGGGGATAATTATAGCATCTACCTCACAGAGCTGTTGTGAGGATCAAATAAGATAATATGTAAAGCAGTTTGCAAACTTTAAAGCACTATATAAATCCTATTTTGGGGGGTAATTTATTAGGAGTAGTGAGTAATTCCCTTTCCTGGATCACTGCTTTGCCATGGCAGAGAAGCTTGAATAACTCAATGAAACTATGAGCTATGCCATGCAGGGCTGCCCAAGACAGACAGGTCATAGTAGAGAGTTCTGATAAAAGGCGATCCAGTGAAGACAGAAATGGCAAAATATTGCAGTGTCTTTCCCAAGAAAACTCCATGGGCAATATTCAAATGATGAAAAATATGACACTGGAAGATAAGCCCCTCCGGTGGAAAGGTGTTCAACTGTTAATAGGGAAGAGTGGAGAACAACTACAGCTAGCTCCAGAAAGAATGAAGTATCTAAGCCAAAGCTCAGCTGTAGATGTAACTAAGGAAAGTCTGATGCTATAAGGATCAATATGACATAGGAACCTGGAATGTAAGATCTATGAACCAGCGTAATCTGGATGTAGTCAAACAAGAGATAGAAAGATTAAACACTGACATCTTGGGTGCCAGTGATTTTAAATGGATGAGAAGAGGTGAATTTAATTTAGATCATCATTGTATCTACTACTGTGTGTGAGAATCCTTTCAAAGAAATGGAGTAGCCCTCATAGTTAATAAAAGGGTGAGAAAAGTAGTTCTGGAGTGTAGTCTCAAAAAGGACAGAATGATATCTGTTCAAATCCGAGACAAACTGTTCAACATCACAGTAATACAAGTCTATGCTACAACCACTGATGATGAAGAGGCCAAAGTCAATCAGTTCTATGAAGACCTACAACACCTTCTAGAAATAACACCAAAAGAAGATGCCACACTCATCATAGGGGATTGGAATGCTAAAGTAGGCATCAAAAAATAATTGGAATAACAGGCAAGTTTCACTTTGGAATATAGAATGAAGCAAGGCAGAGACTAATAAGAGTTTTGTCATGGCGGGGGGTGGGGGGGGGGCGCAGAACCAAGATGGTGGTTGGAAAGCTGGGACTCACTTAAGTTCTCCCCCGAATCCCTCCAAATGCCTGTAAAAATGGCTCTGAACAAATTCTAGAGCTACACAAAATAGCAGACAGAAGCAGGTCTCCAGTCCAGGACAGCCTGGATGGTTGCTGGGAAGGGTCTATTGCATGGTGCTGGAAGCAGAGTGCAGCCCACTGTAGGCTGCACCAGAACCAACCAGACTGAGAGTTGGGCAGAGCAGGCCTGAGGGCCATGAATCACTGAGCTGTGGCAGTTACCAGACTTCTCAACCCACAAACATCAAAGACAATGGAGCAGGTTAGTGGGAAAACTGCTGGATTGGGGTGAGAGGGGTCCTGCCCCAGCCCTGGGAGTGGTGGAGATGGCAGAGTGGCAGCAGCAGCAAGAAGCTCCTGTGGCTGCTTCTATAGCTCCAGCTGCAGTTGCTTCCAGCTCCAGGAATCAAGCAGCGGATCAGAGGAGGAGTACAGGGAGCATTTTTGCTGGTGCAGAGGCAGGGTTCTCTTGCTTTGCCCTACTTGGATCTAGGTCACGGTCTTGGTTGGTGGTTCTTGGGGGCAGAGGAGAGCTGGCGTGTCAGAGCTTGCAGCGACAGTGGAGTAGAAGTAGCTCTGAAAATAGCAGTGCAGCCCTTCAAGCTGGGGACAAAATATTCTCTACTCTACAAGCAGTCATACCCTGACAAAAAGCTCAAGGGTCAAGTAGTTGGCTGGGTAAATGAACAGGCAGTGAAAACAGACTCAGACTACAGAATCTTTTTTGGTGACAAAGAAGATCAAAACATACAGCCAGAAGAAGTCAACAAAGTCAAAGAGCCTACATCAAAAGCCTCCAAGAAAAATATGAATTGGTCTCAGGCCATGGAAGAGCTCAAAAAGGATTTGGAAAAGCAAGTTAGAGAAGTAGAGGAAAAATTGGGAAGAGAAATGAGAGTGATGCAAGAAAATCATGAAAAACAAGTCAATGACTTGCTAAAGGAGACTCAAAAAATACTGTAGAAAATAACACCTTAGAAAATAGACTAACCCAAATGGCAAAAGAGCTCCAAAAAGCCAATGAGGAGAAGAATGCCTTGAAAGGCAGAATTATACAAATGGAAAAGGAGGTCCAAAAAAACACTGAAGAAAATACCACCTTAAAAATTGCACTGGAGCATGTGGAAGCTAGTGACTCTATGAGAAATCAAGATATTATGAAACAGAACCAAAGGAATGAAAACATGGAAGACAATGTGAAATATCTCATTGGAAAAACCACTGATCCAAAGAATAGATCCAGGAGAGATAATTTAAAAATTATTGGACTACCTGAAAGCCATGATCAAAAAAAGAACCTAGACATCATCTTTCAAGAAATTATCCAGGAAAATTGCCCTGATATTCTAGAACCAGAGGGTAAAATAGAAATTGAAAGAATCCACTGATCACCTCCTGAAAAAGATCCCAAAAAGAAAACTCCTAGGAATATTGTTGCCAAATTCCAGAGTTCCTAGGTCAAGGAGAAAATATTGCAAGCAGCCAGAAAGAAACAATTTCAGTATGGTGGAAACACAATCAGAATAACACAAGATCTAGCAGCTTCTACATTAAGGGATCAAAGGGTTTGGAATATGATATTCCAGAGGTCAAAGGAGCTAGAATTAAAACCAAGAATCACCTACCCAGCAAAACTAAGTATGATGCTCCAAGGCAAAATATGGATTTTCAACAAAACAGAGGACTTTCAAGCTTTCTCAGTGAAAAGACCAGAGCTGAATAGAAAATCTGACTTTCAAATACAAGAATCAAGAGAAGCATGAAAAGGTAAACAAGAAAGAGAAATCATAAGAGACTTACTAAAGTTGAACTGTTTTGTTTACATTCCTACATGGAAAGATGATGTTTGTAATTCATGAGACTTTTCTCAGTATTAGGTTAGTTGAAGGGAATATACATATATATAGACAGAGGGCACAGGGTGAGTTGAATATGAAGGGATGATCTCTAAAAAATAAAATAAAATTAGGGGGTGAGAGAGGAAGATATTGAGAGAGGGAGAAAGGGAGAGACAGAATGGGGTAAATTATCTCACATAAAATTGGCAAGAAAAAGAAGTTCTGCTGGAAGGGAAGAGGGGGCAGGTGAGGGGAAATGAGTGAATCTTGCTCTCATCAGATTTGACTTGAGGAGGGAATAACATACACACCCAATTGGGTATCTTACCCCACAGGAAAGTAGGGGGAAGGGGATAAGAAAAGGGGGAATGATTGAAGGGAGGGCAGATCAGGGGAGGAGGTAATCAAAAGCAAACACTTTCAAAAAGGGACAGGGTCAAGGGAGAAAATTGAATAAAAGGGAACAGGATAAGATGGAGGGAAATACAATTAGTCTTTCACAGCACAATTATTGTGGAAGTGTTTTGCATAATGATACATGTGTGGCCTATGTTGAATTGCTTGCCTTCTTAGGGAGGGTGGGTGGGGAGGGAAGAGGGGAGAGAATTTGGAACTCAAAGTTCTAAAAGCAGATGCTCAAAAAAGAAGTTGTTTTTGCATGAAACTGGGAAATAAGATATACAGGCAATGTGGTATAGAAATCTATCTTGCCCTACAAGAAAGTAAGGGGAAAGTGGATGGGGGTTGGGAGTGGGGTTACAGAAGGGAGGGCTGATTGGGGAATGGGGCAATCAAAATTTTGCCATCTTGGAGTGGGAGGGAGGGTAGAAATGGGGAGAAAACTTGTAACTCAAAATTTTGTGGAAATCAATGTTGAAAACTAAAAGTATTAAATAATAAAATATGAAAAAAATGAAATTAAAAAAACTTTTTGTCAGGATAATTCTTTAGTCATAGCAAACACTTTTTCAACAACCCAAAAGGCGACTATACATGGACATCATCAGGTGGTCAATACTGAAATCACAGTGATTGAAGCTGAAGGTGAAGAAGCTCTAGGCAGTCAGAACAAAAACTGGACTGACTGTGGCTCAGATCATGAGCTTCTTGCCGCAAAATTCAGGCTGAAATTGTAGAAAGTAGTGAAAACCATCAGACAGTATAGAGATGACTTAAATAACATCCCTTGTGAATATGAAGTGGACGCGATGAATAGACTTAAGGGATTACATCTGGTAGACAGCATGCCTGAAGAACTACGAACAAGGTTCACAAAGTTGTACAGGAGGCAGCAACAAAAAATGTTCTGAAGAAAGAGAAGAGCATGAAAGTAAAATGATTGTCTGATGAGCCTTTACAAACAGCTGAGGAAAGAAAGAAAGCAAAAAGGAAAGGGGAAAGGGAAAGAAAGAATAGCAAGGAAAGATAAGATTTTATTAAATGAACAATGCAAAGAAATTAAAGAAAACAATACAATGGGAAAGACAAGAGATCTCTTCAGGAAAATTGGAGATAGCAAGGTAATGTTTCATTCAAAAATGACCGTAATAAGACGCAAAAATTGTAGTCTTAACAGAAGTAGAAGAGATTAAGAAGAGGTGGTAAAAAAAAATTATACAAAAGAACTATACAAGAAAGATCTTAACATCACTGATAATCTCAATGATATGGTTGCTGACCTAGAGCCATAAATCCTGGAGAATGAAGTCAAGTGGGCTTAGGAAGCATTGCTAACAATGAGGAGAGTAGACATGATGCAATTCCGGCCGAACTATTTAAAATCCTAAAAATGTTGCACTCGGTATACTAGGAAATTTGGAAAACTCAGCAGTGACCCCTAGATTGGAAAAAATCAGTTTATGTCCCAATCCTAAAGAAGGGTAATGGCAAAGAATGTTCAAATTACTGAACAATTGCACTTATTTCACATGCGAGCAAGGTTATGCTTAAGACTCTTCAAGCTAAGTGCCACGTAAACTGAAAATTACCAGAAGTGTAGGCTGGTTTTCAAAGAGGCAGAGAAATTAGAGACTAAATTGCCAACATTTGCTCGATTATGGAGAAAGCAAGGGAGTTCTAGGAAAAAAAATCTATTTTTGGTCATCGACTACATTAAAGCCTTTGATCTTGTGGATCACAAAAAGTGGCAAGACCTCCAAGAGTTGAGAGTATCAGATCATCTGACTTGTTTCCTGAAGAACCTGTATACAGGCCAAGAAGCAACAAGTTAAAACCAAACATAAAACAACTCATTCCGCGATCTGATGGAAAAGGAGTATAACAAGGCTCTATGTTGTCACTTTATTTATTTAACTTATATGCAGAATTCATCATGTAAAATTCCAGGCTGCTTAAATCAAAAGCCAAAATTAGGATTGCTGGGAGGAATATTAACAATCTCAGATGTGCAGATGATACCACTCTGATGGCAGAAAGTGAAGAGGAATTAAGAAGCCTCTTCTTGAGGGTGAAAAAGGAGAATGTAAAAGCATCAAAAAATAACTAAGAGCTTGGCAATTGGTCCCATCACTTCCTGGCAAACAGAGGGAGAGGAAATGGAAACAGTATCAGATTCCTGGGCTCAAAGATCACTGCAGATGGTGACAGCATATGAAATTAAAAGACATTTGCCTCTTGAAAGGAAAGCTATAGCAAATCTGGACAGCACACTAAAAAACAAAGACATCACCTTACCTGCAAAGGTCTGTCTTGTCAAAGCTATGGCTTTCCCAGTGGCAATGTATAGTTATGAAAGTTGGACTACAAGGAAAAGTAAGCACCGCAGAACTGATGCTTTCAAATTGTGGTGCTAGAGAAGACTTTTGAGAGTTCCTTGCCCATAACTCTTACTAATCATTGAAAGAACAAATTCTGAAGCTGAAGCTTAAATACTTTGGCCACATAATGAGAAGATAAGACTCGTTGGAAAAAACTCCAATGCCAGAAAAGATTGAAGACCAAAGGAGAAGGGACTGGCAGAGGGATGAGATAGATAGTGTAATGGAAGCAATGAACATGAGCTTGGACAGACTTCAGGAGTTAGTGGAGGACAGAAGGACATGGCATGTCCACAAAGAGTCAAACATGACTGAATGACTGAACAACAACAATAGGGACTAAACTTGTGATTTCATTGGTATAAGGAACTGCCTACTGAGGAAACTCTCTGTACCAATGAGGGTTGGCACTTTTTCTGTAACTTACAATCCTAGAGAGTTGCCTAGGGCATTGAGAGTTTAAGCAACATTTACAGGGTAGCACAGCCACTATGTGTCAGAGATGAGACTTGAAATCTAGGTCCTCCCCACTTTAAGACAAACTCTCTCATCTAGAGGCCATACTGCCTCTCTTTTTCATTTATTGGTTTGTTAATCAAATAATCTTCATAACTCATTTATAATTATGTTAAATTTGATCTGTTTGCACTCATTTCCTGGGAATCTTGTTTGGCAAGTGACCAGTTCAATACTCATTCCCTTCTATAAGTTTATCTTTCCAATAGACAGGAGGAAAATCATTAAAAACAGCCCAATCTGAGCAGGTACTCTCATACATTCACACCAGCATTCTGCCTCTCCAGCATTCTCTAGTAGCTAACTCTAATTAGTGAGTGCCAGCCCTTTCCAAAGACAGCTTTCACTTACCCATTGAGCTAAAATCATCCACCAGGATGATCTCTTTCAGCAGGTGAGAAGGGGTCCTATGGATGATACTGGTAATGGCCCGCTGTAAAATGGACAGAGCTTCATCCATAAATGTGATAACAACACTGAGGGTTGGAAGTTGTGGGAGATACTTCTTTTCAAGACACCTGTAAGAGACCTTGAGATGTTTATGTAATTTGGGGAAGAGTTTAGAGGCACCTCCAAAGTCATCTCATTCATCCCCCTCAATTAAAGGCATGATTGAACAGTACCTCAGTCCTACAAGACAATTTCTATGCACTTCTGAATAGAAGATTCAAACAGTGACAGGCAAGGAATTTTTCTATATTTATTTTTGCTAGTATAAATCTCTCTGGCCATGAGGGAGAGACTATTCAGACTTCAGTGGATATTTCCAGTTGTATGTCCAGCCAACTCTTCAAATTCAAAATCTTTCAAACTAGAATTCCCCTTCCCAGCCCCTGGAACTGACTCCACTCCCTAGATCTCTAATTTGTTAGTGGTACTACCATTTTTCCAGTCTTCAGAATTAAAACCATAAAGAGAGACATCTGTGATTTCTCCCTCCCTTCATCAAGTTTCATGAATTTTCCTACGAACTGTCCCTTCCTCTTCATTTCTGCCACCAATGCCCTACCAAATTTAGGCTCTCGGATCTTAACCCCTGGAGTAAGACAATTAACCAATTAATTTCTCTGCCTCAAGTCACCTCTAATACAACCTTCATGAAATTACCAAATTAAACTTTCTGTGATTTTGCTTTTTATTATCTTATTCCTCAGAACAACAAACTATAAAGGCTCCTCAGAAATTATAGGATTGGGTTCAAGCTCCTCAAGGACCTACATCAAATTATTTTGACAAATATTTCTTAACTATCATGTGTGAGGCACTATGGGAACGGGTGGGGGTGTTGGGGAAGGGAGAGTACTAGGAATATAGAAATGAAATGACACAGCCTCTATTCCTAAAGGAGTTTATAGCCTTATAGAAGAATAAGATATGTACATAAATGACCATGAGACAAGCTTAACACAATGCCTGGTACACAAAAGGTGTTTTAAAAAGGCTTGTTGACTAGTTGATTGGTTAGTTGGTTGTTTCTCAAAGAGGACCAAAATGATATCACTATGCTAGAGTCAAGTTTCAATGTGTCTGACTGTGACTGATCAGACCAACACGAGCTCAGAATGCTGGACCACAAATAGTCCGGACGTGTGAACATTTGGGGTGGATTCTCTAAATTTGTGCATCCCGTGTTTCCTTTGAGCTATTTCAATTCTGCTTTGCTCATACAGCACAGCACCTTCTCTGATGTGGGCATACCAGGCTGAGTGGTCCTGTGCCAGTGTCTCCCATGTCACACAATTCCAAAGTTCTTAAGAGAGACCTTGGGAGTGTCCTTGTACTGCTTCTTCTGACCACCATGTGAACACTCGCCCTGTGTGAGTTCTCCATAAAACCGTCTTTTTGGCAAGCGTACCTTTTGCATTTGAACAACGTGGCCAATGTGCCAGTGAGAGCTGCACTCTCTGAACCAGAGTTTGAATGCTTGGTAGTTAATTGATATAAGGAAGAAGTGATAAGTACAAAGGAGAAATTGGAACTCCTTGGGGATTAGGAAATATTGCATAGAAAAGAATTAGTTGGGCACCTTAGTAGGGCCTTGAAAGACTAGAAAGGGGAAGGGGGAAGGAATGAAAGTAAGGAAAAGTAGAAGAATGGGAAGGGAAGACTGGAGAAAGAAGAAGGGAAAGCTGGGAAGGAAAGATTTAAATTGGGTCAGGTATCTAAGAGGACCTTCCAGGAAGACTGTCTGAAAGAACAGAAGGCTGAGAGACACTACTGTGGGATTCAGTCCCCTTATTTATAAAATGGGAAGTAGAAATAGTGGGAGGGAAAACTGGACCTAATCATCTTACTGTAAAATCCCTATCACTTTTTGAATTTTCTGTACATTTTCCACTTGCTCTGGAATTTTGAATGGGTCATTGAACTTCTATCAACCTTAATTTCCTCCTCTCTAAAATAGAAAGTAAAATAGCACAGGGGTAACCAACTCTCTACCACTCTACTTTTTCTTCAGAGCATCTTCTCTACTTCCCTATTTAGTCCCTAATTTTAAAAAGGCTGCTTGGGGTTGGGTAGACCAATACCATTTCCACGGTACCTGAGAGAACGAGTGTCTGGAATGGATCGATTCAAGGGCAGGTGGTCACTGAGGTAAACGTTGTAACCATACAGGGAGAAGAGTATGAAGGCCTGGATCTGCTGGGCCTTGGTCAGGTCCTTACCCCACTGTCGGAAAAGAGCTGAGTCTGGGAAAATTTTCCTCTGGAGTTTTCTATATCTTCTGGCTTTCACAAATGCTGAAAAATCATTCCCCCTAGTCTCTACCTTCACTGAAGAATTGTTCACAGCTTCTGGCTGTATTGTGTCTTGATGTACCGTAGCCTTTCTTGTGGAGTTTTCAGCTAATGAATGGAAGGAAAACAAAACATTCAGGTGAACCACAATCAGTTGGACATTTCTATCTATCCCGCTTTCTCCTAGACTCAATCAAAGACTAAGAGGTACTTGCCCCCAGAGGAAATGAAATATTCCTTAAAACTCTCTGAGTCTATACCCAAACCCACCAACCATGGGTAGCACCCACATTCCATATCATTCCACCCTACTATGCCATTAAAACTTAGCTGGTTCGTACGCAATCGATGCAGTGAATCTATGAGGCATTGGACTAGCATTTATCTGGCAAGCAAAATCACACTAAAGAGTGTTAGGATGCAATTGAAAAGTTTTTATACAAACGAAGCCAGTGCAACCAAGATTAGGGGGGAAGCAGAAAATTGGGAAAGAATTTTGACAACTAGTGTCTCTTACACAGGCCTCATCTCTAAAATATACAGGGAACTGAGTCAAATTTATAAGAACACAGGTCATTCCTCAATTGATAAATGGTCAAAGGATATGAACAGGCAGTTTTCAGAGGAAGAAATTAAAGCTATTTATAGTCATATGAAAAAAATGCTCCAAATCACTACTGATTGGAGAAATGCAAATCAAAACAATTCTCAGGTACCACATTTCTCCTGTCAGACTGGCTAACATGTTAAAACAGGAAAATGATAAATGCTGGAGAAGATGTGGGAAAATTAGAACTCTATTGCATTGTTGGTGGAGTTGTGAACTAATCCAACCATTCTGGAGGGCAATTTGGAACTTAGCCCAAAGGGCTATAAAAATATACATACCCTTTGACACAGCAATACCACTTCTAGGGCTGTATGCCAAAGAAATCATACAAAGGGGAAAAGGACTCATATGTACAAAAATATTTGTAGCAGCTCTTTTTGTGGTAGCAAAGAACTGGAAATCAAGAGGATGCCCATCAACTGGGGAATGGCTAAATAAATTGTGGTATATGAATGTAATGGAATACTATTGTGCTGTAAGAAATGAGGAGCATATGGACTTCATAAGAATCTGGAGAGTCTTATATGATCTGATGATAAGTGAAGGGAGCAGAACCAGGAGAAAATTGTATATGACCACAGACACATGGCTTCTATGATGACTAACTTTGATAGACTTGGCTCTTCTCAACAACGCAAGGTTCTAAGACAGCTCCAAAAGACTCATGATGGAAAAAGCCATGCACATCCAGAGAAAGAATTATGGAATCTTTATGCAGATTAAAGTAAACTAATTGCACTCTCTCTCTTTTTTTCTTTGTTATTTTATTTTATTTTTGGTTTTGTTAAATCTTTCTCAGGGTTCATTTCATTAGTTCTAATTCTTCTTTACAACTTGATTATTGGGAAAATAAGTTTAATGTGAAAGTATATGTAGAACCTATATCAGATTACATGCCGTCTTGGGGGAGAGGAGAACACGGGGGAGAAAATTTGAAACTCAAAAACTTGTGGAACTGTGTTGTAAACTAAAAAATTAATTAACTAAATTTTTTTTTTAAAAAAGAATGTCAGAATGAATCAGCTAGAAATATTTTTACCTGGACAAAGGCAAAAGGAAGCTTAGTTGGGTACAGCCTTGGCTAGAGAAAGAAATAATTCTAGAGATGCAAGCTGAATAAGGTGTAACCTCAGAGAGAAAAAAGCCTGAGGGAGAGTCGGGAAGTGGAGGAAGTTGAGGAGGTGCTCCAGGTAGGTCCTCTCAGCAGAACCATGACCTTGTTTTGCTTTGTTTTTAAATACATTTTTATAGTTGTTCAATAAAATTCGTTTCCTTTGTGAAACTATGCTCTCTATTTTATGTATTTAAATACATTATTTTAAGAAGGAATCCATAGGTTTCACTAGAATGCCAAAGGGATCCATGGCACAAGAGATTAAGCACTCCTGCTCTAAATTGTCTGCTCTGGCCAAAATCCTGGCTACCATGCCCTACATAAAGCTCCACTCTGTCTGAGGGCTGACTGTACTTCACCTTCCCAGGAATTTGTGTCCTTCTGTATGCATTTATTCATGCCATGCTTATAGCTGGAATGTCTTTACCTCTTAGCTCTCTGTCTGTTGAAATCTTACTAATCCTTCAAGACTCATTTCAAATTTCTATAAAATAATTTCAAGATGCCACCACCTCCACCTCAAGTTAGAAATAAAAATAATAGCTCCACACATTTATGCAATGTTTTCCTCACAATAACCTCATGAGGTAGGTAATACAGATATTATAATATCTAGATCTCTTAGATCTCTCTCTCTCTCCACATATATAATATATATATATACACATACACATATACGTATACGTATATGTGTGTATACATACACACACGCATATGGATTATATATATATATAAAATTGTGTTTATATATGATAAATGTATGTGTGTGTGTGTGTGTGTGTGTGTGTGTGTGTGTGTGTATATATATATATATATATATACATATATATATATATATATATATAAATTTTTAAGAAAGGGCAGCCAGGTGGCACAGTGGGTAGAATACTCAGACTGGAGTCAGGAAGACTGATCTTTGTGGATTTAAATCCAACCTTGAACACTTACTAGCTGTATGACCCTGAGCAAGTCATTTAATTCTATTTGCCTCAGTTTCTTCATCTGTAAAATGAGCTGGAGAAGGAAATGGAAAACCACTCCAGGATCTTTGCCAAGAAAACCCTAAATGGGGTCACAAACAGTTGGACATGACTGAAAAACATCTGAAAAACAGCAGTAAAATTACTAGGAAGTTTTCCTTATATCAAACTACAATATACCTCCCTGTGACTACCCCTCTTCCCTACAATTACATCTAATGTCTGTTTTCCATTGACCAACCTTCAACCACTTGAATGCTTTTATCTTATCCTCCCTAAATCTCTTGTTCTCTAGGTGAAACATTCCAAGTTTCTTTCAACTGATCATCATATGGCATAGTACCCAGTCCCCTCATCAGTCTATTGCCCTTACATGAATCCACTCTAGTTTGTAAATGTCCTTAAAATGTGGGGCTGAATTTGGTCTCATTTGCAGTTCACATAAGTGACCAGGTCCTTTTCATATGAACCATTGCATCCCTATGACTCTTTCATGTTCCACTTGGCCCTAACAAGAACTGGGTCCAAGATACAAGGAGCTGGGTAGCTGTCAGGCCTAGATCAGTCTCTGTCGGGCTACAATGGAATGGATGGTATCTATAAGGGATTGTTGGTAGACAATCTGAAAGAATTAGGACAGTGAGGTCAGAATGAGAACAGAAAATGGGAAAATTTGATCTTGAACAATCAGAAAGCCGGTGTCTCAAAGTATAATCAAAATGCAAACAGTGGGCTTTAAAACCAGTTAAGCAAACACCCTCAGAGATCTCTGACTAGGGAGTGCAAAGATCCAGAAACCCTGGCCAGAAAGGTGAGCTATGAGTCCAGGAAGCCAAAGAAATCTCTTTCCTTTTCCTAGACTGAATGTCCAGGTAAGTCTGTAGCCTGTAAACTGTCAACAAGGGTTCATCTAGCTTGGGTTTTTGAAGCCCTCCTGCATGGGGGAACCCCTATCTCTCAAGTCACCCCCTTTCCACTTTAGGTTAGCTCTAATTGTTATGAAATTTTTCCTCATATCAAGCCTAAATTTGCATCTTCACAACTTCCCCTATATCTACCCCCTGAGCTCAAGAAGAACAGGTCTAATTTCTCTTCTAGTTGGTGTCCTACTAAATACTTTGTTAATAATAATAATAAATTACTAGCATTTGTAGAACATCTACTATGTGCCAGACACTGTGCTAATCGCTTTACAAACATTGTCTCTTTGATGTTTACAACAACTCCGGAAAGTAGATACTGTTATGATCACCATTTTATAATTGAGGAAACTGAGGTGAACATAGGCAAAGTGGCTTGCTCAGGGTTACATTAGAGCTAGTAAGTGCCTGAGGCCGGTTGTGGATTCAGGTCTTCCTGACTCCAGGCCCAGCCTTCAATGCACTGTGCCACTTAGCTGCCTCTACATGAAGGGTATCTATTATAACCCTCCTAAACCTTTTCTTCCTTATGCTAAAGCCAGCTTCTTCAACTTTTCTTATGTGATATAATCTCATCATTATTCACCATCCTAGCTAGAATCTTTCTGTTTTATCAATGTCTTTACTAAAATGCTGGAATCTGAAATGAACGCTATACTTTGGATATGATCATACCAGAGCAGAGTGCAGTGGGACTTTCATCTCTATAGCTCTGGGCACTAAACCCCCTCTTTTAAAAAAAATTTCCACATTAGTCATGCTGTGAAAGAAGAATCAGAAGAAAGGGGGAAAACTATGAGAAAGAAAAAACAAAAAGAAAAAAAATAGCATGTTCCAATCTGCATTCAAACTCCATAGTTCTTTCTCTGGGTATGGACAGCATTTTCCATCATGAGTCTTTTGGAATTGTCTTAGATCATTGTATTGCTGAGAAGACCTAAGTCAATCAAAGTTGGTCATCGTACAATGTTGCTGTTACTGTGTACTATGTTCTCCTGGTTCTGCTCACTTCACTCAGCATCAGTTCACATACGTCTTTCCAGGTTTTTCTGAAATCTGTCTACTCATCATTTCTTCTAGAGTGATACTATTCCATTACATTCATATATCACAACTTGTTCAGCTGTTCCCCTATACCTCCTCTTAACACAGCCTAAGGTTACATTAGTTCTTTTAGCTGATATAATACACTATCAACTCACATTGAGTTTGCAGTCCACTAAAATACTCAGATCTTTTGAATGGGTGAAAAAGCGAATGAACTGCTATTAAGGTACTCATTATCCAGCTTGTACTTGTGAAATTGATTTTCTGAACAGTGGTCCCAATTAAATTTCAACTTATTAGATTCAGCCAAAATAGTGTCAAGTTGGCTGTTGAGATCTTTTTACATCCTGACTTTGTCAACCAGAGTGATCAGTATGCCTCCCAACTGTGTGTCTTCTGAAAATTCACAAGCTTAGCATTTAGAGGCAGCCAGGTGGTACAGGAGATAGAGTGAATGCTAAGTCAGGCATCAGGAAGACCTGAGTTCAGATATGATCTCACACACTTACTAGTTGTGTGAATCTTGGCAAGTCACTGAATCTCTCAGCCTCAGTTTTCTCAACTGTAAAAAGGGAATGATAGCACCTACCTCACAGAGTTGTTGTGCAGATCAAAGGAAGTAACATTTGTAAAGCACTTAGCACAGTGCCTGGAACATAGTAGGCACCCTATAAATATGTATTCCCTTCCCTTTTATATCTTTGTTCAAGCCATCGAAAAAATGGAAGAAATTTCAAAAAAAGGCAAATAACAAAAGACTAAGTGCCTGGGTCACTTCAACAGAACCCTCTTCAAGATGGCATCTAACCATTAATCAACAAATTGCTCTTTGGTTCTGGTCATTCAGTCAGATACAAATCCATGTATCTGGATTTGGCCAATGCCATATCTCTCCAACTTCTCCCCAAGAATATCATTAAAGACTCTGTGAGGTAATTTGCTACAAATTGTAGAGAATTTTCCTCTACTCTATTTGAGGATATAGATCCAGAAGAGATCTTAGAGGTCATCTAGTCCAACTCCTTCATTTGACAAATGAGGAAACTAAGTCTTAGAAAGACCAAGTGACTTATGTAAGGTCACACAGATGAGTAAGGGGCAGAGCTAGGATTTGAACCCCAGGTCTTCAGACTCCAAATCCACAATCTTTTCCATTGTTCCATGCTACCTCACTAAAATTAGAAAATAACCCAAGGTCAGAAGCTGGGTAACAATGGAGTATATGATGCCCTAAGCAAAAACAGGGATGTTTAGAGCAAGGGAAGGTTAATTATTAGCTAATTTTGTATTTGGTATGTTTGAGGTACCAATAGGATATCCAAGTGGAAGTGTCCAACAGGCTATTAGAGATACAGGAATGGAAATGGATTAAGACTAACTATGTATGTTTAGGAGTCATCTGTGTACAGATAATTAGACCCATGGGAACTTATGAGATTACCAAGAGAATGTAAAGAGAGAAGAGACATAGACTTGAGGGACACTTATGCTTAGGGGGAGGGAGACAGATGATGAAGCTAACAAAGAGAAGAAATGGCCATATAGGCAGGAGGAAAACCATAGAGTCACAGAAGTCAAAGAAGAACAAAGCATGCTAATTTTCTCAGTTGCTAGTGCTCCCTACCCCACCAAAATTACTTTATTCCTATTTCAAATTTACTTATCTGCATATAATTGGCTGTTTTCCCTAGAAAAAAATGTAAGCTCTTTGAGGGCAAACACTGTCTTGTCTTGGTATCTCCAGTGCCTAGCATAGTACCTGGCACTTAGTAGGTGCTAAGTGAGTGCTTGTTTAATGAATGAATGAATTTGGAAAACTGAAGACCTATGTGGAAGCCCACCCAGGAAACTTGATGCTTTCCCAAATGAGATATGCCTACCTGAAGTGTCCACCTATAATCCATCTCTGAGAACCCCGAGAAGGAGGAGTGTGTAGGTCAAACAGTCATCAGTGATAAAGCCTTGGCAGAAGTATGGGCAAGGGTCAGTGGAACAAGAGCATAAAAGTAATTAGGAATTAGGGTCTTCTGAACAATTACCACACAGTGGTTACCACTAACCCCTCTTCCTGCAGTTTCTTCCCTCTAGTTTTGGGTTCCTTAGACCCCAATTTGAGTTACCTTGAGTATGATTCCCAGACTTTGCTGCCTCTGGTACACACAGTGAATAAAAGGATGATGAGGAATTGGTCAATGGATGTGTCCCACCCCCCATCTCTAATCTTCCCACACATTCTACTCAATAAATTCCAGTAGTTCCCTATCACCTCCAGAAAAAAAAAATCTAAGATCCTGTTTGTCAAAGTCCTTTATAGCCTTGCCCCCTCCTAACTTTCTAGTCTTTTTACACCTTACTCTTCACACCAACTGCTACATACTCTCTGCAATCCAGTGACACTGGTCTCCTTGCTGTCCCTCACATAAAATGCTTCATCTCCAAACTAAGGGCATTTCTTTTACTGGCTGCCCCCATGCCTGGAATTCACTCTCCCTTCATCTCCATTTCTTGCCTTCCTTTGAACCCAAGCTAAAATCCTATCTTCTATAAGAGACTTCTTTTGGTCCTCCTTGATGGTAACACCTTCCTTCTATTGATTCTGTCCAATCCACATCTTATTTTTACAGTTGTTTTAATTTTGTCTACCTCATTAGACTGGAGAATCCTTGAAAGAAAGATGTGTCATTTCCCATTCTTTGTATTCCCAGCACTTAACACAGTGCCTGATACATTGCAAGCACAATAACAAATGCTCATTGAATGACTGACTAGTAATTGCCAGCATTTGGTATATAGTGTTTTTCACATTTTCATATAGTGCAATTTTAAATTGAGCAACTAGAGACTAAAAATCCATCTTTAGACACATTTTAAAGCATACTCCATGACTGCCAAAGCCTTCAGTGAAAATCATGACCATGGACATACTGGACATACCCTCTATTTGGTTCTTTCCCATAGTCTATGATTCAAAGTGGTCCAAACCTACCCAAATCATGTGATATCATCCATTGAGATTGATTTTTCACTGTTGCATTATCTCTGGAAGGAGGTGGATAGGTCTTCTCTTCCCTTCCAGGTATCTGCATGTTTAGTTTTTGAACAATATCTTTGATAGAAAGGAAGAAGATGACGTATAGGGCAAGGAGCAGAGACAACCCTACGAAGAAGACCTTTAGGAACCTCCCTAGCAACATCTTCTGACTACCTTCTCTTCCTGGTTCAGCTCCCTTGTCCCTCAGAGGGCAGGGTTGGAAGAAAAGACCAAAAAGGGATGGGGTTCTTCCCCAGGGCCTCTTCAGCAAAAGCACAGTCTTATCAAGTATTACATTATTGAACCACCAAAGAATCAGGTGTTCCCTACTCAGTGAAGCTATTTGAGCTAGCCCATTTCTTAGGACAGTTTCAAAGTTTTAGAACATGCTTGAATGGATTCCCAAGAACTACTGGGTTGGTCAAGCATATCTTATAAGGTTTCAGGAATCAGATTAGATTTCATGTATCCAAATGGACTAGGCCTTTTTTTAATCTTAGCAGGAAACTTACATGGAAATGTAGCAGGGAATGTGAGACCACGTCAGTATATGTGCAAAGACAGGAAAAGTAGGATAAAAAAGGAATCTCGAGATGTCTTTACAATGCAAAAGAAGCCCCCAGAAAACAGTGACCTACACAGATCCTATCCCTAAACATCATGTTGACTCAGGCCAGATGGGAATTGGATGAAGTTTGACCCAATAAAGGAGATGTTTCAGTTAGATTTCCTTCATTCTCTTGTATTTCTGTCTTCATTTTAACCAAATTGTGGCAAAGTAGCATGACTTTGACAAGAACGTTAAACATCTACTAAGCATCTACTATGTACACAATATTTCTGAGGGTGTAGAGGGGAAGGGAAATGGGGTAAATAAAAAGTTTAGATAATATGTGGTCCCTGTCCCCAAGCAGCTTACAGACTAATAGGAGAAAAACATAGACACGGGGAATATTAATATCCAAGATGACATAGGGATTATGTATAGTACAAACAGAATGATGGCTAAACAGAGACAGCAACAACAAGAAGAAGAATATCTAAAACTTATACCCAATAAATACAAATCTGGATTCGAGGTAAAGACACTTGAGTTCAAGCCCATCTCTGACTTGCCTTCCCAAATCTCCTCCTAACTCCAACTCACATCTTTGAGGTAGCATTTGGCAAATCAATGAACCACTCTGTGCCTTGGGTTTTTATAAGTTTTTTTTTTTAAATAAGGACTAGCTCCCATTGCCTACCAAATAAAATCTTTATCCTTGTATTCAAGACTTTTCTCCAATTTGGTTGCAATGGCTCCCTCTACTCTAGAGTGCTTTTGTGTGGATATGTATGAGTTCAGTTGCTCTGAGGCCTGGGAAGGGGTGAGGTGATGCAGGTGGGCTTTAAGGTAACTGGGTGGATGACATTTACAAAAATAAATGTGCATATGCCAGAGAACCAATGACAAAATATATGCCTAAGTTAAAAAACATGGCCTAGGCTTAGCCCTCTTCCTAGGAGAAAAATGATGTAGGGCAGTGTTTCTTAACCTGTGCTAAGATTCACTAAACTTTCAAAGTCAATTGTCTTTACAATAATGTTATATTTTGTACATCCTTAGAGTTTGTTTTGTTTAAGATTAATCTCTCCTTTAATCTACTCTTCTTCTAATCCCCTTTTCTCCCTTTTCCTTCCTACTTCCCTATTGAGTAAATGCATATTTCTGCCCCCACCTCTGTGTATGTGTGTGAGTGTGTGTGTGTGTGTGTGTGTGTGTGTATACTCTTCCCTCCTTTGATCAGTTCAGATGACTGTGAAGTTCAAATGTCAGCCCCTCCCAATACTCCTTCCTCCTTGTTTTTATAGATTTCTATTTATTCATGTTGATTATGTGAGATTATTTTCCCTAGACTTCTTCCCCTTCCCCTCCCCGCCTCATTGTATTCCTCTTCCACTCTCTTTCCTTTTTTCTTTTAAGATCATCAAGATATAATAGAACCACCCCTAGATCTGGTATCTAATTAGACTCCCTCTATGACTCTTGATGATGAGATTCAGAGAAGATAGATATATCATCTCTATATTCAAATGTAAACCATTTATCCTTGTTTGATAACTCATGATTGTTCATTCATGTTTACCTTATTATGTTTCTCTTGACTCCAATGTTTATACTTCAAAGTTTCTGCACATAATGTGTGGCCTCCGTCCTCATTAAGAATACTTGGAAGTCTTCCATTTCATTAAAGGTCCATTTTTTCCCCTATATGGCTATACTCAGTTTTGTTGGATAAGTTATTCTTGGCTGTAAGCCTATATCCTTTATCTTCTGGAGTATTATATTACAAGCTTTCTTCTCCTTTATGGCTAAATCATGTAAGATCCTGACTGTGGTTCCTTGGTAGTTATATTCTTTCTTTCTAGCTGCTTGAAGTATTTTTTGCTTTGACCTGAAAGCTCTGGATTTGGGCTATACTATTCCTGGGAGTTTTCATTTTGGGTTTTTTTTAGGAAGTAACTGGTAGATTCTTTCTATTTCCACTTTGCCCACTGGTTCTACAAGATATGGGCAGCCGTTTTTTGGTTTGTTTGGTTTTTTTTTTTTATTTCTCAAAATATGATCCCCAGGGCCTTCCTTTAATCATGGCTTTCAGGTAGTCCAATCATTCTTAAATCATCTCTCCTCCATGTGTTTCTCATGTCAGTTATTTTTGCTATCAGAAACCTTATAATTTCTCCTATTTTTAGGCTTTTGACTTTGTTTTAATATTTCTTCCTGTCTACTGGAGTCATTTGCTTCTGTTTAGTCCACTCTAATTTTCAGAGTTTGTTATTTGGGCAAGGTTTTGTACCTTTCATGCCCAGCTGTTAATTTCCTTTCCAATTTTTTCATAGCTCATTTCTTTTCTAATTTTTTCTTCTAGAACTCTCATTTCATCCATAAACACATTTTCTTTTTTTTACTGCCTATATAATTTATTAACAATATAACAAATAATACAAAAGCACATTTAAATATTTCAACAACATATTCCAATGAGAAAGATGATAGTCACCTTTAATCACCAATTGCCACTACTGACTTCTCAATACTAGAAACACAATCCCACCATTCAGCTCTCACAAGATGTCACCTAAAGTCTCTCAATTCTTTTCAGATATCTCCTGCACAGCATATCTTCTCCATAGATAAAAGTTAAACTTAGTTCTCTCAGGAAATACCTCTTTGGATTCTTTCTCCTTAATGGGTAAAACTCTTTAAAGAAAGATCTCTTATGCATTTATCTCTGTTCTTAGTGTGTCCCCAGGTCACAGTTATCAGATTCCAGAATGACAATTAAACTATCTCCCAATATTCTACTCTTTCTTGAAACCATAGTAATAATGTCCATAATCTTTGTGGAACAGATCCATTGGTTCTGATGTTACACTAGATTTCTTCCTTTCACATTCCTTCTATATTCTGGGATTCATTGAAATCTAGCTTTCTCCTGAAGTCACCATATCTTTTGTCACTCTCTCCAAGACTGACTTCTCTCTTTTTGTTTTTTGCCAATTTTTCTTTTTTTGGCCAATTTTTAAAATTCATTTTAAACTTAAATACAAAATGAGAAAAGAAAAAAAAACATTGCCATGTACACAGCAGAACAGAAGAGAGGATTCAATATAAAACAATTTCCATTTCAAGAAAACCTATATAATAAATACTACACATTGTTTTCAAAGCTACCTAACTTTTCTTTTTCTTGGAGGTTTTCTTTTGTTCTCTGCTGTGCACTTTTTACTTTTTTTCCCCTCCCTTCCCCCTTTCCTCCCCATCCTAAAGAAGGCTATACTTAAATGTGCATACACACACACACACACATATATATATATTCATATACATAAATATCTATAAATATACACATATGTACACATATACGTAAGACCATGTTACACATATTTCCACTTGTCATCTCTTTCTCTGAAGGTGGATAGCATCTTTCCACATTTTTCTAAATCAACCAGCTCATCATTTCCTACAGCACAGCAATGTTCCAACCCAATCACATTCTGTCTGAGAGATTGTCTATGAAAGTTTTTTCTCCAATTTTCTGTATTCTTTCTATTCTCAGCTACATTGATTTTATTTTATACCAGAAAATTTTTAATTTAAAATAACTGAAGGTATCCATTTTACACTTCAACAATGCCATCACCTTATAATGTAGTTTAAGGCCTAATACTGCTGAATCTGCTTGCTTTACATCTTTTTTTCCCTGGTTTCTTTGAAATTCCTGACTTTTTATTCTTCCAAATGAACTTTGCTAATATTTTTTTCTTACTTGGTAAGAGAAATTTTTAATAATTTAATTGGGTTGGCATTGAATAAATAGATTAGTAAAATTGTCATTTTTCATTATGTTAGCTTTACCTACCCATGAGCAATAAATACTATTTAAATTATTTAGATATGACTTTATTTGTAGAAAAAGTATTGTATGTTTATGTTCATACAATTCGTGTGTCTGTTTTGATAGGTACACTCTCAGGTATTTTATACTGTCTAGTTATTTTAAATGATCTTAAACAATATTAAATAATATTGCTGACAATAGTTTCCCTATTTTTTCTCTTTTGATTAAATCTATTTTAGCTTTAACTTTGTCTGAGATCATGATTACTACTCTTGCTTTTTTTACATAATAAATTCTACTCCTGCCTTTTATTTTATCTTTGTGTATATCCCTCATTTCTATAGTGTTTCCTGAAAGCAACATATTGTTGAATTCAAATTTTTAATCTGCTGTCCATTTCTGCTTTATGGGTAAATTCATCCTATTCATATTCTAAGCTATAATTACTTATTGTGTATTTTCCTCCTTCCTCTTTTTCCTTGCTATCCTTCTCACTCTATTTACCCTATCCCTCCTTACTCCTTGCTTTACTTTTACTCATTACTTTGTCCTCTTATTTCTTAACCTTTCTATCTATCCAGGAATCCTTCTCTTATTCCCTTCCCCTGCCCTATCCCTTTGCCCTCTTATTTCTTTCTGAATCTAGAAGATTTTTGTACCCTTCTAGATTATATATGTATATATATATATATGATGTGTGTGTTTGTGTATGTATACTTATATGTGCATGTGTATATTTCCCTCTTTAACCCATTCCCAATGAGAGTAAGTTTCCAGAACTACTCATCCCCCCTTTTCTGTATTAGCTTTTCCTTTTATGCCTCATTTGCATGAAATAATTGCTCCTTTTTATCTCTCCCTATGCAGTTTTAATTTTTTAGAATCACCCCCTCATACATGGCTCAGCCCATAATGATGCCAGTCAAAAAGAGTACTACATTTTCAAATATAAGAAGTAAGCAATTTGACCTTACTGAGTCCCTTATAATTGGTCTTTAATGTTTACCTTATATTTCTCTTGGATCTTATATGTCAAATTTTCCCTTAAGGTTTGCTATTTTTGTCACAAATACCTAAAGGTCTTTCAGGTCACTAAAATGTCCTTTATTCATTCAGGATTATATTTAACTTTGCTGGGTAAGTTACCATTGCTCATAACCCCAACTCTTTTGCTCTATGAAATACAGTATTCTGAGACCTATAGTCCTTCAAGTAGCTGCTAAGTCTTGTGTAATTATTATTGTAGCTCCACGATATTTAAATTGTTTTTGTTGCTTGCAATATTTTTTCCTTAATCTGAGAACTCTGAAACTTGGCGATGATATTCCTGTAAGTTTTCCTCAAGATCTCATTCAGGTGGTGATTGGTAGATTTTTTTTTTTTGCTATTTCTACTTTGCCTTCTTTTAGAACTTCAGGGTAATTTTCTTTAATAATTTCTTGTAACATTATATCAAGATTATTTTTTAATCATAATTTTCAGATAGTCTGACTATTTTATATTATTTCTCCTCTATTTGTTCTCCAGACCAGTTGTTTTTCTGATGTGATGTTTCATATTCTATTTTTTTATTCTTTTGATTTTGTTTTATTATTTCTTGGTGTCTTAGAATGTTGTTAACTTTCCCTTGCCCAATTCTAGTCTTCAATGAATTATTTTCTTCCTTAAGTTTTTGATTCTCTACTTCAAATTGGTCAACTTTCTTTACATAATTTTCTTGATTGTCTTGGATTGCTTTTATTTTTTTTCTAATTTTTCCTCATTTTCTCTTATTTCATTTTTTAAAGCCCTTTTTAAGTTCTTCCAAGAACTCTTTTTATGCTTGGGACCATTTGCCATTTCTCATTGAAAAAGAAGTGGCTTTTTTTAGCTCTATTATCTTCCTCTAAATATGAACACAGATTTTCTCTATCCCCATAGGAGCTATCTCTGATTGGGTTCTTTCTCCTTTGTTTACTCATTTTTTAATTTTTATTTTGTTTTTAGCATAATTAGTATAATCAAGTTCTAGTCCTGAGGTATGGAGAATGCTGCCCTAAGCCTCAGGTCCTTCTTACTATTATTTTTTTGAGGTCCGTCCTAGAGCTCAACCTTGGGCTTGTCCTCTCTACCCCCAACCCAAGGCTAGGGCCCCCAGCCATGTTGTCCTACAAATGATCTTGCTCCCTGCAGTCTCTCAGGTGGCTGCAAACTACAGCTGTCCTCTCTGCCCTGGAACTGAAACCAGGGACTCTGGTCTTTTGCAAATTCCTGAGGCCAGGAGGGTGCCTGCCCCTCTGCTACTGCACTCACCAGGCATATGCTAGCTCTTTCTCCTTGTGTTACATCTGGTCAGCACAGGTGTGTTAGCATCCCTTGATAGCGGAAGGTCCTTCAGTTTTCTCCCACTCAGTCATCAATTTCCCACACAGTCCACGAAATGAAAGTTTCTAAGGCTGAGGTTACCTTAGAAACCCCACTGCCTCCAAGGCTTGTTATTTGTTGATTCTGCAAAGTCTACCTGGAGGTGTTTACACTTCACTCCAGCCAAGCTCCCCTTCTAGAGGTCAGGTCTTTCTGGGGTCTTCCTAAATTATCTTAGGAGAACAACAGCATTAACCCAACTTTTGTTTATTTCTGCTGCTCCATGTTTCCTCTGAGGTGATGCTCTGTCTTTTTTTGTGGAGTAAATTTGGAGAGCTAAAAGCTTTCTTACATATTCCATCACCTTCCCAGAATCCTCTCTGTAAACACATTTTTCAAACTTTTTTAAAACTCTTGCTTCATCTTTTCTAAGAATCCTAGTTGAATCTGTGCCCAAGCTTTTCTTTTCTTTGAGGCTTTGTTTGTAGATGTTTTGGAGTCATTCTTTTCTTCACAGTTTGCATCTCGAGCATCCCCTGTCACCATAATAAATTTTATGTAGGATTCCTTTTTTGTCCATCATTTTTTCAGCCTACTTCTCAACTTTTGGACTTTATTTTAGGATTATGGGTCCTGAGTAAAAAACAGAGAGAAGGCTAGTTTGGCCACATTGAAGAGTGCAAAAGAGGGAGTAATATATAATGAGGCTAGAACAGAAGGTTGGGGGCAGGTTGTATAGGGCTTCAAAAGCTAAAGAATTTATATTTTATCTTAGAGGAAGTTGGAAACTTCTGGAGTTTGTTGAGTAGGAGAGTCACATGAATAGATCTGTACTTAAGGAAAATCATTTCAGCAGCAGTTTATAGAATGGACTACAGTGGGGAGAGACATAAGGAAGAAAGACCAATTAGGAAGCTGTTGCAATAATCTAGGTGAGAAGTGATGAGGATTTAAACTAATACAGGAACTGTGTAAATAGGAGGAGTGAGGGCCAGATAGGAGAGATATTGTGAAGGTAGAACTGGAAAGATTTGACAACTGATTGGATGTGTGAGGTGGAGAATGAGGAGTCCAGGATAATGATGAGATAAACTTGATACTAGAAGGACTGTAGTAGTACCTTCAATAAAAATAGAGTTAGGAAGAGGGGAGAGTTTGGGGAGGCGGGGAATGAGTTCAGTTTTAGACATATTGAGTTTGAGATATCTTTAGGATATCTAGTTTGAAATGTACAAAAAGGCAATTGGTGACATGGAATTGATATTCAGGGAAGGGCTGGGGCTGAATGTATAGATCTGGGAATAAGTTGCATAGAGATGATAGTTAAACCCATGGGAGCTGATGTGGTGACAGTGAGAGAGACAGAGATAGAGAAATGGGGGGGGGAGAGAAGAAAGGGAAAGGAAGAATAAGGGGGGAAAACAGGAGAGAGGGAGAGAGAGAGAGACAGAGAGAGAGACAGAGAGAGAGAGAGAGAGGGAGGGAGGAAGGGAAGAAGAGAAGAGAAGAGAAGAGAAGAGAAGAGAAGAGAAGAGAAGAGAAGAGAAGAGAAGAGAAGAGAAGAGAAGAGAAGAGGAGAGGAGAGGAGAGAGAAGAGAGAAGAGAATTAAAGAAAATGAGAGGAGATTGAAAATATAGAGAAGAGAACCCAGAACAGAACTTTGGGGAATACACACAGTTAGAGAGTGTGATGTGAATAATGAACCATCAAAAACCAATGTTTTAAGCATTTTTTTCAACATCATATATAATGTTTGCCTTTCTTTATCTTGCAACATACAGAAAATTGAACCAGAAGTTAAAAAGGAATGTTCCCTGACCTCAAGATATGACATTCTATTCAAATGGGGATTTCAGAACACTTTCTGGAATCATCATCCACTCAACTGGGGAGAAAGGCAGGAAGAAGGGGGAACAAAAGCCTTCAATTCAAATATGTGGTCCTGCTTGAAGATTTGTAAACATGACCAGAAGTTTATTCAACAGAAACCAGGAAGTGATTTTCTCTTAGAATGTTCCTCTTGCTGCTTTTCTGCCTAGTTTTAGTATAGCTTAGTAGAATAGTATACTATTACTAGGCAATAATGGGAGTAGGAGGTAGGTGTTAACGTGATGCTTGGAAATATAGGATGCCCTTCTTTAAGATTAAATATTACATCAGTTCATATTATTCTTCCTAGTTTTCTTTGAGACTGGTTTTCTTTTCTTTTTTAATTTTTGTTCAGTGGAGGCAGGGGGGAGTCTGCGAGTAGAAAAAATACTTGTTCATTGAAAAAATGAAAATTCTAAAAGATTGGAATTAATCGTAAAATTGATGGTGTTTTTTTTTCTTCCAATGGAAAGGACCAGACTTTATGCTTGAAATACTACTGGTTAGGAAAAGATTTGTCCATGACTCTTCTCTTCCTCTCCCCTCCCCCCAAAATCATGTACTAATGTTACACATAATTTTGATCTATTCCCAGAGATTAGGAAGGATCTAAAGACCTGCCTTGCTTGAATCTTTCATGGTGCTGGTTCATGGCTTTCATTAAATAGTACCTTACTCCTTGTCTGAGATCACAGCTCAATCTGTTCTCATTATAGGATTATGTTCTCTCCACATGAGAGCAAATTGTGCTCAAAATCAATCATGAGGATCTGTGTGATCCTACAGGAGTTTTGCTTTTAAGTTGGTGCTGTAGTAATGAGGGTTTACCTTAGAAACACAGGGCTTCATTTTAGATTTTGAACATTTGTTGGAGACAGAAGTTCAGATTAATAATAGTTGACATTTTTGACGTGCCTTAAAGTTTGAAAACACCCTTTGATCCTCACAACATACTATTAGAATTACTTTCTCCAATTTACAATTTGTTCTAACATTTTTGCAAGGCAACTTAAGAGTTTGCAGGGACATTAGAGATCAATGACCTCCTTGTGGTATAAAATTAGTAACAGAATCTCTGAATCAAAGATCTAGAGATCTTTGGTCCCCGTATATTTTGCCACTTATTTGCATAATTCAAAACTGCTTTCCAAAATGGCTGCATTACTTCATAGCTCTACCAATGCATTTGTGTACCTATCTTCCCACGACCCCTCCAAAATCAACTTGTTTCATCTTTTGTCATCTCTGCCAATTTGCTGTTTTGATACACATTTCTCTTATTAGTGATTGGGAGCATTCTTTCACATATAGTTAATAGTTTGTGATTCTTTTCAGAACTCTTTGTTCATATCCTTTGACTTCTATTAGGGAGTGTCTTTTGTCTACATATCTTGAATATCAAATCCTTATTTGAGAAATTTGATACAAAGATTTTTTCCTCCTATTTGACCACTTCCCTTATCCTACATTTGTTTGTGCAGCTTTTCAATTTCATGTAATCAAAATGATTTACTTTCATCTCTTGAAATTGCATCTATCCCTTGTTTTAAGAATATATCTGCCACCTATAGCAGCGTAAGGTATATAATCTGCTTCTCTTCTAATTTTTAACAGTATTATCTTTAATATTCAAGTCATGAATCCATTTTGTATTTATCATGGATTATGGTGCAAGTTTTGGTCCAAGCCTAATTTCTATCAGACTGCATTCCAGTTCTCCCATCAATTCTTACCAAATAGGGATATCAAACAGTGGGTTATTGAGTTCAATTATTTCTGATTCTCCTTTGTCTAGTATTGCGCTGATCAGTTTCTCTGCAATAACCTGTGTCTTCCTGCCTCGATTCTCTCGCCACTCCAATCTATCCTCCATATAGTCTACAATGGTCAACGAGTATTTATTAAGTGCTTTTTGTGTAATAGGCATCAGGCTAAGCATGGAGGTCACAAAGAAAAGCAAAAAACAGTCTCTTCCCTCAAGGAGCTCATGTGTAATAAGGAAGATGTGTAAATAACTAGGTACAAAGAAGATTTCACTGAAGTTGAGTATCTGAAAAAAGGAAACTGGGGGATCAGAAAGACCTCCTGCAGAAGGTGAGTTTGACCTAAGTTTTAAAGGAAAGTTAAAGGTGGAGGTGAGGGAGCAGAGTATTCTAGACATGGGAGAGATTCAGTGCAAAGATAAAGACATGGGGATGGGGAGATGGAGTGTCACGTTCAAGAAATTAGAAATAGACCAGTGAAGCTAGAACATGAGGCCCATGAAGTGGAGGAAAGTATAAAAAAGCTGGGAAGATAGCAGGGAGGGGTCAAATTATTAAGAGGTTAAAATGACAAAGAAATGGCTTTGTATCTGATCTTAGAGGAACTAGTGCCCTTCTGGAGCTCATCAAGCAGGGGGATGACATGGTTTAACCTATGTTTTTAAAAATCAGCTGCCAAAGTTTGACCATCTCCCTCCCTTCCTCAATAAACTCCAATGGTTCCCAATTTCTTCTATGAACAAAGATAAACTCCTCTGATCAGCATTTAAAATTCCATGACTTGGTACTTTTTTATTGTTCTAGTATTTTAACAAATTATTCCCTTATTTGTATCCTATGGTCAGGGCGGGGGATGCCAAGGGAAAGAGGAAAGGAAGGAAAGAAGGAAGGAAGGAAGGAGGGAAGGAAGGAAGGAAAGGAGGAAGGTGGACATTTAGCCCCAATATCTAGCACATAGTAGGCATTGTACGGATGTATATTCCCATAATAATAATAATACCTAACATTTAATGTATAATATATGTATAACTATGTTCTATTTAAAGAATCCTAAAGATTCTACTAAAATTAATTGAAACCAGCAAAGTAGCAGGATATAAACCCACATAAATTATCAGCTTTTCTGCATACTACAAAATCCATCAGGGATAGAAAACTTACATTTGAAATAACTATAAAATTTGTGTTTTGGAAGTCTAGTACCAAGACACACAAGAATTATGTGAATACACACACACACACACACACACACACAAATTTGAGGGATCAGGGCTTCATTGGAATGAAGCATTTTAAAAAGCATAGAACAGAAGTTTGGAGACATAAGCAGGACAGATTGAATCTAACATGCTCAATTCATCATGTTGGTTTGGTTTTTTAATAGGTAAGCTGTTTATAGCCAAGATTCTCCATGTTTTGTGTTCTTTGAATATCTAAATGCTCATATTAACTGGTAAGTACAGAAAAATGAGAAATAAAGAATAAAAGTCACCTCCAGGGTATGGTTCTTTACAGATCATATTTGTCTCTAGTTGCTAAATACCCACAAGTTTACTTTCTTATCTTCTGGAGTGAGTGCAGGTCTCCCTTGACATCTGGAGATAGAAGCACAAGGACCAGACAATAAAAGACTTCTTTGCCTTCTAAGTTGCCTTTCCCCTACTTCGGCCAGGTTAGCCACAAGGTTATTCTGACATCATTCTAATTTAACACTGCTGACAAAAACCAAATGTTCTAGGCCAGGCCTCACCAAACTGATGGTTCCGGAAGAAATGTGATACTCCACCACGTAACAGATAACAAAAGGAAGTTTATTGTGTCATGTCCAACTCTTTGTGAGCCTTTAAGGGATTTTCTTGGCAAAGATCCTGGAGGGGTTTGCCATTTCCTTCTCCAGTGGATTAAGACAGAGGTTAAGTGACTTGCTCAGGGTCACACAGCTAGCGAGTGTCCGAGGCTCATCTGACCTCGGGTCTCTCCTGACTCCAGGCCCAGCTCTCTATCCACTGAACCACCTAGCTGCCTCAGTTAATAATACTTAGTATTATCATCTCAATAGTAATAATATGTGAAGGATGTTCAGAAAGGACACAGCATAGATTCAAGTGGGTGTAGCTTCCCTGCCTCTTCACTTGCCAAGGTGATCTGTGAGGGATTAGTGCTAGCTTTTGTACTCAGGTGACTAAGAAGATAAGCCAATGGTTCAAGCCTTAGTCCCCAGGCCAGTTAAGAATCAAGGACAGCTATCTGGAACTATGCCCAAAGGGCTATAAAAATGTGCATACCCTTTGACCCAGCAATACCACTTCTAGGGCTGTATCCCAAAGGGATCACACAAGTGGGAAATAGATCAGTATGTACAAAAATATTTATGGTGGCTCCTTTTGTGGTGGCAAAGAATTGGAAATCAAGGGGATGCCCATCAATTGGGAAATGGCTAAACAAATTGTGGTATATGAATGTAACGTAAACTATTGTGCTGTAACAAATGAGGAGCAGAAGGACTTCATCACAACTTGTAATGATTTATATGAACTGAAGCTGAGTGAGGGGAGCAGAACCAGATGATCAATATACATGATTACAGACACACGGTGTCTGTAAGGACTAACTTTGATAGACTTGACCCCTCTCATCAATACAAGATTCAAAGATAGCCCCAAAAGACTCATGATGGAAAAAGCTACGCACATCCAGAGAAAGAATTATGGAGTCTGCATGCAGATGGAGGCAAACTATTTGCTCTCTTTTTGTTTTCCTTCTTTTTTTTGGTTTTGTTTCTTCTTTCTCATGATTCATTCCATTGGTTATAATTCTTCTTTACAACTGGACTATTATGTAAATAAGTTCAATGTGAAGATAAATATAGAACCTACACTGGATTACAGGCCGTCTTGGGGGGAAGGGAGGAGAGGGAAGGAGGGAAATTTTGGAACCCAAAAACCTGTGGAACTGAATCTTGTAAACTAAAAATAAAAATAACAAAAAAAATTTTTAAAAAAGAATCAAGGATAGCTTCAATACCTTTTAAAGAAATACTAGCTTGTGATAGAGTCTGAATGCAGGTAGAAGCATACTTTTTATTTTACTCCTTTTCTAAAAATGCGCCTTCTTTCACAACATGACTAACATGGAAATGTTTTACATGACTGCACATGTGTAACCTACATCAAACTGCTTACCTTCTCAATAGGGGAAGGGGAAGGAGGGAGAGAATTTGCAACTCAAAAAAAAAATTTAAATGAATGTTAAAAATTGTTTTTACATGTAATTGGGAGAAAATAAAATATATTTTTTTTTAAAAACCACTAGATTGTATAAGGGTAGGGGAGACTAATAGAGATGCTGTGGGAGAGCAGAAACCAAAAGTGAATTGGATTAATTATGGATCTAAAGGCTTGATCTTTAGAGAACCTTGTTTGCTTTCTGGCTTTCTTACAAATTCGATTTGATCAATGTGACTATTTCATACAGTGGCAGGCTGGTTGATTCGTGCAAGGCCTTTCTGGGATTGTAACTTGAAACTATGACTACTCTGCCTACATTTAACTTAGTCCCATATTCAAAATAGCCCTGGCTAAAAGTAGATACAAATATCCACCACCAAGAGGAATTTTCGAAAAACTATCCACTATATAGATGACAGCAACTATTGGCTGAGTCACAGCCCGATTAAGGAGAAATAATGCATTAGGTGGCTTGTTTTATACTAAATTACAATTTAAATGGCTGTGAGAAATAATACAGAGACTGTCAAAGGATTTTGTGTTTTAAATACACACTACAAGAAGAGGATAGACTTTAGGCATCCAAGGCACCTTCCTCTACAAAGCTAGTATAATCTATCTAAGCTAATAACACAATTTGAGAGATAATGATGCAATTTGCTCACATGGCATTATGTTGTAGAACAATGGAGTTTTGATTGGAGAAAAAAAATTAAACTGCGATGAGATTTGCTAACTTTAGTTCAACAAATCCACTTAGGACTGATAAGGAAAACTGAGGCAAACAGAGGTTAAATGACTTGCCCAGGGTCACATGGTTAGTAAGTATCTAAGGCCAGATTTGAACTCAAGTTTTCCTGACTCCAGGTCCAGCACTCTACCACCCCACTGTACCACCTGTAGTGAATGACTAATGACTTTTAAGAATGACTGTTAAGTGAAATCTCCTTTCAAGGCAATCTATACAAACAAGGTACATTTTCACCTGCCTGAAGTGATTCTGGAGTAGTCCAAAATGCAAATGGGTGGATTAGATGATTTTTCAAAATTCTGTAAATGTTCTATAATCCAGTAATGAAAATGCTGATGCTTCTAAAATTAATCTTAAAAGTTTTAATTGAGAAATCTGATCCACCAGGCACAGAATTCTCTTAAGATAATCAATGACTGGACAGGTGACCTAAACAACATGGAAAACACAAGGCTGCCTGGGGAACATTAAAAGTTGACTGTTTTGGCTGGCTTTGTATCTTCCAGTTCAGCAGACAACCATCGGTAAGTGCGATGACGTCGAAGAACTTCAATGGCTTTGAGTTCTAAGGGAGTGGCCTCAATACCAAGGTCTTCTAAGCCAGGCAGGTGAGGCAATTTCTTGTCAGTGATGTGAATCTTTGAATACATAAAAAAACACAAAAGATCCATGAAAACCAACCAACATCATCAAATTGCCCACCCTTGTCCCTGGTAGGTAATCTGTTTATCTGTGCTTCTCCAATGTTAGTATAAGTTACAGTATCAAGACCTGGTTGACTTCATGAAATTTTGAGTGCTTTTTGCTTTCTGAAATTTAATGTTAAAATGCAAGCATAGCAACAGTTTCAAAAGAGAGATCCTAAAAATTCAAATCAAAGGTGGATCAGTGACATCTACCAAACACTGGCAACCTTTATAAAACAAATCAGTTCCCTATCAGATAAGCAGCCAAAGGATATGAATAAGCAGTTTTCTTAAAGGCAATTTCCAAAAGAAATGCAAGCTATACACAACCATAAGAATGTTCCAAGTTACTAGGAATAAGAAACACAAATGAAAACAGCTCTGACTTCATCTCATATACATCAGATAAAGGTGGAAAAAAGTACTAAATGTTGGAGGTGCTGTGAGAAGGCAGACACATTAATGATCTATTGGTGTAGCTATGAATTGGTCCAACTGCTCTAGAAAACAGTTTGGAATTATACTAAGTAACTAAACTCTATAAATCCTTTGACTCAGGGATACCACTATGAGGCAAGTCAAGGAGAGATGAAAAGGTCCTATCTAAACAAAAATTTCTACAGCATTACATTTTATAGTAGCAAAAAAAGTGGAAGGATAGCAGTTAACCATCAATTGGGGAATAGATGAGAAAATTTTGATATACTAATATAATATATTAATATTATTAATAATAATAATAATTAATAATAATATTAATATAATATTAATATACCATAAGAAATAGTAATATGAAGAATTTAGAGAAACTTGGCAAAATCTGTATGAACTGATGCAGTGAAGAAAGTAGAACCAGGAGAACACTGTATATAACCACAGTGGAAGAAAACAATGAAAGACTTCAAGACTGTGATTAATTACTTCAGTCATGACTTCAGAGGGCTGAGGGTGAAGTATGACTCAGCAAAGAAGTGGTAAAAAAAAAATAGCTACAGAATGGGGTGCACCTTTTCAGACACGAGCATTATGTTGAAATGCTTTGTCTGACTATATCTGTTACAAGGGAGGATTTACAATGCTGGGGGAAGAGAAGAGCTGTGGTGGAAAGTCACCAGGAAGTGACAAGATTTTGTAAGGCAAATAAATAAAAATCCCTACCAAAAAACCTGAGAGACTGAGAAGAAACAATGGTTGTTCTATGTGCCATTCAGTCCTCTCTTTCCTGTACCTTGGCTGTGCCTCTTCATCAGGCATGGACTCTACCTCAGTTCCTGATTGACAGGCTGCCAGAATTTCTACAGAATTTGTTTCTCCCCAAGCAGTCTTCCTGCTCATCGCTTTCTTACTATAGGCATACTTCAACCTTTACTGTGTTCTAGAGAAGAAAAGCATTAGGGAGAATATGACAACAGTCTTCATGTGTCTGAAAGGCTATTATCACACAGAAAAGATACTGGATTTGTTCTAGTTGGCCCCAAAAGGCAGAATTAGGAGCAAATGGACGAAGCTTTGAGAAAAGTAAATTTGGGCACAACAGAAGGAAAACTTTCCTACAGAGGTGTCCCAAAGTAAGAAAAGCTACCTCAGGAGGCAACAAGTTCCCTAATTCTGGAGATCTTTAAGTGAAAGCTAGATAAACATGTCAGGGATGCAGAAAAGGTACATCCTTTTCAGGTACAGGTTGAACTACATGAATTCTGAGGTCCCTTCCACCTGAGATTCCATGAACGGAGACAGTCCATGATATCTTAGATGTCATCCTACTAAGAAGGTAGGGGAAATGAATTAGGATCATAAAAGCATAGCTTAAATCTATAAAGGACCTTAAGAGTTTTCTAGTCCAACTCCCTCATTTTATAGTTAGAGAAACTGAAGTCCAAAGATTGCCCTCTGAGTGACCCAAGGTCACACAACTAGTAAACATCAGAGGTGGAATTTGAACTCTGATACTTTCACTCCAATACCAGCACTTTTTCCACTAGATCTGGATTCAAAGCCTACCTCAGTCACTTAAGAGCTGGGAGATCCTGAGCAAATCACTTAACATTTTTTGGACTCAGATACTTGATATGTAAAATGAGGGCGCTGGACTCACTGGTCACTACGGTCCCTTTCATGTCTAAATCTATGATCCTGCCTAAACACTTAACCACTTATATTTGTCCCATAATAATAACAAAACTCATCCTCATGCTTTTTTGTTTGTGTGACTGAAAAAAGTTCCGTTTTGTTTTTTTTTAATGTTTATGAAGTCAAGACTTTAGCAACCTAAGAATAGTTTGGCTTCTTAAAAACCTCACATAAGTTAATAATTCCCTAAGGGAAGGATGCCTTCTTTTTCTGTATTAATAAGGAGACTGTGCCTAGAATGAGGGAGGTGAGGGCTCCAGTCTAGTCTGTCCTATTTTAGTTTAACTAACAGTACTGTCTTCAGTCCTGAAACACAAACCAAAATGTATTCAGGAAAAAGTGAGCAGGATTGTGAGGGGACTTGAAAATGGGTTACATGAAGCATAATCAAAGGAACTATAGACAATTAGCCTGAAGAAGAAAAAAATCTGGTGGGACATCATATCTGGCTTCAAATATGTGAAGGACTGCTATGTAAAAAAGGGACTTGATCAATGCCCTATATCAGGGCTATCCAACCATAGGTTTTTATTGCAACAACAGACAATATATTTTGATTTTCCATTTTAGTGAGAGCTCTGCGGTAGGTGGGCTGCATAAATCACACTGCAGGATGCATTTTGGACAGCCCTGCCTTATATGGTAAAGTTGTAAGGTAACAGATTGTTGCTATAATATAAGGAAAAATTTCTTAACAATTAGAATTGTTCAAAAATTGAATGGTTTGCTTCAGGTAGTGATAGTAGTATCATGCTCTAAGGATTGAAGCAGGGGCAAGATGATCACTCAGTCAGGGATGCTGTAGAGCAGAGGTTCTAAATTTAGTGTCTAGGTACTTGTTTTTAATAACTGTATTTCAATATAATTGTAATTCAATATAAATATATTTTAATATAATTGGCTTTCTTTATTGTTTTATGCATTTTAGAATATTATTCTAAGAAGAGGTCCATGGCACAAAAAAGGCTAAGGCCCCTTGTTACAGAAGGAATATTCTGAGTCTGTTTTTTGGTACCCTCCACAGCAGCAGACAGTATTCAGCAGGAATTTAGTGATAGTGACTGATGATTACTTTCTAATAGGTGTGAAATGCCTGAAACTTACAGAATCTAACTTGCTCACATGCCAGTGGCTAAGCCAGGATGTGGAAGAAAAGTATGAATCAACAACTTCTACAGCTCTCTGTCCAACAAAATAAGGAGGATGTTTGCTGGTGCACACTTACTCGCTCTATTTTGTCCCTCGTGGTCCAGGGTTCAAATGGACTCATCTCAAAGATTCTTGCCAACAATCTGGAAACAAACATGAGGTATATGAATGCTCTGTATCTCTGTGCAAAATCGTGTTAGCTAGCTGAAAGAATCATACTGAGAGGTTGCTAAAGTCTGGACTTCACAAATGTTTAAAAAGACTTTTTTTCAATCACACAAACAAAAACTCTCCAGACAGATTCCAATCCCACTTGTGACATTTATTACCTGTGTTATTTAACCTTCCTAGGATGCAGTTTCTTCATCTATGAAATGAGGGGAGTGGGATTAACTGGCCTCCGAGGGCCTTTCCAACTACAAATTCAGCTTAGGGATTCATTGCCTTGAACTGGTGGTTAAGTCAGTCCTCTCTCTCCAGACCACACTTCATACTATGTCATCATTCACCCGACACCAGAGCCTCAGCACCTGGCCAATGCCCTGTGGCCTCATGTATAACGTCCACTCTCCACTTCTACCTCTTGCTGAGGTAACAACAGCCAAATCAATCTTACCAACGCTACTGGGAAGGGAATAATAAGCTAGGCTCCACTTAAAATTCTTATAACTGCCTCAACCAGAGGTTTCACACCTAGGGTCTATGGAGTTGTCTTATTAATATTTTAATTAATACTAACTATTATGGTAATGATTACTAAAATGTTGATAATTATTGATAATTTTATTTTAGATATTATAATATACCCTAATAAAAATTAATGTTTTGACATAGTTTGTTTCCTTTGTACATCCAAGCAATTGTCTCATACAGTAGGGACAAATTTCCTCTGCTTTTGCTAAAAGGGTATAATGGAATAACTAGGAAGTCTCACCTTCAGCTTTATACCCAATGTGAAAAAGGACACCATTCCATAACTCAAAACCATTGGCTCTAACAACAGAAAAAGACTCTAAAGGTTTGCAATTTTAGTTGTTCAACTCATATGATTGGTTAAACTTGAATATGCATGTTGTTATCCATTTCTATGCCACCTCCATCTCCTCTTTCCTACTGTTTTTTACTTAAGAGGAACTGGGAAAAGCTGCAAAAATACAATACTAACTGTGACTATGTCAATACTGTCCTCAGAGATGGTAAGGGTAAGCATACCTGCTTAAGTTTCTTTCCAAAGAAGGATTCCAACAAATACTTTACTTACTTATAGGCAAAACGTGGCATGTAGTACGGAAGGTATGGCCTGTGAGCCACAGCAAAGATATAATCCACCAAGTCATACAAGAGGAACCGATGTGGCCTAGAAAAACAAAAACATCTGCTCTTAAATTGCTTCTCCTAGCCCCCCCCACCTCACTTTTTTGGTTCTTTAGTTACAGAGATTTCATGACAGGAGATCAGGACTAAAAGTAATTCAGTAAGAACTCTATAAATATTTGACATGATTCAGGAGGAGAGAAATGATTAGCAAAGACAAAATGGTACAAAGAACCAAGCAGGTTCCTTCAATTTATACATTTTACGGTAGTATTTTAAAGTCCAACTCTTGTAACAGCATGCTGTGGAAGTGATCCTGGGTGCTCAAAATTAATGTCAGTGAAGCTCAAGCTGGAAAAGTTTCTAGTGCAGATTCAGCAACTGACAAAAATAGCATGTCTGTCTGTCCTGCCATATAAGGTTCATGCTAGTTAAGTGCAATGAAGCTCATCTCCAGAAGGCTGACCACATGGTTATGACTTTTTCAGCATCACAAACTCACCAAGACTGTCTTCGAAAGCATAGGGCCTAACGTAAGGTAGTAGCTGTGTGATTAGTGAGAAGTTCAACTGTGAGTGACTGGAAACAAACTATATATGTGGAGCAAGGGGAGAGACATAGGAAGAAAAGAAGAGAGAGACAGACAGGCATAGAGACAGAGGGGAGGGAGAAAGGGGAAGGAGGAGGGAGAGCAGAGAGCTTTGTGAGTGATCTGCACACAGGTTATAATTAAACCCAATGAAGTGATGAGGTGACCGAGAGTTTAGAGAGAGAAGGTCCAGAAGAGAGCCTTGGAGAAAATCCAGTTAGATGGCATGATATGGAAGAAAAGCCAGCAAAGGAGACTGAAAAGGAACAAACAGGTAGGAGAACCAGGAGAGATCAGTGTCACAAAACCCCAGAGAAGAGAGAATATTGAGGAGACGTGGAGAAGTCAAGGGTAAGGATGGAAAAATGATCACAAAGACCATCACCAGACCTGTGTACAAACCTTTCCAGCTTATGCTCAACTGGCACTGACTTTAAGGACACAAGGTCATCTCCTTTAGGACTCAGCTCAAATTCTATACTTTGCAAGAAATCTTTCCTGGTCCTTCCCTTCTGAGATTATCTTCTATCTACTACGTATCTTACATATACTTAGTTATTTACATGGTTGTTTGTTTTTCCCTATTAGAATGTAAACTCCTTGAGGGCAGGAACTGTTTTTCCCTTGCTCTGTACTGTCAACACCTAGTATAGTGTCTACCATATAGTGAGTATTTAATGAATACTTGAGATTGACTGAATTCTATGTAGACCTTGGATAAGTCATCTAACTTGTCTGGGCCTGAGTTTTCTCATTTGTAAAAAGAGAGGGCTGAATTAAAAGATCTCTAAAGTCTTTTTCAGCTTTCAAATTCTATGCTTTCCAGATTCTAATATCTTAACAAGTTTACAGTTTTTCATAGAAAGTCAACTGAGTAAATAGTTTTGTGCATCTGTATACATTATCAATCCAACTGATAACATAGGGCTTGGGATCTAAAAGTAGCTGACCACAAGCTCTCTAACAGCTTGGCACACATGGAGGAAAAAATATAACCTTTTTGGTATCTAAAAAGCATGGACTCACTGCTTAACTAACAAAGGCCAACTCTGAAGACTATGATGGTTCAGCAAGTCCAAACGCTGTTCTATTTAAAAGTCACACTATGACAACCGACCCAGGAAGAAATATGACAGTGACATTTAGTAAAATCTGAGGAAATTTCGATTATTTAATAAGTCACATTGTGCGTATTGATAGGACACCAGGCATTATTTATTTTCTCCATAGAGTTCATCCCCTTAAAAAGCCCACAGGGAAAGTGCTGAACTTTCCTGGGTTTCTGTGTTCTTAGCTTTAATCCAAGAAAGACAGTTCCTCTGGTGTGGAGCTCAGGATTTGCTTATTGACCAAAAAGGTACATATCTACTAAGAGCTTCCTGTTAAAAACACTAAACTAGCTGTTTTTGTTTCTGATTCATCCCTAGAAACAGAGGAATCCAGTTTATCTTGTTGGCATCTCAGGTGAGACTAAGAGAACGTCTGTCTGTTTCTCTCTCCTCTCCCTCTCTGATCTCTTCCTTTCTCTTCCCTCTCTCTCATTCTCCCTCTCCCCACCTCTCTCTCCCCTTTCTTCTTCTCTCACTCTCCTCTCCTCTCTCTTCCCTCCATTCCCCTCCCCTTTTCTTCTCTCCCCTCTCCTTCACCCTGGCCTTCCTCCCTCTTCCCAAACCCCAACAGGTTTGGCTTAAGACTGGGGAACTGTGTATTCTCCAGCTCCTTTGGAAGTTAAGTGTATAAAGAAAATACACTCAACGTTGATTGGTAAATAACTCAGGAATCAGGTAATAGTTCCTGACTGTCTAACTTCAGATAATCACTTAACCTAGCAGTACCTTCAGTTTTCTATTACCCTTTTTAATGTAGAAAAGATTTGATTTTACAACCACCGATAAACTAAAAATTATTTTGCTCAGAATTTTAATACCTTTTGAAATGTAAACTTGGTGCATTGTAATGAACCCTGGATTTAGTCAAGACCTAGGTTTGAATCCTAGCACTGACATTTAATACCTATGTGACCTGGAACAAGTCACTGAATTTTCTGGCCCTACGTTTCCCCATCTGTAAAATGAGAGGCTTCTGGAGCACCTTCCAGTTCTATAGTCCTGATCCTCTGCCACCAGAGACACCCTGGGGTGTCACAAAAGCATAGCCAAGAATCATTATATTGAACCCATTAATGAACTAAGAAGTACAAAAGTGAGAATCCCTGAATTAGCTCCCTGAGAAGAGGAATGATAGAAATAAATGACTACTGATAACAGACAGTTGAGGGACACTGTTTCCAAGAGATTAAATTTCACTACACATTTTGTCCAGGAAGATTTAAAAATTTTACATTAAAGCCACCTACCCAGTGATGGCATAGGTCTTCCCTCGGGCATCTGGATCCTTAATTGCATTGATAATGGCTTTGGATACATCTACTACCTATGGAAAAAACATTAATGTTGAAACAATCCAATTACAAGGATTACTGACAAACTTAAATGATTGAAATGACACCGTCTATTTTCAGAATGTCTCTTTAATAAGAACACTTCACACATCTCATTTATCGTCATGATAGGTGTGTGGTTTTGTGGAAATATCACTGCATTGGGGTTCAGAGGACCTGGGTTTAGATCTGCTATTTACTACCTTGGGCTATGACCTAACCTTTCTGAGACTTCATTTACTAAATTGAAAAATGAAGAGGTTGATGATAGCTAAGGTCCCCTTCACAGCACTAACTCTCTGGATCCTGTGAAGTACTGAAAAGACAAGTCTTGCCAGTCCCATGTTAGAGTTACTGGCCAAAAGCCCCAACCAGGGGGACAAATGAGAATGAGGAGGATGCAGTAAGTCAATAGGTCACAGTGAAACCAAAAGGCTGATGGCCATCATTTCATCCTACATTAAAGGCAGATGGGAACCAGAAACTTTCTGCACTGTCATCCTTTCATTCTGATCTCAATTTATATTCATCTTAGATTGTAAGCTCACTATGGTCAGCATCTCATATTTAGATGTATCTGTGATTGCAATAATATTGATAACCCAACCCCTACCCTCCCAAGTCCTCTCATCCTTGGCAGCTCTAATCTATGTTCTCCTGGAAATCCTCCACAGAGAGATTACCAACACGTTGGAAGCTTTCCTCTGGTTCCCTTGACATTACATTACATTACAATCGAGCAGTCAGTTTGTCTCCTGATTATCCCTCATTCCTGCCCCATGACTACTGGCCTATTGTCTTTTCTGGTCATGCAATGGATGACATCCATTATGTCACTTCTCTTACACGACTCTTGGTTGGTATGCATCTCTCCTAGAGGCTACCAGTTTTCTTTTGAGTAGGCCTATGATTTCACTGATGTATGGAACTGCCAGTGAGGAAATGTCCTCAATCGACGCGGAATGGCAAGTGCTTTGTGACTTAAGAGTGTTAGCCACATGAGAGCACTGAGAGGTTAAGTGACTTGTCCAGTCATACAGCCAGTATGTGTCAGAAGCAGGAACTGAACCCAGGTCCTTCTGACTCTGAGATCAACTCTATCCATTATACCAGGGCTGTCCAACCTTAGGTTTTTATTGAAACAATAGACAATATATTTTGATTTGCCATTTTAGTGAGAGGTCTGAGGTAGCTCAACTTCATTTACTAAAGCATTTATGTAAATTTCTATGCCATAGGCAGGCCACATAAATCGCACTGCGGGCCACATTTTGGACAGCCCTGCATTATACCATACTTTCTCTTGTGGCACCAAATTACAAAAATTAGGTGTTAATTATTAGGGTTTGCTGAAGGAGGTCCCTTCCCTCCCAATGAGAATACCTACATAAACTGGTTGTTTCACTGTCTTTTTGCCCAATGAAATGAGAGGAACACCACCAAACCAACGGTAGTCTAGCAGAAAAGAACAAAGACAATCATAAGAATATGTAAGTAGTCACACAAGACCTACGTATGTACAACTATATATTATCAATACTATTGATGATGGTAAAAGATATGTAGCTTTCCCTTTGAAGAATCAAAAAACGGTTTTTTCCAACTTATTCTGAAGCCTCTCCATGTGAGTTAGGGAAAAGAGTTTTTTCAGATGGGAAAAGAAGAGGTTAAATAGCTTTCCAAGAAGAGCCAGGAAGAGACTTATCTCCATATCTAATGTTATACATGCTCCAATGCAAAGTCCCCCAAAATAACTGGTCTACAACTTTCTTAGGAGGTGCCCAGAGCTACAAACAAAAGAACAATTTATAAATTTTCAGACTACCTCTAGGAAAGGAGGTCAGGATCCTCACCCTACTGTGAGGACACACTAGCAGGAGAACAGTATAAGTTGGTCAATGGAATCAGAAACTAAAGCCAGGGAGTCTAACACTACTATCCTTCACCCTGACAATTCCAAGTTGAATGCCTCAATGACATTGGAAAGGCAACACTTCACTCTCTTTAGAGAATGGGTTTAGCAGGGGTTTCTAACCATGTTAGGGTCATGGCCCCTATGGTAGTTTCCTAACATCTATGAACTCCTCCTCAAAATAAGATTTTAAAATACACAAAATAAAATACAAAGGATTACAAAAGGAACCAATTATACTAAAATAGAGTTATCAAAATATTTTTTAAAAACAAGTTCACAGAGCCCAAGTTAAGAACAACTACTTAAAAGTCATCTCACAATTGCTGAGGCTGATTTTCTCTCGTGGCGTAAGCACGATGGCTAAAACAGCTTTGTGAGTCAGTATAAATTCCCAGTCCACGAGAGTGTTATCACAGACGATTCATCATATGTTCTATAGTAACACTTTCCCCAGAAATTATTACTAACCAAGGACACACACACACACACACACACACACACACACACACACACACACACCATCGTATATGCAATCCCCAACTTGTGTGTGTCTCTCTCTCACATATGAATCATGACCCTGGCAACTGCCTCTTTATGATCACTGGCCATAGGAACTCTGCTCTCTAATGATTCCTTAAGCTTCTCTCCTCAGCCCCGCCACCCCACCCCTTGCCCCCCGCTGCCCTCTACTTCTTCTCACTGTGCCCCATAGCTAGTACAAAGTAGAATCTAGGTGGGAGGCCTGGGAAAAGGTGAAGAGGCAGGAACAAAGTATAAGATTGGTTTTAACCCCATCCCTTCCATTCTACAGCTCACTCAGGCTGGGGCTCATCTCCAGTTACACAGCATCCATAGCTCTTCATCTCAGAGAATCTACCTCGGGCCTAGTTCCTATGAAGAAATGCCCAGGACAGCCTAAGCCTGCATATATTTACCTCTGAAACATAAATAAATCCTACTTCATAAAATGTTATAATTGAACAGTCCCACTTGCTCTAGGAATATCTTCTTTAACATCACTGACAAATGCTCAGGCAGCCTCTGATTGAATATTTCCAGGTACCTCACAAAGCAGTTCATATTTTTGACTAATCCTGCTAGAAAATTATTCTATTTAAGTCAAATTTGCTTCCCTCTAACTTTTACCTGTCTTAGTTATGTATTTTAAAGCTATACAGAGTTAAGTCTAATCTCTCCTTAATATGACATTTCAAGAAGAAATTGATCATGTCTCCCACTTTAAATGCACTTTCCTCCTTGTTAAACATTTATATCTCCTTCTAATATTTCTTAGATGAGACAGTTCTGAGTCTCACATCATGATTCCCGCCCCGCCCCCCCCCCAATAATACTTTGCAAACAGAAGAGCCCCGTTACACATACAGAATATTTATTTGTCCCTTAAGGCCCTATCCCAGTCTCGGCCCGGAAATCTGGACATCACTCTCTTATTATTGATGTGAAATGCATACTTGTAAAAGTGGGAAAATATGAGCATAGAACGTTATATAAAAATGTCAAACATCTTTGATGTCCTGGTTGGTCTCGCTAAACTATTTATTGCTTTTTTGTTTTAAATCTTTGTTACGAGGCAAAATAGGTAGAAGAGAGGGCCATAATTACAAATGAATGTGGTGTAAAATCAAAAGGCATCAATTTTTAAAATTCATTTTTTAAAAGACAGAATTCATACTTGCAAAATAATTGAGTAATCTATCCTCTCTTCCAAAAATGTCAGAGGGCTTCATGATGATGGCTTCAGGGAATGCCTCTCTCACGGCTTCATCTCCAACAGCCTAGTCAAAATTAGGAATAAAAACAAACATCGTTCTACAAATGAGCAAAGCTTCCATTCTTTTTTGCTAGTGTACTGGTACGTGCCTTCCAAAGCCTATAATTCCCTCCCAGTTGTGATATTAATACATAACTGTCAGAGAAAATTTTAAAACTTTGGACTTCAACACTTTTAAAAGGTTAGAGTGCTGGCTAGCTGAGATAATAAAAAGGATCCCAGCAACAAAAAGCATAGAACACATACCAAGAGGAATAACAGCAAAAAAGTAGTGGGCTGACAGACAGATCAAATACCACCTATTCCCAGAAAAGTCTGACAGGGGAAAAAGCCCAGACAGAGTAGACCCAAATACCAGTCAATCCCAGGAAAAATCCAATCACTTTCTAGTCCTTCATAGCAGCAACATTTCAAGGCTACCCTGGACTTTCTGAGAATACTCCAAGCCAAAATAGAACAAGCCTAAGGGCTATCATGGTTTAGATCAGGCCCACTAAAATCATCTAAAACAAGACTGGCTTCCAAAGGCAAAAGGCTTAGATGCCATGGGAAAAGATACTCTAGCCTTTCTGTTGAATATTCCAAATCATATTCCTATTATTTCAATTCTAAGAATACTTTTTTTTTTTTATCAGGACCTTAAATGTGGCCCAGTGACAAGGAAACACTAGAATACAAAGTCAGAGAAAGAGAAACATTTCTTCACCCTGGAGAGGAGACACTAACAAGACACTGGCAAGCCCACTTGAAGGTGTGAAGACTCCATCTGGGCAATGAGCTAGAAATGCAAGAAAGTTAACCAGTCCAGAGGTTTCAGCGTTCTAAGTACATTCTCCCTTTAACATAAAAAAAAAAGCCTTCAAGAATAGGATGCAGCTAACAAGGCTTTAGATTTAGGTGTCTTCATAGGATACAAGTAGCCAGACCAGAATCAGGAAATACAAAGAGTCTAAGTGTGGGCTCAGCGTAGCTGATGGTATCTGACCACCAGAATTTCAATAGGAAGCTCTTCCTCCTTCCATCATGCTTTAAAGAACAAATGACACTAGCCCTGTGATCCACTTTCTGGCCCACTCTGACTGACCTTATTTCTCAGGTACTTAGAAGTGCTTCTGATATCAGCATTGAGATGAGAAACATGAACGAATGTTTCTACTCCAGCCTCCTTGGCCAACTGGGCTATTGTCTGGGGAATGGCAGCAAAGACATCTGAAAAGTCGAAGTTTCTGAAGGAAGAAAAAAAAGATGTCAGTAAAGAATTCAAGAACTATGATATCATGGTATAGTAAAAACAGTGCTGGACTAGGAATCAGAAATCTAGGGTTCAAGTCTCACTCTGGCCTTTACCAGTTATAGGACCCTGAGCAAGTCACTTAAGCTCTCTGAGCCTCCGTTTCTTCATCTGTGAAACAGGTATAGTTATATCTACACTACCCATCTCACAGAGTTGTTGACAGAAAAGTACTTTAAAAATTTTTAAATAGTTGTTCTTAACTTTTTTTGTGACTTGGACCCCTTCTCAAACTGTTTTTTCAATGTAAAAGTTACAGAGGATTACAAAGAAAATCAATTATAATGAAACATAGTTATTTACATATCTTTAAAACAAGCTCATGAATCCAAGGTAAAGAACCTCTGCTTTAAACCACCAATAAGTGTAAACTAACATTATCACCATAAGAACCAACTTATATCTACCTGAGAGAGACTTTGGTTTTCACAGCATTGTTTATAGCTTACACCAGGCAAATTTTCATAGCTTCATAGATCTAGAACACATCAGGACCTCGGAGACCGTCGACCCCAGTCCTGTCATTTCACAGATGAGATTAAGTGACTTGCCCAAGCTCACAAAGGTAATAAGTAGCAAAGGTGAGATTTGAACCCAGTCCAGAGCCAATGTTCTTTCCCCTCTACCACCAAGAAAGTCTTATTTACTTTGTACTGCAGAGGCAGACCTTATTTTATAAATGGAAATGACAATGGGGCCCTGTCAAAAGAATTACATCTCAGGGGCTCTATTCTACTAGACCTGTGGTCCCTGTTCTCCTTCTAATATGCTCAGCTCACGTCCTCCATCCTTGTCCTAGCCCAAGGATGGCAGCATGGTACAATCAAGTAAGAGGACCAGAGTTAGAGAACCTGGGCTCAGATGCTGGTTCCACTACCTATTTACTGTCTGCATGACCTCGGGAAAGTCACTTAGCCTTTTTGGGTCTCAGTTTCCTCATCTGTAAAAGGAGGGGCTGGAACTAGCTGAATTCTAAAGCCCCTTCTGTTCTAAATCTATGCTGCTTCCTCACCCAATAATAAGCAACATCTCTGTTCCTCACTTGCTCCTTCCTTTCTGCCCAACCCTGCCTAAGGTAATGAATGTTAAGCTAAAAAATGGATGATCAAGCAGGAGGAAGAACAGAAGAAGCCACAAAAAAGGAGATTAAAGAAAGCCCTTTGTCATTCACTTTCTTCTCTGTGTGACCACTGCCACATCCTTAATGCCTTCTATAAGGTCAATGACACCATAACCTAATATCAGTCTTGGAATGGAATGAATTAACCAATTATGTCATACAGTCATCCATGCTAATTCTTGCTCACGTAGCAAAAACTATTTATAGAGTGGGGATGACAAAAATCTAGGGACCTAGAAGAAGCATTATAAACAAGCACTGGGGTAACCCTGTGGGACTTCTTCACTTGTTTCTAAATATATAACTCAGCAAAGACACCCCAGGGTCTGAACTGGCCAGGAGACTACTCAGAATTCCTGGAGGCCCAACTTAAAGAGGACTAGGGCTTATGAACATTCTAAATGGAGCTGTGGGGCAAATTCTATAAATCTATTAACTTCTCCTTTCTTTGTAGTTCTCTACTCCAATCAGTAACAAGTACCTTTAGCTTACCTCGTACCTTTTCCCTCTAATTTGTTATATTTAGCTACCAATCTACATACAAATCTCTCCCTCTGATTCCTCCCATTCCTACTCATCTCAATTCCACCCCTCCTCCTCAGGTCTACCCACCTTTGCTCTTCACACACTCATACACAATGCCTTCAAATCTGCTCTTCAAGTGTTCCTTTTACCTCTTTGCTTTAACTATAATTTGGTTGTTTCAACCCTTCCCTGGAAGAAGCCATTACTTTTCTCCCTCCCAAGCCAACGTCCAAGACAACCCTTCTACTCTTCTCACTGGCTTTATCATCTTACTCAGTTTTCTTTTCATCCTCTTCAACACCTCCAGAGTGCTGATGACCTTTCTAACCACCTGGCCTCCATCTCCAATCTACTTCGACTACCCTCTGGAACTCACCATTAACTCTCAAAATTATTCCCTCTCCATAATCTTGAATTCTGAAACCTTCCTCTCTGCCCTAAATCTTCTATCTGAGAAAGAACAGTCCTTCCCCAGCATGAAATGGGCTACAGGAAAGTAGTTAGGTAGCAATCAGGATGGGGAAAATGAGACACCTACTCAAATATTCCTGAGCCTGAGCCTGGTCTTTGCAGTAAACCTCCATTACTTGTCTGCTGTGAACTCCCAGAATTTTCACATTCAAATATGAAGTTCACAAACATGTTCTGAAGACAAAGATATTTTTGGATTATCCATGCCTGCTCATCTCCGCTAATACATCTACTCAAGAGCTAACTATAAATTTTAACATCATGCCCCCAAGTCTTCCTGATAATATCAGATCTTCATCATGTAAAATGTACTAAGCCTTTAGCAAATCCTAAGGCTAAGTACAATATTCTGAATGACTTAGTATAAAGGACTTTACTTCTTGGGCCTCCACTATCCTCGGCCAAAAAATAAACAAAAATCAATGAATACCCAAAGTTAAAGTTCTGGTCACTAAGACAAGAGGGAACTCTTTCTCTGACCATTTCTTTCACTGCCATCAAAATATACTATTTCACTTAGGAACTGAGGAGAAGAGGACTGCAGAAGTCTATGGCTAGGCATTTCCCCCAAAATTCTAAAGCCTCAAAGCATGTCAGAATATAGCCTATGTCTTGTTATTGTATATTTTACAGTTCTCACGCATTCAAAAACAAAAGTGCCACCCTTCACAACTACCTAAAGATATGGGTGACTGCCATCATTGTTTCTCAGAAAAGCCCAGGAGACTCCTAAGAGCAAAGAAGTGTATATAAAAATGCTACAATAAGAAGTAGGACAAAAATAAAGATTAAAGAGAAGTTAGAGATCACAATCCCACTCCTTCACACTCAATTCTGCATTTAATGTATTGCTAACAATGTGTCTTACTATAAGCTATACTGTATAGGTACTGAATTTGAAAATTTTTTTATGTGTTTGAGCCCTATAGCTACAACTACATCCTAGATATCTTGAAATTCTTTTGTATCACTTACCAATTCAGCATGGTGCCAAGCACATGCCAGGTGCCCAATACATACTCTGCGACTAAAGGACAACTCTATACTTGCTGGCCAGAAAACCCTAGAGAAAAGGAAGAAGAAAAAAAAAAAACAAGCCCCAAGCACTTACTTAGTTTCCCAATCTCGTCCAACAAGATTGATGACAACATTGCTGTGCTCCAGTGCCCTCTGGATGGTACTTTTGTCCTTCGCATTCCATTCCTATAAGAGCAGCATCAGATAAGATCAAAAAACACTGAATGTAGTCATCTACAAAACAGCATTATCAAAGTTTGGGCAGGTGTTCAACTGCTTGTTACCATATTTTCAAAAAAATGGCATTTCATGAAGGCTTTATTTAATAAAATTGGCATGGTTTCCAGGGGCCAACTTGATTTGTTTACTTCTCTATACTACTCCTCCATGTGGACATGGTCAGTATTCCTAAAGGCTAAGAAAAGGCACCAAGTAGAAGTATATTTTCTTTTGGGGAATGCATGGAATCAGAGAAATAAAAAGGGGCATGTTTCCTCTTCTATCTCAGGCCACCAGGAGAATCAAGAAGTCAGTTCTCTCTCCTGACATTTAGCTAAGGAGCCAAAGACAAATTTGATGAAGTTAAGTTCCTCTTCAGATAACACGGAGCCATAGATAGCAGAGGTATAAAGGACTCTTCTTGGTGGTCAGCATCTAATTTTGCGCATTAGTAGCAGCTTGTCTGGTTGTTTGAAACGTATTTAGTTTCCATTTTGCAGACCAGAAAAATGAGATCCAGAAAGATCTAGCAACTTGCCTAAAACTACAAATACAATTGACAGGGCCTAAATTTTAACTTAACAATTTCTGAATTTCAAAACAGACTACTTCCCATAAAATGACTAAGGATTTAGAAAGGATTCTTGTATCAGATATAAATATGAGGTATTTAGTTATTTTAAACACTTTAATAGAAGGGCAATGGAAATTTCTCAGGACAAGTTGGTGATTGCCTTTAATATACTAATGTGTATTCCACAAAATAATAACACTAGCTATTAAGCAGCTAACATTTATATGACATTTACCATGTAACAGGCACTGTGCTAAGTATGTCATAATTACTATATAATTACTATCTCATTACTACCTCACAACAACTCTGGGAATAGGTGCTATTATTATCCCCATTTTACAGATGAGGATACTGAGGCAAACAGAGGTGAAATGTCTTGCCCAAGGTCATAATCTGAGGCCTCAGGTCTTCCTGACTCCAGATCAGATCTCAATCCACTATACCACAGCACTCTGAGAAAAGCGGGGGAAATGAACTGGAACTAGGCTAAAATGCAACATACCTCTTCGCCAGGAGTCAGGTGAGCTGGTGGGGAAAGGGATATGAAAATAACTATGAGAAACGCACAGGGGAAGAGCCCAGGAGGAGCTGATACAGAATAGAGGAGTAGGAAAAACAGCCATCACAAGGGCCTAAGAACAAAGTCCATCGAGAGGATATCAATAAGAAAAGTCCTGAACACAGAGCTCATGCCAACACTGGTCCAGTTAGTGAGGAACGAGGCTGTGCAGATAGCAGTTTATGATGGAAAACAAAAGAAGAGAACTATGATGGGGTGGAAAGAGCAGACCCAGAGAACTTTGGTTTGAAGCTATTTATTCTTTCAAACAAGTTAGCTCTTATAAACCTCCTGAGTATCAGTTTCCTCATCTGTGAAGTGAGGAGAATGAACTAAGTGGTCTCTGAGGCCCCTACCAGCTTCAGTTGATCTTATAACTTTACTCTTATAAAGAGCAAAAAGAAAGTGAAGCAAATACTCAGTCAAAAAACATTTAATAAGCACTTACTATGTGCCAAGCATGGTGCTAAGTGCTGGAAATACAAAGAAATGTAGAAACATTCATTGCTGATACAATCTCCTCTGAACATGCAGAACTGACTCAATAAAGTCATCAATAATGTTGGCAAGATTGAGCACAAGACAGAACCAGCTATAGGTTTCACTGGTGGAGACCTGCTTGAAAGTTTCCTAGATATTGGCTGACCCAAGATGCAAGAAGTTGTGGCTAATTCACAGTACGATGACATCATGGCATGAAGTGAGAAGCCACCACAGACGACCTGATTAAGGCTGTGGAGGAACTGACTCGGATCCATGAGCCAATTGGCCAGGATCCAACCTTCCTAGAACCTCTCTCCATGTTTTGCACCTAGAGTCTTCCCCCACCCTCTTCTTTCTTTAGCCAGCTGTCCACAGTTCCAAGGGCCACAGTTTGCCCTGTGTGGAAGTGGAGTATTTTTTGGAGCTGAAGCTAGCTCACTACAGATATTAGAACTGGGCTGAGGGTGACCATATTTTCATGGCTAGGTTTTCACCCATCCCACAGTTCAACTCTCACCAGGGACCACCAAGCCTTGGTCTTGGCCAACCGTCCTCTTTCACAGCTGTTTGGCAGAAGGGAAGATCTGCAACTCTCACTCATTCACCGTTTTCTAGGATCTTTGTATTTGGATTTGCTGGGGGTGGAGGGATGGGTGGGGTTCATTGTCTTTGAAGCAAGGTCCCTCCTCATGACTTGCCTCTGAGAGCTTCACTTGTTCAGTCCTTGACCACCAGGCAATGGGGTGACGGAGATCTTGGATTATCCCAAGAGGAAGACAGGGCTCTCTGGGGGAGCTGCTGCCTTCAAGGACAAGGAGAGTGGGGGAAGCAAATGCGTGGCTGGTTTCTGACTTTGAACAATTAAAGCAGAATCCAAGAGGAAAGAAAAGAAAATGGAAAAGTTGGCAGAAGGGGAGGGTTTGAAGAAAAGATAATAAGTTCTTTTTTAGAAGTTCTGAGCTCTAGATGCCTATGGGACATTCAAATGGAGATATCCAAAAGTCAATAAGTGATGTGGAATGGAAGCTCAGAGAAGAAATTAGGTCTAGATACCTAGATCTGATAATCAACTCTGTAAATATGAGCACTAAACTCACCAGAGCTGAGCAAGCAAGATAGTACAGAGAAAAGAGACAAGGATCCAGAAAAGAGCCTTGAGGGACACCTAGAATTGATGGGTATGGCAGAAATGAAAAACCAGCAAAGGAGACTAAGGAGTACTCAAATCAGAAGAGTGCACTATCATGGAAACCCAGAGAGAAGAGTATCCAGATGGAGGAGATCAACAAAGGCTGCAGAGGTCAAGAAGAATTAAGACTGCAAAAAAGGACATTAGTTTTGGCAGTTAAGAGATCATTAGTAACTTTGGAAAGGGCAGTTTCAATCAAAAGATGATGTCAGAAGCCAAGCTGCAAAAGGTTTAGAAGAGAGTTGAGAGGAGAGGAAATTGAGTTATTTAGCAGACTACACTGTCAAGAATGGGATGAGAAATACAGAACTATAGCTCTGGAGTTGGAGGATCAAGTGAGAGGTTTTTAAGGACAGGAAAGACAAGCATGTTTACAGGAAGCAGAGAAAGAGCCAATAGATAGGGAGAAACTGAAGATTAGTGAAATGGGCAGGGAAGGAGGGGGAAGTAATAAGCAGAATTAGCTTTGGCAAGGACTTCTTCATGTGAGACTGGAATGAAGGAAGAGACAGTTGCAGAAAATGTCTAAGATATGTAGAGGAGGGGAGAAGAATGGGCTCTCAGCAAATGGCCTCAATTTTTCAGTGAAATATGAGGCAGGATCTTCAGCAGATAAGGTGAGGGAGGGATATTGTATGGAGGTGAAACAAGGCTTAGACTGTGGAGCTGCTGCTGTGGAGTGGAATAGTGAATTGACTAGGAAGGACTTGGAATAGATGGTAAAAGGGGGACTGGACAAAAAAAGCTTTCATGGCAAGGGCAAGGATCTACAGGAAAGTGCTGCAGACTGAAAAAGGGAATGACAAATACCAGCACATTGAAAAAACTGCTTGATCCTCTAAATCTGAGCCAAACTGAGTAATATAAAACTATACAATATATAGTTTATACTCCAAATTCTCTCACAGTATAATTAAATTTAGGTGTCTAGCAAAATGTTTTGCACACAATGTTTGTTGAATGTCTGAATTACTGACTGTGCCTCTATTAGAGAGTGGGTGGAAGAAAGGAAAGCCACTGGAGAAGGCAGTAAAGTGTAGAAAAGTTGAGATACAGAGCTTCGTCTCCTTTGTACCTTGGGGGAACAGTGCTGTACAATTCACCTGTCCATTTATGAGCAGTGGCATTTACTGCGGCAGTAAAAAACAGGAATCAAAGTGGATATGGAGGCCTATCAACCTAATAAATCATAGTTTGTGAGTGCCATGGAATATTATTACACCAAAAAGAAGTGACAAAAATGAAGAATTCAGAGAAACATTAAAAAACTGTAGTAAATGATACAGGGCAAAGAAAGAAGAACCTAAAGAATAACATATACTGTTGCCTCTGGAATGCAGCTAAAACCACACTTAAAAATGGCTGAACTCGAAGATGGCCACTGGTAAGCAGGGACTGGAGTGAGCTCCGTAGGGAGCCCCTCCAAAAACCTATAAAAAATGGCTCTGAACCAATTCTAGAACGGCAGAACCCACAGAAGAGCAGAGGGAAGCAGGGCTTCAGCCCAGGACAGCCTGGATGGTCTCTGGGTGAGGTCTATCCCACACGGAGCTGGGAGCTGGGAACGGAGTGGCGCAGAGCCCAGCCTGAGCGGCCTGGAACATCCAGACCAGAAGCCAGGCGGAGGGGGCCCTAGTGCCCTGGATCAGTGAGCTGCAGCAGTTACCAGACCCCTCGACCCACAAACACCAAAGACTGCAGAGAAGGTTAGTGGGAAAAGCTGCAGGAGTAGAAGGAGTTCCCGGTTCGGCTTCCAGCCCCGGGGGCAGCGGAGGTGGGGCAGCTACAGCTGTTGTTACTTCCGGCTCCAGGCCCACCTGGTGGGAGGAATTAAGTGGCGGATCAGAGCAGGGGTGTACAGCCTGCTGAAGATCTAAGCCCAGTTCGGGCTGGGGGTTGGGAAGGAGCAGTGCTGGTGTGGCAGAGCAGGCACCTCCCCCCCAAACGTGGAACATAGAACTAACTCTGTAGTCTACAAGGAGTCATACCCCACTGAAAAACTCAAAGGTCAAGTTAGTTGGCTGGGAATATGGCCAGGCAGCGAAAACGCACCCAGATTCAGTCTCAGACTTTGCATTCTTTCTTTGCTGACAAAGAAGACTAAAACATACAGCCTAAAGAAGACAACAAAGTCATAGAGCCTACACCAAAAGCCTCCAAGAAAAACATGAACTGGTCCCAGGCCATGGAAGAGCTCAAAAAGGATTTGGAAAAGCAAGTTAGAGAAGTAGAGGAAAAATTGGGAAGAGAAATGAGAAGGATGCGAGAAAACCATGAAAAACAAGTCAATGACTTGCTAAAGGAGACCCCAAAATATACTGAAAAGTACACTCAAGAAAACAACACCTTAAAAAACAGACTAACTCAAATGGCAAAAGAGCTCCAAAAAGCCAATGAGGAGAAGAATGCCTTGAAAGGCAGAATTAGCCAAATGGAAAAGGAGGTCCAAAAGACCACTGAAGAAAATACAACTTTAAAAATTAGATTGGAGCAAGTGGAAGCTAGTGACTTTATGAGAAATCAGGATATTATAAAACAGAACCAAAGGAATGAAAAAATGGAAGACAATGTGAAATATCTCATTGGAAAAACCACTGACCTGGAAAATAGATCCAGGAGAGATAATTTAAAAATTATTGGACTACCTGAAAGCCATGATCAAAAAAAGAGCCTAGACACCATCTTTCAAGAAATTATCAAGGAGAATTGCCCTGATATTCTAGAGCCACAGGACAAAATAGAAATTGAAAGAATCCATCGATCGCCTCCTCAAATAGATCCAAAAAAGAAATCTCCTAGGAATATTGTCGCCAAATTCCAGAGCTCCCAGGTCAAGGAGAAAATACTGCAAGCAGCCAGAAAGAAACAATTTGAGTACTGTGGAAACACAATCAGAATATCCCAAGATCTGGCAGCTTCTACATTAAGAGATCGAAGGGCTTGGAATGCGATATTCCGGAGGTCAATGGAGCTAGGATTAAAACCTAGAATCACCTACCCAGCAAAACTGAGTATCATGTTCCAAGGCAAAATATGGACTTTCAATAAAATAGAGGACTTTCAAGCTTTCTCAGTGAAAAGACCAGAACTAAATAGAAAATTTGACTTTCAAACACAAGAATCAAGAGAAGCATGAAAAGGTAATCAAGAAACAGAAATTGCAAGGGACTTACTAAAGTTGAACTGTTTTGTTTACATTCCTACATGGAAAGATGATGTGTATGATTCATGAGACCTCAGTATTAGGGTAGTTGAAGGGAATATGCATATATATATATATATATATATATATATATATATATATATATATATATGTGAATGTGTATGTATGTATATATCTATGTGTATGTGTATGTATGTGTATGTATGTATATATATGTGTGTGTGTATATATGTGTATATATATATGTATGTGTGTGTGTGTGTATATATATATATATATGTAAAAGAGAGAGAGTAGACACAGGGTGAGTTGAAGATGAAGGGAAGATATCTAAAAGAAATAAAATGAAATTAAGGGATGAGAGAGCAACATACTGAGAGAGGGAGATAGGGAAAGATAGAATGGGGTGGATTATCTCGCATAAAGATGGCAAGAGGAAGCAGCTCTGTGGGAGGAGGGGAGAGGGCAGGTGAGGGGGGAATGAGTGAACCTTGCTCTCATCAGATTTGGCCTGAAGAGGGAATACCATACATACTCAGTTGGGTATCTTACCCCACAGGAAAGAAGAGGGAGGAAGATAAAAAAAAAAAAATAAAAGGGGGGGGGATGATGGAGGGGAGGGCAGATGGGGGTGGGGGTAATCAAAACAAACACTTTGGAAAGGGGACAGGGTCAAGGGAGAAAATTCAATAAAGCGGGATGGGTTGGGAAGGAGCAAAACGTAGTTAGCCTTTCACAACATGAGTATTGTGGAAGGGTTATACATAATGATACACGTGTGGCCTAGGTTGAATTGCTCGACTTCTTAAGGAGGGTGGGTGGGAAGGGAAGAGGGGAGAGAATTTGGAACTCAAAGTTTTAAAAACAGATGTTCAAAAAAAAAAAAGTTTTTGCACGCAACTAAAAAATAAGATACACAGGCAATGGGGCGTAGAAATTTATCTTGCCCTACAAGAAAGGAAGGGAAAAGGGGATGAGAGGGGAGGGGGGTGATAGAGGGGAGGGCTGACTGGGGAACAGGGCAACCAGAATATAAGCCATCTTGGAGTGGGGGGAGGGTAGAAATGGGGAGAAAATTTGTAATCCAAACTGTTGTGAAAATCAATGTTGAAAAAAAAATATGTTAAATAAATAAATTTAAATTTAAAAAAAAATGGCTGAACTCAGGTTAACTGAATTGACCCATCTCGGTCCCTAAAAATACACAGTGAAATACATTTCCCTTCTCTTAGCAGAGGTGGAGGGAGAGAATGTTGCATACCCTCTTCAGAAAGCCTATCAGCCTCTTTTGCAGTTGCTTTTCTTTGTTATTAGGCAGGATTAAATGGGGAAGGAGGTATGTCAAGAAATGACCAACATAAAAAAACATCAACAAGACATTTAAAAAAAAAAAAAAGGAAAAGTTAACGTGGAACCTGAGTTATTGAGCTTCCTCTTTATTTGGGGGTTGCCCTTGCCCTCTGGTCTTGGGCACGGGAGGAAACTGCCCTGCTTTTTCACCCAGCTTTGGGAATAACTCATGTTTGTGATATTTACTATGTTCTTACCAAAAAAATAATCTGACCCAGGTCACCCATGGGTCGAAGATAGGTGAAGTCATAAGGCTCACACCGATAGGGGACGATCACCTGTGATCCCATGCGCCCTAAAAAGGCAGAAAAGATGTGTTGAAACAATCTACATAACTATGAGCACATGCAGACAAATCATGGGTGTCTACTGGAAAGAGTAAACTGGGAAAGGGCTGTAAAAAAACTTTCTCATCTTAGGTTCCCTGCAGCCATACTGAGTGGAAAATCTTTCAATCCAACTTGACCTGAAGTATATTTTGTATACTTTATCACCACTATCCTTCCGTTCAGAATGCTCACTAGCCCCTGGTTTCAACCTAAATTGAAAGTGTGACAACACTTAACTCGGAGGCATACAGGTTAGGTAGGCAGGCAGACATAGAAGTTCTAATATCATGCCTGTATTAAGAACATTTTTTCAATAAATATTTTTGCCATACCAGAGAATTCTACAATTTTCCTTTGTTGTCCATTCCTTACTGTTAGGAAATATGAACTCCATGAAGGAAGAGAATTCTGTAAGTACAACTTAGGAGTAATACAGAACATTTCTGGAAAGCAGTAAAGGCAACATGCACAGTGGCAGAAGAACATCTCAAAGAGACTATGTGCTCAAGCAAGCTTACCAAGATGATTGACGACATATCGACCCAAAAATCCTGTTGCTCCAAATACAGTAGCCACGATCCCACTGACTGAGGAGCGTCCACCTTTCCCATGAGGCATAAGAGCATGATGAAGCTTACGGTGGGGCTGGGTAAGAAATACAGATGTGGCTATAGCAGTAATGCCAGATCCTTAAACATGACAAGAGAGTAACCAAAAATAAGCCAGACGTTAACATGGGAAAGAATATGTATACAAAGACTCCCCCTCCCCCAACACACTCCCAAGCATAACTTGCCAATCTTTACTCAATTAGCTTGTTAGTAACACAGTCAGCAAGCTTATGAACCGACTGCCATATGCAGAGTACAAGCTAGGCATTATGAGGCAATACCTAAGAACTATTAGACATGACTCCTCCCCTGTAAGAAAGTACAATTTTGACAGGCAGACGGAAGTCACGAAAGACAACAATGAAGTCTTTGTTCTTTCCCTGTCTCTGTTGTTTTCATCTACCATGCTCTCAGTCCAACATTCTAAATATCTTTAGCACCTGCTTTCCTTCCATACCATCTCCTCCCATCATTCTATCTTTATGTTGATGAGCCCATTAACAGTATAACTAAACAATTGTCCAACCAATAATAGCATCCTCCTCTACTCCATTTTTGCAAGACACCAGCAAGATTATACCTTAGATTTCTCTATTCTTTTTTCTACTTATATTTCTTATATTATCCTACTTCTTTTATACCTGTGAGGGATATCAACTCCCAATCAACAATTTTTATTCTGTCCTTTCTCAATCTTCATTCTTCTTGACCTCTCTTCAGTCTCTGACATTGCTGATCTCTCCTTGACACTATCCTCCCTAGATTTTTGGGACACCACTCTCTCCTCATTCTCCTCCTACCTGACCACTCCTTCTCAGTCTCCTTTGCTGGATCCTCATCCAGGTTACACCCACTAACCGTTAGTGTCCCACAGTTCTCGTCTCTCTATATATATATTATTTAACTTGGTGATTTCTTCCACTCCCATCAATTCAATTATGATCCCTTTGCTGATGATTTTCAAATCTGCCTGTCCAGTACTGACCCTTCTGCTGACCTTCGACTTCACATCTCCAACTGCCTTGCAGACACCTCAAACTGGATGTCCAGTAAACATCATAAACTCAAAAAGTGCAAAACTGAACTCATTATTTTTCTCCTTGAGCCTCTCCCCTTCCAAACTCCCCTATTACTGTTGAGGAAACACCATCCTCCCAGTCCTCCGGGCCCATAACCTTGAGTCACTGACTCCTCACTATTTCTCACTCTCCATATCAACTCTACTGCCAAAGCTCGTGGGTTTTACTTCTGAAATATCTCTCCAAAATACCTTCTCTCCTCTGACATTTCCCCTACACACTCGTATCCTCTGTTAGGCTTTCAAAGCCCTTCATGACGTAATTACCCCCTCCCTTTACAATCTTTTTACACCTTACACTCCCCTACATGGTCTTCAATACAGTGACACTGACCTCCTGGTTGGCTTCTTTCAAGTCCCAGCTTAAATCCTACTTCCTATAGGATGCTTTTCTCAATCCCTCTTAATTCTCATACCTTACTCCTGTTAACTATTTCTTATTTAACCTGAATATAGTTTGTTTGTACATATATATATATATGTGTATGTATGTATGTATACATACATATCTAGTTTTTTCGGTTGTTTTCCCTATTAGATGTGAGCTCCTTGAGGGCAGAGACTGTCTTTTTGCCTTTCTTTATATCCCATTGTTTAGTACAGTACCTGGCACATAATACATGCTTAATAAATGCTTACTGAAAGGCCAACTTTACAATCCAAAGATCATTCACCTTGGCAAAGAGAACAGTAGCAAAACTGAAGTTGAGCAGCTCTATCTTCTCCCCATTAAAGGGCAATGTCCTGTCCACCCTAAGTAGTGCACAAATCCTTTCCATGATCCCATTTTCCCTCTATAGATTAAATTAAAAAAAAAAATTTTAACCTTTTTTGTTTCTTCATTTTCTCTTCTTTCTATTTGCTCTGTCAATATTATTCCTCAATATGCATATGGACCATTCTCATAAAAAATTATGATGATGATGAGTAAATAAGTTTGTGTTGGTAGTTACTGATGTCCCTTGGATTGCCTATAGGCAGCATTAATATCATCTGTGATTTTTTTCATCTTTTGCAAACTTCTCTTCCTTGAGATCTCAAGTGACTCCTCAAAGTTTTCAAGACTACGTTTCCTCTAGCACAGATAGCCTTGCTGTGCATCTCAGAAAATAATATATTCCTGCTAGGGACAACTAATAACAAGTATATGGAGCTTGGACATTTTTAACTTGATTCAAGTTAGAGTTAGCAGAATTCATGTACACTCATAGCAAAAGAAAAGACAGTCTTGTATAATTCTGCACAATTTACTGTTTTGAACAAAATGTTGCCCTTGAAATACCTTCAGAGTGTGAATGGTACAATAGCAAATAAAAAGAATTACCTCCATTCCCTCCCATTCACTTCTCACCACTTTGCAAACTAGCTTTTTAACTTCACCACTCAATGAAAACTGCTTTCTCCAAAGTTACCAATGATCTCTAAAATGTCAAATTCTTTTTGGCCTCTGCAGAATTTGACCCTACTGACCAACCTCTTTTCTCTGAGCTATGACACCACTGTCTATTGATTCTCCTATCTGACTATTCTGAGTTTCCTTTGTTGGTTTATCATTCATATCGTAAGTCCTGACTGTGCATATACCCCAAAGCTCTATCCTTGTCCCTCTTTTCTTCTCTTTCAGTTCTGATACTCAAATGTCACCGTGAGACAGTGTCAGTGTCCCGGCCTCATCAGTCAGAATGTAATTATAATCTCTATGCAGCTGATCTATATATCTAGTTTACCCATGCTGATTGGACATTTTCCTACTAACGTTGTATAGGCATCTCAAATTCAACCAGCCTAAAACAGTTCATTATCTTTCCCTAAAAATCTATTCCTCTTCCAAACTAGTCTATTTCTGTTGAGGGGAGCACCATCCTTTTAATAACCAGGTGTGCATCCTCAATCATCACCCCTCTGTCACCTTCACCCAAATACTCCATCTTTAGTTTCTAACTTTTCAATCAACAAGCATTTATTAAATGCCTAATATTCACGCACTGTGCTAAGGAATAACAATGGCTAACATTTATATCATGCTTACTCTGTGCCAGGCATTGTGCTAGATGCTATTATTAGCCCCATTCTATAGATGAGGAAACTGAGACAGCAGAGGCTAAGAGACTTGCCCAGGGTCACACAGGTAGGAAGTGTCTGAGCTGGATTTGAACGCAAGTCTTTCTGACTCCAGGCTCAGAGCTCTGACACCACCTAGCTTGAGGTAAGGAGGTGAGTTTATTCCTAGGAACTAAGAATACAAAGATAGAGGATGAAACAAGTCCTACTCAAAAGCAGCTTACATTTACTGAATAAAGAAGATAAATACAAATAAATTCAAAATAACTAACATAGGGGAGAATGGCAGTTGGGGAAATCAATCAATCAATGAGTATTTATTAAGCACGTATGTATGTTGCCAGGCGCTGTACTAGGAGCTGCGGATACAATGAAACAATCTCTATTCTTAATGGACTTACAAGGGTGCATATAAGTATATACAGAATATATATATATATATATATAGAGAGAGAGAGAGAGAGAATAGAGAATTAACACAAAATTGTTGCATTTACTATTAATAGCAAACAGAAAGCTGAATAAAAGAAAGTCACTAGCAGTTAAGAGAATCAGGAAAGGATCCATGAAGTAAAAACTGATTCTTCAAAATGGAGGTGAGGAGGGAGTGCGTTCCAGGAATGATACCAAAAAACAGTGACAGAGATAGAATGTTGTGTTTGAAAAACAGAGAGAAGGGCAGTGATACATAATGAGGCAGAAAAGACAGGTTAGGGAAAGGCCTTTAAAGGCTAAAAAGAGGCATTTATATTGGATTCTATAAGCAATAGGAAGCTAGCAGAATTGACTGAAGGGGGGAGTGACATGGTCAGATGTCTGCTTAAGAAAAACTAGTTTGATAGCAGTGTGGAAGTGGGACTGAAGTAGGGAGAGTTCTGAGGAAGGAAGATCTGTTAGGGAGTCTCTGCAATAACCGGAGCGAGAGATGGTAATGGCCTGAATCAAGGTGAAAGTGCTCTATGTGGAGAAAAGGGGCCAGATGCAAGAGATATTGTGAAGGTAGAAACAGCAAGATTTAGCAAGTGATGTAGAGATAAGAGAGAATGAACAAATAAGAATAATGTTAAAGTCAACCTCTACAGAATTCCCATCTAACTCTGTCAATGAACGGAAACGAGATAAATCTGGCACAATCCCTGTTCTTGGTGAAGTCATGCTGCCTCTTGGTGATCTACTCGCTCATTTCTAAATGCTCATAAACCACCCTTTAAATAATATGTTCTAAGTCAAGCTCGAGGGCCAAGTGTTTGCTGACCCCACCCTCTTTTTTTTTTTCATGCAAACCTCTGGGAATACAGAAATTTAAAAGGATACTCTATCTTGAAGAAACTTTTGATCCACGGAGGTGACATCTACACAAATAAGCAGAACGTAAGGTGGGGTGTTACAAAAACAAAGGAGAGTTCACGACGAAGAATCTAGGACTCTGGGGGAGGGAAAACCTCCTAACTGCTCTAAAGTTCCCGCCCACGAAGAACCGACGGACGGGTGATGGTCCAGCAAAGGAAGCTAAAACAGGTAAGAGAAGAACCAGGTAAGAAAGAGGAAGAGCTGGCGAAGCACCTGCGGGAGGAAAAGCTTCTCGCCCCAGAAACGGAACCCCGCCACAGTGATGCGGAGAAACAGCACGAGGGACATGGGGTCAGAGAACTGGATTCAAGCCCCCGCTCTACTGTTTACTACTTCAATGTTACCATGTGTGACCTTGGGCAAGTCACTTCCCTCCGGGCCTCAGCTTCCTCTGTCCAAAGAGGGAAGGGGAGATGATGGATCTATTTCTAAAGGAAGGGAGACTAGAGCAGAGAACGGCTCGAGCTCCATTAAATGGAGTAAAGGGAAATAAATGGGATAAGGTGAGCGGGTAACGTGGGGCGGACTGGAAACGGCCTTGAATGCCGAGCTTCGCGTACATCTTAGAGGGAACGGGTTTGGGGGCGGAGGAACGCCGAGGTCAGCCACTCCGCGCTCCTCTTTCTTCCCCTCCCAATCCGTCCCCCCTCGTTCCCGTCCTTTTCCGCGGCCCCGGCGCCAGACTCGGGCGTCCCAGAGACGAGACGAAGGACTGGGTCAAGCCGGTCCGCGGAGGGAAGGACGGCCCCGGCCCAGTGAGGCCGGGGCGTCTGGGACTCTTCCTCACGAGCAGGGCGGAAGCCGCTCGGTTTGAAGCACCGCAGCCTAGAACGCCGGCTCCAGCCGCGGGTGACACTTACGTGACATTGTCAGGACCCGGGGACTCCGGGCGACCAAGGCCGCCGCCATGATCTCCCACAATTCCACTCCCCCCCCCCCCCCGCCTTCCCAAGAAAGTACGACTGCCGAATAGGGCCAAACTACCTCCTCGCGTTTCGTGTGCGCCTGCGCGGGGGTGGGTCCCGTGGGGAGGAGGGGACTGATTTTTATTCCCAATCTGGTAAAGGAAGAGATTTGTATGCGCCTGCGCGGGAGTTAATTAAGGCTGGAATGCTGGAGCAGCTCTACACTCAGTCTGATTGAGTAAGGAAGAGTAGAGAGGCAGGATCAAAATCGAGAAAAGAGGCCCCAGAATGGCATGAATAGTAATATTCTTAAGAGTTGTAAGGGATGTCGGATGTCAGTCACTCGGCATTTATTAAGCACCTACTACATACCAGGCAGGCAGTTCCTGCCGTTAAGGAAGCAGCTCCTACATGTTTAGAGCCCATTTCTAAATTTTCACGTTGAGCATTATTTACACGCCAGATACGGACAAATGCAACAAATCGAGGATGACTTCATTTATGGTTTTGTTCATTACCTAGATTTAAGAAAGCAATGCAGAAAATATTAATAAATGCAAATTAAATTTAAAAGTAGGTTGTATTTTCATAGTTTTTAAAATGCTTTAAGTCATCATGGATTAGAGAAATGCAAATTAAAACAACTTGGAGGTAACATCTCATACCTATCAGATTGGCTAAAATGATTGAAGGGAAAATGACAAATGTTAGAGGGGATGTGGAAAAATTGGGACACTTAATACATTGTTGGTAGAATTGTGAACTGATCCAACCATTTTGAAGAACAATTTGGAATTATGTCCAAAGAGTTATGAAACTATGTAAACCGTTTGACCCAGCAATACCACTATTAAGTCTGTTTCCCAAGGCACTCGGGTAAAAATGGGGGAAAAAAAAAACCTATTTGTTATAAAGTATTTATGGCAGCTCTTTTTATGACGGCAAAGAACTAGAAAGTGAGGGGATGCCTATTAATTGGGCAATGGCTGACAAAGTTGTGGTATATAATTGTGATGAAATACTACTGTACTGTAGGAAATGGGTTTTAGAAAAACATGGAAAGACTTGAATGAAATAATGCAGAGCAAAACAAGCAGAACCAAGAGTATGTCGGGAACACAGTAACAGATTGTTGTTGTTTGTCCTTCCTTCTCAAAGAAGACCAATGACATCAGGAGGCTGATGTCTTGACTTGCAAATGAATTGCAAAGTCATCAGCCTCATTCCCCCACAATTATTAGAATCCAGTGGCAAGACACAGGTCAAGACGATTGAAGATGACCCCAGATGCAGTGGGGGACCTTGGCCTTCCTAAGCTAAGGTCTTTCCCAGGTCTCAGTTTGTCTGAAGCAACACCCATTCAGTGATATTGTTTGAAGACTAAGCTAAATTGTTTGAATGGCTAAATTATTTTGAGTAACATGAGCATTCAAATCAACTCCAAAGGTCTTTTAAAGAAAAATGTTATCCACCTCCAGAGAAAGAACTGTTGTATCGAAGTATGTATTGTATGGTTCCACATATATAATTATATCAAATGTTAGCCTTCTCTAACGTGGGTTTGGGAAGGAAGGAAGAAGGGAGATAATCTAGAACTCAAAATACAACAAAAATATAATAATAGTATTTTAAAGTAGTTTCTGTGCACATTTCCCCACATAAAAATACTTATTATTAAATGTTTTGGAAGAGTGGCTGTAACGATTAGGATAGTAAGTTAATTAAGGAGTTGTAAAAGGATTCCCTAGCATCAGCAGAGGCCCAGTTAAGGTTATATAACATCAATTTGTAGAGGATGAATTCAGAATGGTTGCATGATTTTCTCTGCTTTCGTTCAGTAGCACATGAAGGAGCAGAGAAATGGTGGAAGTAACTTAAGACTGAATCTTGTTGGGGCACAATCAGCTATATGATAAAGGGGTAAGGGACTCAAGTGGGCAATGTAGAGTTGAACTGGTTCAGTATGGGGAAAGGAGGAGATTGTGGATAGTGCAGGTATAATAGTCTAGGAGAAAACTGAGGGGTCAAGGGATTGAAGGTCAAGGTATGGATGAAAAACAAAGTTTGTTATTGGACAGGCAGAGGAATAGATGGAAAGCCAATAAACTGTGATCAGATAAGGGAATTTCAGAGTTCATGAACACCGAGGTGTGAATTTGTGGGTGAGGGCAAGATCAAAAGTGTGACTATCCTTGGATGTGGCTGATGTAGGGTGGGGGAATAAGTCATGGGAAATGAGTGTGTTGAACTGGGAGATTAGGTGCTTGAGGGAATATCTGTAAGTACGTTGAAGTCCCCTAGTGTAAGGACAAGAAATGGGGAGGAAAGATTGTGAGTGAGATACTGAACACATTGAGGAAGAACATAGAGTATCCTGGAGTTTATAGACAATACCTACCAGGATTTTAATTGGATGGTAGGAGCAAGAACTTGGAGCAGAAGAAGTGGTGCTGCTCTCCTTCTCCCAAGGCAGAAGACAAAGCTGCAAACTCGATAGAATGGTAGCACCTCCCCTCACCTCAGCAACAGGAGACTGGTATGATGGAATGGCACTTCTCCTCTTCCTACAAGAGGCTGGAAACCATGCAGAAGATGTACAAGAAACCACAGAAGGTACCCATTTCTCTTCCCCCTCCCACCAAAAGACCAGGCAAGAGACTCATGGAAATTAGGCCGGAGACCCACCAAGCATGATCATGAGTCACCCTCATCTCCTCTTTCCTCCAGAAGCTGAAGATCAGTCAAGAGCATGATGAAAGACATCTATCATGTCCCTCTCCATAAGTCTTCTCTTCTCCAGGCCAAACAGTCACATTCCCTTCAATTCATCTCAATAATGTGTAGTCTCCTATCCTCACCTTCCTGGTGACTGTCTTTTGAACATACTCTACTTTGTAAATCTACTAAAATGAGTGCCCAGAACCAAGCGTCATACTCCAGATGTGCGCCCTGCCATCTCTAAACCTTTAAGTCTGTGACCAGAACCAAGTATAACAGGGACTATCACCTTCCTTCTATATAAGAGTTAAACTAGAATTTCTTTGATGTGCTGAGTCTAGAGAAAATGACCCTCGAGGTCATATGAAGCACTTCATGAAACACGAAACCAGTTTCCCAGCTTTAGCCTTGCTTGAGGAAACACTGTTTATTAGGCTCTTCCAAAGCAGCCTGATTCTTTCAAGACCTTGGTTGTTGTTTTTTTAACCTTTTTTTTAACTTACATGAATTGATGCTGAGTGAAGTGAGCAGAGCCAAGAGAATGTTGTACATAGTAATGGCAACACTGTGTGGTAATCAACTATGATCGACTTAGCTCTTCTCAGCAATGCAATGATCCAAGACAATTCCAAAAGACTCATGATGGAAAATGCTGTCCACATCCAGAGAAAGAACTGGCGGAGTCTGAGTGCAGATCAAAGCATACTATTTTCACTTTCTTTGTTTTTTTCATGGTTTTTTCATTTTGTTCTGTTTCTCCTTTCACAGCATGACTAATGTGGAAATATGTTTTATATGATTGCACACGTATAACCCATATCAGATTGTTTGCCATCTTGGGAAGGAAAAAGGGAGAAAAATTTGGAACTCAAAATCTTATAAAAATTAATGTTAAAAATTGTCTTTACATGTAATTAGAAAAATAAAAATACTATTTGCATTTTTTAAAAAGGCCATGGGTTTTTTTAAGAGAGGAAAGCGGAACATTGATTAGATAGGTTGGTAGATAGACCATTTATTAAACACTTATTATGTGCCAAGTACTGTACTCTGTTAAACACTAGGAATACAATGTGAATAGGAAGACTTTTCAATAATCTAGGTCAGAGGTGACAAATCCAGGTGGAAGTGATGGGAGAGAAAAGGGGTCATATGCATACAACTGGATGGATAAAAGGACAACAAAAGCAAACATCTCTTAACCCCTGTACTGAGAACTTCAGACTTCTGTTGTTTTATATCTAGGCTTTGTTTCTTTCTCTTCTACCTTATTGGCAATTATGGTTCCAAGGGGAGAAGTGAAAAAACAAGTAAAGATGAAGAGCAGAAAGAAATATTGAAAAACCTTTATGAGATAATGCAAAGAGGAAAAGGCAAATCCAAGAGGTTAAAATAAATATTCATTATGACCTTATAAGAGAAAAAGTGAATGGAAAATAATGGACAAAGAATTCTGATTGATCGTTAGAAGGAATGACTATAAAGTTAAGAGATTTTAAGCATTGAATTTAATTTAAATGTAGTGGTAAAGCAACTTCTCTGTAAAATGAGGACCTTGTATTCAATGAGTCTAAATCAATTACACCATGATCCAATTGGTTGTATTGATTAAGTTTATAAGGAATCATTCTTTTTAAAAAATGCAGAGATATGGGTGCCAAACACATTTCAGTTATCTCATATTCGTTGCCTTTTATCTCATTTTTTATTTTGAACACATTATTAGTATGTTATTGTGTTAAAAACCAAAAAGTATGACATTGATATTTCGTTGTTCTACAAAGCAGTAAGTCCCACAATCACCACCATCCTCATATCTGCATATCCCTGATCAGACATTGCCAGTAATGTCTATGACCAAATACTATATGTCTTATAGTCTAAATATTGGCAAGGTGGCTTAGGTACACTAACATATTAGACCTGATGCAAGAGCTCAACGATGAGTAGAGAAAGACTTTCGTCTCAAAAACCAGCCTAAGCACGCTATTTCAAGAAATCTTAAAAGAGAACAGCCCTAATTTCTTAGAACCAGAAGGCAAAGTAGAAAAGGAAAGAATCCACTAGGCAGCTCCTAAAAGAAACTCCCAAGTGAAAACTCTCAGGAATATCATAGCCAAAATTCAGTTTCCAGGTCAAAGAAAAAAATACCACAAGCAGCCAGAAAGAAAGAATCCAATTACTGAAGAGCCATAGTCAGTATCAGACATAATTTAGCAGCCTCTGCTATAAAGAGGGAAAACTTACAATATGATATTCCAGAAGGCGAAAGATATGGGTCAAATATAACTTGCCCAGCAAAACAGTACAATGCTACAAGGGGGAGAATAGACCTTTAATGAAATAGAGGACTTCTAAGCACTTCTGATGAAAAGAACAGAGCTGTGTAGAGACTTTGAAGTTCAAAGTAGAAGTCAAAAGAAACATAAAATAGTAATGAATAATGAAAATTAACTAAAGAATAAACTGCTTACATGTTTCCCCTCTGCACCCTATCATCCTCAGGAATCACATTGTGGATTAGTCATTTTTCAGTCATGTCGGACTCTTCATGACCCCTTTTGGGATTTTCTTGGCAAAAATAATAGCATAGTTTACCATTTCCTTCTCATTTTACAGATGAGGAAACTGAGGAAAATAGGGTTAAGTGACTTGCCTAGGGTCACCCGGATAATAAGTAGTTGAAGCTTGATTTGAACAAAGGAAGAATCTCTAGGCCCTGTACTCTATCCACTTAGGCACCCAGCTGCCCTAAGTCATAGCAGTCATAGAGGGAGTCTAATTACACAAGATCTAGGAGTGGTCCTTTCTTGGTGATCTTAAGAATGGAAAGAGGAATACACTGGGGAGAAAGAAGGTTAGGGGAAACTATCTCACTTGTTTAGAATGCACAAGTGATAAATCTATACAAACAAGGAAGAGAGGGTGGGGGAATAGCTGATGATGTGAATAATGAGATGCCAAGAAAAAAAAAAACAGAGGAAACAGAGAGGCAAGAGGAAAACCAGAAGGGAGCATCCAGGAGAAGGATAGTCAAGAGTCCCCTGTAGCAGAGAAGTCAAGAAGGATGAGGACTGAGAAAAAAAAAAACACAGCAGATCTAGCAAGTAACAGATAACTTTGGAGAGAGCCATTTAATTTGAGTGATGAAGCAAGATAAGGAGGTGTGAAATCTGAGAGCTGTTGATTGAATTGGTTAAATATACAGTCAAGATGGGGAATGACCTAAGAAAGTACTGAGGGGTAGAGGGATTGAAGGTAATGACAGTATTGAGGAGGAGTGAGGCATAAAGAGAGACGGACTGATGCAAGGTTATGTAAGATGGAGGAATGTCGGAATGTTTTTATTAAACAAATAGAACACTTGTGGGTAGTAGTGAGAGCCAGAGGGTAAACACCCCTGTATTTGCCTGAAGTGGACTGAAGGAATAGGTCATGGGATTTAAAGAGATTAAAGAATTCATAGGGTCATAGATTTAGAGCTAGAAGAGACTGAAAAGCCTCATCTTGCAGATGAGAGAACTAAGGCACAGAAATCACAAGTTATTTGCCCAACATTACACACAACTGATTTTGGAAGTTAGGAATTTTGAGAGAGCATCAGCATGGATATAGAAGTCCCCTAGTATAAGGGCAGGATTTAAAGAAGAGAAAAAGAGAGTGAGCCAGTTGCTGAACTCCTTGAGAAATAAAGGAGAATGACCTAGAAACCAGTATTTAACAGCCACAATGATTTGAATAGGGTGGAAAATTTTTATACAGTGGACTTCGAAGGAAGATTGGTTGGTTAGTGATGCTGGCAAAAGGAGAGCCTGGAAGTAACAATAGGTAGCAAAGAATATTCCATCATCCTGAGGGGTATGAGTGAAGGTAAAGCCAGTGTTAGAGGGACTGGCCAGAGGGAAGCCAAGGTCCCAATGACAACAAGATGTAAGAAATATGAGAGAAAGACGTTCAGAATGCCAGGAAGTTTATTCACTATGAAATGGGAATTACATAGAGCACAGTGTAAGGGGTGGACAGTTGAACTGAGACATGGCAGGGAGGTGGGGTAGAAGAAAGAGAGACAGGGTTGAGAAGGCTAAGGAGAGAATATCAAGAAGTAGGGGTCATATAAAGTTTGCTCTTGGTGGCCAGTGATTAGTAATACAGGAATAAGAGGAATGATTAGTGGTAGAACTTTGTTAACCATAGAGGGTAGTGGTGAATTACAGGCAAAAAACAATGCTTATAAGTCTCAAATGGCTCACCATCTAAACCTCAGTCTTCTGTGACTATTCTCTCTTCCTACCCCTTGTGTACTATTTCTAAATTTACTTAATTTTTAGACAGTCGGAAGGCCTGGAGTTTGGGTGAGATAGATAGACTTTGGATTCATCTGCATAGAGGTGATAATTGGACCTGTGAGGGTTAACGAGATTTATAAGGAAGAAAATGAGGAAAGGATTGAATATAGCAGCTAGGGGAGCTATTGACAAAGGTTGGGGAAAAAATAAGCAAATGGAAAGATAGGCAAAGCTGAGGGAGATTATCCAAAAAAGACAGTAGTCAGTAGTATTAAGTACTGCAGAGAAACCCTCCCTGGCCACTACTACACTTGGGTTGTCTTCCACTATTAGAACATAAGGTCCTTGATGGCAGGGACTGGTTTACCTTTTGTACTGCATCCCTAGTACTGAGTACAGTGCCTGGCACATAGTCAGTGCTTAATAAATACTTTTTTACTCATACACTTATTTTAGAAAGACCATTGGATGGGCCATTGGATCATTGACAACCTTAGAGCAGTTTCAGGAGCGTGTTGGGAGCGGAAGCCAGATTGTAAGGAGTTGAGAAGAGAATGGTTGGTGAGGAAGTAAAGCAAAGGTTAGGTGGAGATTAGTTTATCAGGAAGTTAGTTTAGTTTATCTGTGCAGGGGAGAAGAGAGAAGTGTTAACAATTGGATGGGGCAAAAGGATCTAGTAAAGGATTTTTAGAATTGGAGCGACCTGAACACATTTGTGGACAGATGTAGAAGAACCAATGAGGAGTGAGCCATTGAGGACACACTACTGCTTTATAGTGGTGAGATATTATTATTATCATTCCTATTTTATTTACAGAAGAGCCCATTGAGACTCAGGGTGGTTGAAATTAAGTTGCTAGAGGAGGTTTTAGACACTAAAAGGGGAAGAAAAGAGATGAACTGATTGACAAGATAAAGCCAGGGTCATCTTGATTGAACGTGCAAGCATTGACCACAGCAGCTCTGGGACAGATGGTACACAAGACAATTATAGCAGTGACCCTGAACTAATATACTAGACAACCACCCACAATATTCTTTCGTTGGTAACATCCTCATATCTTCACAGGGACTGGCACACAATGGGTGTTTAATAAATACTTGGTAAACAATACAATTATTAAAGTACTTACTTAAATAGTTAGGTGGCATATGATAAGCACTAGACTTGGACTCAGGAAGACTTGAGTTCAAATCCTACTTAGTTGTATGAACCTAGGAAAGTCAGTTAACCTTTCTCAACCTCAGTTTCCTGAACTGTAACATGGGGTTAAAGGTAGAATATCATAATGATAGAATACCTTACACTGTTGTCATGAGGACTGAATGAAGTCATGTATGTAAATTGCTTTGCAAATTTAAAGTGCTACAAAAATGCTAGTTAGTATCAAGCACTTGTCTACGCATATATTTTATGAAGTATTTACCTTCTGGTAGCTTCCAACCAAAGCAGATGACAAAGAAAAAAAAGAGAGTGGGAACTAAGCAAGCACTAAATTCACCCATGAAATTCCATTAAAATTAATAAATATATTAAGATTACACTGTACAAAATGAAGAAGTTGAAAGTAGACCGTGGGAGAAGAGTAGATAGCTATACTCCAATCTGAAAAAGAGTGATTAGAAATTGCAGCTATAATGTCTCTTAAAAATGCCAACAAGAAATTATAACTCAGAGGGTTGTCTTTTTAGAAAGAAAAGCATAAATGGCTTTGCCAATAACACAATAAGAAAGCACACTTAAAAGATTCCGTGGTCCTTGCATAGGAAATTTAAGCAGACTTTAAAAAAATTATCCCCTCATTCTCCTCTGTTGTATGACTATTTGGGTTAAAATTTGTATGGATTTGTTTATATTGTAATCTTGTCCTGAATCTGATTTTTTAATCACAATTAATTGTCAAATCCTTCTCCTTGACATTCTCCTTGTTTTCCTCACTCTCCGCTCCTAGAGAATCAAATATCTTCCAAACAAAAATGATCTGGACAGAGAGCCCAACCCTTCAAATGCAGCAGCAGAGTCACCTCACCTCTTGTCCTTCTGACCAGGCAGCTCCTTCTAGCATCATCGTTGCTATAGAGACAGTGATGTCACCAGGTTTGATTCTGATGTCACCCTCCAGGCCTAACAAGGGGGAGGTGCATGGAAGACTCAGGGAGGAAACAAGATCTAGAGCTGAACAAGAACATCACAGCATCTTTAATTGACTTTTAAAAGTGTATTCTGGAGCCTTTTGTGGTCCACTGTTCCAGTGCTGCAGAGGTAGGCAGTCCTTATAGGTTGATCATAGGGCCCATCTCTCAAATTCCCCGTGATTTGAAGGAAGAATGTAACAATGGCCAAGAGACCACCCAAATGACACCCCCCCCGCCGTGATTTAGTAAACCTTCAGGATATGTGAGGGGCGATTTATTAGTATTCTCCTCTTATAGAGGGTGGAGACACAGGCCCCCAGTAATGAAGTACCAGGTGTTCTTTAAGGACTTTGATAAAAAGGGAATTCACTATTTATTCTGTTAAATCCTTCATTGTTATTCCCTTCCCTTTTTCTCCTCAATTGTGGCCTTTTTTCTTTTAATTATTTCAGGTCCTAATGTTCTTTCCATTTCTGTTGTTCTTGTTTAATTCTCTGTCCTTATTTGATAATGTATCATTAAATTCTATAAGAGTATGAGATCTGGTGGTCTAGATCAAAGCCATAGATCAAAAACCACCATATGTTATCATTATTTTGCTCTGATTTCCAGTGTGATATTTGAGTGAACTATTTACCTCTCTGAATTTCAGCTTCCTCATTTATAAAATGGGGAGAAAAGTCTAAATTCCCTTTTCCTCCTCTGATAAGGAGATTGTCCCATGAAACATGGGGCCTATAATTTGTGTGGAACCTCTTGAGGCTAGTACTAAACCTTTCCCTATCCTGATTGTTTTAAATAGTCTCTGCTCAGGTCTCCCGAGAGATTTTGTTCAACATAGGAAAGAGCTTTGGGTAGGTTTGACGCTAACCACCCGACATGATCTCTCTCCATAAAATGAAGGAGTTGAACTAGATCAGGGATTCCCAACCTTTTTTGTCCCAATACCTCTTGGCTTTCTGTAAACCTTCCTTGTGTCCCTTACTCAATATGAAAGGTAATAAATTTTAGAGTTTACCATCCATGTGAAAACGATTTAGTTTCACTAAAAAAAGTAGTTATTTACCAAATATTTCTGTTCCCCTTGACAAGCTTCTCATACCCCAAGTTGGGAGCTCCTGGACTACTATATATAAGATTCTTCTCAACACATTCTAAGTGTTGTGTCTAAATGTATTCTCTGTTTTTTCATCTCAAAGGACTTCAGAAATGTAAGGGACCCCAAAGGCCATCCAGTCTAACCCCCTCTTCTGCTCTATGAATTTTGTCCTTTTGTCCTTTTAAATCACATTGCTTGTAGAATGATGAAACTTCTGTTTCCAGAATACCAGTAATTAAACCAAACCTACCGTTCTGGCTGCTGAGTTCTGCCTAGAGTTTGCTATGGATATTATCAGGCCTCTTTGGCTCTCTGAATTGACAAATGGTAGGGGTTACTTCTTGCTTCTCATTGTGGTGATGGGAGTGAAAGACTGGGCTACCTTTTGACTGATCATTCTAAAAAGTGTGTGCTTTCCAGTGCTCGAGTAATAGGAAAAGTCGACGTAGAGTAGCTCTGGGTTCTTTTTCTTCTATGCTCCATATTTTCCTTCCCTCCAGGTTAAAAGTTTTACTAAGCAAGTGATAGTGAGAACTGGGCCATCGGTGGTTCAGGAATACCTTAATGGCAAAGAAAAAGAGGTTTGTTCTCTTGAGCTTGGGCTCTTAGAATAAACAGGACACCCGGTCTCAAGGAGATTCCTACAAGTGAGGCTCTCTTATAGTTTATGTAACTTAGCCATGTATTTTGCTTATGTAGAGTCTGCCTTACTTATTTTTATAAACCACATCCCTTTCTATATTTCTCTCTGTACTGGGAAATAGAATTCTGACATCTGAAAAAAAAGAGGATTGAGGGAATTTACCCATCTAAGCATAGAGGAAGGGGGAAAAGAATATGCCATTAGATAGCATCTACTATGTGTCTGGCACCCGTGCTGAGTATTTTTACGAATATATCATTTGATCCTCAGAACAACCCTTTAGAGTAGATGCAATTATGCCCATTTTACAGTTGAGGAAATGGGGCAAACAGAGGTTAAGTGACTTGCCCAGGACCACACAGCTGGTAAATGTCTGATACATATTTTAACTCGGGTCTTCCTGCGTCTAGGCCCAGCAAGTAGTCTATCCAGGGCACCACTAGTTGGCTCTAGACTGGATCTTCTAGGAAAACTAGACAACTTGTTCCAGTGGCCAGAAACCATAGGATTAGTTTAATCGCTACCTGGCTTATTTCCTCTTTAGGCCTAGATGACTTCTAAGATCCTTCTCAGCTCTATAGTAACCAGTGCCATCCTTTTCCCCACTGAGTTTAAATCTCACCACCATGATTTTTCATTTGGCAAATCTTCCCTACGCTGAATTCTTTCATTTTCATTTCATTGCATTCCACTCTGCCCCTAGGATATGGCTCATTAACTTCTGTCATCAAGTTAGAGAAATCTATGAATCCATCCAGGAAACTTTTTGGATTTTCTTCTTTTCCTTTTCGTAGTCAAGGAGGTAGAGGCTGAGATTCTAAATCTTTACTCTTATACATGGATGATGATGATATGAATCCCCTTACTGTGGTCATCCAAAAGTACTCAGTAAAAATCTCCTTGAGCATATCCCCATGCAAAGCTAATTAAAAAGGTGCATTATGACCTCTAGGGACTCCATGGATGCAGGTAAACATGAGAAAGACACAATCAATTTAATTGATAAGCAAGTACTGATTAAGGACCTTAGCCTTCTTACTGTTCCTAACACAACATTCCCTGTTCTGTCTCTTTGTCTTTGTGCAGACTGTCCCCCATATACTCCCCCCTCAGCTTCTGTGATGCCACATTATTCTCTCCAAATGCTTTGGTTCACCTTTCTGATCTCATTAAATATAAGAGGGGCAGCTGTAAGGATCAGGAAGGGCTGCAAGTAGGAGATGAGCTTGAGCTGAGCTTTGAAGGCTATTAGAGATTTGAGGAAGGAGGGAGAATCTGAGGGGAATGCCCTGAGGGGGGAGTATATGGGGGACAGTCTGCACAAAGACAAAGAGGGAATGTTGTGTTAGGAACAGTAAGAAGGCTAGTTTGACTAGACCATAGAGAATATAAAGGATAATGGTATATAAGTAAACCTGGAATATTAGGATGGAGCCAGGCTGTGAAGAACTTTGAATACCAAACAAAGGAGCTTATCTCTGGTCCTAGAGCTAATAGGGGGCCACTGGAATTTATTGAGCAAAGAAGTAAGATGTGGAATGTTGGGGGTGAGGAAGAGAGGAGGCAAATTTGGCTGGATCCCAGAGTGCAAAAGAGAGCAATGCACAATGAGCAAATAAATTTAAGCATGTACTGCATAGAGATGATAATTGAATCCATGGGAGCTGATGAGATCATCAAGGTAAATAGCATAAAGGGAGGAGAGGGCCCAAGACAGGACCTTGGGGGACATGCATGGTTGGGTGGGGGACACCTGGATGAAGATTCAGCAAAGGAGCTTTAAGAGATAAAACAAAAGAAGATTATATTTTAATCCTAGAGATAGTAGAGAGCTATTGGAGTTTGTTAAATAAGGGAATGACAGGATCAGATCTTCATTTAAGTGAGATCACGTTGGCGTTTGTGGGAAGGAAAGACTGAAATGGGAAAACCTTTTAGCCAGAGACACCAATTAGGAGGTAATGAATACTAGGAAGAATGGTGGCACCATGCTTAGAAATAGGAATGTTTGAATGAGTGGTGAGTTTGAGGAGAGAAACCAGGGCTGGATCTGTGAGTCTTTGGCATAAAGGAGAATGAAGTCACCCAGAGAGATAAAGAGAAGAGGGTGGGGGCAGAGCATTAGAGAATACCTCTAGTTAGGGAATAGGATATGGATGATAAACTAGCAAAGGAGGAGGCTAAGGAGGAATGGTCAGTCAGGTAGCAAGTGTTGCTTAAACACTATGTGCCAGAAACTCTGCTAAGCACTGGGGATACAGAAGCAAAAATAATCCCTGACCTCAAGGATATTTCATTCCCATATAGCAGACAAGCATAAAAATGACTAATTACATTCACAAAATATATACAAAGTAGATAGGAAGTAATCTCAGAGTGGAAAGCACTAGAAGTTGGGAAATCGTGTGGAGGGGAAGCTTTTCCTGTAGAAAGTAGCATTTGAGAGAGAAGTATCATCAAAATCCAGAGAGGAGAGAATATTCACGAAAAGGTGGGTCGATGATGCCAGATGCACCAGATATGTGAAGAAGGATGAAGAATAAGAAAAAGCTATCAGATTTGCCAATTAAGAGATCACTGGTTACTTTGGATAGAGTGATGATACTGGAAGCCATATTGCAAAGGATTGAGAAGTGAATGAAAGGAGAGAAAGTGGAAACAGGGAGTATAGAGAGCTTTTATTAGGACTTTTGCTAAAAAGGGAGGATACATATAGACAAATAGTTTGAGAAAATAGTATAGCCTAGTAAAGGTTTATTTTTTTTCAGGCATGAGAGAGACTTGGGTATGTTTGAAGGCAATAAGGAAGGAAGAATAGATAGGGAGAGTTTGAAAATTAGAGAAAGAGATATGGGGTGTTTGAAGGGTCAATCTACCAGAGAACACAGGTGGCACATAGGATCAAGGGCACAACTAGATTGGTTAGCCTTGGCAAAGAGAAGGGCCAGCTAATTATCAGAGATTAGAGAGGAGGTAGAGAATTTGGGGGGGGGGGAGAGGGAGTAATATCAATAGGCTCTGAGAGATGGGGAGAAGGGAGGGCTCTCCACAAATGGCCTAATTTTCTCAATAAAGTAAATGTAATACAAATGATGACTAAATTTACTTTCAAGTTTGACAGGTAAAGTGGTAAGAACATGTTTGACAAAGTTTATAGTTCTGGATCTTTTAAGGAAAACAAAGAGGGTAGAAGGTGGCAGTAAATATATTAACAGTAAAAATAAGGGAACCAGTGCAGTATAGTACAATGTGCTCTGGACTCAAAATGCATGGTTCAAATCCAAGCTCTGCCATTTAACTTGGCTTTATAAGCAAGTCACTTTCTCAGGATTTCGGTTTCCTCATCTGTAAATTAAGGGAGTTGTGCTGGATCACTTCCAAGGTCCCTTACAACTCTAATATTTTAGGATACATGAATTTAAATGATCTTTAATCAGAAGGAATAAATTACCTTAGATTATGAGCTCCTTGAGGGCAGAGACTACCTTTTGCCTCTTTTTTGTATTCCCAGCACTTAATGCTTAGCACCTAGTAGGAGCTAAATAAATGTTTCTTAACTGACTGACTAGTCCAAATAAGGTCTGCCATTGGAGTAAGCTTGGAGTAAACTTATCCTCAGATGTTGAGTCTTTAGATACTAGTTGGATCTGTGTTCTAGGGATTGAGTTGTTGTTCAGTCGTTTCAGTCGTGTCTGACTCTTCGTGACCCCATTTGGGGTTTTCTTGGCAAAGATACTGGACTGGTTTGACATTTCCTTCTCCAGCTCATTTTTACAGATGAGGAAACTGAGGCAAACAGGGCTAAGTGACTTGTCCAGAATCACATAGCTAGTGGTGTCTGACACCAGGTTTGAACTCAAGAAGATGAGTCTTCTTGACTTCAAGCCCAGCACTCTATACACTGTTGCCTAGCTACCAGAGGAGCCAAGGACTTCTTGAGCTACCTTGTCACAGGCTCAGGACTACCTAAGCAAGTCCACATTCTGATACTGATGGGGCAAATAGGTGTTATAGCGCTGGACCTGGAGTCAGGAAGACGAGTTCAAATTTGACCTCAGACACTAGCTATGTGATCCTGGTCAAGTCACTTAACTTCTGTTAGCCTCAGTTTCTTCATCTGTAAAAGTTGGGGGGCACAATAATAGCACCCACCCCCCACCCAAGTCGTTGTGAGGATCAAGTGAGAAAATATGTGTAAAGTGCTTAGCACAGTGCCTGGCACATAGTAGGCATTATATGAATGTTAGCTACTACTACAACATCGACAGCCACTTTTGGGAAATTTGGAGAGCATTGTGACATCTACCTGAACTAGACCAGCAGGTACAAATCCAATCTCTCTGTATCACATTACCCCCAGCAATTAGTACATTCTGAAAACATTAAATCACACTTTATAGTCACCTAATATATAGTAGGGCCACAGGGCAGCTTCTTTCTCAGGAAACTACATTCTAGATTTGGCTGAAAGTAAGGCATTACTAGCTTTTCCATTATGCATGTCATAATTTTGTGCTTGTTGCATCTATGTCACATGGAAAAATATCATTTAGGGATTCCAGACGTTAAACAATAAAAGCTATTCTTTAATGTAAGCCATAGACAAAACAACTAATCATTTTGTATTTGTCTTCTCCCTGCAGGTTCCTGATATTACATGGCAGGAGGGGTGGGTAAACTTAAGAATTGTGAAGACAATCAAACTATTGGAGATCCTTCTTCATACTTTAGGACCTGCACTCAGTAACAGTAGGTGTTTCTTAAGCTTTGTCTTCCTTGCTTTTATTCTCTCTATCATTACTGCTGTTGAACCATCTGACCCATTAGTATGAATCAGGGAGTCCCCAATGATAACAACTGATGCTACAGAATTCCAGGCTGCAGTCCTAAGTGACATATCCCTAACTTTGGTTCTAGAACAGTAGTGATCTCTAGAGAAAACCACTTTTCTACATTTCTCTATTGCTAGGAATCTACTTCCTGCTGGTGACTAATCAAGCTCATGCATATGTTGCTACGGCCAAGAACGGACAGGGGTGGGTTGTGAAGAGTAGGAGATGATGAGTTTAAACTTCTGGACATTTAGAATAATGAAAGGGTACCAAGTCCCCTTCTGAGGGCATTTTAGGAAAATAGCAAACCAGTTTTTTGAGAGAGTTTAGATTTAGTCTTACTCAGGTAAGTGAATAAATCAGATGCCCACCAAGATAGCGTATAGTCCAAGAAATCTATCATGGTGTTATTTTTGTGGTAGAAAGAATCCAGGAAACATGAATCCCAGAACAATGACTACTGGAAGGCAGTGGTAGAAATCTTGAGTTACTTTAATTTAGTATATGATGACCTGGGGTTGACTAGTGTATGACTCTATTTCCCAGTTCTTGTGGAACCTTACGTAGGCAACTTTTTAAACATTTCTTATCATCTATATTTAACCATTATGCAAAATGTTCTAAATACTATTCAGAAAACATAGTCTTTCCTTACTAGAACTGGGGCTTTCACCCTTATGAGATGTGTACATTATCCACCTATCACTCTACTTAATGAAACCTTCTGTCTACTTTCATTGTCAGTTGATTGGTTGGGGATGGGGATGAGGGAAAGAGATTTTTGTTCTACAGTGCAAATGTCATCACATCAAATGTTTCTGTAGGGTTAATGATGTTGAAAACTCAGCCAATGACCCATTTTTGTCAAGCCATATCTATTCAACACTAAAGACACCCAGTACTGTATAGGAAAAAGAAGTAAGATGGTCTTTGTTGTAACAAGATATAATCAATTGTAATGGGAGATGAGAAAAAGAGGAGGAGGAGGAAGGAAAGGAAGTAGGAAGAAAGCAGTTAGGTCACTTTGTTCTCTCTTATCTTAGGAGGAGGTACTCAAGGGCAGCTAGGTGGCTCAGTAGATAGAGCACTGGACCTGGAGTGAAGAAGACTCGTCTTCCTGAGTTCAGATTTGGCCTCAGACACTTATCTTTGTGACTCTGGGCAAGTCACTTAATGCTGTTTGCCTCCACTTCCTCATCTGTCAAATGAACTGAAGAAGGAAATGGCAAACCATTCCAGTTTCTTTGCCAAAAGAAAACCCCAAATGGGGTCATGGAGAGTCAGATGTGACTGAAATAACTGAATTACATGTAGAGGAAAAACGAGAATAAAGAAAAGGCGACATCAGCTTTGGACCTCTGGGTAATGAAAGCTTGGCACAGGAGGAAAGGAGCTAAGCACAGACCAATGAGTGCTACAGTATTGAAATATAGATGCATAGATACAGATTTAAGTATCCTAAACAGTTGAAGCCATTGGCCACCTAAGCTACATAAATGACTGTTAGCTGGCCATATTGTCTAAGGCTGCCAGTTCTGTGTTCTCAATAAGAAAGTAGTGATGACTAAAGCAAATCGGGGTAGAAACAAAGAAGTATAGGGACTAGAGGCTGCAGGCTCATTTGTATGATGTCTCACCTGATGTTCATGATATCACTTATAGGGATGAAATTTACCACTGGATAATGATACTTATGTGGACCTTGGGCATTTGAAAAAGCTCTGCTGGGAGTTTTCCTCAAATTTTTCCTGCCTCCAGTTCTCAGGAATCATTTGTTTTACTTCTCCCCTATTGTTCTCCCTCCAGTTTTAGAATCTACCTTTTTCATAACTTCATTTCTTTTTTCCTCCCACCAGATGTCTGACAAGGTTGACTGGTTACAAAGCCAAAGCGGAGTATGCAAAGTAGATGTTTATACTCCTGGAGATGGCCAGCACCAAGACTGGAAAATGGTAAGTAAGGGGCAGCCTCCTTTGGAACACTGAGTTAAGAATTTATGGGATTCCTTTAAAGGGAGCTCTTATCAGTGCTGTTCTGGGAAATGTTTAACAACCAGCTCTCCCTGGATTGCAGGATACATTTATTTAATCTTCAATACTAACTTTTTCTCCATCACTTTCCTAAGTTTAAACAATCAACAAAATGGTAAATCAATCCCTGGTCTGTAGCCTGTGGATTTCCAAGGTGTAAATGCTTACACAGAAAATTTAGCGATTGGGTAATACCTACACCCTTGAGCACGCCTCCGATTCTTACCCTCCCACCCTCCATCTTTTCAACAAATGTGGATCCCCAAGAGAAGATTGAATCCCCAGAGAATAAGGAATTCAGTGGATTAAAGAGGATCCCCTTGTATGAGATATATTTCTTAGTCAGATCTGAAGAGAAAGAGCATGTACAGGCATACTCTTCATAAAATTATCCTAGCAATGTTATGTAGCAATACATTTATAACCAAATTTTACCCTAAAGGCAGGGTGATGTTGACCTCAGTTCCTCTTCTCCTGCTCCCCACCCCCTTTACAGACAACTGCTTAGATAAATTGAACTTCATCTTTGTTAAACTTGGTGCTCAGTAAAGTCTTTGTTCTTCACATGGATTGTAAAATATCACAGAAAGGCGTGATCATACAAATAATCCACGTATAGAAGCCATGTAATAATGAGTAGTGTTTATTAGAAAAAAAAAACCACTTTAAGACTTGCAAAGCTCTGTATGTGTAACATCTCATTTGAGCCTCACAACAGTCCTAGGAGGTGGGTGCTGCTGTTATCTCCCTTTTACAGATGAGGAAATTGAGACTGAAAGAGAGGTTAAATGACTTACCCAGAGTCATACAGCTAGAAAGTGTGTAGGGTGGAATTTTAACTCAGAATCCTCCTGACTCCAGGTCACTGTGAGTGCCTTTACCCACTGATCCATTTAGCTGCAATAGAACCTTATAAAGCAATAATTTTTTAAAGTTTACAAAGCCTTTTTCTCCCAAGAATACTTCAAAGGTAGATAATGTAAATATTCTTTTTCCCATTTTGGAGATGAAGAAACTAGTTTATGTAACTTGGCCAAGGTCGCACACCTATTAAATGTTAGAGCTGGCTTCTGACCAAGTCTGTTGCACTCTTTCCAGGGCCATCTCCAGTTGTCCTGATCTATATCTTGCCCCTGGAGCCAGATGGTTCCAGAGGAGAAAATGAGGCTAGTGACCTTGCACAGCCCTCCGTCACTTAAATCCAGTTCATTTGCAAGTCATGGCATCACCTTCCTGATGTCATGGTCCTCTCCAAGAATGAAGGGCAAACAACAATATTGCACTCTTTCTGCAGTATCACCACCACCATTCACAAAGAGGCAAAATTACCTTAATTACCCTAGTCATCTGCTTTGGGGATATGAACAAAGGAAATAAGACTTGTTGAAGTTTTTTTTAAAAAAAAAAAGCTAAGGCTCAGTTCTAATCAGTGGCCCTTCTTCTTCCATATGTTCTGGGCAGTAGGGCCCAGCACTTTTCCATTGCCTAGATACTCTGTGAAGATGGATTTTGCCAGTAGATATTATTTATTCTTTTCTTGAGAAATTATATCCATGCTCTTTCAAGAGTTATCATCTTTAGCTAGGTCTCAAAGCAGAGGTTATTAACCTAGGAAATGTAAACTTGTTTTATTAATATCATTATATTTCAAGATAATTTGTTTCCTTAATCCTATGAATTTTGTTTCATGTGTTTAAAATAATTATTCCAAGAAAGGGTCTTAGGGTCTCATACAACAAGACTTGCAAAGTCTTGAAGTCTGGCTTCACCAGACAGCCAGAGGGATGCATCTTATAAACATACACACACACACACACACACACACACACACACACACACGTTTAGAACTCCTATCATAATAGGCTTCTCAGAGAGAAACAAAGTTTCCCATCCCCCTTCCAGAAGGTCACTTGATTCTGCTTCTTTTTCTCCAGCTACCATTCATCTCCCTTTTTCCCATACTGCTATCGCATACCTCAGTGGTCTCTCTAATGAGTGAATATCAAGTTTTCACAACTTAGGTCCATTAGGGTAACCTAATAACCCTGCCTTATCATAGGCTCAGATCCCTGTAAAGGCTTGTGATTTTAAGCTTTTATGTTCAAATTTTGTATGTCCAGGAAAAAAATACTCTATAATATATATTGTTATTGAGACTATCCTTCCCCATGTTGTTTCACTTAGAGTAGTGTTTTCATGGAACCATTCAAAAACATTAAGTGGGGCATGCCTGTATTTTGTTGTCTTCAAAGGGGGCTCCATCTAAGAGAGAGGGATGTAGTAGAGAAAGGAGATTCAAGAGCTGAGAATCCTGTCTGATTTTACTCTTAGACATGGGATGAAACTGGGTGTCCTTCACATTGAGAATGTGAATGTAGAATTCAAGTGTGTATCAAAGGTACAAGCTATCTTCTTCAGGGCATCTAAAAATGTCACAGAACTATTGGATCTTTAATCAACATCATCTTCATCGTTAGCTAGGTAATGCAGTACCTCAGACATTTACTAGCTATGTGACCTTGAACAAGTCATTTAACCCCTGTGTGCCTCAGTTTCTTTATCTGTAAAATGGGGATAATAGAAGCACCTACCTCCCAGGGTTGTTATGAAGTCCAAATGATATAATTGTGAAGCACTTAGAACAGTGCCTGGCACACATATAAATGTTAGCTATTATTAATTAATTAATTAATAATCAAATTTTTTTAAGATGTGGTAAACTCTTAATTGCATGTTGTGCTGTATTGGGCTCTATATTTATTTTTTTAATTATTATTTTAGACTCAAGGGCCAGAACACAAATACAGAATAGAGAAAAGAAACAAAACATATCATAAACTTAAATATTGAAACTTAATAGAAAGCAAGAAAGAGAAAAAAGCGCACCGTGTGCATAACAGAACATAAGAGAGGATTCAAAATATGTAACAACAATCTATATTTAGCTAATTAATCAGACATGATCCATGGCCCCTACATGTTGTCAAATGATCCATTTAATCTATCTTTTATGGCCATTTAAGACAAACAGCACTAATAGATCCATAAATAACTTGCTAACAAAAATGTAATGAATAGGAAAATACTTCTATTACAAGGCTTAATCTATATAAAGCCTAGATTCCCATCTGAACTGCTTATGCTAATGGTTTTCTTTTTTTGCATTGTTTTTCAGCTCTTCCTTTTCTAGAAAGGAAAGGTAGTTTCAGTTCCAGGTTCTGTGTTAAATCAACAAATATCTATTTGTATGTCCACTACGTAAGGTGCTGGATTTAGAGCCAAGGGATTTGTGTTCAAATCCAGCTTTGCCGTTTATTACCTGTGTGACCTTAGACAAGTCTCATAACTCTCAGCTTCAGTTCCTCACCTATAAAGTCAGGGAATTGGACAAGACAACCTCAAAGGTCCCGTCCAGCTCTACTTAATAGCCTATGAAAGCACAGAAGTACAAGCTGTGGTCTCTGCATTTGGGCTTTAGGGGATACCAATAATTTTTAAATATGTATATGTGTGTGTGCATCTACTCCAGGACGCATGTATGTGCTACAGTTAATGTCTATTAGCATAATATAATGGTACAAAGAAGAATGGATTTTAAAACAGGATAAATCAGGTCCTGGCTTTTACATTTTCTAACCTTTTTGGTCTTAGGCAAATAATTTAATCTCCTGAAGACTTTTGTGGGGTTTGTTTGTTTTGGTTTGGTTTGGTTTTTTTAATACTTTAATCCTGAAATACATTTTTATTTATTTATTCTTAGTTTACAACTTCAGTTTGACAAGCTTTTTCTGAGTGTTAAATTTTCTCCCCCTCCCTACTCTCCCACTTCTGCAAGATGGCGTGCAATCTGATATAGGCTCTACACATACATTCATATTAAACATATTTTCACATTAGTCATGTTATAAAGAAGAATTATAACCAATGGAATGAACCGTGAGAAAGGAGAAACAAAACAAAACGAAAGAGAGAGAGCAAATAGTATGCTTCTATCTGCATTCAGACTCTGTAATTCTTTCTCTGGATGTGGGCAGCATTTTCCATCACGAGCCTTTTGGAGTTGTCTTAGAACCTTGCATTGCTGAGAAGAGCCAAATCTATCAAAGTTAGTCATTGCACAATGAGTCTGTAACTGTGTACAATGTTCTCCTGGTTCTGTTCACTTCACTCAGCAACCAGTCATATAAGTCTTTCCAGGTTTTTCTGAAGTCTACCTGCTCATCCTTTCTTATCACACAACAGTATTCCATTACATTCATATACCACAACTTATTTGGTCATTCCCCAATTGATGGGCATCGTCTAAATTTCCAATTTTTGGCTACCACAAAAAGAGCTGCTATAAATATTTTTGTACATGTGGGTCATTTTCCCACTTGTATGATTTCTTTGGGATACAGCCCTAAAAGTGGTATTGCTGGGTCAAAGGGTATGCAAATTTTATAGGCCTTTGGGCATAGTTTAAAATTGCTCTCTCCAGAATGGTTGGATCATTCACAAATCAGTTCACAACTCCACCAACAATGCATTAGTGTTCCAATTTTCCCACAACTTGTCCAGCATTTATAATTTTCCTGTTTTGTTTTGTTAGCCAATCTGACAGGTGTGATGTGGTACCTAAGAGTTGTTTTGATTTGCATTTCTCTAGTCAATAGTGATTTGGAGCATTTTTTCATATGACTATAATTAATCCTTAATTTCTTCCTCTGACAACTGCCTGTTCATATCCTTTGACCATTTATCGATTGGGGAATGACTTGTATTCTTATAAATTTGACTCAGTTCTCTATGTACTTTAGTAATGAGGCCTTTATCAGAGATACTAGCTATAAAAATTCTTTCCAGTTTTCTGCTTCCCTCCTAATCTTGGTTGCATTGGCTTTATAAAAAAAGACTTTTAAATTTAATGTAATCAAAATTATCCATTTTGCATTTCATAATGTTCTCTATCCCTTGTTTGGTCATAAATCCTTTCCTTCTCCATAAATGACAGGTAAACTATTCCTTGCCCTCCCGGTTTGCTTGTAGTATCAGCCTTTATATCTAAATGGTGAACCCGTTTTGACTTCATTTTGATATACTGTGCAAGATGTTGGTCTATGCCTAGTTTCTCCTGTACTATTTCCAGTTTTCCCAGCAGTTTTTGTCACATAGTGAGTTCTCACTACAGAAGCTAGAGTCATTGGGTTTATCAAACAATAGATTAGTCATTGACTACTGTCTTATGTATCTAACCTGTTCCACTGATCTACCACTCTGTTTCATAGCCAGTACCAAGTAGTTTTGATGCTTGCTGCTTTGTAATACAATTTAAGATCTGGTATGGCTAGGCCACCTTCCCTAGAATTTCTTTCCATTAATTCCCTTGATACTCTGAACCTTTTGTTCTTCCAGATGAATTTTGTTATTATTTTTTCTAGCTCTATAAAATAATTTTTGGTAGTTTGATTGGTATGGCCCTGAATAAGTAAATTAATTTAGGTAGAATTGTCATTTTTATTATATTAGCTCAGCCTAACCATGAGCAACTGATGTTTTTCCAATTATTTAGATCTAACTTTATTTGTATAAAAAGTGTTCTGTAATTATATTCATATAGTCGCTGGGTGGGACTTTTATAAGATAAGGATAGTCATCCTTTTGATGTACCTTCCTAACAATCAAATGAGATGATGTCTTATGAGAGCATTTTAAAACAATAAGCTATTATGATAAAAATGTCCAGTGCTGAGCACAGTACCCTGTACATAGCAAGTATGTAAATATTTGGTGAAATTAAATGACAACATCTACTAATCAGTAAATTACTAGATTATGCCTATGTTAACTCTTCAGTTCCAAACTAAATGTTTTATTTAACTGATGATAGCTCTCTTCATTAGGGGCTGTGTTAGTATATCAAAATAATGCTTGTTGAACATGGCAAAAGTAACTTTTATGTTTAGTCTTTTTCCCCTTCAAGATAATGTTTTTGAACGAGCTGAGTTACTAAATAGGAACAATTATATAATAAAAGATAAAAGCAATTTACTAATTCGTTTTGTAGATCTGCTAGTTTACATGCAGAGTATCGTTGGACTTAGCTGGCTTATGTGCGTTGTGTATGTATGAGGAGGTGGTGAGGGTGGGGTGAATTAGTGAAGACTTGGGGAAGGTGGTAAGTTTCCCTATCTGTGAGGCTGTCCTTAATGTCCTTTGGATGTGTTTCTGTTCTAGTCCGATGAGTCCCTGTCTGCCTTTAAGGAGGCCTCAACTCATCCTATGAGAGTCCTGAGCTGGCTCCGAAGAGACCTGGAAAAGTGTACATCAGGGTTCCACGATATGAAGCAACCACCTGGTGGAGATATGACAAACAGAGATGAGCACTCAGGAGAAAATCGCAGTGGGTTCACCGTAGACTATTTCAGTTCTGGAGGCAGAACCACTCCAGGAAAAATGCATCTTGAAATGTCTCATACTGAAAACTCTTCCAGGAGCTCCAGTGCCTGGAATGGCAGTAATGAGAGTTCGGTAGATGAAGTCTCCTTCTATGCCAACCGGCTCACCAATCTAGTTATTGCCATGGCGCGCAAGGAGATCAACGAGAAAATCGATGGCTCTGAAAATAAATGCATCCACCAATCAGTCTATATGGGTGAGGAACCACCTTCACCCAACAGAACCTTGAGTAAGGTAGCATCAGAACTGGTGAATGAAACTGTCAATTTGTGTTCCAAAGAAAATTCCCCAGACAAGGCTCCTGGCTCTGGAGACAGAGCCACACTCTCCTCACGGAGTCCCCCAAATCTGAAATATAAGAGCACAATGAAATTTAAAGAAACAAAAGGAAACAAGATTGATGACAAGCCTAAAAAGTCGTTCTTCTACAAGGAAGTGTTCGAATCCCGTAATGCAGGTGATGGTGGGAGGAAGGTATATGCAGGGTCAAACAGAACAGATGACTTTACAGCCAGCGTGAGTCAAGGAATCATGACCTATGCCAACAGTGTGGTGTCTGACATGATGGTCTCCATCATGAAGACACTAAAGATCCAGGTGAAGGATACAACCATTGCAACTATCTTGCTCAAGAAGGTGCTGATGAGGCATGCTAAAGAGGTCGTCTCAGACCTGATCGACTCCTTTATGAAGAACTTGCATAATGTCACAGGCACCCTCATGACAGATACCGACTTTGTCTCAGCCGTGAAGAGAAGTCTCTTCTCTCACGGAAGTCAGAAGGCCACGGACATCATGGATGCTATGTTGGGCAAGCTACACAGTGTGATGGTACAGAAACCTGAGCCAGTCAAAAGAACATCTAAGGACAAGTCTGAGAGTGTCTCTCTGGTTTCTCTGAAAGGAATGGGTGACCCCAGACATAGAAATCTAAACTATTCGTCAATGAAAGCTGAAGCCAAATTAAGGGAAAAAACCGATGTCCCACCCAAGCCAGAAAAAGAAAAGACCTGTGCTGAAACTCTGGGTGAACATATTATCAAGGAAGGGCTGACCTTGTGGCATAAAAATCATCAGAAAGAATCAAAATCTCCAGGCCTCCAGCGCGCAACCTTTGCAGCCTCTAGCAGATCTATTGGCAAACCAAGCACCAAGGTGTCACCACCACCAGAGATCCATCTTCAAACAGTCTCCCCAGGCCCACTTAACACCAATGCCCTCAGCTGCCAAGAGAAACCAGAAAACTTCCTGTATAGTTCAGACAGTTGGGCTAAAGACCTGATTGTATCTGCCCTGCTCCTGATTCAGTATCATCTTGCACAGGGAGGAAGTATGGATGCCCAGAGCTTCCTGGAAGCTGCTGGGACAACGACAAAGATGACTGCACCCAAGTCCCAACAGAACTCTGAGCAGTCCAGCCTTGGATCTTCTCGGGTAGGAGTTAGTCACGAAGAGGCTGAAAAGAAGGATCTGATGAGTGTCTTTTTTAATTTCATCCGTAATTTACTTGGTGAGACTATTTTCAAGTATGATGATAGCTGTGAAACAAAACCACCCAGCCCCCACAATAAGGAGGAAGACAGTGGCTTCCCTGATTTATCCCTGCCAAACTGTCCTCAAAAACATGGTGGTGGTGGTGGTGGTGGTGGTGGTGGTGGTGGTGGCGGTGGCGGTGGCGGCGGCGGCGGTGGTGGTGGCAGTGGCGGTGGCGCCATTGCTGGGCTGACAAAGATGGTGGCTAACCAGCTGGACGGTAACATGAATGGGCAGATGGTAGAACAGTTGATGGACTCAGTGATGAAATTGTGTCTTATCATTGCCAAGTCCTGTGACACTCCCTTGGGAGAGCTGGGAGATGAAAAATCTGGAGATGCCAGCAGGCCAACTTCAGCCTTTCCAGATAGCTTCTTTGAGTGTTTACCAGTCAAGGGCACTGGTACAGCTGAGGCCCTCTTACAGAATGCCTATCAAGCTATCCATAATGAATTAAGAGGTATGTCAGGCCACTCCTCTGAGAGGTCCAACAGCGCCAAGGTGATCGTCAGCAATCACAACATCACTGACACCGTGCAGAACAAGCAACTCCAGGCAGTTCTCCAATGGGTAGCGGCCTCTGAGCTCAATGTACCAATTCTGTACTTTGCTGGTGATGACGAGGGGATCCAGGAGAAGGTAAGGGAGAAAAGTACAGAGAAATTAAGAGAACTGGGAAGAAAGGTTTTAGAATCAGTCTTCTTCTTTCTGAGGCCCAAGCCACAGAAAGGGAAGGACTAATGAAAATAAGAGTAACATTTCAGGCTAGCATTTCTCTACCTTGGGCAGGTAGCCTTGGAAGGGAGAAAAATCAGAGTTTTTCATCCAGTGTTCGTTATTTCTGAGTAGCATGATAACAGTTGTTTACATTTATACAAATACTTTAGATTTCTACAAAGTGTTTAACAATTCTGTGACATAGGCATGATAATTATTATTATACCTCCCTTAAGCTACCATGTATCGACGGTTCTGCTGCAGAGAAGTGAGGGGAGGGCAGTGCTCTACAACTCCAGCTGCCCAAATTATAGCTATATAGTTCATGACGTGATCACGAACCAGTCTTTTCAGTTGCAACATACACAAAGACTATTGTATGTCCTCCTAAGAGGGCAAGGAATTGTCCTTCGAGCTCAAAGAGGAGCAAGATGGCAACACTATGTTGGGGTCAAGATATCATGTGTCTGTGGCTGATCAGACAAGCAAGCTTGGAATGCTCTACCACAAGTCAGGCACAAATAGTCCATGGGAACATTTAGAGCAGAGATGTCTCTAAATTTGCATATCTCATCTTTCTTCTGAGCTACAAAACTTAACTTGCTGTGGTGAAAAGACCAGTGGAGTCAGAAGTTATTGTTCAGTCACTTTTCAGGCACATCTGACTCTTTGTGATTCCATTTGGGATTTTCTTGGCAAAGATACTGGAGTGGTCTGCCATTTCCTTCTCCAGCTCATTTTACAGATGAGGAAAATGAGGCAAACGGGGTGAAGTGACTTGTCTAGGGTCACACAACTAGTCAGTGTCTGAGTCTTCCTGATTCCAAGCCCAGCACTCTGTCTGCCGCACCACCTAGCTGACTTAAGGGGATCAAGTACTCCTGGGCTCCCCTGACAGCTAGGTGTATATGTGTATGTATATTCTAGTCCATAGATATGTCTGGCAGCCAGGCTACCTTCCTCCTCCATTTTATACATATTCCTCAGGCTACAATAACATTCTATTGTGACATCTCCTCCCTTGTTTCTCTTTCAAAGCTATCACAGAATCATAGAATTTTAGAACTGGAAAGACTTTAGGAAAACCATTTAGTCCAACCTCCTTATTTAATTGATCAGGAAAAAATCATGGCCCAGAGGATGAATCAATTTGTTTATTTAACTAGTGAGTCATAAAGTCATAGAATTTAGGTCCCTTGACTTTAAGACTATTAATCTGTTTTTATGTGTTATACCATACAACTTTATTCAATTTTAATCAATTTGCTCTATTAAAACATTATAATGACAGCGATTTAGTTTGCTTTGTATCAGACCATATTACCCCCTTAAAAATGGCTCTGGTTACTAAAACAGTAATCAGACTTCACATATGCCTAAGGTTAGGTGCTAACTGGTTCCATGAAAATGGCATTTTAAGTGAAACTATTTTCATTGCAGGGGCCAACTAGTTCATAACAAAAAAGATTTATAAATGGAAGTGGTTGTTTTTTTCTGGACAGCCAAAATTTATACTGCAAAAGCTAAAAATTTATCTTTTTTGAGAATAATAGGGCTGGATTGGGCATGGGTACATGAATATGGCTTGGATGGAGGCGGGATTAGAATGGAAGTAAAAAGTTGGGGGATGGGGGGTGGAATGGAACTAGGCTGGAAGACAAGAAGCAAAGAATCTAGTAGCTTCCCAGAAGAGGTCAGGAAAATAGACTTATTCTTTCATCCTAATAACAAAAATAATAGCTAACATTTATAAAGAGATTTAAGAGCAAAGTTCTTTACGAATGTTATCTCCTAATTTCTAGCTTTGGGTCCAGAGATAACAATTCTCAGATGAGTTTGGACATTAGTTCTCAAAACTACCCATAAGGCTTATTGTCCACAGCTGATGAAGGTATATCCATCTCCCCAAAGGAAGAAAGGAATAGAGACGTACTGAGCCCTAACTGTTGAGGAAGGGGGAGAGTTGGTTAGAGTTGTAGCCTCTGGGATCAGGAACCCTTTTCTCCTAGTGACTGGAAAAATAAATAAGGCAAATAATGGAATGATCATTTTGAACTTGTACGAATTGGACCAAGTTTATAAAACCTCAAGTTTTTGTTATGTTCTTCTTATTTTGTGTTCTGGAAACAACTAAGTAGAACAATTTACTTGTTGCTTCTTTGGGAATTTGGCTGCTACACATCAGGGTTGGGCTCTTAATAAGTAACTGTATAAAGTTCTTAACATCTCTCTGTGATAAGTAGCAACCCAAAGGTAGAACAAAGTCTTAAAAGGGACATTTGGCCTGAGCTGAGCTGGGCTTGTCATTAGAAGTTCAAGAAGTCTTGAAGGACTTTCCACTAGGCACAAACTTTAGGGTGGACCTCGCTTAAAATGTACATTGCAGCATCAGCGGTTGGGGCAACTTCATGTTGGTTATGTCTCTAATGGAATCTTTCTTTGGTAAAGCAGAAGGTGCTTCAGCATCTTACAGGGGTTCAGGTCATTACTACAAACATCAGTTCTCTTTGAAAGACAGGGCGGTGTAATGGGAAGAGAGCTCGGCTTGGCTTCAAAAACTTGAGTTTGTTCCACACTTAGTAGCTATATGGCAAGTCCCTTCACCTCACTGACTGATGCTCAGCTTACTCATCTTTAAAATGGAGATGATAATTACTCACTCTCTGCATCTTACAGGGGTGTTGTGAAGAAGGCACTCACTCTTGACACTCACTGTAAAGCAACCTATAGCTGTTGTTACCTGGGATTGTAGATGTCAAAGGTGGAAGTGATTGGTCTTATCTTGAACTGAACCTCTGGCATACCCCAAACATATCCTCAGTGTGGATGGAGCACTTGGAAATGAGAGACCCATCCTCAACCTTTTACTAGTCCCCCATTAACTGGGAGGTATTTAAAAAAATAATCCTACCGATTTGCCACTTATTTCTCTCCTTAAAAGCAGAGGACAGAATGATTGAGGGTGGTGGGGTGTTAATTTAGCCATTAAGGTTTGGGGGGGTTGGTTGATTTGGGTGATCCTGCTAATCCAAATAAGTATTATTATTGTTGTTGTTGCTGAAATTATAATAATTCATTCATTCTTTTATACAGAGATGGGGTTAGGGGTGGGAAAGAGCTTTTTGTCCCACGGGTATGTCTTTGCCTTGCCCCCAAATAGTTCAGGTAGGTGAATAAATATAGCGATGGTAATGTTTTTGACTTGATAATGAGTTCAGAACCCTAGAAACCTCTAAAGTTTCTGTAGCCCGAAGCACTGTTTCTCAATACAAACTCTGCTATAAATCAGTAAAATGTCTTCTTTCTGGCGGACTACTCTGCTCTCCAGTCTCAGCAGCAGGCCTTTGTCCAGGAGCACAGGGTGAAAGGGAAGGAGGGAAAAAGAAAAAAAAAAGTTGTCTCTGAGGACAAAGACCATTTCCCTTTTTGTTACTGTGTACTGTGTCTGCAGTGCTGAGCACAGTGCCTGCCACATAAAAAATGCTTGTTGAATTTAATTGAATTAAAAGAAGGAACAAGGAGAAAAGGAACAGGACACAGGAAGGATGCGGAGGTGCCAGTTTTTTAAAGTTTGTGCAGGCTTTAAGAAGTAAGGACCTTTGGCAACTCAAGTTTTAAAGATTAGTAAAAATTGACTATAGATGAATGATTGGGAAAACACAGAATGTAAGCAACACCACCTCCCAGGAAATCATTTCAGTCCCTACCCTCAAGAAAAATAAAATTCACTAGAGGACAGTTTTCCTATTACCAGACAGATGGTCAATGTCATTCGACTCTTTAAACGACATCCAGGAAAATACCTCTACCAACACTTAGTAAACCTCTCTAACAACCCTGGCAAATACAGAGTCCTTGAGTTCTAGCCTGAATTCTTCTTGCTTTAAATTGCCAAAAGCCCATTCTATTTATTTTTTCATTCATTTATTCATTCATTCATTCATTCATTTATTTTTACTCTTGGTTGTGAATCCCTAGTGGTCTCTTTCCAGCCCAATAGCTTTGTGACCATCTGACTTTCTATTACTCTGGCTTTTTTGTCCCCAGCTCCTCCAACTTTCTGCCGCTGCCGTGGACAAAGGTCGAAGTGTCGGGGAGGTCCTACAATCAGTACTCCGTTATGAGAAAGAGCGGCAGCTGGATGAGGCAGTGGGGAATGTAACTCGGCTGCAGCTACTGGACTGGCTGATGGCGAACCTGTGAGCAGTGCAGGCCCTCTGTGTCCCATTTCCCAGCAGTGGGGCCGGAGGCTGGACATCCCCCTAATCCCACTCCGTGTACCCGCCCCATCTCTACCTACTTCCCCCACCTGCCTGCCTACCCACTGTCACAGAGCCCTGACAGTCTCCATACCACTCACGTGAAACACATGACATCTTATGCTGGTCACTGAATTTTGCAGATTTTCCTATCCAAACAAGCATGGACGTAAAATAAACACATTACAATTAAAGGGCTCACAATGTTTGGTTTCTTTGGGAGCTGGTGGAATGACAAAGGTAGATGTCTCAGTTTTGAAAAACAATTTTGACCAAAGTATTAAACACATTCAGGTTGGGAGGGAACTAAAAGAATCAATCCATCTATCCCCCTGCTTTCAAACCAGTATTACCCAGGGTGCACTCTAGATATGTCGCTACTCTGCCCTTTTCTTGAGTATCTCCCTCAAAGGAGATACCGCAACCTCTCAGCAACACATTTAGACATCTTTACAACTCTTAATAGCGAGAAATTTCTTCCTACTATAGTGTTAAGACCATTCCCTCTTGTCCTGCCTGTTCTCTGTGAAGAGGAAATCTTGCCACCGACTTTATATGTAGTTGAAGACAATGGGTTTTACTATACTCAGCTATATATTTTCCCCTCATTTTATTGAAAGGCAGCCAATAATGAATAGGACTTGTTGGGAAGGCACTGGGTCCACCATGGCAGTAAGCATAGTTTATACACCAACATCTGTTGCAGAGGTTGAAGAGGTAGAGACTAGCTAGAAGATCATCAGATCTAGATAAGATTATCAATGCCAAATCAACATTCACATTCATACTCCATGACATCAATACGAAGACGGACTCAAGGGAGGAAAGTGAGAAATATGCTGGAAGATGAAGTTTGGGATTTAGAAATAAAAGAGATGAAAGGCCTATTGAACTGTTGGTAAGGTTCACACCTACAGATTTTGACTATTTCCTTAGAAGTCTTGCCTCTTCAGGTTTTTGTGACACTGCTCTCTCCTGGTTCTCCTCCAACCTGACGGGCCATTCTTTCTTAGTCTCTTTTGATGGTCCAGGTCATGCCTATTGACTGTGGGTGTCCCCCATGGATCTGTCTTTGGACCTCTTCTCTTCTCCCTCTGTTTTGTCTCACTTTAGTGATCTCACCAAGTGTGATGAGTAAGCTAGGTGATAATGTAGTAAAGGTGAATTATGAAACAAGTCAATGACTGGATCGAAAGACACTGACTGATCCTTTGATGTATTCCATGGGTTCAAATATTATCTCTACATAGATCATTCCCAGATCTATACATCCAACTCCGGTCACTCTCCTGAGCCACATTCTCAGAATATGCTGGATATGACATTTGCCAAACAGCATGAAAACTGGAATTTCTTATATATATTAGTAGAGTTACTATACTCATCTATATTTTCCCCCCATTTTAGTGAAAGGCGGCTAATAATAGTGGATAGAGTACCAGGACTTGACAGGAAGACATTGGGTTCAAATCTCACCTTTGATACTAGCTGGGTGACCATGGGCAAGTCACTTAACAGCAACCTCAGTTTCCTCATCTGTGAAGTAGGAATACTACCTATAGCACATAATTCATTATGAGAGAATGTGTGCAAAGTCCTTTGCAAATTTTAAAGGACTATGTAAATATTATTTTTCTTAAGAGGTTCTAAGGAGAGCATTGAGAAAAATGTGGCTGCCTCTTTATTATAAAGGTGGGAAGTACTTATATATGGAACATTGCACACATTGTCAGATACACGTAACATATTGGTTAGTTTTGCTAAACTGTTCTTAATCTTTGTTACAAGAAATTACTTGCTGGGTGGGTTTGGGGAGGGATTTTTTATAATGAATGTGATGTAAAAATAAAAAGGATCAATAAAAATGGGATTAGGTTTTTTTTTTCAAAAAAGGCATGGAGGGTATATAACACAGGCCATGTCCATTATAGGATAATACAGCAGATCAAAAGACCAAAAGAATCTGAGTGATTGATCCCTAATGTTGAATATTATCAAACCACATGTCTAGAACCAGAGCTAAATACTCCAAAGTGTTCCAAACACATAGTGTTCTCTTTCCACTTTTAAGAAATTCCTTTAGTTATACTTCTTATCTCCTATATGTCTTTCTTTGACCTGAAGAAAACTAAGACATATTTCATTTATGGAATTGAGCCAGCGTTCAGTTTAAATAATGTAAAAATTATTGGGATAGAGTCTAGGAAAATAATCCTGACACAAGTTGAAAAATACCCAGGGAACTGATCCTTCTCTGGTTGTCTGCATGCATGCATGTGCATGTGTGTGTGTGTGTGTGTGTGTGTGTGTGTGTGTGTGTGTGTTTATGGGGGAGGGGAATCACACCCCCAGCAAGAGGAATCATGCCAGCTGGCTGTGTGAATGGACATTTTTTTAATGAACCTATATAAATTAAAAACAACAATCTGAAATATTGTACAATATAAGAGTTGTCTCTAATATAAATCACTGGTGGAAAGGAACAGAATCCATCCCCAATGAAGGTCATACAATGGGTGGTAAGAAGGATGTAGGGTTCTTGGGAGATGTCTCTTTGTTATGTTCTCCCTCGGAGCCTATACACGCCTTTGATTCTTCATTTGCCTCTGGTTTTCCCGTGGCTTCTGGTAAAGGTGGCAACCATACACTGGTTACCCCTGCGACTTCCATTTTGCCTTCACCCAAAGGATGGGTGGAGACCTGCTGGTTACCAGAATGGTGATTATTCTCAGTGGCTCCATCTTTGGTCGTAACTGTGATGTCTGACCCAGAGGCCTTTTCAGCTAAGAGAAAGATAAAAGGCAAATGAATAAAAAGTGTTGATATATGAGTACACCGTTACTCATATACCTGGTGGTATGTCCCTGGGAAAAGCATGGCGGAAATGATAATGACAGCTAGTAATAGTATAATCATTCTGCAATGACAGTTCAGCTTCTAGATCAGGGATGGGGAAACAACCCAAGAATCAAATTCCTTCTACCTCTTAGAACAGGTATCAAAAAGCTTAGCTATATTTGTGCCCTGTGCTTTTAAAAATACAACACTTTAAGAGTTCTTAGCAGCAATAGCCTATTTGATAAGGATGTGCCTTCTCTATATCTGTGTTTTTCCATGACTGAGTTCCCTTTTATGTATGTATATATATATGTGTGTATATCTCTCTTTTCCCCTCTATGTTACTCATTTTGCCTACCTTTTTCTCTTCCTGCACCTATTCATTTCCCTTCTATATATCCCTCCTTCTTCTGTCTGTCTTTACTTGGTTATATTTAAGACAGAAAATATTTTAAAATAATTTGTTGTTTTAACTGAAAATCTCTATGTTTTGCATAATATACAAAACATTTTATATTTCTCTCATTCTAAAAGAAAAAAATAGCTGTATACTTACATGGCTCTTAATAGATTTTTGACAGGGGCCCTCAATACAAAAACAAAACAAAACAAAACAACACAACTTTCCCCACACCTGTTCTAGAAGTTAATCATACCATGAAGAGATTTTGGTATCAATAAAAATCTAGCCAATATTACATTCATTTGAATTTTTAAAATGAAATAAATGATAAACAGCATCTTATATTTATTTGCATTATAATTTTTAATCTTTAAAAATGGTGGCAGCAGTAACTTATTTTCATGAAGTTGTAGTACTTTATAATTTACAAAGCAGTGTCTCCTCTCCCTACATTGGTAGGAAGACTTTCCTCACCCAACAGTTTCCTATGCCAATGAAATCACAGGTCTAATCAGTCCTTAAAGCTTTCCTTAAAATTACTCTGAGAGACAGTTTTCTGAAGAAGAAATCAGAGCTATCAATAATCATAATATTAAAAGAAATGGTCTAAATCACTAATTAGAGAAATGAAAATTTAAATAACTCAGAGGTACCACATCACACCTGTCAAATTGCCTAACACGACAGAAAAGGAAATTGACAAATGCTGGAGGGGGGTGTGGAAAAATAAGGACATTAATGAACTGTTGGTAAAGCTATGAAATGGTCTAACCATTCTGGAGAACAATTTGGAACTATGCCCAAAGGGTTGTGAAACTGTGTACCCTTTGACCTAGCAATACCAATACTAGGTCTGTATCACAAAAAAGATCAAAGGAAAAAGACCTATATGTATGGAAATATTTATAGCAGATCAGCTCTTTGTGTAGTAGTAAAGAATAGGAAACTAAGGGGTGTGACCATCAACTGGGTAATGGCTGAATAAGTTGTGGTATACAATTGTGATGGAATACTATTGTGCTGTAAGAAATGATGAAGGGGATGGCTTCAGAAAAACCTGGGAAGACTTATATTAGTTGATACAAAGTGAACTGAGCAGAACTAAGAGAACACTGTAGACAGTAACAGCAATATTATAATAATAATCAACTGTGAAAGACTTAGCTATCCCACAACAATTCCAAAGGACTCGTGATGAAAAATGCTATCCAGTTCCAGAGAGAGAACTCTTAAATGCAGATTGAAGCATATTTTTTCACTTTGTTATTTTTTTTAATAATATGGCTAATGCACACATGCTTTGCATGACTTCATATGTATAATGGATATCTTATTTCTTGCCTTTTCAATGGGTGGGAGAAGGGATAGAGAGAGGAAGACAATTTAAAACTAAAACTAAAAAATATTTTTAAAAAAAGTTTTAATTATCCTGTCAGGCAAATGATAAATGATGCCAGAAGGAATCTCAGGCCCAAAAAGGTTATCTGATTTGTCAGAGTCACCGCAAGTGACTATCTGTGCTGGGAGTAGAACATAGATCTCTCAGCATCTCAGGCTGTTTCCATTCAACAAGGATTCAAACAGTTGAGTATCAGTGGATGTGTGTGGATCATATAATAAAAAGAAATTGCTGAAGGGGAAAGGGTTCAGAAATAGAAAACATTGGAACTATTAGGCGTGGGTGGGTGACAGCAACAGAACAGGAATGACCAAAGAGGCTAAAGAAATAATAGCAAAGAGCAGGAATTATTGAAGTGGAACTCAGTGAACCTATTAGCCAAAGACTGTTAGTCCAGAGAATTCTATATCCAAAGGCCTCCATAGGTGCCCAAATCTCTGGGCTCCTGGACTAAAGAACTAGGAAGTTGTAGAATTATACCTGTCTTTCCCAAGCGGGCTTGCTGCTGCGTTTTCTCTTTCTTTTCTCCAAGAAAGCAGAGGCTGGCTTTCCTCATGTTCTGGCTTTTGGATCGTCCTTTAATATTCCTTGACTCCTGAATCCAGACATGCTTGAGAGCCTGGTCAGGAGTCATTCGAAGTGCAGGGTCCCATCTAGAAGACAGCAGAGCCCCAAAAAGAATTAATTATTTTTCATTGGATTTTTTACTAAAATGTTCTTTTAAAAATAGCCTACATAAAAATACTTCTAATTTAAGACAGGTTCAAAGCAAAGGTATTATTATAAAATAGAGATTACCATATCTGTTGAACCATAAGGCCACTCTGAATATAAACCATTTTCGTGAGTCAATGTGTAAACATGCATGTATACTGAAAAACATCATAGAATTATGTAAAATTCAGGTTTTACATAAATCATATGTTTGTGGGGATGGAAGGAAAGTAGATTCTAGACTTGGACCAAATATGATAATAGATTATAGTTATATAGACCAAATATTTATGAAACCTTTTAAGAAAAAATGGATCCCAGTTGCATGGGGTTCTTAAAGGTTCTTCTATATGTTATTTAAAAGAAATAGTGAGAGCCTATACAATCAATCTAAAAGATTTCATCCATTAAGCTCCAGAGAGGATTAAATTCTTGAATTATAGCTCTGTATCTTGAGAAATGACACAGATAATAATAATATATAGAAATAATCAATCAGCTTTACTGTTTCTCTAAAAGCTGTGTATACAAAGTCTAGCTCTTTTATGAACTCTAAAAGCAAAAAGTTTTGAGGCAGGAAATTAATAAGCAATTTCTGTGGGAAGGGTGAGCCATAGGGAGGGGGGAGTATTGGCATTAGGATTACATCCAACATTTGTTGCGGTTCAGTTGTTTCAGTCATGTCTGAATCTTAGTGACTCCATCTGTTGTTTTCTTGACAAAGATACTGGAGTGGTTTGCCATTTCATTCTCCAGCTCATTTTTATAGATGAGGAAAGTGAGGCAAACAGAGTTCAGTGGCTTGCCCAGGGTCACATAGATAGTAAGTATCTGAAGTCAAATTTGAACTCAGGTCTTCCTGACTCCAGGCCCTAATGCTGCTCCTACATCCAATAAATAACAAGATCCTAATTTCATTCAATCACTTTTTTCATTTATTTGTGGTACTCTATAAAAATTAGTTACATTGCATTCATCAGATGATTTCAATCAAATCAACTATATTTAGTTTTCTAAAAGCTTAAAACTGCACTAAATTTTTGGGAAACCCTGAAAGGTACAATATAACCCACCATAGAACATGGAGTCAATTCACTGAGCTGAGCTCCAAACTCAATAATAACTGATAAGATTTCTTGAGTGCTAATATCCCAGTACAGTAACTTTTCTATACTAAATTTAGTACTGAATTATGTATAGCAATGCAGCACTTATCTGGATTTGTAAGGGAATGAGGTGTTCTACCAATGTGAATTTCCTAGATAACTGAAATTTGTCCCTTTTTGTCAAAAATTTTCAATTTTCCAACTTAACCAAAGCAGAATACACTTCCCTCCACCTCCTTTAACAGATTATAATGAATGTCATTTAATCTTTGATTAATGGTTCAAACTCATCCTTATGAATCTTTATCAGTTATTGCAGTGTGGCTATAATGAAGGAATGCCTTCAGAGGCTCCTAGGCTAATTGGCTAGGCTCCCAGACTACTATCATTTTAGTCCCTTCTCAGAAGGATATTTTAAAATAAAATATTAAAATTTATCATAAATTATACTATTTAAATAAAATACATAGCATTACAAAAGAAACCAATTCTATTGAAATATATATCAATTTTTTTAAAAAAAAGTTCACAAACCCCAGGTTAAGGGGTTAAGGTTAAGGTTAGGAGACTGCTCTTGAATCACCCCTTAATCAATATCCACTGATATTTCTGATAAGTTTTGTCTAGAAAACCAGGTTTAAAGGTTTATTTTTTAAATAATTAAATTAAGAGCAAATAGGCTATGACCAAAGGTTGACATAAATAAGTTGCAAGAACTTTAGTGAATGGACTTCATAACATTTTTGTGATTGTCTATTTCTAAATTCTCAGCTCTTTGATCTTAGAGTTCTTAGATGATCTCTAGAGGTTTCCTAGAGTTACCTTAGTAACTCTAGTTGCCATCTAATCTAGAGGGTCCTTGGAGCTCATCTAATCCAACCCCATCATGTTACAGATGAGGAAACTGAGGCTCAGAGGTGAAGTAATTTGCTTGTAGAGGTTGTCAGACCTCCAGTCAAGACTGTAGCAAACTCAATACAGCTTCCCTGGGAGGAAAGTAGGAAGCAAGGCTACCTCTTTATTCTACACTTAAGGAAGATAAGCTGTATAGATAGGGAAACCACATAATTTTTTGTCTAGTCCATAATTAAGCCAGTAAGAGATCCCAGACATTCAAGTCACAGTTCAATAATTAGATGAATCTACTGGCAAGAGGGATGACACTAAAATCACATGATATAATCAAAAATTAAGAGAAGCAGAGTGATATTGTGGAAAGAGAGCTGGCTTTCGAGCCAGGAAGATCTCATGGGTTCTGACACATACTAGCTATGTGACAAAGCAACTCTAAGATTATAATTACCAGGTGAGTTGCTGATTTCTTTCAGCAATGGGGGTTTCTTCACTGGGAGTTCATCCCAATGAAGTCAGAGGTCCAGAAGAAAAATAAAAAGTGAACTAGACTCAGAGCCAGGTGACCTGAAGTTTAAATCCCATCTCAAACATGAACTAGTTGTGTGATTATAGGCCAGTCACTTAACTTTACTGAACTTCATGTTGTTCCTCTTCTGTAAGGCAGGGGTAATAATACTTTATCAACCTTCACAAAGATATTTTAAGGAAAGCACTTTTTAAGGTTCAAAGCATTAAAGAATGTGATCTGTGGCTAATGAAACTGCTGCTGCTACTTTCTGACTCTGTTTTCATGTCTCAGTGAAAATAAGACAAGGACATTTATCATTTCACTATGCCCGGTGAACTAGGCAGATCCTCATTTCTAAGATTCAAAATAAAGAGATTTGATTCCTGTCATATACAAACAATTATGATGGCCTTTCCAATAGTTATGAAGCACCAAATCCATGAGTCAATCCTTACCCTGGAAAACACATGGTGGTAAGGAGGGAAGGAAGCAGTGAAACTAACAAAGTAACCTAAAACTCTGTTGCCCCTGGTGAGTAGGCTAATGTCTATTGGCAAACCTCATTTTAAATTCTAGTCATCTGATTGAAGCAGAAGGGACTTTGAGAACTTGATTTGAGCCCCACTGCCAGGGGAAATCAGGATATCTATATATTTCCTAGCCCCCACTTTGCCCAGCTATGAAGGAGGGCAATGACAACGAAAGTATTGAGGAAGAGCAGAGGGAAAGATGCTCTGACCAACTCACATCAAGCACTTTTTCAGAAAATCCAGAAAGCTGGTATCGTAGGTTTTCAGCACCATGGTGAGATCCTTGGAGTCTGGATATCTTTTTTTCCCCCTGTTGTTGGTTATATTTTTAGGAAAACCTTTGGAATCTTTAGAGATACAACATTCATTTTTAGTTTCAGGTGCAAATATTTCTCACAATTAAAATATTCTCCCAACTGCTCTCCCAAATGGGTACCTGATCCTCTGTAGCCAATCAGAGACTTAGTCAATTAAGCTCCACCCATTAGAGCTGGTTACTCAGTTCATTCTAGGAAATCCCACCTCTGCCTCCCTGCTACCCATGCCCAGTGCAGGTACCTGAATTTGTAGGCAAGTACATAAGTACACACACACACACACACACACACCCCAAAGTGGATCATCCACTAGGTACTTTGAATTTTGAATAACAACTTTTTAATGATACCCAGTAAACTTCTGAGCCTCCCTTGCACCAACACTACCCCCTTCTCTCCCTCCAGCAGATGCTATGTGTTTAAGGAATGCACTCCAAGCTTAATACTTAACCAAAACATGATTTTGAAGATAACTTGGATTATCCATGACACTGCTCCTGATTATCAATACAAATAAGTGAGTTGATGATGTATACAATTTATGAATGTAAAATAAGGTGATCATAGAGGGATTTTAAAAAACCCCCATATGCCAGAATGCTTTTCACCTGGTAAGTACTTGAGTAACATTTGAGTTTAATTGAAATGTAGTGTGGTTTAATGGAAAGAGTGCTAGTTTTGGTGTCAGACTGCCTGAGTTAAAATCTTAGGTCTACTCTTTGGTACTTGTGTGATCTTAGTAGAGCTACAACTAGTGATTCTGCCACAATATATGGCAGAAGCAGCAAAAGTCCATGGGGTAAGGTGGGGAGATGTTGGGATATTAGGCCTTAAGGGCAAAGACCAGACCATTAACAGCAGTGACATAAGAACAGGATCAGACTGAGGAGGCACTCATCTGTTGTATGGCCATTAGGTGATGGGGGGATTGGGTGGTGGGTGAGGGGAAGAAGAGTGATATCTAGTTGTTTCCTATTTTAGTTGATTATTCTTACCAACTAGTTACTACTTGTTAAAGAAGAATATATGCTACCCCCTAAATTTTGGTACCCTGGAGCTAAGCCCTATTTTCCCACCCTAGTTACAATGCTAAGATTTTAGATAAGTCACACCCTCTCTAAACCACAGTTTCCTCATTTATATGATGCAAGTGCTGGACTGATGATCTCTAGTTATGGTGTGATGGAAAGTGCATTGGATTCATATTCAGAAAATGCTGGTTTGAATCCTGGCTATGTTACACACTACCTGTGTAACTTTGAGGAAGTCGTCTTCCAATAAGTTTCCTCATCTATAAAATAAAGACACTGGCCTTAAAGACCTCATCTAAGATGAAAATCATATGTATTTGCATACATAGATCACGTCACATATGTGTATGCATGTGTATGTGGACATGCATATACATATACACATGTGTATATAATTTGCATACACTAAAATGGATCTATGATCTCATCAACTCAGGATTTACCACCCAGTAATTCAGATCACAACCCAACCATGACCTTCCCCCATTCTGAGCAACTCTTATTTTTGTCTTCCAAAAAGTTTACCACCAGGGTTCCCCTAAAAATTCTGGAGGCCTTCTTTACTTTCTCTTGACAAAATGAAGAGTACCACTGAAATACTCTGGCTGCCTATTCATTCTTGATACATGACTAGGACATTTGCTCTTTCATTCATATATGAGCATATACATAATGTGTATATACATGTATATAAATGAAACATATGTCTTTAGATGTGTGTGAATACACATATGTGGGAGGCTAGAGACTGATTTTATTGATGTTGACATTGCTCAGAACAAGTCTGGAATCCTCTTTAAGGAAAGCCTTCAGAACCCACTCAAAGACTAGTAAGTGGCTCATATTCAGGTACTGCAAGTACTTTAGACAATCCTCTGCCACCATCATCAACTTCATTATTACTGTTGATGACCCCTCTAAAAATAAGACCAAAACTCAAAAAGGTTTTCTTCACCCTTCTCAATTTCTACAACTAGGGGTGTATCAGTAAATGTTTGACAACTGGAGTCTGAAAGAAAAATTACACATGACATATGTTTAAGCTTAATCCTCATTTTCTCCATCACTTTCTTAAGTTTAGACAATCAACAAAACAATAAATCAAACCCTGATTTGTAGTATTTACCAATTTCCAAGGCACAAATGTTCACACTTGAAAATTTAACAATCAACTCTTGAGAGCCCCAAATGAGGTGCCTCCAGCACACTCCTGCCTTCAATCTCCTACTCCATCCCACTTTAGCCATATAGCAGCATGATCACACCTTTGATCTAACCACCTCTTAGAGCTGCACCATCTATAAAACAGGAAATTTTGAAATTGCATTCTCTGACCATAATTAGTTCTAAAAGAACCTATGGTACCAATGCTCCCTGTCCCTTAACTTAACAGTCTCTTGATAATTGGGTAAATGTCCTCCTGGCAGGAGAACCCATGAAAACCAAGGAGGTTAGACACACTTACTGGCTTATGCAAAAGAACATATACTGAACTACGGTTAACTCTGAGAGAAGGGGTGGCAGCTGGCTGATTGTCCTTCAAGTTCAGAAACTGTAAAGAGGAGAACTGAAGATTCCATAGCTAGTAGATGCCCCTGAGGTAGGATAAAAACCAATACAATCCCAATATTATAGTCTTCAGTTCTATCAAAATAACTGTGAAATCCTATTGGTGATCTCGTTAGCTCCTAATTATCATCTTTATCTAGTGAACTACATATACACATATACATAAACTACATACCATCTTTATGTATAAATTGTCATTCAACATCTCTCCCAACTTTGTATTACCTATAATTTGATAATGAGGTGCTCAGACTTCCAGAGCTCTAATCTCTCTCCTGGGCTCCAAACCTGTATCATTAACAGCCTTGTAGACATCTTCAAGTAAACATTCTACAGGCATCCCAAAATGCATTCTCTCTAAACCAAATCTCATTTTCTTCCCCCTAAATTTGTTCCTTCTACAAACCCTTCTATTTCTATTGAAAGTCCCACTACCTATCCAGTCACCTAGGTTCATAATTTCAGTTATCCTTGACTCTTTCCTCTCCTTTATTCCACATAGCCAGCCAGATGTCAAATATTGTGGTTTATTCTCCCACCACAGATCTTATAGATCTGTCTTCCTTTCTGCACTCTCAAGTTGGGAATAAGATAAAGATAGATAGATAGATAGATAGATAGATAGATAGATAGATAGATGATAATAGATAAGGAAACTCAGACACAGAGAATCACAGGTTCCAAGTTTGAAGCTGGCATTTGAACCCCCTCCTCTAACTCCAAGCCTAATACCCTTTCCACTGACCTCTGCTATAGGCTTATCCCTCATGCTTGGAAGGCAACTTCCTTATCACCAACACCTCTTAGAATCCTTTACTTCAAAAATTACCTCATGTGCCATTTCTGATGGCAAGCCTTTCCTGAGCCTCCCAGCTGTTAATATTCTCTCTTTCATCAAACTGTATATATACTAGGCAAAATATGGACTTTCAATAAAATAGAGGACTTTCAAGTTTTCTCAGTGAAACGACCAGAGCTGAATAGAAAATCTGACTTTCAAACACAAGAATCAAGAGAAGCATGAAAAGGTAAACAAGAAAGAGAAATCATAAGGGACTTACTAAAGTTGAACTGTTTTGTTTACATTCCTACATAGAAAGATGATGTGTATGATTCATGAGACCTCAGTATCATAGTAGCTGAAAGGAATATGCATATATGTATATGTGTGTATACATATATACATATGTGTGTGTCTATGTATGTATATATGTAGGTATATATATATATATATATATATACACATAAAGGGCACAGGGTGAGTTGAATATGAAGGGATGATATCTAAAAAAATAAAATCAATTTAAGGGACAAGAGAGGAATATATTGAGAGAGGGAGAAAGGGAGAGATAGAATGGGGTAAATTATCTCACATAAAAGTGGCAAGAAAAAGTGGTTCTGTAGGAAGGGAAGAGGGGGCAGGTGAGGGGGAATGAGTAAATCTTGCTCTCATTGGATTTGACCTGAGGAGGGAATACCATACACACTCAATTGGGTATCTTACCCCACAGGAAAGAAGGAGGAAGAAGATAAAAAGGGGGGATGATAGAAGGGAGGGCAGACGGGGGGAGGAGGTAATCAAAAACAAACATTTTCAAAAAGACAGGGTCAAGGGAGAAAATTCAATAAAGGGGGATAGGTTAGGAAAGAGCAAAACATAGTTAATCTTTCACAACATGAGTATTGTGGAAGGGTTTTACATAATGATACGCATGTGGCCCATGCTGAATTGCTTGCCTTCTTAGGGTGGGTGGGGAGGAAAGAGGGGAGAGAATTTGGAACTCAAAGTTTTAAAAACAGACGTTCAAAAAACAACAACAAAAAAAGTTTTTTCATGCAACTAGGAAATAAGATACACAGGCAATGGGGCATAGAAATTTATCTTGCCCTGCAAGAGAAGAAGGGAAAGGGGGATGGGAGGGGAGTGGGGTAACAGATGAGAAGGCTGACTGGGGAACGGGGCAACCAGAATATACACCATCTTGGAGTGGGGGGAGGGTAGAAATGGGGAAAAAATTTGTAATTCAAACTCTTGTGAAAATCAATGCTGAAAACTAAATATATTAAATAAATTTTTTAAAAAATAAAAAATTGTATATATACTGATCTTTGTACATGCTGTATCCCCAGCTAGGTGGTGCAGTGTATAGAATGCCAAGCCCAGAATCAGCAAGACTCATATTAGTGATTTCAAGTCTGGCCTCTGACACTTACTAGCTGTGTGACCCTGGACAAGTCACTTAACCCTGTTTGCCTTGGCTTCATCTGTAAAATGAGCTGAAGAAGGAAATTGCAAACCACTCCAGTATCTTTGCCAAGACAACTGCAAACGGGGTCATGAAGAGCTGGACACAACGGAAATGAATGAACAACAAAATCCCTAGTGGAATGTAAGTTTCTCGAGGTCAGACACTTTTTCATTTGTTTTTTATCCCTGGAACCTAGCACAATGCCTTGGACATAGTAGACAACTATTAATGCCCATTTTATTGGATTGGAATTATCAGTCTCCCCTCTATGGGCATCTCTTCCCCTCATATCCTGACAAATATTTGGCTAATCTCAGTCCCTTCTCATTTTTTATGTTTCTGGTTCCTGGATTTAATTTCTAAGTCTAAATTGTCTTTTTGGCATAGATTCGCAGAATCTAGTGCTAGAAGATGCCTTAAATTCCAACCTCATCATTTTATAGATGAAAAAACTGGGGCCCAAATTGGCTAAGGAAGTAAATGGTAAACCTCAAAGTGTTATATTTATATATAAAGTGAGTGGTTTGTCCAGGGTCACACAGGGACTAAAACAGCAGAGATGGAATTAGATCCCTTATTACCTAAATCCATATCCAGTCATGTTTTCATTATACCGTACAAGCCTTTCAATTTCACACTTGAAGCAACATCTCCTGTTGACTTCTTACGTCCTCAAATGGGTAGTATTGACCTCATACCACTACTACCAATGCAGTCTCCCCAGGGTCATAGAATTTAGAACCAGAACAGACCCTAGAAAGTGTCAAATCCAAACCTTTCATTTTACAGTGAAGAAATTGAGACTCTGGGTGGTGAAATTATTTGCCTGAGGCCACACACACAAATAACAGAGTATATCAGCAGCACTGTGTCTAGAGGTTGCAGTAAGGGGCCCAGGCTAAGGTTAGCTCTCGAGACGGATGGCAAACCAGGCTGACCCTTTCCAGTTTCTTTTCCAGTTTACTTCTGAATGCCTCTGGCATTAAAAGATTTTCTGTGTGGGAGGGTATGGTTTCAATCCTTTAAGAATCTAGTCCCAAGGCCTTCTACCTTTCCTAAATAAGAAACTACTTTTAATTTCCCTTTAACCCTTTGGGTTGTTGAGTGCTAGAGAGCAGAGAGCTGGGAAAAGTACTACTCATATATTTCCATAAATACAATTGCTGACAGGGTATAGAAGGTGGGGGTGGCTACTGGCTGCCCTTCCCTCCCCATTAATGTTCCCTGGAAATCACACTGCTTCAAAACACATCCTCTTCATTCACACTCATTGTGTTTCTCATAATTGCTCTCACATAGTGGGTTCTATGTGTGCATACGTATATGTGTGTATGTATACATATATGTACATGCATCTACATATATACCTACATATGTATATACACATACACACATATTTTGTCTGGATCTGTGATTTCCTAAGACTCCTTCAATCAATGACACTGCTCTGCAACTTATAATTTTAAAATTGCCTCGTACATAGCAGTATCATATAGAGGAGGCATGGCTGCAGCAATTAACTTCAATACCCTTTACACAAAATCTCACACTCTGTTTGATCTTTGTCTCCCAGTTTCAGGGGCCCGGTCAAGTTCATCCCTGAATATGTCCTGGACTTTCCTACCTAGACTTGCCACAGCTCCATCTACATGGTAACCACTAAGTGAACTGGTCTCACTTTCTCTGTGACTTGAATCATTCCAGAGGAAAATATTCAATCTGGATTTGCTCTGTAGGGTAGGAATCTAAAGGAGCAGCTAAGTGTTATTAGAATTAGAGCATATTCTAATAAGACTTTGAGCTCAAAGGCAGAGACTATGACTTATTTATCTTTGTATCTCCCCCAATGGCTCACACAGTAGATTACACATTTTCTTTGGTGCATACCTGCGATTTCCTAACATTCCCTCAACCAATGAAGATTTTCTGCAATTTGTAATTTTAATGTTGCCTTATACATAGCAGGCACCTAATAAGTTTCTTTTGAATGAAGAGAAAGCTTCCTGAAGGTCCTTTATATGTTAACATCCCCATTAGATACCCTGAAATGCAGAGCGAGCACAGGTACTTACCAAAGAATGTCTGCCTCCTGGAGGCGGTCTGAATTAAGTAGAGTGGTGGTAGACCCAGCACCTTCAACAGACAATACAAAGGAGGTCATTCACCCTTACTGGGGTTACCAAGAATAAAGTCAAGAACACAAGAATCAGCACTCACCATATTGTTCTGAAGAAATGCTAAGAAAGGTGCTTGGAGATGGAGCAGCTTAAAGGATCATTTACCTGCATGTTCCTGTATGACTTGGGTTTACTTGGGTTTCTCAACCTGACATTCTCCATTGCCAGAGATGTCAGAAGAGGCTCAATGATTCAAATACCCCCAAGGAGTAACAACTAGTCTATCTCTTATTTCAGGATTTTTGGAGGCTGACAGGTCAGCTCCAGGGCCAGCAAAGCTTTAGAATGAACTTGATCTCTTGGTCCAGGTCCCAGCCTGACCCATCTCCTCAAGACCTTGAGCAAAAGTGAATGTCCCAACTCTTGAGGGACAGAAGTTGGTGTATATCTGCTCAGTCTGGGTTTGGCTTTGTGTTGGGGATGGTAAACCCCACCCCCTGGTTCTCATGCCTCACCTCCATAATGCAGGCCAGCTGTTCTACTTCATTCTCCCCAGCAAAAAGTGGGTAGCCAGTGTACAACTCTGCCAGAATGCAGCCCAAGCTCCACATGTCAATGGCGGTGTCATAGGGATGGCCCAGAATCACCTCCGGGGAACGATAGAAACGACTCTGGATGTAAGTGTACACTACAGAGGGAAAGACATGAGCCTGCTTGTGTGACTCTCCTTGATCTTTCCCCACACCCTCCTTCAAGAAATCTTCCCTAGTGCGGTTGGTAGGTTATGAGACTAATCTTCATCCCCAGAGTCTGTTAGTCAATTACATCTACTATAGAGAGGCCATTTGAAATTCATTAAGTTTAAAGGAAAAGAGGAAGGGGAAGAAGGGGAGGAAAAGAGGAGAGAGGAGGAAAAGGAAAAAGATAAGATGGAAGAAATGAAAGAGGAAGATGTCCATAGGATAATAGATTTAGAACCAGGAGGGATTGTAGAGGTCATCCAGTCCAGCTCCCCTCACTTTACATTTGAGAACAGTTTTAGGTGGGATAGAGTAGCACAGGATAAGCAGGCATGGATAGGTTGAAATTTACATTACAGACATCTTTAAATTCTCCTCTACCTCCCCCCAAAAAAATCCACTCCTCTTCTGACCATCATCCTTCCAGTCAACCAAGTTGACAACCTCAATATCACCTTCAACTCTTCCCTCTTGCTCATCCCACATTTCCAATCAGTTTAGTTGCTAAATCTTGCTTCTACCTCTACCGCATCTCTCATATCTGTCCCCTGCTCTCTAATCATACAGTCACCACCCTAGTGGCAGCCTATCACCTTTCTCCTGGCTACTGCAGTAGCCTCCTAATTGGTTTTCCTGTCTAAGTCTTTCCCCACTCTAATCCATCTTGCACAAAGCTGATAAAGTGATTTTCCACTCTTTTATCCAATAAAGTTCAATGGCTCCCTTTTGACTCTAGTGTCAAGTATCATTTCCTATTTATCTCAACTTTTTAAAATGTCTATTTCTTGCCCAAGTTGTACAATATACCTAATTATTAGAACATCATATGTATATATATATCTATATATATAAATATATATATATATATATATATTAGAACAAGATGCTTAAAATACTTTACTGATACAGTATACTAGAGGTATTAAACTCAAACAGAAATAATCTCCGTGGACCACATATTCACTTACAAAACCACAAATTAACATCATCTGTGTTGCAGTGTATTTTTTTTTATTTTGGGTTTTTTTGGAGGGGGTGAGGCAAGGCAATTGGAGTTAAGTGACTTGCCCAAGGTCATACAGCTAGTAAGTATCAAGTGTCTGAGGTCACATTTGAACTCAGGTCCTCCTGACTCCAGGGCTGGTGCTCTATTCACCGTGCCACCTAGCTGCCCCCTTTTTTATTTTGTTAAACATTTCCCAATTACATTTTAATCTGGTATCAGTGGCACTCAGGAGATTTTTGGACTGCTGGCCACGAGAGCCCTGAGTTTGACACGTCTGGAATACATAATCAAAAAATGTTTGGAGACCTCTTAAGAGCACAAAGTCTTAAAGTTTTCTCACAATCAAGGAGGTACAGCTTGCCTCAAATAGAAACTACCTGGAGCCACACTCCAAAACATCAAGGTCTTTGATGCTAATACAAAGCCTTTAAAAAAATTCATTTTGCAAATTCTCTATTGATTTAGTTCTACCAAAAGAGCATCCCACAGCAATGTCCCTTCCATTCTCTTGGGTCTCCAATACTAGCTATCCTGTTTCACAGTCTCATTCATCTAAAACTCAAGTAGCATGCCCATTAATATCTGCACCTAAACCCTCTCCCTTACTTCTCCCAGTTCCTCTGCAAAACTTATTTCACTCATTGCATATAGACCATCTTGCTATGTCCTATGAAGCCCACCATGCTTATTATCCCTAGATCAAGTCAGAGTATGCGCCTCTCTAACTTCTATTCATTGTTTCTAGTTCCTCACACTGGAGTCCACAGATCATAAAAGGTCTAAACCCTGTCTTTTTAAATACTTGAAAATTGTTATTAATGTCCCCCTCCAAGTCTTCTCTTCTCCACCCCAAACATCCCCAGTTCCTTTAGTTGAATGTGATATGGCATGTTCTTGAAACTCTTCACCATGTTGGACACTCTGTGGATTACCAGTGCCCTTCCTAAAATGAGGTGCTCAGATTGCTGTAATACCATGAATTTGCCTATAACAGGTTTGCCACCTCCCTAGTCTAATGACTGTAGTATTTGCTTCCCACTTGGGAGGCTGAAATCAAATACTGTATATAAAAATACTTTATAAGTTTTAATGTTAATTACTCTAAGACTGGATTAGCTTTTTGGGTGTCATATTACATTGCTGTGATACTATCAACATGAATTCCACTAAAACCTCCTGGGTATTTTGTAGATGAATTACTGTCTAGCCATATATCTCTTATCTTGTAGTTGCAAAACTCATTTTCCAAACCCAAGTATAAGACTTTGTATTTATCTCCATTAAATTTTGCTTCATTAGATTTGGTCCAACATTCTTGCCTGTAAAGACTATTTTGGATCCTGATTGTCATTCAACATCCCTCCCAGCTTTGTATTACCTACAATTTGATAAACATGATATATGTGCTTTATTCAAGCCATTTATTTAAAAAAAACTGTTGACAGCACAGCATTGAGCACAGATCCCTTGGGCACTCCATTTGAGACCTCCTTCCAACTCAAAAGCTGACATTTACCCTAACTGACTCTTCTATGAGTCCAGCAATTCATCCATATCTAAACTCATTTAATTGTACTATTATCTAGTCATACCTCTCCGCCTTTTACATGGGAATAGCAAAAGAGTCTCTGTCAAATGCTTTACCAAAATCTAGGTAAACTATACCTTACAGTAGTCCTTTGATCTACCAGCCTAGTAGTCCTGTTAAAAAAGGAAATAGGATTAGTCTGGTATGAGCTATGCCGGCTTTTTACGATCAGCGCTTCCTTTTTTTAAGATACATATTTTGTCGGTGCCATTTGTTTTTATATCATCATCATTTACCACATGTACAAATTGAACCTTCCTCCTTTGTGACAAAGAAAAGCATCTGATACAAAAACCTTGTTTAGTAATGTATACAACATTCCTTCGGAGTAGTTTCCCAGATCTCTGTCCAGACCACATGGTAGGCTTCTTTACCTATTCTCTGGGATTTTCATTTGTTTTTCCATTACTCAGAATTCAAACCATCTTTTCACTTGCATCATTATAGCCATTGTGCTAGGGCAGGGGGGCGGAAGAAGGTGACCAATGAGAGCCCAATCTTTGGAGCATGCATAAGGTTCTGACTCTTGGTAATCTACATGGAGGCTTGGGTGAACCTACTTCTGAAAACGTGCTATGGAAAGGCTCTTTCCTTTCCTGATTCAGAGCATATGCAGGTATTCAATCACTCTCTTGTTGGCTTCCTACCAGCTTTCAGTATGGTATTATTGAAAAGCCTTTGAATTGACTTTGAGTTGAAACTGATCTTACAAATAAAATGAACACACGAACTATCTTTTCTTTGGTGGGTTTTGAGTGAAAAGGAAGAAGGAATCCTATGATCCTCTGGACAGGGAGGAGAAGTAGAAATAGTAGCAGTGGCAAGTTCTGTTGTGACTGTATCTTGCTATCCAGGCTGCCGTATGGTGTCACCAATTTCTATCTTTCTTTCCTGATTGTAGGTGAATGAATATCAGAGGTGGAATAGGCCAAGTTACAGCCCTGTAAGCTTTAAAAGGTTGGAAAATCTACCACAGGTCCAGCAACTGGACTTTATGCCAGAGTCTACTAGCCAAGTCTGCTGAGGAGCCAGCCTTAAGGAGCAACCTGCTTAAGCCAGCACAGAAGTGAACTGAACCAGCAACTAAGACACTATTCGTGTCCCTCAAGCAAGGGAGCAATTTGTTCATCAACCATGTTACATTCAGAAATGAGCTTGGGGGGTGGAATGTTTGGTAGTCAAGACTTTGAGTCTGTTTTCCCCAGAGACTAAGTCAGTATGAAGAGGGGACAGTGTTCTGTCCTTGCTATACCTTCATAGTAAACATCACTTAGTAAAAGAGAATCAGTGTTAACTGATTAATTGGCAATGATGATATATTGGGGAGAAATTAACTGCTGAATTAACAGTTGAAACCTTAACCCTATATGCACGCTCTAACCCTAAACCTATCCATACAGGGTCCAGTATACTGGGCATGATGCAGAGGCCCTTTAGGAATACTGCTGAGATGGCTGCTGACCAGGACTTGCTCTACCATCTCTCTAAATGAGGTGCTAAATGCCTGAATTACATTGTACAATTTTGCAATAAATCTATATTGCTAACTACAGGTGTCCAGTATGTTTTCCTTCCTGTGGGACCTCCCCCCTGCCAAGCTCACCAGTGGCTATATGACCAATCTGAAGGATAATACAAAATGTGAGTTATTTTATTGTTATCAGTGTTTGTTGAATGAATGACACTTCTTTACCAGTAAATCAGCATCCCCAAACCACAGCCTGGAGATAGAAAGATTATAGAGTTGTCAGTTTCATTCTGCTCCCTCATCTCACCCCCACATTTCTCTTCTCCAGGCTCAATAATTCTCCCATCTGTTCACACTTCCTCATAGAAGGTATCCTTTTCCCCCCAAACCTTTCGTGATTTTTCCTGCTCCTTTCCAACCTCTCACCAAACACTCTGTGTCTCCCAGGAAGGCACCCTACCATCATAGGTCAGGAGAGGTTTTGACTGGAGCTGTTAGGATGGAAAGAAATACTACAGAGCCAATTGCTTACATAAATATGTGACAAGACACAGGTCAAGGAAAGAAACATTTCAGTGAAAGAAAGAAAATGAAGGTATCTCAGTGAGGAAACTAGTAAAGAATCTCACCTCTTTGATGTTCATAACAGCTTGAGCCAAAGTCAATAACTTTAACTGATACATGGCCCCTTTGGTATAGAACAATGTTCTCCTAGAGAGGAAATGAAAGATACATGCAACATTTCAGTAATATTCTCATTAGGAAAACCTGTCTTATTTTCTGCATAGTCTAATTCTATCCATCTTTCAGAATAGCTCTCAAAGCATGTCCAACAGGCCTTCCATGGCTACTACAGAATACAATGAGCTCTTCGTTCTCTGAACACCTATTGCCTTCACTGTCCAGACCATTTATTTGGTCCTTAGTACCCAGCACCTTAGGAAAGCTATGTGGCAGAGTGGATAGAGTACAGGGCCTGAAGCTAGAAAGATTCATCTTCCTGAGTTCAAATCCAGCCTCAGACACTTACTAGCTATGTGACCCTAGACAAGTCACTTAACTAGTTATGCTTCAGTTTCTTAATCTGTAAAATGAGCTGGAGAAGGAAACGGCAAACATCTTTGCTGAGAACACCCCAAATGGGGTCACAAAGAGTTGGACATGATGGAACAACTTATATTAGCCATGTTTTATGTATGTGTGTCTTTATCTCCATAACTAGATTATAAGTTCCTAGACATTTTTACTTCTGAATGCACATAGAAACCCCGTGTGTGTGTGTGTGTGTGTGTGTGTGTGTGTGTGTGTATAAGAAGCTGGAGTCATAAGACTGTATTAGACTTCTGTATTAGAATTCTACCTTTGCCACCTATGTGACCTTGGACAAGTTCTTTATTCCTCCTATTACAAAATAAAGAGGATTGATAAAATAATCTCCCTAGGTCTCTTAGTATGTTCAAGTTCCTAATTTTCTCCCACCTTGCCAATTTTATAAATGTGACAGTAGAGGGCGACAAAGGGCAATAATTGGAATGAATGTTGGCCTTCCTTTACAGTAGGCTATAGAAAAACCAACAATAGGTTTTGGAGAAAGCAAATTTGTATCTAAGCTGCTGAGGGAGGGAAAGATAAAGAGAATCTTGGGCAGGGAGGCAGGACCCTTGGATCCTCTTCCTAGTGAATGTGAAGGGAATTATTGGTAAGAGCAGAGATATGGCAGGGAAGCCTCAATCTCTCAGTTGTGCAAGTTGGTAATGCCTTGAAGCCATCCTGGACTCTTCCCTTTCCGTAATTCAAATCCAATCAGTTGCCAAAACCTACTGATTCTCCTTCTACAACATTTCTGCCATCCAACTGTTATCTATTCATGCTATGAAAACACTAGTTCAAGCCCTCATCATATCTCACCTGAACTATATATAAGTTCCTAATTGGTCTCCCTTCCTCTAGCCTTCCACTTTCCAATGCACTTTCCATACAGTTGTCAAGAGAATGTTCCTAAGGCACATATTTTGCCACATCACTTCCCTGCTCAAGAATTATCAGTGTCTTCCTATTGCCTCTTGGATGATATAGGCTCTTCATTCTGACTTGATAACTGCTATTTATATAGGACTTTAAGATTTGCAAAGCACTCTCATTTGATACAACTCTGAAAATTACATTTTTCTATTTTCACCATTTTATAGATGAGGAAACTGATATCTTAAATGACTGTGTGACACCGATAATAAAGGTCTGAGGTTGCATTTGAACTCAGGTCTTCCTGACTCCAAGTCCAAGGCTTGATTGGGTTCGAAGCTATCCAAGCTATTTTCCTAACCTTGTTTCATGTTAATCATCTTCATGTCCTCTATATTCCATATAGACTGGACTATTTGTCACTTCCTGTAATTGCCATCTCCTGACTGAATGCACAATCCTATGCCTAGAATACATATGTTCCTCATCTCTTCCTTTCAGAAAAATTATTTTCCCTCAAGGATCAATTCAGGTGGCACTTCCTCCATGAGACTCTCCATTGGTTTATAAAATCAATATTTTTAAATTTTATATTATCTACATTTCTCAATATAACTTTCCCTTCCCTCCTCCCAAATAATCATCTCTTATAACAAAAAAAAATTTTAAAAGGCTTAGCAAAACCAGATGAATAAATCAGGCAAGCCTGACATTATGTGCAAAGTTCCTTAATCGTATTCCTCCACCTCTGCAAAGAAGGTAGGGAGTTGTATTCTCATATCTCTTCTTGAAAATCAAGTTTGGTCATTATCATTTTCCAGAATTCAATTGTGATTATTTTGTTCTTTCTCTTTACTTTGCTTATACTCTATCCCTTGTATGTGTCCAAATTCCAATATAAGCTCCTTGAGAACAGGGACTGTTGAATTCTTATCTTGGCATCTCCAGAACCTAGAACAGTACCTTACAAATAGTTGTTGCTTTATAATGTCTATTAAATTGAAAATAATTACGCTTCTGATGGTAATACCAATTGATTAATAATAAGAGTTCATATTTGATATACTGATCCAAGGTTTGCAAAATGCTTTCCTTAAAGAATCATTATTTTTTACTTTAAATTTTATTTATTTATTCTTGTGTGGCCAGATCTCCAGGTAGCTTTTCCACGGGCTTCTCCTGCCCCATAGACAAAATAAAAACAGCAGAATCCCAGTTCTTCTTCCTCTGAAACCACACTACATATATGAAGATGCACAGTAGTTTCCTAAGATTCTTGTTCTTCCCAAAAAGTATACTACCATCTGTCATATTACTTTTCAGTTGTTTTTCTGTTATGTCCAACTCTTCATGGTCCCATTTTGGGTTTATTTGGCAGAGATACTGAAGTACTTTGCCATTTTCTTCTCCAGCTGATTTTACAAATAAAGAAACTGAGGCAAATAGAGTTAAGTGACTTGCCCAGAGTCACACAGCTAGTAACTGTCCGAGGCCAGATTTGAACTCAGGAAGAGGAGTCTCCTTGACTCCAGTACTGGTGATCTATCCACTGTACCACCTAGCTGCTTATATTCCCTACTAGCCTATTTTACTTTTTTCCCTAATACCTGCCCTGAAGTCTTAGCTGAGACTAATTGGACCTACACCTGGCCTGGAAAAACAACTAGTTGACACTCTGGAAGACTACTGGTAGTCATGCAAGAAAAAGTGCTAACTTTTTCATACCCTCCAACCCAGAGATCCAACTAATAGCCTCTGACTCAGAGATCCAACTAATAGGTTTATACCCCATGGAGATTAGTGATAGCAAGAAAAGACCCATGTGAGGAAAAAGTTCAGAACAGCATTATTTGTAGTAACAAATTCATGTCCGATAATTTGGGAGTAGATGAAATATAAATGTATATGTGTGTAAATGTACTGGAATACTATTGTGGAATGACGAAGATGAAGATGATTTCAAGGAAATTTGGGAAAACTTGTATGCAGCAATTCAGAGTGAAAAGAACAAAGCTAAAAATAGGTAGGTGTGTATGTGTTCGTATATATATATGTATATATATATATATGTTTTTGTATATATTACATACCGCAATACATTTTAAGTCAACACTGACAAAAAGTAACAGTAGAACAAAGACAATGGGAAATATTGATCCTAAATTATTCAAGTTTAAGCATTTACCCCTTCTTTCTGTGATCAGTAAGCTAGAAAATGGAACTACTCTCCTTCATTGTTCACCCACATTCACATGTTCATCCATCAGTGGAAAATAACATTTTAGGACGGTCAAAAATACACTATTATGCAGTTTTACTTAACTTTTGGTGCAGTATATTTCATGGGGAGTTTGTTTGAGGGCAGTTTTATTATGTAAAAATAAATTATGTTAAGACAAATATTAAAAGAAAAGAACAAGAGTGGTTGGGTTCCAGTCTTGATTGCCACCACAGTTACAAAGTCAGGTGTCTGTTCACAATTGGAGAAGAAAGGTCAGAAAAAGGAAGAAAGGGCATGTGCAAAAGAGGTACTCACTGGTTTGAGATCACAGTGAATGATTTTCTCTACATACAGCATTTGCAAACACTTCAGAACCGAGAGTGTAAAGCGTCGAATCACAGATAGGCTGAAGCCCTGAAAGCTATTATTCTTCATCAATTCATATAAATTGATCCTGGAGAAGAGAGGGAAAAAGACCATTTTAAGTGAGAAAAGTGCAGAAGGAATCTATTGGGTTTTAAAAATTTTATTCATATCATTTGTTTTCACTTTACCTTAATTTCAAATTATATCCAATGATATCCCCAATGAGTTATTCCTTGTAATTTTTTTTTAAATGTAGGAAAGTGGTCCTTGAAAGCCTAGGATCTAATCACAAAAAAGGAGGCAAACAAGGAGGTGGTAAAATAACTATGAAGGAGACAGTTATGACAGCTGATTTCTTCACGTGGTGCAAATTAAGCCCTTGAAAGATCAGAAAGGAAACAACAGGACTGGATGAAGAATTGTAGGCTATGCCTCAGAATGACCTTTAAAAGTAAGTTTACTAAATCTAGGAGGGACAGTCAAGGAGGAGCCCAGCTCCCAACGGGACTAGAAGAAGCATGGAGATAGAGAAAGTGGGAAGCTGCATGGAGCTGGGTTAGTAAGAGAAGCCAGAAGAACTGCCACTAAGAAAGGGGCATGGTTTCTTGGGAAGGTGATATGTCAGGACCAAAGCTATGTTGCTGACCCCTTTCTCTCCACAAAGAACCCAGAAGGATGGTGCTGTTTCTCTTTTCCCCTCTAGAGCTCCTTCATAATAACCTAAAGACTTTTCCTCTAGGCATGGGAGTTGGGAGGGTAGGGGGAAGAAGGGAGGTTGTTTACCTTTCCTTGTTTTAAATGTTCACTTTGTCATTATAAACAGTAGTAACCCCTAGCCATCAGGTTTTACTTACTGAAAATATAGTATGGAGGGAGCAACTGAGGCAGGAAACATCCTCAGAGAAGTGATAGAGATAGATCTAATGCAGAGGGGTTTAGCTCAAAGTACTGTCTCTGACTGGAAGCTCAAGAAGATAAAGAGATAGAAATAGATATATAGATGTAGAAATGTTACAAGAAAATTAGAAGAACATGGAACATATTACTTATCAGACACGGATAGGTGAACAATTTATGAATAAACAAGACATAGAGAGGGTAAAGTTACGTGTAAAATGGATAATTTTGATTACATTAAATTAAAAAGGTTTTGTACAAATAAAACAAATGTAGCCAAGTTCAGAAGGAAAGCAGAAAAATCAGGGGGAGGGGAATTTCATAGACAGTTTATCAGATAAGCGTCTCATATCTAAAATATATAAAGAACTTTGTTAAATCTATAAGAATACAATTCATTCCCCAATGGATAAATGGTCAAAGGATATGAATAGACAATTTTCTGCTGAAGAAATCAAGACAATTTATAGTCATATGAAAAAATTGATTAGAGAAATGCAAATTAAGACAACTTTGAGATATCATTTTATACCTACCAAATTGGCTAAAATGATTGAAGGGGAAAACAAAAATGTTAGAGGGGATGTGGAAAAACTGGGACACGAATTCATTGTTGTTGAAATTATGAACCGATACTACCATTTTGGAGAGAAATCTGGAATTATGCCCCCAAAATTATTAAACTACCTATACCCTTTGACCCAGCAATGCCACTACTAGGTCTATTTCCAAAGATGACTGGGGAAAAGTAAAAGAACCTATATGTTATAAAATGTTTACAGCAGCTCTCTTTGTGGAGGTAAAGAATTGGAAAACTGCAGGGATGCCCATCAATTGGACAATGGCTGAACATGTTGTGGTATACTACTGTGCTATAAGAAATGATGAGTTCAATGGTCTTAGAAAAACATGGGAAGCCTTGCATGAAATGATGAAGGGCAAAATAAGCAGAACTAAGAGAACATTGTATATAGTAACAGTTATACTATTTTAAGAATGACTTTGAGTGAATAAGTTATTTTGACTATTATAAATACCCAAATTAACTATAAAGGATATGTGAAGAAAGATGTTATCTGCATCCAGAAAAAGAATTGATAAATAAAATTATGTATAGAATAATTTTACATCTATATGCCTATTGGTGTCTAACGGTGTTCATCTCTAGAGTGGGGAGAGGGAGGGAAGAAAAAAAAGGAAAAAATTTACGTTAGTTTTGTTGTATATTTGAAAGGAATAACAAGTTGTGCATAGTAGATTTGCAGTTTTATAAGCAATCATCTTTTTTATTTTCCTATGTTATGGAAATGTTTGTTTTATTCCATAAATTAAAAATAAAATAAATTTTAAAAAAGATAAAGAGAATTGCAGATTCCTTGATACTAATTCCCAGACAGGAGAAAGAGCTTAATATTGGGAAATCTCATCTGGGCAAGTAGTCAATAGAAGAACTAGGGTTAATTATGAATGAATGATCAATACTGATCACCCAATCAACCTTTAAACACTACTACAAAAAGAAAAAAGAAAAGTAGGAAAAAAGCAATTCAACCAAACCAACGCATCAACAAAGTCTGATGCAATGTTCCAAAAATATTGGACAACTTGAGAGAATAGAGACCCAAAGAGGTTAACTAACTTATCCAAGGTCACACAAGCAGTAAATAATGGAGCTGGGATTTGAACCTAGATCTTTTGATTCTAAACAAAGTCTTATTTCCATTACATTAAGCATCCTAGTCCTAAGGGGGATAGTTCTATGCTGTGTTCTATAAGTATACAGCTTGCATTTCATGAAGTCATTTATTCACATAGTGCCTTCAATCTCCCTATCCCCCACCTCCATCTCTACCCTGGGAAGAACAGTCCAATCTTTCTTGTGCACATAAGTAGATGTACTTTTGAAATCATAGGGATGTGGATAGGAACTAGACCTATGATTTCACTGGCATAGGAAACTCCTAGATAAGTAAATTCCTCCTACCAATATTAGCTGATGTCTACTCTGCAAATTATAATCTTACAGAGTTGCCCAGAGCACTGAGTTGCCCAGGGTCACACAAACAGCGTGTTAGAAGCAGGCCTTGAACCCAAGTTACTCCTTGCTCTAAGGCCAGCTCGATCCATTATCTTCATGGTGCCTCCCATAGTTTTTAAGAGGTCTTTTTAAATGATTCAAAAATCTTAATGAAAGGAATGAGGTATATCCCTGTTATCTAATAAAGCAAGCTCTTTTCAAAGCGATGCCCAAGGGTCTGATATTGACTTTATAAAATTGTTACAGTATTTGTTATTTTTTGTACCAAGTATTGGAATCTATGCTAAGCATATACCTGCTGATTCTGAGATAGGAAGGTGTTATGATATGGATTCACTTTCTTTAATAACCATCCCCCTCAGTTTTTGTAACCCTCTTTCCAAGGAACTCGATAGCAGAGAGTCATAGATATCAAGAAGTAGAGAGAGCTCAGAAGTCATCCCAACTCACCACCACAATAGCGTGATTCCTATCTACAACACGGGCACTGGTCTCTAGACTCTGCTTGAGTATTTCCAGGTATTATTATATTATTTCTATCCAGTTATTATCATATCATATGTTATTATATTTCTAAGTTATTATATTTCTACTGTTGGACAGCATGAAAAATTCTGCCTTATATTGAACTAAAATTGACTAGGTAAAAATTCAGCAGAGGATTCTCTTCTCCCTGATCTTAATATTTGAATGATGGCCAAACACCGTAACTTCTCTAACAAAGATCTAAGAAAGGTGCTAGGCTAAATAGTGATCAGGAAATCTAAAGAAAAATACAGCAAGTCATCTATGCAGCCCAAGATCAAACATTTGACCCTTAGGCGAGTAACTAGGGCAGGAACTTTGGAATGAGCTGGGCTAGAATCACAGATCCAGACCCCAAAAGCAGAAGAGGTCTGATCACAGAGAGGGGTTAAATACCTCAGACTAAGCCCCTTGGTACAGGGGCCGTAGTATTGTACCTCTAATCCAAAGAGAGGGGTTCTGAACTGAATGCTTAGGTGAAGAAAAGGGTCATAGCACTGTCACTCTGACCTCTGAGAAAGGAATTCAGTTTCAATTCCAGGACTTCAAAGTTATCTGTTGTTCTGACTTAGGAAAGGATATCTCAGACTCAACCTGGGGACCAGAGCAGGGTCTCAACAATATCTCTCTGACCCAGAGAGAGGTGTTACAGACTTAGCTCCCAAGCCAAGAACAGGGGTAAGCAAGATGCTTGTTGCCCTAAATCTAACCTTCATGCTATTTGACAGTGTCAGGGGCCAGCAACTCTCTACTGGATCTCCACTCAAAAGCAAGTATACGGTTGTATTACCAAGACCCAAACCAAGGTCTGGAATCTGGAAATTAAAGGAGGGCAGCCATCACATCATGTCCTTGATTAGACCACTTAGAGTCTGGTAAAAGTTTGCAGTTCTCTGGTTTGAGCTGCCCTTGTGATCCTTGAAAAATATAGCACATAATACCTGGAGAAGGATGGCAGAAGGACACTAGAGAAGATAGACCAGGACCCAACAAGGTCAAGGCATAATAATAGAAGTGTGCAGATCCAGGTCCTAGCACAAAATCCCAATCCCGGAAGACTGGAAGAATGAGTAGACAAAAAAAGATAATGAGCTATTATGATGCCAGGGACACCCAAGGCACAAACACAAAAGAGGAGAATAACTCCAAAACTCCTATAAGCAAAGCCTCAAAGAAAGACATAGTTCACTCACAAGATTAATTAGAATTTCCTAGAAGAAATGAGGCAAGAGTTTTTTTAAATTAGAAATAGTTTTAAGAGTATTATTTTCAATGCAATGAGACTGCTGGAGTAAATAACTGGAAAAGAAATCACAGCTATGGAGAAGAGACTTAAAAAGAAAATTAACAGCTTAACAACAGAGGTACAAAATCTTGTCCAAGATACAGACTCCCAGAAAATTAGAATGAACTACACAGAAGTTAATGACTCCATGAGACAACAAGAAATATTTAAAGTGAGTTAAAAGATTAAAAAGAGAAGGAAAATTAAGATAGTTTTGTATCAAAAAACAATTTACCTTGAAAAGAGATCAAAGATAAATAATTTAATATAACCCAGAGAGTCCAGAAGGCCTTACTGAGCTCTAACTTCAATCCCTCCTACTACAAGTTAAGCCCATCTTCAACCAAGAAAAAGAAAACGGAAAGCAGAGTTTACCCCAAAAGTTCAAAGGTGATACAGAGGTGATTCCGGAAGTAGAAGAAGTCCTTCATGTGTACCACATTGTATGTGTTATCTTTATCCTTCCTCCGGAGGGTTTCCAGGATCTTCAGCTCCACAAGAGCTTGATGGTGAAATCTTAGATATGGGGAAAAAGGAAGACAGAGAAAATGTGAGTCTTGAGTAGTGTTAGAAAAGCAGGCTTCACAAAATCTACCTCATCATTAGAGTGTTCCTCAGTCCCTTCCCACCAATCACAGCTCTAATCCCTTAGGATGGGAAAGAACGGTGGCAGCTTACCCTTCCAAGTCCTTCATGACAGTTCCTTCATCTGCCCTCAAACCCCTACCTGCTTCTTTCTCCCAGGCAATTCCCCACGTATCTCAGGTAATCCTGCCTAAAAGACCCAACACCTGATCATCTTCTTCCCAAATACATCTTCAACCTTATGCCTAGAATGATTTTTGGCCAGCCTGCAAGCTTCTTTCTGTCCTTACTTTCAAACAGCTCCTGAAATCTTAATTCCTTCACATAGTCTTCCAGATTTCAATGGAAGAGGGTCAACGGCATCTCTTTGCCCATCCTCTCACCTTAGAATGTGAGTTCTACCACTACTAGAAAGAGCACTGGACTAAGAATCAGATGAAATGAGTTCTAACCCTGGCTCTATGGCAAACTTGTTGTATAACCTTGGACAAGTCATTTGCCCTCTCTGGGCCTTGATTTCCTTATCTGTGAAAAAGAAAAATGAGAGGTTAGGCTAGATGATTCTAAGGTCCCTCTTAACTCTAACACACTATAACTCTAATTTCTCCAGTTTCTGCTCTCCTTATGAAAAACCTTATGACCTCTTTTTGAAAAAAAATCTAGTGGAACTTTTTCAGTTCTTATCCATCTGGCCTCTCTAGAACACATGACATTTTTGACACCTTTCTTCTTGAAACTTTCCGCTCTTTTGGCTTCCATGACACTCCAGTCTCATTCTCTTTTCCTAATTACTCCTTTCTTCCTTTTTGTGTCTCCCTAACTGGATAGTCATCTTCTTCTTGACCCTTAAATAAGTATGTTGATCCTTGAAAGTCTCTCTCTCAATCTCTCTCTCTCTCTCTCTCTCTCTCTCTCTCTCTCTCTCCCTCCCTCCCTCCCTCCACACACACGCACACACACACACACACACACACACACACACATATACCCTAGTACTCCAAATGCAAATTTCCGACTGTATTTCAGACATCATCACCTGGAAATGCTACCAAGACCTCACACTTCCTGCATCTGAAAACTAAGCTCCTCATATTATCTCCTAAATTTATCCCTGCCCCTTCTGTGTTAATATGATCACTATTTCTCTGGTCACCTAGGCTAGGAGAATCTCAGGGCTTTTTGCCCTCCACGTGCAGTTAATTTTATCAAGTCAATCCTACCTCCAAAATTTTCTTCACCTCCACCCATCTTTTACTTCACAATCCACCTGCCACCACCCTGAATTCATACATTCATCGCCTCTTGCCTGACATGTTTTAAACAGCTTCCTAACTCATCTCCCTGCCTACAGTCTCTCCTCTTCCTAATCCAGCCTCCACACTGATACCCAGGAAACTTTCCTAATATGTCATTCTGATCATGATTATTTCTTAAGATGCCACTCTAAGCTTGATTATCAAAAATCTCCCTACTGCCATATAATCTTCCTGCAGATTCTGGCATTCAACAACTTTCATAATCTGGGTCCAACTACTGTTTCCAGCCTTCTTACACTATCCTCCTTTACATGTACTACATTATTCCAGGCAAAATAGGTTTCCATCTTCCTTCTGGTATAGTAGAAAGAGCTTTTGATTTAGAGTCATAGGACCTGGGTTCAAATTCTAGCTTTACCATTTGCTATATGACTTTGTACAAGCTATTGGGCCTAGTTTTCTTTTCTTTAAAATGAGGTAAAACAGATGATCTCCAAGTTTTCTTCTGGCTCTCTATGATCCTCTGATTCTTATGGTTTTGCTCATCCATCCCTATAATGGACATGCTACTCACCCACCCAATCTCCATTCTTTGAAATCTTTTCCTTCAAAGAAAATTTCAGGTGCCACCTCTTCCATGAAGCCTCCCCTGATCTTTTAGATGAAAGTTATCTTTCCTGCCTCATGTTTTTTATAGCACTTTGCCTGGACTTCTCCTTCACACTTATCTCAATCTCCCTTGTTTTGAACTCAATTGTTTTTCATATCTTTCCCATTAACTGGATTATAAATTCCTTGAGAGTAGGTACCGAGTTATGACTTCAGTACCTTGAGAATAATAGGCACTTAATAAATGGTTGTAGAAATCACATAAGCATTTATATTATTTATAGGTTTAAGGATAAAAGCATAATTCAATTTAATGAATATTTATTAAGTGCCTACCATACTAAATATTGGGAGGATAAGACAAACTTTGTGTATTGGTGTCACATTCTGAATCTACTGTCTTAATATCTCACACAAGTTAGTCTATATTCTAATATAAATTACTAAAGAAAAAAGGTCTGTGTCTCATAGTTCTTTATGAAGAGTTTCTAGCACAATGGGTAAAAGAAATGGGGAGAAGGAAAAGAAGGAAAATAGAATCAGATATAGGAACTAGGGAATGAGGCAGAGGAAGATAAACAAGACACAAAGAGAACTAGATAATGCCCCATAGGAACAATGGGAAAATTTTTTTTAAAGAATTGTAAAGGGAGTAAGGAAGGGGGAGAAGGAGAGAGAGGGGGAAGAAGAAAGAAGGAAAGAAAGGAAAGGGTCAAGAAGAGAGTAATAAAAAAGAATAATAAAGAGTAATAATAATAACATTAATAATAAAGAGTAGTAAAAAAAATTACTTCCAAGTCACATTACTGACAAGATGGAGGACTAGGTATTTTCTCTAGTACCCACTAACTCTCAAAAAAACCCCAAAAGATTATGCCAAAGACAGAGCAACTATAGCTGTTTCCAATGGACAAGAAAACAAGACACTCAACAAAGTTAACAACCTTGTAAATTAAGAGTGGAAAATGCTATTTCTTAACTCATTAACTCATTTCCTCCTTGTCCTCCTCTACCAACCTCCATACTTCAACAGGGCATAAAAGCTGACCCATAGTTTTATGCTTTAGGATTTATTCAGAGATTTCCCTCCAGTTGCAACCTCTGCCAAGAATCCCACCCCTACTCTTTTCTAGGGCCCTATTGCAACAAATATCAGGACTCAACTCTGTTCAACCACCAGGCAAGTACAGAGTTTGGAGAGAAAGGGGAAGACTAGAAGAAGGGGGGCATGCTTTTTTCCTCTCCAACAGTCCCTAGGCTGGGAAAGCCAAAGACAGCAAAAACTCTACCTGGAACACCCGCTCTACTTTCCATAAGTCTGCAAAAAGCAATGGACATTGACTCAGCATAAATAAAGAACTTAACAGAAGATAAAGAAAGATGAGAAGCAAAATGCAATGATGGTTAAAAAGAACAAATGATTTCTATACAAGCAAAACACACTGTTTTCAAAGATAAGATATGTAGACAGTTCAGATCACAAACCTAACAAAAACATGACAGGTCAAGAAGCCTGAACATTAAGATGTAAGAAATACAAATAAACTGTCCAAAACTTCTGAATACAGAAAATAAAGCAATAATTATGAGGATCCACAGACTGCCTTCAGAGAAAAAAGCCCAATTTATTTCTAATTCCAAGATACACAGTGGCTAGAGTTAAGAATTTCAATTATAAAAATATTCTGCCGATGACCAGGAGAAAGAACTTCAAATATAAAGGGAAGAAAATTAGAATAACCCAAGACTATTCTTCACCCACTAAAATCTACAGAAAATAATGGAATATTATATTCCCCAAAGCAAAGGAATTCAAGATACAACCTAAAAATGACATACCCTGCAAACCTGAACCTAATCATCAATTTTAAAAGATGGAGATGCAGTAGAAGAAAATCATTTGAAGCATGAGAGAGAGAGAGAGAAATGAGAAAGGAGGTGGTAGAGGAAGGAAGAGAACTTAGGAGAAGGTGCAGGAGTCCTGGTGGGTGAAAGAAAGAAAAAAGGATAGAGAAGAAGAAAGAAAAAAAGAGGGAAGGAGAGAGAAGGAAGATGATGATCTAGAAAGAGGACCAAAACGAAAAGGTCGTGTCTCTGTGGCGAGGACGGTCTGGAGGGCAATACCTCTTCTTGTTCCTGATGATTTTCAGTGCCACCAACTCATTCTTTTTGTGATCCAAACACTTGGCCACCTGTCCGAAAGATCCTTTGCCAATCATCTCCAGGACCTCATAGCGATAGGCAATGTGATCATGCAGGACCTGTTGAAGCCATACTGTGTTTAAGGGTAAAGTATCAAGGGTGATAAGCTTCCCCAGAAAAAGTCTTGGCTCTGAAGCTGTCCTGTGGAACTGGTAACTAAAACACCAGGATGTGCTCTGGGAACCCATCCTATTATTCCTCTCCAGGACTAGAGAAACACCCAAAGAGATCATCCTTGTGTTTAGGTTAATGAGCAAAGCTAAGCAGCCTGGTTACCTCAACCCCACTAGTGTCAGAAAAAAGTGGGACTACTCCACAAAGGACACAAGGTAATATCTAAGCTCCTAAACAGTTTCCTGGTGTTAAGACTACTCCTATCTCTTTATAAAAGCCTAAAAGGCATGGATTCCCCCACAGACTACATGGTAAATCTTCTATCCTACCATGGAATTATCAAGTTCTGAGTATGCATAGGGCAGGAAAAATTCTACAATTCTGACTATAGGAGGTTTATGCTCTAGTCCTGGTTCTGCCACTAACAACAGCCCGTGTGAGTCATTTTATTCCTCTGGGTCTTATTTTCTTTATCTGTAAAATGAATAGATAGATTAGAAGATATCCCTTCTAGACCTAGAATCCTATGTTACGGTGTTGTCAAGAGGTCCAGGGAATCTACTTGTGGAAAAGCCTGGAGGAGCAATGAGGAGGTAGGGGTGGAAATAACAGGTACTGGCATTGGAGAAGTCCTGACTCTTTCTAATGCTTCTCCACCAGTTAGACATGCCTTTGCTCTCTGCCTTATCTTTTTCTCAAGAATCTCCCTCCTTCTCTCTGCCTTGACGACCAGGTTTAATCTGAAAATGGAACTGAACAGAAATATGGACTACTATCGTACGTCAGGTCAGAGGGATCTTCCAAGATACAGAGACAAACAAGTTTATTTGGCATAAACTCCTAAACTAGCAGCCAGGGTTTGGTCAAAACCACTGTGGGGGTGTGGGGGGAGGGTCTGTACTCAGTAAGGTAAGTAAGTCACTTGACATACCTTCTCTGGGCGCGTTTCTTCATCTATAAAAATGAGCATTAGAGGATTCCTAAGGTCTCCCCCAGCTCTAATGTTCTATAATTCTGTGATCCCTTCTGCTTTGAATGTGATTGTGTTCAAAAGGTTCGTGAAATGCTTGTATTCTTTGTACATTTTGTACTATTTGTACATTTAAGGGAATTACGACTAGTAGTATATATGTAATATTACATGCGTGTAGGCTAGTATGAATGAAGAAACTAATTATTTATGTTCCCATGTGTCAGAGATGTATACGTGCAAGAAGACATACATTTGGTGTGTTTGAGTACATACTCTACTTGTCTTCACATGGGGATATGCACAGAGATATGCCTGTATGAGTACCTTAGGGAGTTGTTGCTATCTCCCCAAAAATAAAGAGCTGAAAAAGGGTCAGTAACCAAAGAAAATATCAGCATGGCACCCCAGCTAATTCACAATGAGACACTGATCTTAGATCCATAGTTCCTCTTGGAACTAAGGACTTGTGCCCAGTGAAGAAGGCATAACCAGCATTAGTCTGGTGGCTTAAGCAAGAAAACATAGCCCTGGATAAAACAAGAATGATAAAGTCTAAAAGCAATGAGTCTTAACCTGGAGTCCCTAATTTGCTTTATATCTATCTGTACATACATGCATAGATATATGTTTATATGTGCGTATATCTATTTATATATGTATGTGTCTCTGTGTGGGTCTATATGAACAAGTTTAAATAAAATAAATAATATTATTTATATATTTAATATAATATAGCATATAATTTATAGTATGACACATAACATATATTTGTAATGTATTATGTAATACAATGGATATGTATATTTAAATTTAATTAACGATATTATATATAAACAAGTATCAATATATCAATATTCAGGGTGTCCTAAAAGTCTTCAGGGAGTTTTAAAAGCATGTACAAAAACTTTTGGGACACCCAGTATATTTATAATCCCATTACAATATAATTGGTTTCCTTTGTAATCTGGCATATTTTTGAATTTTATTTTATGCACTTAAAAAAACATTTTTGAGAGTCTATAGGTTTCACCAAAATATCAAAGGGGCTCCTAACACACTCAAAATTTTAAGACCTCCTGGTCTAGAGGGAAGGTATTTTGTCTGGGGCATTTAGAATTCTGGGCAAAGCTAGGATCAGGATTATGAATCTCTGAAACTATAACATAATATTTCCTTTCAGTCTTCTATAGGGCGCTTATCCATGTGTATTTTAGTCCACTGATGTTCTGAGTGTCTCATCAGATCTTAGAAGTAACTCCAGGGTTTCAAAGGACATACTGGATCTTAGTACCACTGACAGATCACATTAAACTGAAAAGGCTTCTAGTATGAGCCCATTGACAAGCTGGATGTCTATCATCTGAGGACCAGCTTTGGCTAAGTTCCTAGAGCCTTGTCATCCGGTTTTCTCTAAGGTGGTAAATTTTACAGCCACAGCAATTCTCAAAGACCAGCAACCAAGCTGTGGAGGGGCCAGGTCCATGTCAGTGGACAGAGTAGCCAAACCATCAACAAATACAGATCCTTAAATTACAGTGATTTGTGTCTCATCCTCCTACTAGACTCAGAACTGCAGAAGAGCAAGAGAGATGTCTTTGCTAAATCTTTTATCTCCCTCAGTACCTGGAACGATAGTCTGCATACCACATAGCACAGATAAATATCTGTCGAACTGAGACAATTTTTTTGAATGGAGTTACCATGTTTCACAAGAAATTGACCCATATTCCTGGAGGAACTTCAGCACTGTTACCCCAAATACTCAGCTATGAGAAACAAAATTCATTCGGCATAATAATTTACACATTCACCTTTATATAGGAGCCATGCTCATCATCAAAGCTTGTCTTGCTGTGTTTTTCAGGAAGCACATCTAACTTCTGGGCTTCAAGCCCTAGGAACCAGAGTTCTGTATAACCCAGAACTTCATCTCGCTCATACACAGACAGTTGGTTCTTAAAATATTTTAGGGCTTCTGTGTGAGAAACAAGGGCAAGAATTAACTTTGTCATTGACTCCAAAAAATGTTCCCACCAAACTGACCATCAACTGAGTCCTGGTTAAATTAGAGTAAATTCTTAATATGCTCCAACTAGATCATGAAACCTCCAAATCCTGCTTTGGAAAATTCTTCCTGTCTGGGGTAATCAGAATGCACGCCATCTTGGGGCAGGGGGAGGGGATAGATGGGGAGAAAATTTGCAACTCAAAATCTTGTGGAAGTGAATGTTGAAAACTAAAAATAAATTAATTAACAGAAAAAACTTTTTAGAAAATAAAAAGAAAATTCTTCCTGTCTCGTCATTATCTCCTATTAGCTCTCAATATCATCTCATATTCAGCTTAAGAACTTTGTTCACATGAATCATGATATTTTATCATTTTTGTTCATACCTATGGGGTGACAATCTCCTTGCAGTTTTTTTTTTAATTCCATTATACTCTTTCCATTTCATCCTACATACCACCATTGGATGAATCACGAAAAACCCAGTACCACGTGGAGTCATGGAACCAGGTTGTCAGAAGATCACTTACTAGCCAGATCGCTTAATAACAGACATAATAGTAAATGAGGTAGCATACTTTAATGGAAAGTGTTAGAGTTGGAGTCAGAGAAACTGAATTCAAAAATCTGCCATTTAGCAATAAAAATAACCATTAAAAATAATAATAATGGCTAGCATTTACATAATTTTTAAAGGTACTGCCTTACGTTCCCTACCTGGAATGGAAAGCTGGGAGCTAGTGAGCATGGTGCAAAGTGGAGAAAGTAACTGTCCAGATTTACTAGACTCAGGTCTTGCAAGATCCTTACTTGGAACTGAGAGCCATTCATGTTCACATGTAATTTTGTTTTTTAAATTTTGGACTAGATTTGTGATGTCATCAGTATTGGGAACTCCTGGGGAAACAAAGTTTCTCTCTACCAGCTCAGAGCATTAGGTGCTCAGCAGGTTAGTCTTAGAGAATTACCAAAGGGTTATATGTTAAGTGACTTGTTTGCGGGTCATAAAAGTCATATATGTCAGAGGCAGGATTTGAACCCAGAGCTCCCTGACTCTTACATGTAATAATAGCTTAAATTTATACAATGCATTATGGCAATAAAAGAGTTATTTGTTCTATATCTTTTTGACCCTTAAAACCATCTGATAAGATGGGCAGTAGAAAAGGGGCTTATGACTTCATTACTATAGGGAATTCGTGGAAGAGTAAATTCCCTCTACCAATGCGGATCAGAACATGTTCATCAACATATAGTCTGAAGAGACATTACCTGGGGGCAAAGTTATTAGGATTATAATAACTAGCATTTATATGATGCTGTAAAGTCTCCAAAGTACTTTATGTATATTATTTCATTTGATCCCCATACAATCCCCATTTTACAGATGAGGCCTAAAGAACATAAGTGACTTGCCTACGGACACAGAGCTAGTCAATGTCTGAAGGAGGCTTTGAACTCAGGTCATCCTAACCCCAAGTCCAACACTTTAGCCACCGTGCCACCCACATGAGGATCATACGGCTAATATAGCTATATATGTGTAGAATAGTGTAGCAGGACTTCAGTCCAGGTCTTCCTTTCTCATGTAACAATAGCTTACATTTATACAATGTCTTATGGTAATAGGGAGCTCTATGCTCTTTATCTCATTTAATCGTCACAACCACCCTATAAGACTGGGGATGACAAAGAATGCACTTGTGACTTTGAGGGATGAGAAATTAGTGGAAACAAGACTACGTTCCTGCAAGGTATACCAGCTAGCAAGACGAACCAGGGGTTTGTCCAGCAATCTATAAACAAGTTCAAATTTTCAGGCCCTAAGCACAAATATTATAAATAGCAGCTGCTCCTATTGATGTAACAATTTACGTTGTTTTCACAATCCTGTAAATCAGACAGTACAATTGTTATTTTCTGCATTTTGCAGAGAGGAAACTGAGGGTCAGAGAGGGTAAGCAGATTGCCCATAATAGTACAGTTGATAAGTAGAGGAACCAGGATGCAAATACAGGTCATATGACTATAAATCCGGTGATTTTTTTCCCCATTGTATCATATATTCCTTCCAAGGGTACCTAAAAAATAAAGAGATCCCTATTGAAAAAGAGCCCCTCCACTGTAGTAGCCATTTAGATTTGAAGATCTTTCCCACCTATTAATAGGCCATGTGACCTGCTTACATCACAGGAAGCCCAAGTCACATGTGGTGGTAGGAGCTTGCTGAGGGGAAAAGAAAGTTATGTCACAGGAAATGCTGAGAAAGCAGTTACAGCAGCTATGACAGCTGAAGGAAAGAGAGCAGACGTGTAATAGCTGTGCTGTAGGTTTTGCTTGTTGTCGGCAAGGCCCCAGCAGGGGGTAGAAGGTTGTGGGATGGAGTGGTTCTCTGCTGCAATGTTGTGGACTTACTGGTTTCGGGATCTGGTCCTCTGGTGTCTGAATAAATGTTTTACTCCGGGGCAGCAAGGTGGCTCAGTGAGTAGAGCACCGGCCATGGAGTCAGAAGGACCTGAGTTCAAATCTGGCCTCAGACACTTGACACACTTACTAGCTGTGTGACCTTGGGCAAGTCATTTAAGCCCAATTGCCCTACCTTCCTCCCTCCAAAAAAAAATGTTTTACTTCTTGTACCTTCTATGTGGAGAGTCTCTTATATTTTGTGATATGGAACCACACAGGCATTTTCACAATTATCATCTATATTGTGATTATTGCCTTGCTGACACACCCACAAAATACTGGAGCCACTTGGGGCAATGAGTATTGGTGCCCACAAATGATAAACTACACATTAAGAGGGACGGAAGGGTCAGGTAGTAGAAGTGACTCCTAAAAACACAGCTTTGGGGCTTGACATGGCAAGAGTTGACCTGGCCTACCAAGTCCCACTCAAGGCTTAAACACTGAGGGATTCCTTGTTGGCCGTCCTGTTTAAAATGCTTCTTAAAACCTCACTCTTTTTTTCCTTCCCACCCCCACACCACACACACACACACACACAAACACACACACACGCACACAAACACACACACACGCACGCACGCACGCACGCACGCGCACGCCCCTCTTGAGAGGCTGTACCTGATGCTGTCAGAGGCACCTTGTGTGGTGTTGTGCTGTCCTCTGACCTGAAGTTTTGACTTTCGATGCTTGGGCTGGGTGAAGTCTTGAGCTCAGAGGATGGCACCTGGCTAAAGCATTGGTTATCCTAAGCAGAGGGAAAGATTTGCTTTAAAGGATCACCCAATCTTCTCCTCACAGCCCACATCTAGTCAGACCCCCCTCCTTGCCCTTGCCAAGAAGAGACCCAATTCTTGTTACCTAGAATGTTTTCCATTCTCTTTTCCGGCTTTGGACTAATTTTACTGTTGCCTTTTAAAAAATGATTCATATAGGAGGAAAATACATTTCACTTTTATTAATACTATTGTGGATGATTCAGAGTAAATTTTTAACCCCAGTGAAATTTTAGCTTGCCAACAAGTAGAATGAATATAGATCAGCTCTCCTCCACCTCAGAGGAAAGGCAACTAAATATTATATGAAAGGTAATATGATGGAGTAAAAAAATACCAAATTAAAAGACACCTCACCAATATATTTCTGGGCTTCCAATGAATCATAGATTTTTAGAGCTGGAAGGAACCTCAGAAATCATCAATCCCAATCTCCTCATTTTATAGATGAGGAAATGGAGGCCACATGAAAGGTCAAACAGCTTATTTTTGGCCTCCTAAAGTCCCAGTCCAACACCATCTCTTCCCATAGTGGCTGCACCAACCTGGACTGCCATAGCAGCCTGCTCTCAATAACAAAGTGCTCTTTCCCCTGGCATGGATTTGTTGTTAAGCATTTATTATCTCATTATATACTGATGTATTATAGTCATTTTGTCATGTTTATCAGTAATTTATCCACATCAGAGGTTAGGGCCATTTAAATGAATAAATAAATAGCCCCATAAATAATTAAATATTTAATAAATATGCTGATGAGAAGTATGATAACTTTTGATTGAACTATTACAACAGACGTTTAATTAGATGCCTGATTTCAGGTATCTCCCTCTTCAATACACCACCCACAAAACTGCCAAAATAATCTTCCTAAAACATAAGTCTAAAACACTTCCTAAAACACATTACCACTCCCCTGCTTCAAAACCTTTAGTGGCTCCCAACTACCTTTCATGGGCACCCCGCCTGGAGTCAGAAAAACTCATCTGCCTGAGTTCAACTCTGGCCTCAGACACTTACTAGCTGTGTGACCCTGCACAAGTCACTTAACTCCATTTGCCTCAGTTTCCTTATCTGTAAAAATAAACTCCTCAATTAGCATTTAAAGCACTTCACAGCTCCAGATTTCCTTTCCAGGGTGACTGCACATTACTCTGCTTCATGAGCTCCACTTTTCAGCCAAACCAGCCTAACAGCTTATTCTCCAACTCAGCAACCTACCCCCTACTTCCAAACGTTTGAATAGGCTTCCCCAATGCCCCAATACACTCCTCCTTCACCTCTACCTTTGGTGATCCCTCATTTCCTTCAGTTCGGCTCACTGTCATTTCCCATGTGAAGTCTTTCCTAATCTCTTTCTTAACTAGTGATTTCTCCCATCTTCCTCAAGTTATTTGCAGCCCCCTAAAAGGATGCAAGGTGCTTCAAGGCAGAGACTTTTGTTTTGTTTTGTCTCTGTATCCCTAGCACCTAACAGATTCTTGCCCATAGTAGGTTCTTGTCAAATGCTTGTTGGGTTAGATTAGACTAGATTAGAGCCTATGCTCCCTGGGGGGAGAATTATACCACTGACTCTTAGATGTACGTAATGCTTTTCTTTTCAAGAGCCAATTGTTTTTTAAAGATAGTCTCTCTCTAGCCATCACACCATTCCTGTGAGGTTTCAATTATACATCACTACAATTTGCACTCTAAGGAAATACAAGCACAGATGGGATATACTGAGGCCCAGAAAAACTAAGTGACTTTCCCAACCAGATCCTACTTGTGCTAACCAAGGATTCTCCCATCCAACACTTGCCCGAGACCCACCAACCTGTGACATTGAGAGTACCTTCAACACACTCTTGCTGTTGATGAGTGGGAGGTTATTGTCCTGAGAAGAGATCTTTGCCACATGCACCATATTCTTCCTCCCGCAATTGTCCATATGAGGGAATGAGGTGACAGTGGTGTTTGTTTTCTGTAAAAAGAAAAATCTCTTGAAGCTTAACCAAGAAGTCATCTCCAGCACTCTTTCTACCCCAAGGCTATGATTAATCCAGTCCAGCCTAAACCTACTCTTAAAACTCTCCTGAGGAAGGACAATCTATAGCTTCTTTCCGATACCTTCCAGTGTTTCATAATCCAAAAGCAGAGAATCCTTCCTAATACTTAATGCAAATCTCTCTGATTGTAACATAAGCTCTTATTTCCTCCTCTTGGTTTAGACTTATCCAATTGAATCAATTTCTCAATTGGTCAATTAAAACCAAGTAAGTCTAAAATCAGTTTTAGTTTGTAAGGATTATCAGCCATGGAACACTTTGCTACTCTGATTTAGACAATGATCGATTCCAAAGGACCAGGATAAAAAACGCTATCCACCTGCAGAGAGAGAACGGATAAACTCTGAATGCAGATTGAAGTATATTTTTAAAACTTTCTTTATTTTTCTTGTTTGTGTCTGTTTTGTTTTGCAACGTGGCTAATATAGAAATATGTTTTGCACAACTTCACACATATAATTAATGTCCTATTGCTTGCCATATCAAAAGGTAGAGGAGAGGTGGGAGGAAAAGAGAGAAGAATGTTAAAAATTGTCTATATATGATTGGGAACTATTTAATGAAATAAATAAAAATATATTAAAATCAATGTTAATTTAGGAAGTCTTGCGGGAAAAGGACAAAAGATGGGTGGTAAAGCTAGAGGAGCTAGAGAATTTCTAGTGTGTTGTGTCCAGATACCTGGAAAAGGCGCCCTCATCCTACTCTGTGCTGGAGAAAGAAGGAACCAAGCACCAGAACTCTCTACCTTACGCAAATATCGGTTCAGCCTCAGGTTCTTGTGCTTGGAAGTCAGTTGTTGGTTTTGAGCCTTACCATCCATTTGGGATAACTGAAAGAATTAAAAGAGAGTTTAGTGTTGCTTCATCCCTTGGGCTCCTGCTCAAAAACCTTTGATGGATCTTTGCTCACATGATCTAACCTCCTTTGTCTGCTATTCAGTTGTGGAAATATTCAAACTTCCACAATTTGGCTCAAACCTTACTTTCTAATTTTTGTCTAGCTTGCCTTGGAAAGCCACTGTGGCACACTAGATAGAACATTGATGTTATGTCAAAGGACCTGTATTCATATCCTAACTGCTACTTATTACCCTCTCCTAGTCCCACACACATTCCTCCCACTAAAATCTTTCCCATGTGGTGGGGCAGCTAGGTGGTGAAGTGGATAGAGCACCAGCCCTACAGTCAGGAGGACCTGAGTTCAAATCTAGCCTTCCTAGCTGTGTGACCCTGGGCAAGTCACTTTAACCCTAATTGCCTCCCCCTCCAAAAAATAATCTTGCCCATCCTGCAAAGCACAGCTTTAATCCATATTTCTACGAAGCTTTTCCCCAATTATCCTTTTTTTCCTTTTTTTTTGCAGGGGGGAAGGCAAGGCAATTGGGGTTAAGTGACTTGCCCAAGGTCCCACAACTAGCACATTCATCAAGTGTCTGAGATCCGGTTTGAACTCAGGTCCTCCTGACTCCAGGGCCCGTGCTCTACTCACTACGCCACTAGCTGCCCCTTCCCTAATTATCCTTAGAGTATTCTACCATCCAGCACTTATTGTTTATCTCAATCTTTAAGATTTTTTGGCACTTATATCTCCCCATCCAGAAAGGAAGTTCCCTGACACAGAAATCACATTTTATATTATTCTGTATATCCTCTAACATTGTGACTTGCTATTATAGGATCAGGTCACTTTGCCTCACCCCAATCCAATTTTGTCCTAGGTCTCTAGCATTAATAGGTCTTAGCTCACTAGGATATAGTTACTATGTCAGTGCCTCTAACCCAAGAAGTTAATTATTCGGGGCAGCTAGGTGGCACAGTGAGTAGAGCACCAGCCCTGGAGTCAGGAGGACCTGAGTTCAAATCCAGACACTTGACACACTTACTAGCTGTGTGACCTTGGGCAAGTCAATTAACCCCAATTGCCCTGCCAAAGAAAACCAAAAAAAAAAAAAGAAGTTAATTATTCAAATGTACCAAGGAGTTTCCCTGAGGCTTATTAATGACCCTTTTGAAAGTATGATTATAGTCATCTTTACAGTAGCATCCAGAAGAAGTAGGAAATAGAGTGTCATTTTCCTTATTCAAAATAGAAAAAAAAAACTCATCCCTTAGTGTAAATCCTAAATATATGGCTCTGGGATCCTTTGGTTGCTTGTGATCACTATATGGAGGAACTACCCTAAACCCCATGTTCAAATTTAGAATCAAACATGAAGTTAACACTTGTGATCTCATCAACATCCATCTCATTTGGACTGGAAATGAAATGAAAAGGTATGTGTGTGAGATGATTCTAGTGCATCCTCAAGCCAGCTGCCCTCTCCCATTCCCCAGAGGCAGCAGCTTCACCTGGTGAATGCAGCCTGAGGAGGTACTTCCTGGATATGAAGTCACATCTCCATTTGGGGACTTTTAGAACACTAGTAAAGACTAAACCCTCACAACGACAGTGTATGTTAACATAGAGGGAGAGTGGAGGTTGAGCTAAAGGAGAATGCAAGTCATTAAGGACTTTTCATGAAACACAACAGTTTTGATAGACAATTATGCTTAGCTAGATCACTGAAGTGTCCCTGAGGTCTGTGAGAAATAATTATGTGTCTCTTAAAGCTCCTCACACAGAACCAGCTCTAAATAGACTTTGATCAGGGATTGTGCTAGGTACTACATAATACAGCCCAGGTCTTCTAACTCCTAGTCTAGTTCTCTTTTTTCATGTAGTTAAGTAGGAGGCATTTTTTCATTGCATTATATACCTATGCCATTGGTTTGCTTCCACTGACCAAGCCAGTGGGTGTCAAAGTAAATCTGTGCCCTACAGATGGGTCTTTGCTGTGAACAGGAACCTGACCAAGGCCACACTTGAGGACCCAGAGGGCCACATGTGGCCTCAATGCCCCAGGTTCCCCACTCCTGATCTAGACCAACTGCCTCCATTTCACAGATGAGGAGATTAAGTCCAGAGAGATGAAGGCCATTGTCCAAGTCCATACAGACTGTAAAGCATTGATTTGGGATTTGGACCTAAGGGCTCTTATGCTAAATACAGCGCTCTTTCAACAAAACCATCACAATGTCATCATAACTGCTGCAGGCAAAACCCTTCTTCTTCTGGCTTTGAAAGCAGACAGTACACAAAGAGAGATGCTAAGAGTTATAAACATGTCAACACCAGACCTACCTGTTAACCTACCTGTTTTGGAATTGTTCTTGAATGCATACTAGACAAAATTACTCCAGGAAACTTCTGGTGTTGTTGCAGATACATAGAACAAAGTGAAAAGTAAAGAGTTAAAGACACTAGCTCAATAATTTCAGAAACACGGGCTCATGGGGAAGGGTGGGGAAGTTTGGGAGCTCTGAAAAATCCCAAATCAAGAAGTCAAACCTCTCACTTCTGACCTCTCCCTGTCTCAACTCTAATGGTGAGCTTTACCACATCAGGGCCAAAATGAATAAGGAAACAAGTCCCATCATGGCAAACCCCTGTTCCAGTTCTGATCCTTTTCATCCATTCTGTCATATACTCATTAAAACTTATGGGTTTATGACCAAGTGATCACTATTCGATCAAGTGTTCCTCTCTCCCCCTTCACCCCATCCCTACTCCGGCCTTTGGTTGAAAACAGAGGCTTCTTACCCTTATAGAGGTGAAGTTATGTTTCTTTCTTGATTTCAGAATGGGAAAGGACGTTGAACTTCGTTTTCCTAGCTTTTTAGCATTCATTTTTGTCCTGTAGGAAGTCAGGAGGGGTCAAGAGAGAGAATGAAATAAAAACATTCCCAGTGAAAAAATAAGTCCTGGGCCAAATAATCCCCAGGATTCAGAGTTTATGCAAAGGAAACTGGGAGAAGAGACTAAAAAGAAAGGAATGTGTTCTTTCTCTTCCTTCTGTTCTCTTTGGTTGGAAAGATAAAACGCCAGTGGAGGGAAGACTCTGAGAACCCTTAATGCAAAACACTGACCCTACTGAGTAGAGAGCAAAAGGAAGAGGTGTCAAGGAACTAGCTAGAAGTTGGAGATATTCAAGCCAAAAAGATTCCATGTTCTTTTGTTCATTTACAAATCAGCAGCTCTTGGAACCCTACCTCCCACTCCCACCCCTACAGCCTCTATATTCATGAAGGGGCTATTTGGACAGATGAAATGCCTGTAGATACAGAAAAAGTAGGCAACCAAGCTGGACCTAGGCCCCAACTACTGCTCATTTTTCATTGCTCTTTGTTCTTTTCCCATAGATACCAGAATCCAAGGAAGCTGAGTGGGGAACCTCCTCTAACTTTAGACATTTTAAAGAGTCAAATTGCTTTATGGAGCTTTAAATGTCACTGACACGGTGTCAAAAGACCTAGGTCCAAATCCCTTCTCTGATACTTACTAGTCATGTGGCCTTAAGCAAGTCATCGAACCTCCATGACATTCGCAATGATCCATCACATGTCCTAGCAGATGATGCTACAGGCCTCCAGGTCAGGCACTAATGGATTTGATGGGATGGGAGAGGGAGATGAATCATTGCAAATGTGAGTGGGCTTAGTATCAATTCTAGCAGTTCTGATGGTTTTTCCAAGTATGTAAGATCTTTGATCTTCCTGTGTCTGTGGGCCATTGCAATAAGAACCTCCCTGACAAGACAAGGGTGGAAAACAACAAAGCTACCCCTAACAGGCATTAGTTCACTTGCTGAAAAAGCTAATGGCTTACTTTTATCCCATCATATATATGGTGCAGGGGATTAGAGGTTCAGTATGCTACTCATCTTTGTGAGAGGATGTCACTAAGAGTACATGATACCCTAGGCTGAAAAGCCATATAAACCAAATTCCATGTCACATTACATATTACATTGACATATCCCTCTTGTGTCAATGGGGATATTAAAAACGTAAAGGAGAAGAGAAAGGGAATGAAGGTAGAGCCATGTTTTCTGCTTTAAAGTTAAAACTCTGTGCAGCATCAAAAAGAACAACGTGTAGCACAGATGCATTTAACTGTGTTGAAGTGGCTAAAGTTGGAGGAAAGAATATTAAAAATTTACCAAGAGCTGGGCTGAAAAAATCCAGAGAAGGGGCCAGTCCAGTTTCAGGGCGTAATTAGAGGACTCCTCAATGGAATTTGCAATAACCTTTCTAGTTTTGTTTTGGGAAATGCATAATTACAAATGTTCTCTATCAAGGATAGAGATATCAAGGAGCAATGGAGGTCCTTTTTCCTTGAAGCAGACGTATGAGCTATATCAGATACCTGCAGGAAGGACACTGCAGAAAGGGACAGCCACAAGGAGGACTACAGAACTTTGAAATCAGCAGAAACTGAGGTGAGTTAACCACAAAGTGAACAGAGGATGAGCTGAGGCAATGATATACATGGAAAAGATGGTATCCTAGTGGATAACAAGAACTTCTAGTCTCAACCCAAGATGTAATTTGGACTTAGAATTTGCAAAGGTATGAAAAGAGGTGAGACTTTGGGATAGATGTATGAGTGACATTTGGAGAGTTGAGAAGCACTATCTGTGAATGCCATGATGGATGATAGGAGTTGAATGTGATGAGAAATGAGACTCAACTCCCCCATAGGATCCTAAATTTAGAGCTGGAATAGATCACAGAGGTTATCAAGTCCAAGCCCTTAATTTTACAAATGAGAAAATTGAGGCCCAGAGAGGTTAAATGACTTACCCAGGGTCACAAAGCTAGTAAGCGTCTGAGGCAGGATTTGAACCCAGGTTTTCCTGACTCCACATTAAGCACTCTATCCATTATCCTATGCTCCCTTGTAGCTATTAGCTAGAGCTATGCAGGCTTAATAAAATACTTAGATAAAACCCAAGTTTCTTTCCTCCCATAAGGCCATGGTGGAGAGGAAGGAAGAAGAGCAATATCTTGGTATATTCAGAAGGTTACCTAATTATTAGCACCTGTGTTTGCCAACAGCAACAGCTTCTAGGGGTATATCTAATTAATACAGAAATGGAACCCTTGAATGATTTATTTGGTGGCAGCAATGATCTATGATGTTTTATTGAGAAGAAGCTTTGATAGCTTGGGAATTCTTGAAAAGACTACCCCTTCTCCCCTAAGAAGACCTGAGGGGGTAGGCAAGGACCATTTGTAACACTAGGTTCTAGGTGGTAAGGAATAATCTTCTAAGCTTTGGTGGGAAGTATGAAATTACTATGGAGGGAAACAGAAAAAGAATGATGCCCTAAGAGATATGGTGGACTAGGCACTTCTCATTCAGTAAGGAGGATGGAATTTGCCATTCAAAAGACAAGGTGAGCTTGCTTTAGGAAGTAGCAGTGGAGCATGCCAGGGGGAAAACAAAAGCTTTTGTATTCTTCACTCACTGAGATGGATCCAGCCTGTGAATGATAGGGGCTGCTGAGATTTAAGGCAGGCTCCCGTGGCTACATTGCCATTTCTATATGAATCTGATTCAAGTCACTTGGTCTTGAGTGCAGACCAAGTGAGGCAGATGCTAGAATAAATGTGGCTAGCCTAGAACCATATTTGGCACGCCTCTGGCAATGTAGTTCCATTGCAATTTAAATGGAACACAAATGCGGAGATTAGATCAGGTAAATAATTGGGCATGTTTGGAAGCCATCCTCATACATATAACTATTCAGTATTTGAAGAGCTGCTATAAATGCCTGGGCATACATCCAGGTGATTAGACTCAGTGGTTGATGAGCGGTGGAGAACCCCATGGAATAATCTAATGAGGAAGATAAGAGTGAAATAAGGAAGGTGGTGTTGGAGCCATTAGCAATGGCTCCATCAGTTGGGGAAGGTACATATCATGCTGCTGGGAAGGAAGTAATACCCATGTTGTTCCGCATCCATGACTCCCTGTGGAGCTGAGCTCAGCTTGGTCTCATTAAGGGTGAAAATCCCTGAGATGCGGGAGCCCTGGGGGAGATAGAATAATAATACTCAATATACTCAAACTGATCTGTGATCTCATCGATTCCAGAGTAACCTCCAAAGATGTGAAATTATAACAACCTGGTAAAATAAATATTACGGCTATTATTGTTCCCATTTACAGATGAGAAAACTGAATCTTAGGAAGACTAAATGACTTTGCCCATGGTCACACAATTAGTAAGCATCGGAGGCACGATTTAAACAAAGGTCTCTTCTGACTCCCAAACCAGGCTTTTCCCACTACCATTGCTGGTCCAAGAGGACAAGTATAACAACCGTTTGCAGCTAGATATAGGCTCAGGAGGCAGCACTATTCCCCATCTGGAAAGCAGTACACATCGAAATGGTATAAAATGGAAGATTTGATGATTCAGATATCCTCAATAAAGCACAGATCTGCTGGAGGGTAAAGGATTGAGAGATAGGGAACAGACATGAATTGACCACAGAAAAATAGCCTACAGAAAATACAGCAAAATTGACAGTTCTCAAGTTAACTATGTCAGGGAGGGAGATGGCTACTTCCTAGCCAGGTTCCTGGAACAGTCTAGCATGCATATGGCCTTCTGCAGCCCCATGGCTAATGGGTCAACCTAAGGGAGCTCTCCCCCCTAGACTTTGTAGTTTAATTGTAACTTAAATGGAACACAAATGTTAAAATACTGGACTTGATTAAATCAAGTCCAGTATTTTAACATTTGTGTTGGTTGAGGCTTCCCTTGACTGGATAAAGCTGCAATTTACTAACACATTAAGAGCCATAATCCTTAGAGAATCCCTGAACGATGGAAACCACAGGCAATATGAGTAGTAGATGAATTAAGTGTGAAATTGGTAAAAAGAGACAATGACAATCCCCGTTCCAAGCTGGTCATTGACAGCATAGGGCAGTGCTTCTTAAACTGTGATTAGTGACCCCATAAGAGGTCCCCAAAAATTTGGCAACAGTAAAAGGTTTCTGAACACACAACGACCAAAAATTAATTCAAAATCAAACACATAATAAATCTGAGGTGTTTCTGGCAGCACTTGCCTGTGTTGCATCACGCAACTTCACTGCAGCCTTGGTTCTGAACACACAACATCAACACTTGGCACTGAGCATGCCCCCAGGCCATGCAACTAAAACATGAAAAGGGAGTAAGGAATTGATTTATGGACTGATTTACCAAGGACATAAAGTTGCAAATTCCAGTTTTTAAAAACACCTAAACAGGAGGCAAAGACTCAGTACTGACTTCTGACCATTGAATGGTTACTCTTTACATGAGGGTTGCCAACTAGACAGAACTTTGGTGTGTCTTCCTGTCTGATTCAGGAAATCACTCAGGTCTCAGACATTTCTAATGTTTTTTGGAACACCCTGCTGACACTTGTTTCCTGGGATAAAACTATCTTCACATAGAAAGGTGGATAATTTATTTAACCACGACTATATTTGGGCTTTCACAACTCATCAACACTCTTCCATCAGACTCCAAATAATTTTAAAGCTTTGTGTTGAGTTCACAATGTACATCATGCATTAACGAACTTTTTACTTGGTTATCTACTAGGGAAGGATGTGAGGGCCACACCTGGCCTTACTCAACAGCCTGGATTGCTCAAGATTGAAGGTAATTGGTGACAATATCCACCTATGCCTAAAATCTGGTACCTTTTGGGGAAAGTAGCTATATCTCGAGGTAATTGGAAAATAGATTAATTTCTGGGTGAGACTCCTGAACTGAGAGCCTCTACCCACCTTGGTGAAAGAGGTACAGTCCTATCTTCTGAACTGGATAAGCTTCAGTTGGAAATCTATTGCCTCTGCTAGTATACTCTAGCAATCCAACAGGGCCACCTTCATAGGACTCCTTTTCAGGACACAGCAAGCATGTATTTCTTTGACTATATTAAAGGACAGTCTGTCTGGAGCCCCAGCTCTGTCTTACATCCAGGAAGGATCGCCAATTACCATTTATGCCACTTGCCAAGGTCTGACCATGGCTGCAATGGTGGTTGAGAAGATAGGGTTCCAGTTGATCTCTATGGCATATGGATCATGGGCCCTTCGTGGAAGTGAGCATTTGGAGATTGCCAGTTAAACCACAAAAAAAAGTAAAAGTTCTCTGGCTGGTCAGGACATCATTATGTAAGATCGCCATAACTTTTGGGCTGTGACACAGCACAGAGAATCACAAGTCTCAGGGATAACCTCCTCAGGAATTTGCCATTGGCCAATTATGTGTATTGTTTTGAGATTTCAAATCACCAGGCAATAGGTGCTTGAGTTACTAATAAAAGAGGCAATTCACTTCCCTTTTACCATCTATGATCCCATGATCCGACAGTAGCAATGGTCCAAGATTATCAAAGTCATCTCCCACAGAGCTTTAACCTGAACTTCCCCCTTATGCTTCTGTGATGACTTGGCAACTAAGGGAATGGAGGGTGCCTGGATTGTGGGGCCTACAGTTCAGACCAGTTACCATAAGTCCTGACAGTTGACACAAGAGGCCAAGTTAGTCAATTTGCTTTATACCATACAAATATTAGTAAATCTCCACCAGTCAAAAATAATGGTCGTGGAATGAGAACATATACACTTCTGGGAGGTAAGAAGTACCTGCATTAATGAGATATACAATTGGGTATAGAGTCTATACCCATATATATGTGGGTATATGTCTATACTATATGTCTATATGTGTCTATACTATATGTCTATATACTATAGACAATGATAGCCATCACATTGGTCTTTTTCTAATATTGGAAATCATTCAAAAAGAGGGCCAAAAGGCAATCTGGATAAAAGATGATAAAGGTTAAAGTCTATCACACCAGAATGTATTGAATACAATGGACTCTTTGCCCAAACCAAGAAGGATATAACATATCTTAGTCCCTCTGAAACCACCAATAAGGTCATTGTAGCAACCACTCGAGAACAATGATGGGCTTTTCCTGTGAGCTATAAGAAATATGATAGAAGGGAAAAGCCTCTGGGGCTTCTAAGAAACCAAGGGCTGGGTCCCATGAGGGGGAACTGCTATGTTCCTATAATTGACTATATAAAAGTGATTACACAGATCAATCATGCATGGGTGCCCTGAGGAGAAGGAGATGCTCCACCTACTCATGAACTTTGTGTGATAATCTAGTGTAAAACAAGAAGTGGAGGAATGTGAGGTGACATGTTGGATTGTCTCTGAAATGGCCCTAAGCTGGTCAGATATCAGAGACTAAGAGGACAAGGGGGAGTAACTCAAGCTGATGGGAAGGGATGTAAATTAACTGACTGCATTTGCACTCTTTCTAAAGAGAGCCAGTGATTGCTGACCCTAGAGCAGTTTCACGATGTGAAAGAAGATCTGCCCCTGGGATCCTGATGTGGAGAGCTGTTACAGGGAAGGAAATGCACTCTCTTTAGGGGACGTACTTCATCCCTTGGAGGTTTTACTTTCTTCCCATGGTAACCACCATCCTGTACTTTAGGATCACAGAGATTGAAAACTGAAAGGGACTTCAGAGGTTATCTAGTTATCTATCCTCATTTTACAGATAAGGAAAATGAGCTCAAGAGAAATGACTTCCTAAGGTCTTAGAGGAAATAAGAGGCAAAGCTTGGATTTGAAACCAAGTCTTCTGTCTCCAAATCCAGCACTCATTTCATTGTACTATTCTAATTCAATATCATTGTCCTCTATTTCACCGTAAAAGGGCAGCTGCTGCAGTCAAGCTACTGTTACTGAAACCTCTGTGCAGCATAGCTGTCAACCTGCAGCATGCTTTTGGGTGTCCGATGGACATCCTTTCCTAGGCCACAAACCCCTGTGTAGTTGAGGGCTAAATTATCCATTCTCCTGGCAGATCTATATCCACTTCACTTCTCCCCCAGTCCTAAACCTGTTCATTTGTTTTTGCCCCAGGTGAAAGAAAACTAGTATGGCAATAGTGCTGGTGGTTAGGGGAACCTGCATGTAGTACCTAGGGGTATCCTTTTACCTACATTCTCCTAGCCTTCCCTAAGAGAGAATTACCCCAGATTCAAAGTACTCTGTGGGTATTCATCCCTTAAAAACATTGTTCATGAGCCTCCACTAGTGTGTTTATTTAATAGTTAGCAAGAAGACACAATTAGTTCAAAGCAAAGGCATTTAATGAAACGGCATAATAAGAATAGCAGCCACAAAATATTTCTCCCAGTAACCCTGGCTGCATTTTCCAACAACTGCATACAGCATGAATGAGAAGAGTGAACATGTCTAAGGAATACACCTAGAAAGGCAAAGACAAAGGGAAAAGATATGTCCAAGGTCTGCACTCCATACATGTAGGGAGTATGATTAGCCAAAGCACACATGTGGTAGAGCAGCACCCATGTGAAGGATCAACTCATGACTCCAATACTGCAGGATTCGTGATACCTGTCTTCTCTGCTAGACATTACTCCACCGAATCCACAGTCTCTGCTGCAAGAAACTTCTCCAAAGCACTCAATGTCTCTGCTAGCTCCTTATCACCCTGCTGCACTAGGCTCAGATTCTCTGCCACTGGGTGCTTCTTTGATGGAATAATAGTCTGTCTCCCCTGCTGGCTCTTGATGCATGATGGTCTCTACTATCTCCAGTTTCTGACTATTTCTTACTTGGGAATAGGCACATGCTGCCTTGTTTTCTTAGCCTCAACAGAGGCTTTTCCCCAGCACTTTTAGAAAAGGCATAATGGATAAAGAACTGGCTTTTGAGCTGAGAAGTTCTGGATTTGAGTCCCCTCTCTGACACATACCATCTGAGACAATCACTTGAGATGCTGACTTGAATTAATGGAGGGAGTTCCCTCACCTAGGAGTTCCCTATCTTGTTCATCCTTCTTTTTCAAAGAGGGCCAATGACATCATGGGGCATGTCTTGATTTGTACATGAATAGGATTTAAGTGACACAGAGTTGCACAAAGTCATCAGCCTCATTCTCTCTTCCAGAGTCATCAAAGTCGAGTGGCAGGACAAAAGTCCCAGCTTGGGATGCAATGGATGACCTTGGCATCTTTGATGTCTGACCAAGCTCTAAGTGCTCCACAGTGCCTGCTTCAGCTGCCTTCATGGACATTGGAACGAATTGTTCTCATTCACTCATTCCACCAGGGAAAGTCTTCACATGTTTGGGATAGACATTCCCCTAACTCACCAATGGACTTGAGCCCTGTTGGTTACCCACAACCTGCTTGCTGAGACAGTTTTACCAGGGTGTGGCCACTGCCACATGCTTCTTGGAGCCACAGGTGAGAGTTGAGTCCCAGGTGGACACCAAAGGTGGATGAGCAGCCCTGAAAAGGGCTTGGCAAGTCCTCACACCATAAGAGTTAGTCCTCCCTGAACACCTCATACATAGGAGGAGTTCTCTATGCTTCTAAAATCACAGTTCCACTCCCCATCTCTTAAAAAATCCAGACAAACCCTTGCCCTAGAACTAGCAGAAAGCTTCTCCAATCTTGTTCTCTCAGAGTCATGTTTTATGTTAAGATGTTTTTGTTCCAACCCTGGCCAAGTTGGAATACTAGACTAGAAGTTGGATTGTGAGAAGCCAGCAGCTTTTTAGAACTGATAAGGAATCTGAGCCAGAGCAGCCTCAGCCCAGAGGAGGAGAGAGCTGATAAAGAGGAATAAAAAGCTGGGAGCTCTGAATTAAGGTTTAATTAGATCCTAAAGATTTTTTTAAAAAATCTGTGTGTTTGCATTGACTCAGTGTATCTAACATCAAGCAAAGTGTTTTAAAACTGCAGAAGTAAAGGGGATCTTCTCTATGATGATGGGATGATCCCTTTGGAGATTCAGTGGGCTGTTTAGAACATGATTAAATTGTTTCAAAGTAGGAGCAGCTGGAGAAGAAGCTTGGTAAGTATAATATTTTTTTCATTTATTTGAAATGTTTGAGGTAGTTTGGGTTAAGATTAGGAAAGAGAGATTCAAATTATTTGAGTGAGGGTGAGTACGTTTAAGTCAGGGTGGCTTTGAGTCTATGTGCTCTTGGCTACTCCTCCCCCACCCTCCACTTTGGAGGACTGTGGGTGTGTCAAACCGAGGCTGGGGCAGAGGGAGGCTTGTAGCCTGGCTGGAGCTAAGAAAGGGCTCTGGCATGTGCTCCTAAGAACCATTCCCCCCTCAACATTTCATTTTGGCTTAGTTGATATTTAAGATGTTAATGTATTAATATATAAATACCAGAAGTAATAGGATCAATAACTTCCATATGTGATAATCTGAAAATGTAACTGAAGTCATCTTATTTCTAAATAGTGTTTTTACAGTTTTCTTAGGTTGTAAAATTTGAGAGACCTTTGTGAGGTCTAAATTTTGTTGTATATATGAATTGGTCTTTTAAAAAGGGTGTGATAAAAATGAGAGATGTTTTGAAACTGTTATATTTGGTTATGAACAAGTAATATTACTTTTAATTTCCATGTGTTGGTAATGATATGAGTGACCACCTGTGTAAGGAAACTTAAAAATGCATTCACCTAATTTGATGGGTAATTTCAAGTTCTTTTTTAAATACATAAAAATGTTTAAGGCATTAAATTTGTATGGTTTAAACATACATTTGTATGGTTTAAATGTTGTTAAGAATTGTACTATCAGAGAAAAATGATGAAGAGGTTAAAGCTGTTACTATTCAGTTAAAATTGCTTTGCTATCACTTAATAGCATTTGTGAGATTATTAACTAAGACTTTGTGAGAATCTCCTGTTATAATTGTAATAGACAAGAGGTTTTGTGAATAGAAAATCTGGAAACTTTGTGATATCTAGAAATTCTGTAATAACAAAGAATTGAGTTGTTATAATACTTTAGGAATTTATGAAAAAGTAATTTTTCTTATAATCTATATGTTAGGCTAAGAATTGTGCAATATATATATATATATATATATATATATATATATATATATATATATATATATATATATATATATATATATATATATATATATATATATATATAACAAAGAGTGAATAAATTAGGATAGATTTCCAAACTCTGTCTCTGTGCAAAAGGTTTAGGTGTGGTACAACTCCTATTGAGAAAACAAGAATCCCTGGAAAAATATAGGGGTGTGATGTTCAAGCCTGTACCACCTAAAGATATATTTATGTTTGTTAATCTGGAGGTTTATGGACTAATTTGTGATGGCACTGTGGGTCAGAAGCCAGCCCACAAGTCAGCCCACCTCCAAACCTGTTTTTTTTTAAGTCAGCAAAACTGATGGGTTTTTAGGGTAAGATTAAATTTTGAGATGAAAATTGCCATCTGATGTAAAAGAACCCACCCTCAGGGCGAGATGATATAATGCTGCCTTTTTTTATGGCAGGTCTCTGTAATCAGAAAAAAGCAGTTAGTGACAAAAGGAAAGGTATGTGCCAGAATCTGTTACCATTGTGAAAGGAAAGGTATATACCTACAAATGTAGAAGGGTTTATGGGGAAAAATGGAAAATTTGATTAATGCAAATATGTGAAATCTTGCTGTTTTTAATCAAATGACCGGGTACATTGGTGCTCTTGTATAGTCATATGAAAGATAACATTCTGTCTAAATATTAATGGGAATAATTTGGACAAAGGGAAAAAGAAGTTTGTGAAATAAGAACACAAATGTAAGGTTGAATCATTACCCCATAGATTAAGGCTGAGATTTAAAGTTACATTGTATCTATGTGGAATAAGGTCCTTAAATGTTTTAAAGTGATATAAGAGCAATTAGGTATTAATACAAATAGTGTAATTAATTACTGTAACTAAATCAGAGACATCTTCAGTTTGGGGAAAAGAATTTCAGTGTGAATTTCTTAGAGAGAGATAAGTTGTAGAATACTTTTGCATTAATGTAAAATGTTAAATATTTCTGTTCATTCCATGACCTAAAACATAAAGTTAGTGTTTGAACCAATCACATTCATATGGTTCAATTAGAAGCTTGGGAGACAGATGCAAATGTATTAGAGCAATAACTTATGATCTTAATGGGAATATTTTATGAATAAAGGAGGAAATGCATGCAAGCTATTTAGAGCTAGCTTTAAGGATGTTCCTTAAGCAATGTGAGATTATAGTCATATCTTAAAGTGATTATTGGAACTTGCTGCTCAAGGACTTAATGGGACTGTTAACTGTTTTTCTGAGTCTAACTCCAGGTGTGAATATCAAGGAAGGCTGATCCAAAATGCCAGAAGGTCTGTGGAGGGGGGGCGGGCAGGCATGAGCTGCAGGTACAATTTCATGGGTGGGTTGAGAGAGCAACTTTTGCATATGCTGAGGTGGGAGAATCTCGACCTGATCCCTTAACTGAAACCTGACAGATTTTAAGCCTGGCTCAGTGCAGCTTGCAGTTTGGCATAACTTCTGCCTGGAGTTGACAGGAAGCTGGGGAAAATACGGTCCCCTTACTCTAAGTCCGTAATCTCTTAGTGGCAAATTTCTATAATCAGAAGGTTTTGTAAGTACAGTAACAAATCTGTTAAAATAATTGATCATGGAACATCTTAGATTGGTATTGGACTGGGACTGGTGTTCCTGTGTGTAATCCGGTATAAGTTAGGGTAGTTTATAAGGGCCTTGTATAGGGTCTTGTATAAGTTAGGGTCCTTTAATTCTTGGTAATGGTACAGAGACAATTAGGTCAAGGGCTTGCGAGAATA